>NC_061126.1:8891840-9538108 GCF_905220365.1 Vanessa cardui
AGTTTTGATGTGTTTAGTGACGCTAACGAGGATGTAAGTTCATCAGAAGATTTGCCTTTACTTAAAGATGTAGATATTTCAAAAGATAATGTAAGCATTGCAAAACCTACATCCCCGAGGCCTTTTCGTAGAGCCAAAGAAGTAGCAAAGCAACGTATAGCTCAGAATATATTTAAATAGTTTCTTTATATTAAGAAATATGTTGTGTGATATTTGTCTTTTTTATTTTTCATTTTTTTTAAAGGGGAAGTGTTTGGTTATGTTAGTTACTTTAGTACTTATTTTGTGTTTTGTTTATTAGTTGTTATTTTGTGCAAATAACATGTTTGTTCAAGTTTAATTTTAATACTTATTAAAAGGGGAAGATGTTGTAGTTGGTAGCATTGGTTCTTTTAAAGGTGCGTTTGTATGTTCTTGACACGTACGACATCGCCTTACATACTCCTCAATATCACGGGACATACTGGGCCAAAAAATCACTTGCCTTGCTCTCCTTTTACAACGATCAATGCCTAAATGTCCCTCGTGAACAATCTTTAACATATCATTCCTCAATGCTTTCGGTACAAGTACAACGTTATCCCTAAACAAAACTCCATCTACGGCATATAATTCATCTTTTATTGACCAATATGATTTTACTTCATTAGAAACATTATATTTATGACATGGCCAACCCGAATTTATGTAATTTAATAATATTTGCGACTCGTTATCTTTTTTAGTTTCCCTTTTTACTAAGGTTAACTTGTCATTAGACATCGGTATATTTCCAATTATCATTTGTAATTGATATACAATATTACTATGAACTTCATCACTATAACGATCAGGCAGTGGTGCTCGGGACAACATGTCAGCAATATACATATTACTTCCCTGGAACGTACGTAACAACTAAATCATAACTTTGAATTCTTAACAGCATACGTTGTAATCTCGCTGGGACAGACATTAAGGGTTTTTTAAAAATACTTTCTAATGGTTTATGATCAGATTCTACAACTACGTCTTTTTGACCATAAACATATTGATGAAACCGCTCACAAGCGAAAACGATCGCCAACATTTCTTTTTCGATTTGTGCATACCTTATTTGTGCGTCAGTAAGGGTTCGAGATGCATACTCCACAGGGCGACCACCCTGCAGTAGTACAGCTCCTAACGCATTACATGACGCGTCTACTGACATTACAACAGGCTGACATGGGTCATATAGCGCCAAAACACCTGCGCTCGTGACTGCCTCTTTTAATCGATCAAATGCTATTCGTTCGCTTTCTTCCCAGCGCCACTGATTATCTTTTTTTAAAAGATTTGTCAGAGGAATAGCTATCTCTGAATGATTAGGAATAAATTTAGATAAATAATTAACTGCACCTAAGAATCTTTCCAAATCTTTTCTATCTTTCGGTGTTTGCATCTCCTTAATTGCTTTGATTTTATCACTATCCGGACTAATACCCTTGGAATTAAAAACATGTCCTAAATATTTAACTTCTTCCACACAAAATTTACATTTATCCTTATTAAACTTTAAATTAATTTCTCTAGCTCTCTCTAATAGTGCTTTTAAACGCTTATCGTGAATCTCTTTTGTTTCACCCCAAACAATTACATCGTCAATATAACTCTCTACACCATCTAGATCTTCTAAAAATTGTCTTAACTTACCATGAAAAACTTCTGAGGCACAGTTGATACCAAATGGAAGACGAAGAAATTGGTACCTACCAAAAGGGGTGTTAAATGTGCACAAGTCTGCACTCTCGTCATCCAACGCCACAGTCCAAAAACCAGCGGTAGCATCTAACACAGAATAAAACCGCGCACCGTGCAGCTTGGATGCCAATTCGGATACGGTCGGAAGTTGGAAATGAGAACGTTGTACTGCTTTGTTCAGCTCACGTGGATCTAAGCAAACACGAATGCCATTATTTTTCTTTGCTACAAGTACCAATGGATGAACCCATTGTGTAGGATATTCAACTTTCCTAATAACACCTAACTGTATCATTTTTTCTAACTCATCTTTTAATCGATTCTGTAAGCCATGAGGAATTTTTCTGGATGCCGATATGACCGGTGAAACGGATTGATCAACCACTATATGATATTTCCCCGGTAAACATCCCAATCCTTCAAAAACATCATTATAATTTGATATTTCAATAGCTCGTATACGTTTAACTAAGCCTAGAACCACACATGATTTTTGACCTAGCACACTATTACATTCCATGTCAGCTATCGCAAACTTTAATTTATAAGTTACATTTTTATAAGACCAAGGCAGAAAACAAATTCCTTTTATTGGTATCGTGTTACGTGTATATGACACTAGAGGTATTTGTTTTTTAATTATAATATTATCATTAAAACCTAACTCTTTAAATCTACGATAAGACATTACGTTATAATCAGCACCTGTATCCAACTTAAAATTTTCCATTCCGTTTACAGAGATAAGTTCCTGACACCAGTCCTCTGAAGTATTTTTTATATTTTCAACTACAGAAATTAAAAAATTATTATCAACAGAATTACTATTACTAACATTATTGTCATCTTCAATTTCATATACTTGATTGGCCTTATTCTGAGCAGATCTATTTGAAAAACGATACGACTTACACATTCGCGCAACATGTCCTTGATTACCGCATGAAAAACACCGAAGATGTAGAGCCGGACAATCTCCGTTTATACCACATTGTGTATTACCACACCTTGAACAGCGACTTTTGCCATCATTAATATTTTTACGTCCTTGAATTGAAGTGCCTGTAGCCTTACTAATCCGCGCTTGAGCTCTCCATTCTGGTACTACATCTTGGCCACGACCTCTCACTTTCACGCCATCGACGTATGCAGTACTCCCGACACCATTCTTGCTACTCATTTGAAGTTCACTTTCTTTTGATATTTCTTCTGCCTCACAAATCTTTATTGCTTTATCTAAATTTAACTCTTCACATCTCAGTAAACGATCTCTGACCGTAATTTGATGAATACCGCATACAATTCGATCTTTAATCAAATCTTCTTCTAATGTCAAAAATTCACAATTTTTACTTAAAAGGCGCAGCGCTGTGACATACTCATGAATGGATTCACCTATTTCTTGGTTTCTTGAGAAAAATTTGTATCTCATCAATGTGACATTTGATTTAATACCAAAATGGCTATCAAACTTTTTTAACAATACATTGACATCATCACGGTCTTGTTCTTGAACAAATGTAAAAGTTTGATATATATCAAATCCGTCTGAACCCATTAGATTAATCAATAAACTAGCTTGAACAGTCATTGACTTAGCATGTACTCCTGAAGCTTTCAAAAATAATAAAAATTGCTGCTTCCATTTTTTCCATACCTCAGCTCGGCCGACAGGTCCGCCGACTCCGACCATATTTAACTCAGATGGCGGTCGCGCGTGTTCCATATTGTAAATCAACAAATAATTATATAATAAATAATTATTTAGCGCATTTCTCGCGATTTAAATATTATTTATTAATATTTTTTTAAACCGCTGTCACCATGTTGTAAATTAAAGACATCACGTCATTGACAACTAACTTTATTCTTCTATGACAAGCCACGTATCAACATAACTACAACAAATTTGTTAAATTTATGGAAGTTAGGTTGTAGATTGTTTACTGCATGGTGTTAAAGATGACGATTGTGCTATGAGATGCTATGAGGATTGGTGTGCAGGCTGCACTGTTCTCAGAGCCAGAATAGGCCCTGAAATATTTTAGAACCGTTAGAGTTGAGCAAAACAAAGCTGCAAAATATACGAGTCTACGACGACGAGTTTTTAAATTAGATACAAAATATATATGTTACAACTGTAATGAATAAGATTACCCGAGGTTCAAGTTCAGCAATCTTTTTCCGAAGTGTTTTATCTGCGAGAGAAGATCAGATCACATACCCATTCATTGCATTAGAAATATAAATAACATGATGTATGAAAGATTTAAATTTCAGATAGTACTAAAAAGAGGTCGCTCAATTAAGTAATTCGCACTGCTAAGTATATAAATTCTATGAAAGTAAATAATTATTCGTCCTTCATCATTTATATTCAGGAAGTCTAGTGTTCTCTCGTTGGGTAAATAAAGGCCAAGAATTTTAATTTCATAAATTAAAGTACCATTCTGAAGAGCTCAAACACATTTTGGATTCATATAATGTGACGTTTGGTGAAATACAGAAAAACGATAGTTTAAATTATAACGAAAAATTGATAACAGATTAGATTAACGATTTAGATAACTGAAATGGAAAAAAAAAATGTTTTGGTTTCTCGAGTAACATATTTCGTTTTAGTAATTTCAATTATCAGGCAATAATGTATTGACATCTTTAGACCTAGCCTCAAGATTATTATCATATAATTACTTTCATTAATACCCGAAGAGTAAGAGATTTATACAAGACGGCTTTCGTAACATCCGAAGTACGAATTCAATCGAATGCCTTTTGGTTTTGATGGAAATGCGCCATCGGTTTTTCGCCATGGAAACAAAAAAATGAAATACGCAATAATTTACATAGACTAGATGTCTCCGAAGGACTATAGTGCTTGGAAAAGGTTCTGGAACTGCTTAAAATAGGTGCTCTTACACTAAGATTAAGTGCCATTTCTTTCTAGAAATCATCAACTCCTTTGGGTACGAAGTGACTTATGATGAAATTCAACCTGGTACGTATAAGGCAGAGGTTATAGCCAAGTTTCTAAAGCCCAGCAATGAGTATTAGTTGATACAATTTTAGTGATCTTATGGATATTTTAAGCGTTTCGTTGAAATTATGCTTTAAGGGCTGCTCTGCCAACAGATTTACTAATAAAAGATTTCAAATGTTCCGGGATAAGTCAAGATTATTCGATAGAACAAAAGAAATATCAATAGAAAGACCTACAACTAAAAATAAAAGCACTATATAACCCAAATGCTGAAACTCAACTTCATATGGATGCTAGTAATGAAGGGTTAAGTGATATCCTACTTGAGACAAATATGAATGGAGTTTTCAAAAGTGTATCTTATTTTAATAGAAAAAAACGAAACTGAGGAACATTGAGGAACGTAAACTACATTCATATGATATTGAAAATTTAAATGTGTTTGCTTCATTAAATCAATTGTGTTTATATCTTATTGGTATTGCATTTAAATACGCTGCGAATAACTTTGATTAAACACGATTTAATATCTCAAATTGCTAGATGGTGGATTTAGCTTCAAGCGTTTGATCGTGCCTTCTATTACCGACCAGGTTCGCGCATGTCTCGTGTCGACGCACTTAGTCGCAACTCAGTTGGGGACCATGAATCAGAAGATTTTACTGATGATGAACCTGCCTTTGACATGTCGCAGTCGCCGTCAAAAATAATAAGAAACCTGGATTGGAACTGTACAATCTGCTAATGAGAAAATACGATAATTCGAGACTTTCTATCTTCTTCTGGTACATAACAAATAAAAGATATTAAATAAATACAAATTAAAGTATAACCGTGTATACAGAATCATCAAGGAAATCAAGTTATTTTTATTTTATTTTATTACATTTTTGTTATAGTTAATAAGTTCACAAAATTCGACACGAAAAGACACGAAGTTTGAAGATGAGATGAGAAGAAGATGTGATATTTTAAAGACCATATTGTGTAATATAATTTTGGTGTTTCAACAAGGCTCATTGCCGATAATGGAACAAGCTTTACAAGCAGCGTCTTAATGAATTAATAAAATTTTATGATGTGCAACACAAAGTAAATACAGAAGCAACTCCTAGAGCGAATGGTCGGGTGGAGAGTTTTAATGAACCACTTTAAATGTTCTTACTACTTTGAATCATAGAATGATAACATTTCAATCATTCAGTTAGGACTGAATATGAAGACATATACGGTTGTATATGGTCCCAAAACAAGTTATAAAGTATCAGTGTCACATCATATAAAGATATTGTTCCCAACGATATATATACATATATGTCTCTGAGGATGCTGTGTTATCGCGTAAAAATAACCATCGCTACGAAGCCATCATTGCAGTAGACAAAATACAGCCTAGGTTAAATTTTCCTAGAGGTTTTGTAAGTCGTTCAGAAGAAAATTATTCTGACGAAGAATAATATAATAATAATAAGTTCATATCTAATACGAGTACATACTAGAAGACATTTTTAACTTAGCCGTTTCGTAAATTCAAATCGTTTGTAAAAAATACAATATAAAAAAAGGGCATATTATTCGATACAAGATTTTATAGATGATAAAAAAAGCGTGGAGATAATACCTGTTGACTTCCAGGCAGGATATATTACATAAATGTATTTTTTTTAAATGACTTTCTTGCCGATTCTTCTCGGTATAATCTACTTTCCAAACTGTTGGTAGTTTCACTTAATTATTAAATGACGATTCAAAAGTGCTTGTAAAAGCCCACTTGAAGAAAGTTTATTTTGATTGATCGATTGAGAAGGAATATTTCAAAATAATTTAAAAGATACCTATGCCAAGTTTAATATCTGATAGCATTTGTAACAAATAACTTAGTAAATGTTAAGCATTAATTTAAAAATTTATAATATTTTATGTTGAATAAATAAGAAAGAAATGGGACAAAAAAAAATTAGAAAGAGATACGCGAGTAGATTTTAATTATTATGTTTTATTTTTAAGAAATTGTGAACTTGTAGCCGGGAGCGAAGGGACTCGCTCTCAGCAGGAAGGCCGAGCTGTAAGCCTATAAAGTATTTTAAATATAATATTTATAAATAATCATTAAATGTTATATAACTTCTAGCTGTTGAGCTATATTCAGTCACAGAATTATATTAATGTAATGAATACTTTTTGGTTTGACATTTTTATAAATAAAAGTAGAAATAGAATATTATTACATTTGACATGGGAATTGTTAATCTGCCTTTAAATACGGAAGATAATGGATGATTGTAAAGAAAACTGTAAAAATAAATATTGTAAATCATATTAAATATTGATAATTATTTGATGTTCCTGTTTATCTGAAGCTGGGTCTACACAATGTACATCCGCAACATAAAAGTAAAGAATCCCGAGAAAATAATTTAAAAAAAAATGTATTCATATATCATATATATAAATAATAAAATAAAAATCGCGCTCTTTGCCGGTTTCCTGTTATTACTCCTTTTCAAGAAATCGGTCCTACAGATTGCAAGAAAGTGAGAGAACATGTAATATATAAAATAAATAGAATTACGGAGGTCAGTCAGTTAAGGTAATATTTACGAAATATAAAAGCATTTACAAAATGGACGTGTTCATTTATGATGAATGGCAAACTATAACATTAACAAATAATTATAACTGTTTGTATAAATTATATTTTAGAAATTACGTACGTAGTTTTTCTTATTTTTTAAATATAGAAATTAATATTATTATTTTCATTAGTGTATGAGATAATATTAGTTTCAAAAACAATAATTTTTAAATCTGGCAACCCTACTTACACGTAACTCTCTGAGTCTTTGTTTCGTTCAAGCAGATTTATTAGCAATCTGTGATGATGATGCAGTCTATGTTAGACATACTATTTGAGTTATACTCTGTGGAAATGCATGGGATTATTGAATCGACGATTTTACAATAGTGCATGTCGGCGTCGGGCGTCGTTTATTTTGTTAATGAATAGTGCTTAATTCATAGCTTCGTTACCCTTTACTAAATTACCAGCAGTATTTAGCGTTAAATAAAATGTCTGCTGATAATATTGAAAAGTTATATCAAAATTATGGAATTCTTGCCGATGCTAAAGATGACATTTCAAAGGTAACCTCATATTTTCACATTGAATTGGTTCATCTAATAAATCTATTGTAATATCATTATATTTACTCAATTATAATTTTATTTTTTAGCATGAAAAAGAATACTTAGAAATACTTGCAGCCGTAAAAGGATCAGATAAAGAAAAACGCCTGGCGTCCCAATTTATTGCGAAATTTTTTAATAGTTTTCCTAACTTGACGGACCAAGCTATTGAAGCTCAGTTTGATCTTTGCGAGGATGACGATGTTGCGGTAAGTAAAGTTCATATAACACAGTAAATATAGCCAAAGAACTAATGTTAAATGTGTAAATGAATAATGATTTTGTTTTATACTACAATATTGCATTAATTATTTCAGATTCGTAAGCAAGCCATTAAAGACTTACCGTTAATGTGTAAAAATAACAAAGAGCATACTACTAGAATTGCTGATATTTTGGCACAGCTTTTACAATCAGAAGATGCCACAGAAATTAATGTTGTTACCAACTCTTTGGTCACCATCTTAAAAAATGATCCAAAAGGGACCTTAACTGGATTATTCTCACAAATTCACCAGAGCACAGATAGTGAAGTACCCAATGAAGTCGTTAGAGAGAGATGTATTAAATTTTTGGCTACAAAAGTAAAGCAGTTAGGTAGGGATGTGATTGATAAAGATGCTGAAGACCTGATTATCTCCGAAGGAAAGAAAATCTTACAGGTTTGATCTTTATACTTAATTAAATATATTTTTTTAGTTACTAAATGCTAAGTCCCCAAAGATGTATACAAAGTTCCCCTGATGCATGAGTCTGATCAAGATAAGCTCCAAAACTAGAACAGTCATAAATAGGGGTAATTTGTTAGGATGTAGTAATTTGTGAGTATGTTAATATAAATGATTCTATAATCCACTATTTTTGATTTACAAATGCACTGTATAGCATTTAATGAATATTAATTATAATAAGCAATCAGTAAATTTTGATTATGAATTAATTTAGGATTCAGTAGCTGAAGAATTTGAACATATTATGGATTTATTAACTTGGTCAAGACTTGGAAAGACACCAGCAGGAAAAAAAGAAATGACACAGCTGATAGCTGCTCTGGCCTTTACACCCGGGGATTGGCATCCAGAAGACCCTGAATATGTTGATAGGCTCATCCAATGTACTCAACATGCGATACCCTTATTCACTGTAAGTGTTTTTTATATATTATTCTAACATAAAAAATGTCAAATAATCATAATCCACAAGATTTCAAGTATATGATATATTGATCGTATTATTTGAATGAAATTATGTTTGTTTCAGAAATACAGCAATTATAGTGTATCTATTTATATAGTTAATGTATCTATATAATCATATTCATTTTAAATATTACATAGACGTTTGATTTTTGATTCAATATTTTATTATTAATGTATCAATCCCAAAATATAACAATAGTAAAATATGCTATATATACTTAATGATTAGCTAGATCATCTAGGATTAAATAAAATTGTTTTTTATTATAAGATAAACCTTTTAAACATGCAGGATATTTCAATTTACTCATAATTCTTTTTTCACAGAATCAAGTGGATTCAACACAATTTGTCAACATTTTCTGTGATCATGTATTGCTTCGATGGAATGATATCGCAACCACAGGTGGAGGGACAGATGTAAAACTTGATATATTGAAAACATTTGCTGAACTGACCGAACACTGTGGAGATATAGAAAATCCTCAGGACAAAATAAATATAGTTTATGATGTTCTAATGGTAATTACTAAATGTTATTTTCTTAAAACTTATGGCATAAACATACTTTTTGATAATTTGTAGAAACTAATTTGCTTCATGATCGCTTTCGACAACCACTTCACATATGCACATTCTTTTTTTTTTCTCAAAAATTATTCTTCCTTATAATTTTGTTTAAATGGCTTAAATAATGTTATATGGATAATTACTTTCCTTTAGAACTATTTACCTGAAGCACCAATTGAAAATGAAGAAGAGAATGCTGTGAAAGGAGAAGAAGGAGAAAGCAAACCAGAAGGAGAAGACACAAAATCAACGTCAGCACCATCTTTACAATTTTCTCATGTTGAATGTGCACTATTCGCTATTCACTCATTATGTCGGAAAGCACCAGATGCTCTTGGAGCAGATACTGCACGACTAAAGACTTTACGTTTACGACTTCAATACACAGCTAGGTTAACTCAAGGATATATTAAAAAACTCAAAGAAGTTACACAGGTATAATACAAACAACTTACTTTTTGCATATAAATATACAGTATGTAAGTGTAATGTATGTTGTATCATTTATTTTATCTAATATTTTATAAAACTGTTTCAGAGCAAAAAGAGTGAAGATGCCAATACAGAAGAAAATAAACTGAAAATAGCTGCTTTGAAAACAACATCAAATATTAACACACTTATACGTGACATATTTCGCACACCTCCTAGCTTCAAGAGCAAGGTGCATCTATCATTCCAGACAAAAAAAGTTGAAAAAGAGGTATTATAAAAAAAACCTTCTCTTACTGTCACTAATTCTTGTAGCTTTTTATTTTTAATATACTAATATCAATTGCATCTCTGTCTCAAATTTAGTACCATATAAAAAAAACTAAGATACTCCATAAAATACTACAAGCATAGTGGTCACTTTGGCAGTATTAAGACTACAATGGATTTTAATGTTTTAGATAACAACAACTAGCGATACAGAAGATAAAGATAAATCTTCATCAGGATCAAAAAGACACAGACCTATCACCTTTGACAATGGTGAACAAAAGGAGGCACCCGAAAAACGTGCCCGCAGTGGTGATAGAAATCTTAAAATGTATACACCACCTTCTGGAAAATATAGTTCCAGATTAAATAATGCTGGACGTTTCTCAGGCCCTAACTCTGGCCGTGGGAGAGGAAAAAGGGAATTTTGGAACAGGGGCACGCCCTTTAGAAAGCGCTACTAGATTGACTAAAAACTTCACATAATCCCATGGACTTCTCCTTTCTTTTAAGGACGTAATTGTATAGAAAGTCGCCCTTAGGTTAAAGGAAAACACCATTAAAAAAAACAAACAATGGAATGTTTTCCATTGAACACAATGTTTATGGCTGATAAGCAAAAAATACATAACAAAATTAAAAAAGTAATAGTTGAAAAGAATAACATAAAATTTAGTTTTGAGATTGGGCGATCCTCGTTTAACTTTCGTCGTATGCTTCGTTGATTAGTTCTGTTTTCAAACTTTTTTAGCAGTTCCAGAAGAAATAATATTGATTATTTCTCATGTTGCAGTAGATTTCAGTGTACCTTCAGCTACATAGTGTACGTAGATATTATTTGACAAATTTATTCAGAAAATAATGCATGCTTTATCGAATTAATATTATAAGTTCCCATCTCTGTCTTCATATGTAAATGGTAAGTATAATAATTATCAACAAATAATTAAGTAAGTTGGTGACTTCATTATAAGCTGTAAGTATTATATTTTGTAGTATTTAAAATATTATATTAACTGCATCATACAACTTAAGCAAAATGACATTGGCTGCCAACAACTCATAATTACGGTAAGTCATTTGAAAATATATTAATAATATATCATTTAAATAGGAAGGTCGATCAAATGGAGCAATTACTAGAACATGGCTGCAATTGAAAATTGTTTCAGATCTGTTTGTCACACTTCTTTTTTAACCAAAGAAGTAACCACTTGGAATAAATTTATCTACATATAATAAAATGATTTTTACGCAAACTAGTGTATTATTTTAATTATATCACCAGTCTATAAATTTCCCACTGCTAGGCTAAGGCCTCCTCTACCTTTGAGGAGAAGTTTAGGAGCATATAATTCCACACTCGACCATCGCGGGTTGGTGGACTCACAAGTTCAGTATGAAATTAGGCACATAAATTCCCTCACGATGTTATCCTTCACCTCGGTGGCACGAGAATAATTATAAACACAAATTAAGCACATGAAAAGTCAGTGGTGCTTGCTTGCTTGCTTGAATCCGCAATCATTGCCATTTCAACTCTTATGGTTTTTTTAGTATAATTACGTATATCTTTATTGGAAAGTCTAAGTAAGTTGAACTCTCCTCGAAATGTTATTTGATAAAGTGAGTATCAAAACATTTAAATACAGCAATATAATGTATATCCTCAATAAAAGTGTTTCTGAAACGAATGGTGTCAATCATTGTAAAGACATGGAGGAAAGATAAACTAATCACACCTAGATTCAGACTAAGTTAAAATATCTTTTTGGGGCCACGACTTTAATTATTTATAACTTGGCCCATAAGAAATTTAAAACTCATGTCAAAAGAAAAATTGATAAAAAAAGCATATTATTTATTAATGTTAAACACGTGGAAAAATATTTTTTAAATTCTAGGTAGAACATATATAAATAAATTGAATTGTAATTTATTGACATACTGAGTTAATTTTAGTTATTGTATTAGAGAATAAGTGCAACTATTTTTAAACTGTTGGTAACTTTAGATTAAATTCATCATTAACATAAAGATTTAGTTGCTTTTATGTACTCCTGAAACTATTGTTGTTGGCTAAAATGAAAATCTACAAAATATTACCTCTAAAATAAAAATAATATATTTTGTAGCATGTGATGGATGATGGTTAAAATAAAATCATAGTCATTGTTTAAAAAATTATCTTTATTTCAGTTCTTGTATTCAATAACATAATTAATTATACTAAAATACAGTTAATCAAAAAAACCTTCAAAATGAGCCATGTAGGATTTAAAGAGGTGCTTTTTAATATGCAAAAGCTATTCAATACCTTACTTACAAATTCACTTATCTCATATTATCAACTACATTACACATAATTCTATCAAGCTCATAACAGGGGTCTAGATTAGCACTATCAATAGGGCCACAGTCCATATGTTCTAATATCTCTGTAGGTACTTTAAAGTTGGATTCCATATCATTTTGATCCGGCAAACTCTGAAGTGCATTTTGCAAAATATCCTGTACTTTATCCAAATGCTTTTGAAATCTGGAAAATAAACACATATATTAGATACAAATATTATATTTATCAAATGTACTCCTTTAGTGTTCTTAAAGGTATATTTTTGGTTCAAGCTGTTCTTTGATCATGCTATTTACTCAATTGTGGTCAATAAGGAGAAATTGAACACACCACTTGAATTGATATCCACAATCAGTATTTCAATTATTTACTACAACTGTAAACAAAATTTTACCTCATAGCTGTTTCCACTCTTTGACGTTTTTGTAATTCCATCATCACTCTCAATGTTTCTCTTGCCTGGTGTGGTCTAAATTCATTTAAAAGGTGATGTATGTGTATAAACAGTAAACTTAGATCTTCAACTTTCTCTGCTCTTTTAGGAGAATCAGGACAGTGAACCAATAAATCTAATAAATCTAAAAAGTTGGCTAACAATGAATGATTCAACTTCTTCAATTCTCGTCTTCTTTCAAAGTGCATTGGATAAAGGCGCCGAAATCCCTGGTATTACAAAGGACATATTAAAAATCAGTAATTTGTAAGTGTTATTTTATTTGTAAAGTCTTAAACATACCTGGCTTTCTAGAGATCTAATTATCGTATCATCAGCATTAAATGTATGTCCAAACATTTGGTAAGAATCATGTATAGGCCTTGGAGCCAAAGGGGCTCTATTTCTTCGAACATTTTCATCAGTGTAAAAATTGATGTATTGCAAAGGAGGCAATGGTAAGGAACTGACTTGAGCTGTTTCTGAAGACATTATATATTTTCACTTGTCAATAATTGTTTTATTCATAAAAATGATTTTATATTTTTTTTTATTACAAATCTCTATGTACAGCTCTAAAGCTTCTAAATCAAAGATAAATAATCACTACGAGCGTTGTTACATTTACAAATTGTCATTAATTAATATCCTGACGAGCGACGTTTGAATTGACATTTGACAATTTTTTAGTTAAATGGACACAGATTATACTTTAAGGGTAGACTAAAGTTTCACTTTCACACTTACACAAGGCGTAATGAGATTATATGATAATTAGGTACTTAACAAAATTTGAAAATGCATCAACGTACATAAGTAAAACATTATGATGTCATTATTAAATTAATAAAATAAAAATAATTTCAACTTAACTCTCCACAAAAACAAGACTATCTGATAACTAATAATGTGCACATGATAAAGAATTTACATTATTATTCATACGCTAACTCATCCTATTGTCGGCTTAAAGATTCCCTTATTCATATCGCTAGAAGGAACATATTAGGTAGTTAAAAAATCTAGCTTACTCTTACATTACAGTACTATTTAAACCGATGTGGTTTCCAAAGTAGAGAATACATTAAAATAAACATTCTCAGGCTCAGCTTAAGTAAAAAGTTACTCTTTTCTGTGAAATTTATAAAAATATCTCATGTTTATTGTGAAACTGAGAAACCTACTATTTTTTTTTCTTTTAAGGTCTTATTTCATTAGCGCATACATAACAGACAGCTGTGTATTTGACAGTTCGTGAATAACTAGCTTTAATGAGTCTTGTCTATACTTGTAACTTGATTACTTGTTTTGTGATGTGAATAACTTTGGAAATTGTTGATACTGATTCTAACTTAAAAAAACTTTACAATTATCTTTTGCGCACGAATATTGAAGATTTGAGTGTCAATATAAGCCATTGCATTTAATTTTAGTTTTTCTAAATTCCTTATCACAATAAAGAGCGGAAAATAATATAATGATAAACTTATAATATCAATAGGTACGTATTTGTACATTTTAATGTCATTATGCTTAACATTAAAGTTATTAGCCGGTAAACATTTTTGTTTTTTCTTTTAATTGTTTTCCTTGTACAATTATTGATGAAATGGACTAAAAATAAAAAAGCTTTGAAAGTATTATATTAGAAATGTATTTTTACATTTACGGACCTAGACCGCCTGCATCATATGGATTGTTTAATTTTAACTTAAATATTCTACAATTATAAACTTGTCTATCTATCAAATTATAAGGTATTGGTTTTTTCTTATTAAACCTCTTGCTTTCAATATATAATTTGACAGTGTTACGATTGCAAAAGAAAATGAAGCTGGTAATCTCAGTCTGAGCACTCTCCGATCAGATTGGGTACCTGGATCACTAGAATATAACACTGAATAATTAAAGAGTATACCTGTACTTATGCACATATACATGCATTGCAGTTCTCCAACCTCTGCAGCCGGCTAGTCTCCATTTAGTATGTTGTAACTAAAATAAGTCAGGATGACAGAATTTTAAACTCAAATATGTTTTAGGAACAATGGCTTGTACTGAAGATGACGAGGTTATTCGACAAGCCTTTATGGTAAAAAGGTCTCAAAATAAGAAGATATTTACACCAGTCAACTACAAGGAACGCTGTTTTGTTCTCACAAGAAAAGCATTAATATACTATGATTCCGATGGTCAAGTAAGACTCTTCTATATATTATGTTATTTCTGAACTACTTCAATTTTAAAGATTGGTTATTTTATATAATAAATCTATCAGTTAGATCGATTTATAATATTTTGGTATTAAATGGCAGAAAATTCAATAATGTGTTAAAAAAATATTTTAATGTCTAGTTTGTAAAACTATACAAGAAATTTACATAAATTAAATCAATTTGGCAGGTATGAATTTGATACTAATTAACTACAAAAATAATTACAGCTTCAGCATAATTTATTCATATGCTGTTCATATATTTAATTATTTGGTAATTTGCTTTAATTATAATCATAATAAAAAGATAAATGCATAAGATTACTGGGTCAAATTTCACTACCCTAGTTCTCATACTTTTATTATATTTTCCCTAAATAGCTTACATTACTTCCTTTAATAAACTGCATTTAAAATAAAATACAGTATTCAGAAATATAAACAGAATTTTCAGTATATTTTTATACAAAGGCAGTTAATTCTATGTGTTTCTTTCTCATTTTTATTTAAATATGTTATTAATTATAAGTACTGCACACTATAAGCAAGCAATCATCCATCAATTGATGACTTTGTTATTAAACACTTCTTATCTATAAATTTTCAGAATATTTGTTGTTTTAGTATTTGTGGTAGCAGTAGCAATTAAAAAAACGATATTGAAGTATTTATCATTTCTGCATCTGAGATGCTTTTTTTTTAATTTTTTTTTTTAAATACAATAAAGCAATAGAATTAACCATTGACATTAATTGGTGGTGAATAATTAATTAAAAAGGATTTATTTCTTGATTCTGAATAGGAGTATTAAAAAATATAGAAAGTAATTTTATAAACAACTAAAAAATATAACACTCGATATGACAAATAAGGTGGGATTGAAAGATATTAATAATGTGTTCTTTTTTACGCTGCTTATAAATAGAAAACGGATTTATATTATTAAAAAAGGTAAGATATTAAAGTATAATTAAAATAGACAATTTGAATAATATATTTTTTCACTAACAACATTCCATAATATTTTATTTTGTATAATGTATATGGTAAACTGAATGAATAATCATTACACTCTTACTATATCTATATTTATATGATTGTGCCAAGACTTTCGTATTTCCGGCTGTAGATATTATAAAAAATAAATACAAAACAGTAGTATAAATTAAGAGCTACAACTTAGTTCTACAAATGAAAAAATGTAGAAGCATTTCGAAATTCATGTATAAATTTCTAACATTAAGACCCGGGTTTGGAACTGTACAGAGGACTGTTAATATTTCTAAAGAGGGTTAGTAAACGCATGCGCGATTTGGGCGTGTCTGCCCTCCGGATCGGAACCCGGCAGTCCTGTACTGCCGCCCGTCGTTCACCCGTTCTTCGCTTACATTATACGGTAACGATATTTTTATTAATTTAATAAAGAAAAGAAATATTAAGTGCTCTGTTTAAAAATAATACGGTAAATAACTAAAATCTTTATCATATTCGTACATAATAAATTAAAAATCATTGATTTAGAGGAACCTCAGAAACAACCCACGCGAAACGTTCCTCGCTGATAGATAGGCTCCATAAATGGTCCCGGTATTTTTCGAGTTTAATTGATCGTGCTTTTCGTTCTTGTGGAACAATTTTTCGTTTCTTATTTTTATTTAATTATTGCCATTTTAATAAAAATATGTGCAAAACGATGACGATTCAAATTGACCATTTAATTGCTTAAGTCCATATTCAGCCATCTCAGTGTAGGCATTTTGTGCTTTCGTGTTATGCGAATAAAACATTTGGTGCTAACATCAATGTCCATGCTTTCAATATTTTGATACCTACGTAAACTGCAAAATAGTTTCCTCATATTGTTTAAATAAAATGTGTTTATCCTTTTAAATATTTCTCCGAACTGTAGAATAACATTTTTTGTGCGTGAAGTAAAAAGAAAAAAAAAATCTTAAAAAATAAGTAGAAGTAGTGTCGCGAAAAAATAATAAAGAGAGAAAGTAAAGCGTTTTGTGTCGAGAAAATCACCTAAACAATCCTCACACGTAGTAGTGTGTAGCACTCTCCAATCACTTACTATAATAAAGGGCGCGCAACCCTCATTCTTTAATGTATGTACAGTCACGCCGCGGTCTCTACTATCCCTCAGTGAGCGGTTAAAATGAAGAGCCCTTCGCGTCGCACTAATTGTTTGTAAAAGGCATTCTCCATAGCAACTACATTCTTCTAGCCAAGTATTCACATGTGGTTTTTGCTTTGACGCGACTGTTCTTTTTCGGATTAAATGGTCATACAGCATTTCGTTTGCACTTTTCGATAAAAAAACTTTTTTTTGTTCTCGAATATCTCTATACTTTAAAAATAAAGTTTAAAGTCAGTGCTTCTGCGATACTGGATTCAGTAGACTTTGTCAAACATCTACGTTGAACAACAGAATTTAATCAGGTTTTTGACAACCACTTTTTAGTTCGAGCACTATCAGCACAAAACATGATGATTATAATATGTACTTACATAAAGCGCTAGTTGAATGACGATTTTCTGTATTATTATTTAAATTATAATGGAGATTGAAACATAAACTTGTCAGTTTTTCAATTCGGTAATTCGAAATAGTCGATATAGTTTTCCATTTCAATACAAATATATAACTAAATGCTATTAAAAATGATAGTGCAATTATAGTAAATAATATCGGATATCACTACATATTATCGTCCTTATATATTGGAAAGCAAAAAAATAAAGCTTTATTAATTATTACTAATATTAAAAAAACAGTGTTAAATTAGGAATTAATTATAGTAATTACTTATTTTTCGTCCGGAAATTAAAATAATTACCTATTTATCGAGCCTCGTCATGTGTTTTTTATTATTATAAATTTTTCTCTTACTAATTATATATAATGTGATAATTATGCAAATAGTCAACATTGATTCGCTTAATTTAATGCGGTTAGACTAGTACGATTATATTTCTTATCAAAGATTATGGGTTCAATCCCGGGCAAGCACCTCTAAACTTTATAATGCTCTAAGCTTTTCCCGCAAAACAGAAGACGCTTGGCCTATCTGTGGCTACTTTCAACAATAATAATAGGTTTAGGGTGTAAATATATATGTAACACGTTTATGCTAAATTGACATTTTGATATTTTTTTATATACTAAATTTGACTTAAAGTCTAACAAATTCTTCCTATAAAAACTTAAATGGTAGTCAAGATTGGTTATACTTCTACTTAAAGTTTAGTGTCCTTTGTGAAATATGGAAATTTCATAAATTGTTTTGAATATAAAATTACTCAATAATATTTATTATAGATTTGACTTTTTTGATGTCACCTGAGTTTTTGGAAGAGTTAATTAAATACATTATAGAATTCGACAGTCAAAGTTTTTTTTTTTTAATAAATATATATACTTTAAACTTTATAATAAAATGGCTTATACCATTGCGTTATCGTTATAACGTTAAAAATAATGATAAATGGTAGAGAGAGGTAAAGGGAAATACCGTTTTACTTTCTTCGGAATTCTCATAGCGGTAACATGGAACAATGTACATTAAACATTTTATTATAATAAGTCATGCATTAACGTTACCTATTAGACATCGTTTATTTCAGCACTAACTGCATTTTTAAATTGGCGACTCTGTCGGTTGCACTGAAGTGTCGCAATGAGATCGAGTTCCTGCTATTGACGCGATCAACCTCCCGATAGGAAATCCTCTTAGCTTTTATTACTTCAATTGTATCAAGAGCGATTCGTTTCCTATACCGTTAGATCGAACCGTTTTGATGTTTAACTGTTTGAAAAAGGCACAAAAATTGTACAAATTCAGTTTGGTTTAAAAAAAAAAGATTTATTTATTCTATCATAGGCACTTACCGAGTACGACTAAGCAGTACCTAATGTTTGCGGTATGCACTAATTTTGATATCAGCACTTGCAAATGGGTCACTTAATGGTAAGTGGTCACTGCCTGTAGACATTTGTGCAGTAAAAAATAATAATCATTCATTACATAACTAATGCGCCACAACATTAGGAACTATGATGTTATGTTATTTGTATATTATATTTCTCATATGTTTATACGATAGTTACGAAAAGAAAAAAGTCTAACATTAAATTTGGTTATCTATTTATAAAATCAAATACGTCATTTAAATTAATGTAGTTTTCAAAATTCGTATTGAAGTAGATATTGCATTTTGAATAAATTATTTTCACGACATAGTTCACGTTGACAACCTATCAAGTTGAGCGAACAGAAACAAGCTTTTAATTAAAATTTAATAATAATTAGAGCTAAAATGCAATTCTCGGAAAAACATAAAATAATTTTAACAAATTGAGCACTGAATTTGTAGGTTTCGTTTTGGTTCAGTTTATACATTTTAGTTCTGAATTTTATAGAAAGAGCATTTTTTTAAAGTAAGTTTCGATATTTTCAATGTTTTTGAATTATGTGTTGAAAAATGAATTTAAACAGCTTCAGAATGTAGGTTTTGCTGATACTCTCATATCACGGAGTGCTTTGCCAATTAAAGTGTGTTTTCGAGTTCGTCTAATTATAAAAATACATTATATGTGTATTTGAAATAAGTTCTTTTAGCGAGCAAGTAGTCTTGTTCTGTATCTTTATTTTTTATCATTGATTTGAATGTAAAGTAAGAACTATAGTATTACATAAGACCTGTGTTACAATAAAAGGAAAAGAGAAACAATGATTCATGTCACGGGCTGATTTTCCATTTAATAAATAATCAGCTTTGTTTTCAGAAACGTAAAGAGCGCGGACGTATACCAACGGACGCCATTCATACGGTTGAACAAGCACAGCTAGGAGAGCTGAGTAAGCAAATACTAGACGGCGACAACGAAAAGAGTCCTGCCTACAGGTACCCCTTCCAGGTAACGCATTTAAAATACCATGACGCATCGCTCGCTGATGAGACGCGTTTTGTTTTTAACAAACTTAAAAAAATAATTATATGTTATGAGTGTGTTTTTGCGTTCGCGTTTTGCTTGATTCAAACTTAATTCTATACTATTAATTCCTATAATTCTTTGACGTACAACAGTACTTTTTAAATTAACAGAGATTGTGATTAATTAATTAATGTTTTTTTTTTTCTTTTTTTTTATTTGAGCTTAACGTAACCATTGATGATATAAATTGCATTGTGTATAAAAGTATTAAGGCAAAATTGCGATTTTTATCCAAATGGATTCAGTAGGTTTTTGTTAATATGTTAGAGACCGGTATCGATTTCATCCATATGAAAAAAAAAGGATATATAGGTATTTTGTTTACAATCGTAGGCTCGATTTTTGAACGTCGACAAAACTATTATCGGAAATTTAGAAAAAAAATTAAAGTGTAAATAAGTGTTAAAGTGTTAAATACAGACATATTAGTCATGAACTCTTAGTAGTGCACGAAATTATTGTTATTAGCAAATCGCATGAAATATGTAAATCTAAGGCTTGTTTATCTTTTTCTACTTCTATTAGAATAGATTATAGAGTATACATACACACGTGCAGAACATTTATATATATATATATAAAGATAAAATATTCACGCAGCATTAATGTTCACTTACTGACATTCGCTTACTTCCCGTTTGATAACATTAGTTCAAATGATTTGCCTCGCACTATTAATCCTTTGCATAATAAACAACATCATTTATAAAGTTTCCTGAATAAAAAATATCGTTAATACTTCTACTGACTGTTTTAAAATGTAATCATATCTTTCGTAGGTCAGTTCTTAACACGTTTTAATAAATATACAAGAAATAAAAGTGTGTGTGAAATCTTTAACAATAATGAATCTATTATTTGTTATATATGATACGATGGAGTATTATTTACAATTTTTTTTTGTGTTTGTCATACGTATGTGGTAAGTGAATATTACTACCAAAAACATATCACTATTTACCTTTTTTTCTGCATAACAAAAGCCAGATAGGTAACTATCTATATGTATATTTGCATTTTAACTATCTAATTAGGCATTCTAAAAATTCAAAAAGTAATAACTGTATATTTTGCCTGTGTAAATATTTCTACAACGTCATTAAAAATATTATTAGTTTTCAATTTAGCTACGCGCACATGTCGGTCATGCTTTGTTGTCCATTTTATTTTATATTTCTACGTTATTGGAAAACATGTATGTATTATATTTTTCTTTTGCCTGTCGCGATCCTGTTACGCCCCCGCGGGTGGTAGCATGATGTTACATAGTCTTTCACGATAAATAGAGCGTCCAAGGTTAAATTTCTTTTTCATTGGATAGGTAGATCTTGTGTTTATCGCTTTTAAATTAAAAAAAAAAAAACAGCTCTCTTCATTTTGATATTTTACTTTTGACTCCGGAAACTCTATAAATGATGAATCTCTAAATTTACACCCTTCAAGATTTATATTTGAATGGGAACACATTGAAACTACGGTTTATTTAAAAAAATATTAAAACCGTTTCACATGAGGCGAATATGTGTTATGTTAACAGAACTACCGATAAAGTTATACCAGTTTTATACCTTTATCTCAGTCATTCGTTGATGTACTTTCTACACAATATAAGGTCAGTTTACAATCGATGAGCTATTGAAAAAAAGTACATAAAAATATGTTTTAAAAATGAAGCTGCACTTATAACCTTTTTCTATTTTGAAATCCTCAAAAATTTGCCAGCAAATAATAAAGACGGAAAGTTAACAGTATATTCAGCATAAATGCAGCAAAAAATACTCTTATGTGAAATTATTGACGTCATAATCGATCTTATTTGCCATGTTATTTTATTTTTATTGGAATTGCTACACGTTACATCGATAAACGATAGAATGGCTAACCGAGCAGGAAGTATTATAGAGCTAGTAGGTACATAGCAGACTATTAACTCACTCTAATAGAGCAATAGGCTTAGGGCTACGATGTGTTTAGATCCAGATGCCGGACACGGCGTCATTTTATTCAGGACATACATTTTATTTAGTGGCAGACATGACTTAAAATCTAGATATACCATCTGGATATTTCATCAGGCAAGATTGTTCAAAGCCAAATATGTTGTATTTGGATAAAGTATTGCCAGTTATCCGGGTAGCGTCTGTCACGAACGGATAGATATCAACATCATCACGTATATACATATATGCATGTAATGTATACACAATGGTATAATACCTACTTTCATTTTATTAGCTCATAACAGAAAAACTTAAGTATATTGTTTTGATCGATCATTACTAGTTTCCAAATGTATTTCCAAAAACGAATCAAAGTTCCTACCGTCAGTCGTCGTCGTCTTAGAGAGATGTCCCTAACATCGTTTAATTCGCTTCGATCGTAAGCTATCGCTTAGTGTGAACACAATTGTAATGATTTCGCTTGCTTGCAGGTTGGGTACACGGAACAGAACACTGACTACACGTTATACCTTGCGGCTCGAGAGCACAGTGAAAGACTGAGCTGGATCCACGAAATTAGAACTAGTAAGTTATTATTATCGTATTAAAAATATATTTAACATTTATGATACAGAAATCTCACTTGAATTTCGACCAAATAGCTTCTACACGAAAATATGTGATACATCAAATATAATCTCCCATTAATATATAAAACAGTAAATTAGAATTGGTACCCTTGTTTATCGTTAAACTATAATCATATAAATTACTACTTATAGGAAGATAAAGATTAAATGTGTTATTAAATATAAACTCAAAATATCTATTCAACTTGCTCTTTGATAATCAAAATGTTCTTATTGAAGTAGGCTCATAAAAGCACTTTTGAATCGTCTGAATATGTGCAGGGAGACACGAACTATTTCGTCAAACCATTTGTCAATATAAAACAGTATTAGTTTTCAATAAAACCCCTTTCGAGAGTGTGTCTCCTATGTGTACGAGTATCAGACATATTGCGGTTTCAAAAATATTGCAATAGATGAAAGGCTTATCGCTTGAGTGCACCCGAGTACGCATACAAGTCGTAGTGTATCAAGTTATTGACATGGACAAAGTAACGCGCGCTGCTTGTGAGTTAGCTGTTTAAAACTGTTTTAAATTAAGACTTAATATTACTTAACATATCTTTATTTTTTTTCAATTTACTAACTGTTTAACGTTTGGAATTATTTCGCGAATACAAAACAATAGAAACGCTTAAAACAGCTTTTTCGTTACCTTGTGATTATTCATTTTCAAAAAGATTCCAACTGGTTGTCATAGTTTGTATATCAAACACTCGTCGAGCGCGCTACCATCCGGAGGTCTGGTCGGCGCGACGCTGGGCCTGCTGTGACGCGGAGCGCCGTTCAGCGCCGGGCTGTGCCCTCACTGCTATCTGGCCGCTACCGGAGCCCGAGCTAGAACTAATTATCCAAGATCATAAACCGAACAGCGAAAACGGCTTACGTGAGTATCTTTACAATTTTCTCTTAATTATGAATAATTATATCCAAAAAGGTTTTATATTGAAATTTTTTAGGTTCATGGAGTACTATATATTGAATTTTGTTTACATGTTTCTTATTAAGAGACTTGCAATTTTGTTGATTATGTAGATTGATTCAGCTAGGAATATTGTTTATGTAATATATAAAATTATTACTTAGGTAATTCGAACCCTAGAAGTTAGCCAAGCTTGTAGCCAATGATTGGGGCATTTCTGTCACTATCTCTATGTATCGGTTTTATGAAATTTAATTTTAGTAACTCGCTATCAACAGCTTAGTTTAACAGAGCTAAAAATATTTTTTTATAAATATATATAATTAGTAATATTTCATAATATTTATAAATATATATACATAATTAGTAATATTTCATAATATTTCTATTTGCATATTGATCACCTATTTATTTATATATTTTATCTTCATTTATAATTTATATGCACACCATTGAATAAAACTTATGTTAGCAATTTATTGGATGCGCAGTTTAGAAGATATTTATTTAAAAATTAAAGAGAGGAAGGGAAATCAAAAAATTAAATGGGCTTTCATAAACTTTTTTTTTAATGAATAAATTCAATTGAAACAAACAGCACGCATAATGTTCGATTGCATTTGAATACCGTGTTAAGGTAACAACGGCTAATTAAGCAAGGAGGGATACTAGAACTATCATGCTTTCCTTATAAAGTAACAAGACCGGATTGTAGTGGACCTGAAATATTTTATTTTTTCTCTAGTTATGGCCCGTTTGGGTGAAATCATTGGCCAGAAAGTAGCCGTCTCTCGTAAGCAAGAATTCAATGTTTCCGGTGAGTATTTCGCTAGTGTCGCAATGTGCTGTACAAGAGAATTGCTATAAATACCTGTAAGGTATTTAAGACGAATGCATTGGCTTTCTACAGAGATAAAAGTAGCTTATGCGTTTAATTAAAAATTAACACGATTATGAAAAATAAAAATTATGAACACGATGTTATTTTTTTTCGAGAAGGCATTAATTCTTAAAACGAATTAAGTCTATTATCAAAAAAGTTTGTATAGGTATGTTGTATGGGTATATAATTTCGTTTTTTCTTAGACGAAATCGATGTCAACGACATAAAATAGCTCTTATAGTTTTTAATAAGCGATAATTGTATTTAAGTTTTGTGTGATATGACCTCGTTTCGTAGTACAAGAAGTAGGTATTAATCGTATTAGGGAGCGATATGACGCGAAGTAATGCATTACTGATTTTGTATGACGCGGCACTGACGTCGATATTGATTATATAAAGCATCCTAATTGGTCAATAATGAGGCGTAAATATTAAGTTATTAGTACTACGTAAGTTTAAAATTCAAATTCATATTGTTGAACGTAGAAGCATTATATTTTCTTATTGATAGTCAAAAGAAAGTACTCTGACCTAAGACAGCGATCGTGATTCAGCGGGTATTATTTTGACTATTTTTGCTACTGTACGTACTGTACAACTTTCAATATAAGAAATATTTCTTTATTACAAACATATTCTTTGCTGCTTAGCCAAGAGCCAATCAGGCTACTCACTAGTTGTATGTATTGTATGTCCTTTTTTTCTTAATACAAACGTTATATATAGAGTTTGGTAAGATGGTATAATCACCCCATCAAATCTTGATAGATTTAGCTCATCTAATATCATGAATCACTTTTATAGTGCCTTTTTTGTAAATTATTCCCTGATGCTGCAGTTATTTTACCTTTTTTACCAGAGTATATCATTTATATAAAGGTATAGGAAATATTTGAATCACACTGAGCTGAGGAGTCTCTTAATGAATCACGTGGCTGAGGATAGCTAACTCTGGATGTTATTTATCGCTTTCGTTTCGTCGAAACACAAAACAATGATTTAGTTAGAAGTATCGTCATGCTTGTTATTCGAAGTGATTTAAAATATAAAAGGGAAACGTAAACGAAACGCATAGAAACTGAACCCAGGAGTAATATTTAATTCGAATATAACTTTATGAAATATATTCGATTAAAAAAAATATAATTTTAAAGTAAATACTCTTCCGCAACACACGTTTTAAAACAATAGATTTGTGGGAACCTATTGTCAGAGTTCTCAAAATTCTCGAGTTTTTTCAAGTGGAACGTTCGTAAATATTATATATTTCATAGTATCAATTTCTTGAGTTTCTTTCGCCGGTTCTTCTCAGGTCAGGGTGCTTCTCTTTCCGAACCGGTGGTAGTTTTTAATTTGACCATTAATAAGAAAGTGTAATGCTTCTACACTGAATAATGTAATTTGAGTTTGAGTTTGCCTATATTATAAAGTTTTCAAGTATATACAGAGATTACTATACATAGGTATTGTGTAGTAATAGTATTAACATTAAGTTTTTTGGTCAATATGAACCTAATAGTAATTGACGTACATCAATGATTGTAGAGTCCAGTGGGTCCACCCATTGTCCTTTTACGAAATCAATAATTTATTAAACGCTCAAACATATATTAATCGGTTATGTTTTTGATATTATGCTTATTTTTATATATTTGCCACATGTCTTAACTTTAAATAAGGTTTAAGTAAGTTTTGTTGTTGATTGAAGCGATCTTGGACGCGTACGTTTATTTGGATTTCAGTAATTTAATAAAAAAAAATAAATGTGTTTATATATTTTTTTGCATATATTTATATTTTATTCATAATTTAATTTAGTCGGAGGCGGTATTTTCGGAGTTAATATAAAATTGTAGGAGACTCTATAATGTTACATAATTTTGATTAATTGATATTCTTGATTATGATTCATGAAGGATGCGTAATTAATTAAATGAAAAGTTACCGCGATGAGTAATATCTGTAAGTAGCGCTCGTCTCAAACCTGAACGTGACACGATCCCATTTTTTTTGCCTTCACTTTCTTATTCGAAAGTGAAATGGGTAGCGTTATTAATTGCGAATGCATATTGTTTTTTGCCTTTATACTATTAAATGGTATTTTGTTAATAAATTGTGTAATATTTTCATATTATTAAAGGTGCTAATTTGAATTTTATTATTCGGTTTTATGAAAAATTTAATTTATAATCTTATCTTGTTAAATATCTTCTATTTTTTGGTGATAATAAATATGATGATTGTTAAGTAATAGTTTAAATATTTCTTTAAAATAAAAATTATAATCACTTCTATTAAGTGTTAATTGTGTTACGTACATAAAATTAATTACATATTAAAATGTTTGGAATAGAATCTAAATGACTTTACAATAAAGTACACTATGGAGCTGCATTGGGAAAATGTAATGTGAATGTTATGTTCTTTTCGTTTAAATGAAGTTATACATATGCGTGAGCGAGATAGCACATGACTTGCGCTCGCGCTACGAAGGTGAATGTAGGCCGTACGACCATCTTTTCTGCTCTTACTCGCTCGTCTCGTAAACATAAATCCATGTTTACCATGACATCGTTTTTAAATAAGTCAAAACTTGGACATTTTTTTTAAATCTCTTTATGAACTTTAAGATAGAACAAAATATTACTCAAAAAGTATTTTTTTGCTTATTACATGTACTAGTAAAAAAATATTATATCTTCGAAATATTTATCATTGAAAAAACTCAAATAGGTCATTATTTTATGTAAAATGGTTTTGATCACTGATATATTGATTGTCACAGTTCCTCGAAGTACTTACCTACCTATAGCGATCGAAAAAACGCAAGCGCGTCGTGTTAGCGCGGCGGCGGCTCCGCGGTGTATTTCGCTTTAGCTCGACAGTCGACAGTCGACACGGTACATTGACACGCCAGTCGGCACCGGCAGTCTGTTGGCGGAGTCGCGCGCGGACGTCCGGCTGTGTTGTTCTGTTCCCATGTTGCAGACTAAGTCTGAAGACGAACCGATGGTCACCAAGAAGAAATCTAAAATACCATGTCTGTCGCTGTCGTCCTTCCTCCCGGCCTTAGAGGGTACGAGACATTTGGATTGACCTTTTTCCCGTGGCCTCGCAGCCACCGGTTGCGTTCACCAGTTGCACTCGCTTACTTGTCTTGTCAGGTGTAATGTAATGCGTTTGTGTAATGTTCGCAGTGATTCGGATTTCGTCAATGTGCTTGTGGTTTATCGTGCTTAAATTTATTTATCTGACTTGTCGATCGATTAAGACTAACTTGTTTTTTAAACATGCTTTATAAGGGTCTCTACAAAACGAGGTAGTGAGAGAGGAAATTATGGGTGAAAATGAGTTACGACTTATGTTTTCATAGTCAATTATTATTAAGTCGAGTCTTTGAGTGAAAAATCAAAGTTCAGAGTGAAATGTTATTCTTATAATTCATTTTGAATACTATCGTAACTAAAATAAAGTGATGATCAGTTAAGAGATAAGTTCAATGAAAGTTGTTAGTTCAATACCCACGCACAGTAAAAGTTAATGGTTTATTGTAACTTTCTCTTCGATGTAATTATTTATATATTATATATATGAATTATTTTGACCCCCTTCCATTGCACTTTTTCATTATTCCGTTTAAAATGTTTTAACTTTATGTATATTCATCATATTCTTGTGTTTATTTCCATTTATATAATTATACATTATTTTGTACCGTTGTGATGTAACTTTGTATAGAGGAAACAATGATTACACGTTTATCATATTAAGAAAAATTATACCTTGAAGATAATTCGCTTCAAGACTAGATGTTTGTCACGCAAACAATTATTATGATATATACATTAAAAAGTACATCATTTAAATCCAACTTGTTGTTGTTGCTGTATAAGGTTGTTTTATAATTATGTCGAATAATATCGTAAAAAGTAGTGACGTGTTATATTATAGTACTGGAGAGTTTGTTTGGCTGAATGCATTATCTCAGCAAATACGTTAATTCATGAATGAATGAATGCTGAAGATGTGTTTTGAAGAAGTAAATATGCCGTATATCATAATTATTAGTATATAAATGTATTTAAAATAAAAGTTTTGTAACTTTAGGGTGCAAAACAGTTACTTAAAGCGCCGATGAAAACTCTGCATGTTGTATTTACGGGACGCTCTTAATTCATAATAATAATCGGTATCTTGGAACATTTAACGTATATAATTGTATTAAAATCACATCAGACATTTTTTTTTGAATGATGTGATGTGAACTTTTAATTCAATTATAATTTATGCGACAGTGGACAGGATGTGATGCAATGCATCTTCCGTTTAATATGAATATGTAAACAGGAAGCTGAATTATGTATTGTAACTTTGTATTAACTTGCCTTTGTATTACCTCAAATAACAAGTCCTTCAACTTATTTTAACTTCAACCAATAATTATATTAACTTTTTATATTGTTTTTTTGTTTGGTTCTGTAACTAAACATTTAGTTGCTGTGATGCGGATATTACAGAATTAATTTTGTTTTTTTCAATAAAATGTTCTCTTATTTTGTTATTCGTATGTTTTAACACTAACACCTATTTAAATAAGACCTATTTGAATATGTAGAGTGTGACTCTCCGACTCGATATAATTGATACATTAGGATACACGGTCGGGCGCAATGCTGTAGGACTAATATATTGGTATCGTTGTCTTATGCCAAAATCAATGGGCAGTGAGGATGACGACATGATAGGCATCAATCTGCTCCGTCTGCCTCTTTTGGCAAATAAAAAACACGATGATAATTAAAAAAACGCTTTTATTGGTTAGAATGATCAAAGGCTGACATTTGAATTAGTTACGCTAATAAAATAGTCATTAATGTAGTAATAGGTATTATGTTTATTTGTTTAGCGGTCACGGCGGCCGTCACCATGCCCGGAGGAGGCGGAGTTCCTCCAGGGACTCCTTCGGCGAAACCAAAGGTAAGGTTCTTAATTATTATTATTAAATACAGTTATACTAAGCAGGTGTTAATTAATATTTTTCGGCTTAATATTTTTTGTAAAATTTATAGGTCATGTTTAAAACACATTTTCACTTATAAAATAATATTTAAAACAGTAATAAAAGGTTTTTCGTCTCTTCGAACAAAACCTTTCAATATTATAAAAAACACCTAAAAACTATTTACCTGTTTAACCCACTACCAGTAAGCGACAGTCGTAGGTATTACTGACTCGATATTACTAACTTTTTGCAAGTGTTTTTTATTTAATTGTACTTAAGGGGACTACATGAGCTAAATGCAAGTTTTAAAATGCCAAAAAGTATATAATCCAATGCAATAAACCAAATGAAAAAAATATATGTTAATCTTCAGGATAGATGCTAGTTATTAATTGTGTTGAAAACATGATGTAATTAATTTGGTACGATAGAAAAAAATCGCAAAGTTACCTCTAAAAAAGTCTTTTTTTGTTTTTTAACTACACTTATATACCTTCAATAATTTTGGTCTTTTGTCAGATTATTCTACAAACAATATACTAAAAATTTATTATGTTAATTATTTAGTAAAATCAATAGATTTTTTTTAAATCAGATTTTCTTATTTTCGACCAAAATGTGTAAGCATGTGTGCGTGAGCGCCTCGTACAGACACTGCCGGCCGAGGCCTGTTGCTATACAGACGTGTCGCTCTTTTCACCGCATCGTTGCGAATAAAATCTCGTAGATTTTATTTTTGTGTAATTTTAATTGTAAATTAATTGTCGAATATTATTCTTTTATGTAAATAAATATATTAAGTTAAAATAGTCTAGTTGTAGTTAGCCATTTATTTTTTTGTTAAGTTATTTTTTATAAAGTTTAATTTTGTAAACATGGGAAATAAAGTACAATCTGTGAAGAAAACTAAAAAACGTTCATATAAATTAAAAAGCCGAACATATGAAAGATAATATGAAAAGGTAAGAGTATTTAATTAGTAAACATATATATATATATATATATTATAAATAATGATTATTGGAAACATTTATTAAAAACAATGCAATTAGTTCGCATAGAATCAGATTTTTCGACAGATTTCTTACAGTCACCATGGAGTATTTGGTCAATGCAAGCAAGTCCAAGATAAATGTGCGGGTTCGATCCCCGCACTCTGAACTAATATTTTATTATTTTTAAAGGACTATATTTAAAAATATATATATTTTTTATAATTATTAAAATTTAATTCCTAACAACTATGCATTTATTTTTTCAGAATTAAGAAAATCGAAAAAAAATAACACGGAAGCTATTTCTATTACGTTAGAGTTTAATTTTATCAATTTTGTGTATAATAGGAAATATAGTTATGTATGGATGAAATTTAATAATAAAAAAAAAAAAAAAAATACAAATTAGCACATCACATGAATATTTAGTGGTGCTTGCCTGGGTTTGAACCCGCAATAAGATGCGCGCGTTCTACCCACTGGGCCATCTTGAAATATGTAATTTTTGTGAACCAAAGAACTAAAATATTTAGAAGTGTCATATACGTAATTCAATATTTTTTAAAGATTGGAAATAGTATCAATTGAAAAATTTTAGCTCGTAGCTTCAGTGAAAGTGGGTGAAATATTGATTGCAAGTATCCAAGATATTTTAATAACGAACGACGACGAACGAATAATTAAAAAAAATATTTTAATAAAAAAATTGAAACGAAATTTATTTGTTTTTTTGTTAAACCAAAAATAAATAAAAATATTTGAATTTAATTGAATCAGTTTTATTTCAAATATCAGTCAAAAACAATACAAATAATTCTAATATCCAAACTATTTTTATGAGATTTATGACTAAACCCACTGTGATTGACCGAGTTAACCAATAATTCTACTAAACCGACTTGACGATATTATTTTTATAGTAACTTTTTGATGCTGACTTTTTTAACTTAATTTTTTTTCTTTGTGTACCGATATTAGTAAAACGAACAAACTCTACGCTTTTTGTCAGTGTACAAATTACGAACAGTTCCAATTTTATTTAATAAATCGCTTAACAAACTTACAAAATTTAAAAATAGGTACGATTTAATATTTAGTATTACAACTAATTGAATTGATACAGTAAAAATTAAAGAAAAAAATGTTTAAATTAACTATTTTTTGTACATAAAATAATAATAATTTAAGTTTAATTAATTCTGTTTAATTTTATCATAATTTTTTAAATGACACAAAGAAATTAAAATAATTCTGTTGTCCTGTCTATTTTTATGAAATCTATGATTGATAGAATTGATAGAATTGACTTCGCTTCGCTTTCGCTCGGCGCGGCGCGCGGCGGTTCGGCGCCATCTATTGGAATATTCAGGCGTAACCTCGCCGCCTCGCTAAGCGTAGTGCGCGGGGGGACATGCCGTTTTTGTCGTTAGACTCGTTAGTGTATATATGTGTGCGCGTGATTCTCAAGGGCAATTAGCTCCTGTAGTCCCCTTAAAGTGAAATCCTAAACTGAGAAAAACTTCGTGTTATTTTTATATTTTAATTATTATCGTAGAGATTCAATATGTTACAGAATTTTTTCATTGCATAACATTTTTTAAAACCTTAGGACGTATTTTATTAAGATACTTCTGGAACATGGACACTGGAAGTACAAAAATAATAATAAAACCGGTTTATCTTTTATCTCTTCGTATAATATTTTCCTTTATATGAAACTGTCGAATGTAAGTGGTGACCTTCGGATTATTTTTTAATGCGAGTCTTAATTGAGGCAACATTTTGTTTAAGGAAAAACAAAGAACTAAAGTCGTGGTGGCTTTATACCCCTTCAAAGCTATCGAAAGCGGCGACCTTTCACTAGAGAAGGTAAGGATTTTAGTAACGGTTACACATTTAATATTATCGCCAATATGACCCCTTAAATACAAGTAAAGTGGCGACGTGTATCTTGAACGAAGATCGCGCAATAAAATCCTCACAAACATCATTGAGTTTAACATGCTTTTTTCCATAACTTAATCAAGGCAAATATCGTGAGAAATTTTGCCACGTCTCATTATACAGATTAAAAATATTAAGAGAAATTTTATAAATACAGATATGACAAAAATTTAAACATGCTCCATATCTCGAAATAATAGAGACAAGCATTTGAAAATTTAAATGAAAAAATAAACGGTTACCATCACAGTCTAAAAAGTTCTTATATTGGTTTTAACCTTTGCTTTTTCTTTCTAGGGTGCAGAGTATGAAGTAATAGATGATTCACAGGAACATTGGTGGAAAGTCAAAGATGAAAATGGGTTAGTTCGTAGTCATAACAGTTCAAAGACTTTTTAAAATTGTGTGATGTAAAATACAGCATACCTACACGTAACAGGCTTTTAAATTTTATTTTTGTTTTTCAGATCTGTTGGATACATTCCAAGTAATTACGTTAAGGAAAAGGAAACGATAGGACTACAAAAATATGAGTGAGTTTACTGTTTTTTATTTTAAAAATTACGGTATAGTTCGGAAGGGAAAATGGGTCTCCTGATGGTTATTGCCAAGACCGCCAATGGACATTGCCACCTTATGTAAACTTAGGCATTTCTTACATTGCTACTACCAACTGTGGGAACTGATGTGTTATGTCCCTAATACAGGCAGTATTTTGACTGGTACACTAACCATTCAATCCGGAACACAACAATACTAAGCTTGTAGGTAGAATATATGGGTGGTACCCAGACGGGCTTGCACAAATCTCTACCACCATGTACATATGTAGAAATTCTAAGAATATTGGACATCGTTTCTCTATCAAATCGGGTCGTTGTTACAATGAAGTAACTCGTGAATTGTCGAGTTTATATTGTGGGACGATTGTATTCTGAGGAGAATTATGATTTGTGCAATAAGCAAACGTAATACTTACGAATTATCGGATTTCATAAAGATACATACAATGTATGCTAATGTAAATAATGTTATTGTGGATTTAGAAGGCCGCAGTTCGGTTAAATTAAGGGACCTTGATCTGTTATATTATACCGGTATATTTTAAGACAGAATTAAAGTATAATTTTAATATAAGATTAATTTAAGTCTGTTTTTATGTACGGTAATATTTAGTAATATAATCAGATTTGACATTGAAATCAACACGCCAAATGAACAGACAAGGCGATCAACACTATGTTGTACTGGGAATAATATTGTTTGCTCTTTGTCAAATAAAACAATCGAATTTGATGCATTGTTACCCAAATAATGAAATAATAGTGAAGTATACAGTATTAAAGTTGATGACTTGTGATGTCGCAATAATTTTGAAATGCTTTATGAATAATCAAATTAACGAGAAAGCAATGCACAAAAAAATTTAACCGTAACTCCTCAAAACCTGTAGCGACCTTTACAGTTTGTAAGTTTGCCTGAGTGACCGACTGACTTACTTGTTTTGCAGATGGTACGTGGGTGAGATGTCTCGACAGCGGGCTGAATCATTACTCAAACAAGAGGACAAAGAGGGCTGCTTCGTCGTACGCAACTCCTCGACAAAGGGAATGTACACGCTCTCGTTATATACCAAAGTGTGAGTACGACTCTTTGGAACGACTTCGATTTGAATTTTAAATTAACGGCTTTTTTTGGGTCGCCGCAGATAAATATGGAAAAGTTTGCTGTCGTCGCTCCTATTATTTTTCGTGTATTCAGCCAGATGTTTTTAATCGACATTTTATTTTTTTTTTATAATTTTGTTGTCAAAATAACTTTGTTGATACGTTGAAATTTAAACGATGCCTTCTTGTGGAATAATGTAATGATAAAATTCAACATGTATATCGAGTAATGTTTAATATCCTATTTTTTTTTTTCAGAAATCATCCACAGACTAAACACTATCACATAAAACAAAATATTCGTGGCGAGTTCTATTTGTCGGATAAACATTGCTGTTCAAGTATTCCCGAACTCATAAACTACCACAAGCACAACAGTGGAGGACTTTGCTGCAGGCTGAAGGCGACTCCTTGCGATAGGCCCGCGCCACCTACGGCCGGACTCTCCCACGGTACGAATAATGTTATCTCGTAACAAAATTCCAAAGTTTTGGACTATGTTTAAGACAATATTGTCTACAATATCTCGATGGAGGTTAAAGATTTCAAAGTAACATAATTTAGAAAGCCATCTTACGATACTGATGATATTTGCTATGAAAAATATTGTTTCGTAAAATGTTACAGACATGATGTTGGCTTTTGCCATATCGGCTTTGAAACTTCTCTTCGCTTTTTCCTAACGTTTCGGATTTGGCTTACCGTTCTCAATTGCTATGTCCCTGTAGTTTTTATACATATAAACATCTTCAATACGTGTGTATAGTACGACACAACTTAGATGTCGCATCGGCAAAATTCGTAAAACCGATCACATCAGAATTGAGTACGCTATCCCAAATATTAATATTTATTTCTCATGCGAATATGATCTTTGCACAAACGTTATAACTTGTAATATAACATGACCTAATATATTCGTCAATTTGACGCGTCGATTTACATGCACTTGCTTTCTCTGACGCGATGATTGGATCGAATGGTTCGTATGAGCCGATCCTGGAAGGTTTAGACCTTTTGAAAATAGACGTATATGGGTTGTGGTAACGTGGAATGGCTGCGTGTCCTCAGACAAGTGGGAGATCGACCCGGGCGAGCTGGTGCTGCTGGAAGAGCTGGGCGCGGGGCAGTTCGGCGTGGTGCGGCGCGGGCGCTGGCGCGGCCGCACCGACACCGCTGTCAAGATGATGAAGGAGGGCACCATGTCCGAGGACGACTTCATCGACGAGGCCAAGGTCATGACGTGAGTGTCCCATGCCCTTATATACTCACTCTCACGACTGCGAATTCCATTGCTCTTTAGTGTTATGTTTTCTTCAATGCAAAACTTTAATCTTAAAATTGGTTATAATAATAATTTGTACCTAATACGGTATAACGACGGCTAAGGAGCCGAACGTCTCATATTAAAACCTTTGGTTTTTACAATGCCTGTACTTACATCGTACTGAACGCAGTAGACTGTGGTTTTAATATAAGTGTAGTGATGCGATTATTTTTCGGGGTACAAATTGCTGTTTTATATAATAATAGATAAGGATATTCACGTAATTTGACTATACATTAATTATAAGGTTAAATGTATCTTAGTATTATTATTTATAGTAGACACGAGTGCCGTACAATGTCAGATTTATGTGTATAATATTGTGTATAGTTTAATGTTAATTAAACTATACACAATGAGTCGAGATGGTTCAAACCCAGGCAAGCACCGCTGATTCATGTGCTTAATTTGTCTTTATAATTCATCTCGTGCTCAGCGGTGAAGGAAAACATCGTGAGGAAACCTGCATGTGACAAATTTCATAGAAATTCTGCCACATGTGTATTCCCGCATTGGAACAGCGTGGTGGAATATATTCCAAAACCTTCTCCTCAAAGGGAGAGGCCTTAAGTGGGAATTTACAGGCTGTTGTTGTTGTTAATGTTAATATTCTATATGGTATCATTGCAGTAAACTCCAACATCAGAACCTCGTCCAATTATACGGGGTGTGCTCCAAACACCGTCCTATATACATCGTGACGGAATACATGCGGCACGGTTCGTTGTTCAACTACCTGCGCCGAACCGCGCCCGACCAGCTCGGACCGGCCGTCTTACTCGACATGTGTATACAGGTATTTATATATCATTAAAAACAACTATACAAAATTATGGAAATAATGGCCGATTAATTTGCAAACAAATATTGACAATGTCTTGGGAATGTGACAAAAATCTAATTTACAATATTGACAAACGTATAACAAAAACCTTATTGTTAAATAAAATTAAAAAAAAGTAACAGCCTGTAAAGTTCCCACTTCTGGGATAAGACCTCTTCCATTGAGAAGAGGTTTTGGAACATATTCAACCACGCTGATCCAAATGTAATAACGAAAATTATTGTTTTAAAATTACAACTAAAAGAGTACAAATTAATTAAATTATGGTTATTGATGAAATTTTACATTTACCGTTTGTATCGGTGGTTTGTGTAATAATTTAATAATAATAATAAATATTTAGAATACTTGGCTGACTGCTAGTGTAAAAACAGGGACAAAATTTATATACCAAGGGGCATTATATCTTAGATCATGTGGTACACGGTATTAAAATATCCACCGATAATCAGACGACCGATGACGATATATTCTTGTAATAACAAATTACATTATATTTCAGGTTTGCAAAGGCATGGCGTATTTAGAAAGACATAATTATATTCATCGAGACTTAGCTGCAAGAAATTGCTTAGTAGGAGATGAAAATGTAGTCAAGGTACGCATGAGAATAATTTAGACCATTTTATTTAGAGAATAAAGTTTTATATCTATGGATTGTTCTTAAACTTGTGATACTTTTTATTTCTAGGTGGCAGACTTTGGCTTAGCGCGATATGTCCTAGACGATCAGTACACAAGTTCTGGCGGTACGAAATTTCCTATAAAATGGGCTCCACCCGAAGTACTCAATTACACGCGATTTTCATCTAAATCCGACGTTTGGGCGTTCGGTACGTATCTGTATATGATATTTTTTTTCTTTGAGAATTTATTAGTTAATTAGCTTGAATAAAACTTTATATATTTCATCAATTGCTTATAGAAATAAATATATCGAAATTGCCCGTATTGTAAAACTGAGATCTTAAGTCATAATTATTGCTGTAGCAAATATTGATCAAATTTGTCACGTGTAACTTATATTTAAGTAGCCTCTAAAAAGTATATATTAAATATCTATGCAATCATAATCTTTCATTAAAGTTGTCATAATGGCACTTTATAATTTTATTTAATAATTTGTATTTGTAATAATTACAGGAGTCTTAATGTGGGAAGTATTTACCTGTGGCAAAGTACCTTATGGTCGAATGAAAAATTCGGAAGTAGTGGAAATGGTCCAGAGAGGACAGGTGCTTGAAAAGCCGAAGGGATGTTTAAATGAAATTTATAATGTAAGTACAATAGTGTTTCTTCCACAAGAAGAATATTATTATTTTACTAAATATGAATGTACACAAGTACACACGCGAAAACTTATTTAATAAGCGGGGGATATAATTTTTAAAATATTGGAATAGGCAGCTTGATATATAGTTCGGTAGTTCATTGTGAATGTAAGAGGTCATTATTATCGTTCGTTATTTGGTGATTAGGTTTACACTGAATGAATGTCACATTTTTTTTATTGATTATAAAACGCCATAGAATAAGATATCTGACCGACTCATCCAGATTCGTTAACTACCCGATTTGATATTTTACTTCTCAATGCTTACTTAGATTATATAAAAAAAGATTCATTTTTGTCTCCTTGATATCAAGTCCTAACTGCAATTCAAACTTGTTCATCATCTAGTTTTGCAAAATTTCGTGTTACTTACATGTGACAATCTAAACTACAGGTAATGAAAGCGTGCTGGCGACACGCGCCCGAGGAGCGGCCGTCGTTCCGGCTGCTTAAGGAGGAGCTGGCCGGCGTGGCGCAGAGCGTGCTGGCCGATTGACTGCGCCTGCTGCTGCTGCTGCTGCGCCCCGGGCCCCCCGCGGCCCCAGGGCCCCCAACGCCCCCCGGGCCCCACACCCCGCGCCCGCCCTGCGCGCCGCCCGCCACCGCCACGCTGCCGCGCGCGCGCCGCGTGCACGCCGCCTCGCCCGTGTGAGCGAATCGCGCCACAGATAACCAACACTAACTCGTAAATCCATCGTGTAACCCGGCGTGTGATGGGTCAATACATTGGAAGCTATTGTCTTAGTTTTGGTTACCTTTCGCACGAGTCGTAGTATGCCCCCCCCCCTCATGAGACCGCGCCACAGATAACCAACACTAACTCGTAAATCCATTGTGTAACCCGCCGTGTGATGGGTCAACTCATTGGAAGCTATTGTCTTAGTTTTGGTTACCTTTCGCACGAGTCGTACTGTATTGGTCCCCCCCCCCCCCCCTGAGACTCGATTTCATAAATTATTCTTCTTTGAATATCTAATCAGGCGTATTGCCCTCGTGCTTATTATTTATTTGCAAAATGAAAATTTATCTTAAATTCATTTGGTGCAAGTCTTACTTATTTTTACAATTGAAAGCGCAAAGCACATGCGATAGTGGTATTACATGATAATTATTGTGACGTTTTAGTAATGATCGCAAATAAGAATGATGAGGATCCATAGGATTGCTATGAAAATTAAGGAATTAATTTAAACGTCTACAATTGTACATGCAAATCGAGTCCTATCCTTTGTTTTAAGTTAACGACCGCGTCTACCATCGTACCTCCGACTCTTTCATACAAATCATGCTTAAATTATCTTCTCATTTTCCTATCAATTGTATTACATAATGTGTTACATGGGTACTCGCTTATTTTTAGAATTCGAAATTGATCGCGTTTATATTTTTCCATTTTTATAATTATATATTTGTTACATTGTAAAAGTATCATTTATTTTGTCAGTTTAGCTAAAGTCAACAGAGATGCCATACATTATATCCTCGATTATAAATAACACAGTTTCTCCAACAAACCCTCCGTAATTATTTGAGGCGCTTAAAAAAAATGTGGCAACAGCAGCTTCAGGATATTTATGTAAAAGTATTCAGAAATAACGTTTTTAGATCATATATATATTGAATATCAATACAAGATGTCACAATAGCACAATATATATTTCTGTAGTGATTTTTTATTAATTAAGAGCGAAATTTACAAGTGAATCATATTTTACGTGCACACTAATGTGTCAATTTAATATAAATATTGTATTAGCTTCTTATATGTAATTCTGTGCCCTGATACTAAAAGGTCCAAAGTACATTTTCGAGCTAACAGTAAAACAGCTTTTGACATTTGCCCAAATCATTTAAAAAATAATCATTTTTTTAAACTGCATAAACTATTGCTAATACTAATAATTTTACGCATTTCGTGGCATTTAGAACCATTAACATTTTTTCATTGTTGCTATTATGATTGACATAAGTATGGGCTATTGACATTGGTCCTTTTAGTACCTGGCCACAGAATTCAATTGATAGATATTTACAAATGTGCTCGTTGATTTATGTATTGTATGATAAAATACTTACTCTATATGTAAAATAATTTAAATAGCTCATAATTGTAACATATCATTTTTTTGATGTTGCGCTCTTTTGAAATCAATAATATCGTCATCTCATAAAGGCTTCAACAAAAGTAACTTCCACAGACAATATTCGTATTATTCATATTAAATTATGTCGCTTTTGTGTTGGAATGCTAAGTTTTAACTTGAATTAGTTGGCTTATTTTTGATAAGTATTAAAGAAAAATAATAATTTTTCAATTGACATAATAAATGTATGTATATAATGCAGAAGTTTCCATATGTGTCATAAACTGTCATAAACATGAATCATAATGAAAGAAATATAAAAAACCAAGAATAAGAAATAGTTACATGTGAAAGCTAATAAGCTAATCTCATTCTATGGGACTTTGTCAATTTACGAGGCCTAATTCCAGTATGGTGATATAAAAGCAGGATTACTTCAGTTTGTATTTAATCAAATGATGTCATGGACCTGTTAAAAGGCCACCTAAAACTTGGATAAACTTTTTGTCAGTAATTAAATAAAAATTTTAGCAGATTAAATTTTTTTGTCTATAAATTGATTCTACTTAACTTAAACGCTTGTAGTATTATTAACATTGTGAAACTTCTCCATTATGTGAAAATTGGCTATTCTAAAATAAGCTATTAATTTTGTTACATGTACAGGTGGAGTTAACTGTCCAGAATGTAGTTACATATATGTATAATAAAAATCAATATTCAGAAACAAATAACAAGGCAACCAGTTTAACCGTCCACTGCCAAAATTACTATCAATGTATAAGTAAAAACGACAGCAAAATAATATTTGATAATATGCCCGTGTTTTTGTTTCGGTCTCGTAGTGTTCAGTATTCTTAATAAGTGATATTGAATATATCTAGTCGCTTTGTTATGTAACGCTCATTCAGTACATGTACCCCTAGCTATGACGTATATGTTTGTACAATTATTATTGTAACTTATCATATCATTATCTTATTCCAATATAGGTTTTGTGTAAATTTAGATTGAGCGTAAAATTGACAGTTAATACAAGCTTACTACCGTCATCAAAACAAGTCAGGACATTCAAGTATATACATAGTTATGATTAGAAATGCCACCATTGTCAGACTTGATTATTTTTTATTTATCTTTATTTGAACTAGAAATGTATCTCAATTCTGCCTCGTCTATTAATAATAACGTTTGTCAGTTATGTATGCAATTGAATGAAGATATCTTCAAATTTATTTTATTGGGTTAAATGAAACTGTTAGAAGCTGTACAAATACATAAATAATAATGTACAAATATTATAAACAACGAACAGTAGTTTTGTAACATTAAAACATAACATGTGACTAAGTTAGAGTAAAGGGAATGAAGACTAGGTTTCAATAGAAAATAAAAGTGTGTTTAGTACGCTCTAGAAAATGAAAACTTAGCTGGACATTATTTTTTTTTTTTTCAAAACATTTCACAAATTGACAAATATATTATTTAGTTGACATTATTTTAAGGTTGTCTGGTATAAATGCAGTTGACGAATTTATATAAAATGAAAAATAAAAGACATTCCCGTAGCTTTGTAAAATATTCATTTGTGATTAAAACCTAGTCATATTTTAGCAAATGAAAATAAATACAAATTTGGTTTTACATAGGTCGGTTGCATTAGGCACGTTAGGGAAACATTATTGTTTGTGATTTAAAAATATAATTCAAACTGTTTAAGGGCGGTCCCTCACCGGGAGCATTCGGCTGTATTGTAATAGTTATTATTCGAGCATCTCATAAGTGATTGTAAAGAACTTAGCGTTTAATTGCGTAACCTGTAACAATTTAAACTCAATCCGAAACTTAGATTGTTACTTTACAGGCGAATACTCGTCAGTCAGTGAGGCGATACTGTAACGTATCATCACTTTCTAATAAATTTCAATAAAACATAAAGATTAGAAATTATGAATTAACATTGTCATTATCAAGCATATCATTGTATAGCACAGCGGTATTTAGTTGTGTGGCTTTATAATCACAATAGAGATTCAAAAGTAGAACGAGTAGTGTATCTCTTATAGATGCTTGTGAATCTCTAGCTAAATATATAATTCAAAGTGGATAAGTAAATACCGTCCCGATGAGGCAATGACGAAAGATGTTTGTGATAGAATGATTATTGTAAATTATTGTGTTGGTACGCGATTTACTCCACAATGAAATATCTCTTATCCGACTTTGTCGGAATTGTGATCCATCACACAGTAGCGACGCAAATGTGCCAATTATTTGTATAGGTACTTTGTATTGACTTTATGTAGATATAATTTTAAGTATTTGCGACTGAATAATGTTATTTTAATTTTCGATGGAAATGTTTTCATATTGCGATGTCTCATGTTGTAAAAATATAATTCTTCATTATCATATATTTATTTAATAATGTTAATGATTAATTTCCTCATATATTACGTAATTTAATGATTTTAGTTATGCTTTGTAATTATTAGATATAATTATGCAATTATAATATGTATTTATTATGCTGCATATTAAATTGCAATGAAATCGAATTAATCAGTCATTATCAACAAAAACATACAAAATAGCAATGCAACAAGAATATTTAGTTTTAAAAATAATGTTTGCTTTGGAATTGTACAGCAATTAATTTGTATACATAACTGTTTTGTAAGTAAATATATTATAGAAAATACTACAGCGTTATTTTATTACCACTGAACTCTGATTAGAAAAATGTAAATGAATTTTACATTAGTGAAAGTCACACCAACTTGCAATATTAATTTATTTCTTATTTATGTGTATCTTAATACATACAGATAGTTAATAATTGTTATAAAGGTAAGTTACATCGAAAATGAACATAAACACTAATAAAACATATTATAAATTGCTAGTCATTTGAATATTATGTTTTTTATAAAAGTACTTTTCATATTTTAGATAAAGACTACTTTGACGTATTTTACAACAGTTAGTCATTATTTTAACTTCGGAGGGTTTATTGCTGTTTGAAGAATAAAAGATAAGTTTTGACTAGTTAAAGTAAGCATATCTGTAAGGGGCAACGTTTATAATTACTAAACTAAGCTACATCACTTTTCCTATTTTTGTTTATTCGATAACAATAAATATTTTTAAGGTATAATTTTATTATATACTTTTAAAACATTATGTTCCTTATAAATCGGGTATATTTAAAAATATAGATTAGACATTTTTTTGTCCCAAAAAGTTTTAAAATAAAACTTCCTGTTTAAATATTTTTCAACGATTACAAGAAAAAGGTTAAACTAATTTATATGAACCAAAATGAACAAGCTAAGATAAGCGTTATGTCGGTTTGTAAATGCAAATATTAAAAGCACTAATTAATATAAATGTGTTTTGTTTGAAATACAAACAGTGGACCGACAGTTGTTTCAATTGCCAATAATGCAAGCATTATAGTGGTCCTGATAATAAGATTATAAAATAAAACAGAATAAGGTCAGCACTAATATCCCCTGCAGGCTGCAACGTGCATACTTGCGGCAATGACCTTCGGCGAGCGAGCACTCGGGGATGCCAGCACACAAAAAATATTATTATACGCTAGAAGTATGTTTAGATACAATACAATATGATATTACGTCACATCAAACATTTATAATAGTAGAAAAAAACCATATTCTATTAAAGACTAGCGCTTCATACAGGTGCAATTTATTTGGTACGGGCATATTCTATGCACTCAGGAATAATGTAGTTTTCCAACAGGTATTTTTTTTTAATATTTGATAGATAAACTATGGAACTATCTTTAGTTTACCCATTACAAACAAGCTTGTAAACTTTTACCCATATATATTTTTTTCTTACATTAGTGAAGACGTTATCTTTAATAAATTATGTTTTTTTTTAACTCTAAATAGTTTATATAATTAAGTTAAAAACAGATAAGGCTATTGCTAAAATACAATATGAGTAACATAAACAAATAGTAGCGTCGGCAAAATTCGTAAAACCGATCACATCCGAATTAAGTACGCTATCCCAAATTAATAATTATCAATATTTATTTCTTAAGTAAATATGATGTTTACACAAACGTAATGACTTGTAATATCATATATTCGTCAATTTGACACGTCGATTTACATGCACTTGCGTTTTTCGGGTTGAACTGTCGCAAGAATCCATAGCGACGAATAGCGTCGAATGGCTCGATAGGGAGCTACTATTTCTATTTGTTGTATAAATCGCCAATAATCGGTTTTATTGAATTTTCCGATGCCACATCTATGTTGTGTCGTACTATATACTTAATCAGGTTTCATTTCGAAAAAGAACATTTGGTTAAAATAAAAACGACCAATGGTCTGTAAATTTTACACTTTTTGTAATAACAATCATCACTCAAATATACCATCGTATCAAATTGTATCAACATACATGATAAGAGACAAGTCCTTATGTCTATTGTATGTATCAAACTAGATAGTAATAGTATTCAATTACATAACACGGGTTACCCTGTATTTCTTAGGAGTACAATCATACATATTTTTAATAATAAGTGTTTAATTGTATTTTAGCATACATTATGATATTAGGTAAGATAACTAAAAACAAAGTATTATTAAAGCTTTTTGAACACCAATTCTAGTGTGTATTTTTTGGTGTCATTTGATCGAAATCTACGATTATTAATTTCTTGATTAAACATTATAATTATTTGCTATGTTATATGATATCATGTCCTATTTATCAACTAACAGAATAAGGAAATTTTCTGATTCTCAATATTTTCTGTCTAAACTATGATTGAATTTATATTCAATAGAGACTGACATTATTGATAACATATCTCTTGCAAAAGATAAATGTTATTGTATCATAAATTCAAGATAAATGTAAAGTTATAGAAACATTTTTTGCTTAACTCTTACTAAATTTTTTATATTATTTTACTTATGATTTTCCTTTGCATCATACAAATGAATCTTTTTAAAAATATAAACATAAATTATATGTAAGTAGTTAATGATTGATTCTGATAAATATTTATGTTATTTAAAATTATTATTAATAATATCTAATATTTTTAATTAATAAATTACTTCTAAATAATAAAGGCAAGGTTAGTTTAAAATGGCTAGAACTACATGACTAAATTGTAACATGGAATTTCATAATAATTATTTACCTTAAAAAATATGGTTAAATTAATTAAATACCTGAACTTGGAGAAATAAAGCATGAATATTCAAATTCATGATTATTATTAAGTTCAATTCAATTATTATAATGAATTTTATTCAATTGTCCCAAGGGGAAAAAAAGTAAACAGAATTTTGTTCAGTAATAACTACAATTATAAGCAAAATACAATTGAATATTACTATTGTTTTCTTTTGATGACTATGAAGGTTGTGAATGAAAATCAATAAAATATTATTAGAATTATTAATTATTATAATTCACTTATACTAATCTCAATGTTTGATTCAATTTGACTGACAGGCTATTAATATTGTTTTTATTTTTCAATATATTAATTAAAATGGGGCAATCTACTTAAATGCTATGACTATTACATAAAATAGTTTGGTGTTACATATTTTTTGTTTTTCCTTAAAATATTATTGGCTTCATTACCACACTAAATATGTGTTTAACAACTGTCCAGTTTTTGTATATATTGTGAATCATGCAAATGTTATTTTATTATTTTTCCATATTTTCTTATTGTTACGGAATTAAAATAGAATTTTAAAAATAGAAAACTATAGCAATCCTAGCTATTTTCTATAAATTAGACTATTAGATGGGATTAAGCTTACATTTAAGGTACTTTAGTGATGTTTATGACTAACTACATAACCTTCATTACATATCGGTGGGTAGAATATCCGGTATCAGATATTGACAAAGATCCATTTCTGAATTGACAAATGTCACTTTTCCTGCTGTGTTTTCATCAAGCCTACAAATAAATGAGAATATAAATCTTGAGTATTTGAACATGTGAATTTTTAAATGCACTGAAAAGATTTTCCATATTGGTTACAATTAATATCATTGATAATATTGTCAATAAGTATTATGGGACCAATGTTAGAACCCCATAATCTAATCAAATTAGAATTATATGATAATTGTAGTAAAGTAAAAAGTAACAGCCTGTAAATTTCCCTCTGCTGGGCTAATGGCCTCCTCTCCCATTAAGGAGAGTGTTTGGAACATATGTTCCAATGCAGGTTGGTGGAATGCACATGTGGAATAATTTCAATGAAATTTGACACAGGCAGGTTTCCTCACGATGTTTTCCTTCACCGCTGAGCACGAGATGAATTATATATAGTGGTGCATGCCTGGGTTTGAACCCGAATCGGTTAAGATGCATGTGTTCTAACCATTGGGCCATCTTGGCTCTTAATGATAATTGTGTAAATCAAGATTTATACTTACCATCCCTTTATAACTGCCCAGCATCCAGAGAAAAATGTTGGTGCATTTATTATAAGACAAACGCCAAGTCGCTCAGGATAGTGTCTGCTCAGGAGCCAGATCAAATTTTTAAGGACTTGGTAATCCATACAAGACAATGTAAAATTGCTCAAGTCAAATACTATGCATAAGTTGTCTACAACCTCTTCAAAACATTTTTTGCTTGCATCCTCCTGTTACATATGTACAATTATATAATATATACCAGAGTTTATTATAGATTTTATCAATTTTTTTTTTATAAAAGCTTACTTACCAAGCAGTATACAATAAATTTTGTAAGGTCATCAATATTTCTATCATTCGAACTATGATTTTTGGCCGGAATGTATACAATTGGTCTGCCAATAATATCTCTATGACGGAGCACTCTAGCCTTATTTGAATACTTCTCAATGATTTCTTTGTTCTCATGCAGATTAGCCACACCATATTCAACTCTCCATTTATTGGTTTTTAATATTGCCTTGAATTATTATTCATAATTAGAATTATTTGTATTAATAAAACATTTTAATTTGCCCTGTAATCTTAGCGTAACACTTATCCTAATGTTATACAAATATAAAACAATTGTTTTAGTTAGATAATTTGTTAACTTCTTCAAATTATATTGAATGAATGGAATGTGGCAAAAATTAGCAGTATAACTATGATAGTATACTTTTAATAAGTAGTATTTATTAAGTGTAAAAAATATTGTGATATTTCTTTACCTGGAAAGCATTATCAACCGTTTTAAAAGCTCTTAAATATCTTTTAAGCGAATACTCATTGTGGTATTGCGCTGGATCCGCATCGGCAATTAATTTCATCCTTTCCTTTAATTGCCTGAAATCCTCCTCATTGATAGGTGCTAAATCTTCTGTCATGGTCAAAATATTTATAAGGTCACTCTGTGGTATTCCTAATTTATGTTAATGATAAAGGGGAAACAAAATTACTGAAAACTAAAAGACAAGTGCACTATAAGTAATAGCTTTATTTAATTAAATGAGATTTGACAATCCCACACCTCACAAGTCACAACTTCATTCACGTCAAGAACATTGACATATTTGAAATTGACAGTTGAAAATGACTAATAGACGACGACATACACATACATACTTCTACAGAATGTTTGAGTTGGCGATGAACATAAAAAAACAGGAAATTAATAAATAATAAAATATTTCTAAAACTTTCATTTCTATTATGTTTTATTTTTGGGTACACATATGATTATGTATAAATATATTATAAAAGAATAGCTTTTATGAAAAATACATAAATACAATATAATGTAATATAAAATATCTGAAAATCATATCTCAAACCGATAACTATGAATCCATCGACCAGAAAAAAACATAACTTTATTTCATGTATTTAGGAGATTCCTTTATCCATACAATAGGCGAGAACAAACAAAAAAACAAAAAAAAAACCGCGCGAAATTGAATTAAGTCGCCATTAATTTTTCTTTTTGGGCGCGGACTGCAAGATCATTATTGGTGCGTCTTGTAATTTGTTAAAAGGGTTATTAGTGTTATATTTGGATTTGTAAGCTCAACTGTGTAAGTATTTACTTCATTTATGTACGATTTATTTCGTTAGTTAGAACCTTTTTGGTTGATAACGTGGACAGTGTTTCCCAACTACGCGTAACAGAGGAACGTGCTCTCTGTACGCAGCTTAAGGGGTTGTCCATTAATCACGTGATCTTTTTTTAGCATTTTTTAACCACCCTCCCCCATTGGTGATACGTAGTGAGGTTTAAGACCACCCCCCCTCCCTCTTCTCAACATCACGTGTATTTTTAGTACCTACAACGAATCTTAAAATTTTCTGAATATTATCTTTATTTAAATACAGGTATAAACTATAATCTTATTTTATTCTGAAATTAAGGACCATAATAAAAATGTCTACACCAGGTTGCAAGTTTTTTTTTATTGCCATATTATGGCATTGTTAAACATTGCATTGTTAAACAATAATAATAAACGAAGAGTGTAATCTTAGGAAAAACGTGCCGCTTAATATTTGTTTAAAAATCGCGTGTTAGACGAAAAAATAAATACACTAGATATCTTACTACACCCCCCCCCTCCCCCTTGTGTTATTTTCGTGATTTTTATCAAACCCCTCCCCCCCCTTTTAAAGCCTCACATGATTAATGGACAACCCCTAAGGAGAATCCTACATACACAGCGCAGAACTTACTGACATGTGTGATACGTGGTGCCAAATTGTATTTCCTGTTGGAGATTATTCGCGAACACTCTTATCTTGTTTTGTCATTCCTGACAGCGGCAGATGCTATAAAATTTAACAAGGACAAACCGCTAACATATTATATTTCAATAGATAGTAAAGAGAAATGTATGCCTCATGTAATGTACAGTGGGGGTAAGAAAAGATTCGTCACCTTAAGATCTATTTTCGTGAGCTCAGTATAAGCGATAATCTGCTTTACCGATTGAGAATGGCATATTGCGCCGCAATGGCATAAGTCGCATCTAAAAGAGGGTAAAAGAGAAAGAACCTCATAGCCCTTCTCTTCAGACATTGAAGAAAATAGTATATCTGAAATTTTTCAAACACTTGAACGCCAAAAATATGATACACTTGTATTCAGTAGTCATTATTCACTTTGGTCTTTATGTGCCCTGACATCTTTCCACTGACGCTTTGGTGAAAAATTTGAAAAATAAAAATCGAAATGAATGCATTTTTTTGTTAATTTTAAAAACGACAAAGCGTATGCGATTTATAATAGATGATTAATAATGGTCTTCCCATTGTTCGTATCTATGTTATTAAATTAAGTTTAGTGTTATCGATGTACATTAAAAATGTAAATTGATAAATTCAGTTATCGGAAACGTATTTGAGAAGAAAATATACCTAAAATAAAAAAAAAAAAATTTTTTTTTTTGTAGAATAGTTTTATAGGAAGTGAAGTTTTTTATGTGAATAAAATAAAGATGTACCTAGGTTACCAATCAATGTTTCAAGTATTATGAGAGGTTCCTTTATAGGTTGAAATGTTAATAGTTCGAAGTATTCTCAGTTCCCCAGACTAAGAAACTATAATTATAGTATTTATATACTTACGTATTGTGTTTTTTTAAATGTTATTATTTCGGCGACTTATTCTGCTCTTCCATTGAATCAAATTTAATTCATAACGTAATTACACTATATAAGCACCCGATTCAGATTAATTAAACTAGATTTTATAGAGTTTGTCTATATTTATTAAAAAATATTAGTTTCCTAAAGTCGACAAATATTTGGGGAGTTGGCATTTGAGAGTATTTGATAGACTGTGCAAATACCTAGGTACTGTAATATGACTCTTGTTCAGCCTTTGGCCTTTGGGTCAAATGACTTGTTAATTGTACTACAGAAGATCGGACATCAATTGAACGTAAAAATGCTTTCAATTCTCTCTTATAAAGTACCGTATCGTTTTCTCTGGAAAAGTGTTAATAAATAAATAACTTAAAACATAGTAGAAATAAAAATATTCTATCACTTTTCTAGCAGCAAACCAAGCAAGTTCAAACAGTTGTTGATTTATCGGAAAATCAGTGTTTAAACTCCAGTAATCAAATTTCATTTTCAGAATTTCATCAGAGGGATACCTTATATCTTACTCACGATTAAGATCTAAGTTTTAGACTACACATATTTACTATAAACAAAACAATGTGCCTTTAACAATTGTAATTTAGTTTACTTAATATTCAAGTTAAACTATCAAAATAAAGTTGAATAAAAGTAATGTAGCTTAGTTTATATATTTATATTTAACTTTATTTTTATACACTGTCGCTCATTTACACTTTTGTACCTTCTTAATTAAATACAAAAAAGATGCATTTTATTTACAAAGATACAGGCGGTATGTAATCCAGCTATCAGTTTCACGTACAATGAATCTAATTGCTATAAGTTTGTTTGATTTCTGCTCCAATTCATAATAAAATGACATGAAAGCTGTTGGAAGGAAGAAAAGTATACTTTAAATATAAATAATAATTAATTGATAGAAATATCTAATTTCGATTTTCTTAAAAGAATACTATGCACTGGATTATATTTTCGGTATCATGTCATTTCCGTTTCTGTTTAAGAAAGGAGACCATTAGATGCGTCGAAGTTTGGAATGTGACCAACACGACTTCTAAAGTCAGCGATCGTGCAGCAGAAACTGTAGCCGATGTCCACGCGATCAGGCTGCCAGTTGATCCAGTTGAAAGCAGCGTTATTGCGACATCTGTCCGTACAGAATTGTAACCCTCTAGCCTCAGCAAGAGAATAGTAAGGGTTATTGATACTAACGAAGGCGGTACCACGGCGTCTCGATGCGTCGTAGACGACCTGTAATATGAAGATTGTATTTAGTACGAACTATAATTAAACTAGTATAGTGTGAGTCCATAATAATAAATTCAAGTATGATTGAAATTATAATACTTGCCTTATAGAAGTATTGAGGTACTGGTACTCGATTATTGGGCTCCAAGAAAATGTTTACAAAACGACCATTGGCGTCCCGAAGTTGTGTCACACCGAACGTACCAGTGTAGATTACAGTATTGTACCCAGCTGCACCAATTCGTGAACGAAGGTTCTAGGAATTTCCAATATAAAATGATTAGTTTAAAGTTAATATTCAATAACAATCAACCTTAATTATAGTTTATTAAATTATCATTAACAAAATATAATATCGAACTCTTGTTGCCTTTGCTTTGCCATAACTTATTGAGTATCTACACTTTATTTTACTTTACTATTGACGTGATTACCAAATATGGAAATCCTACGGATCCATATATTGTATAATAATGGTAATTAAGCTTTCCCATTTAAAAAATTAAAATGATATGTATCTCTAAGTTTGAATCAAAATAATTAGAATACCTGCTCCAGATTGTTCCAGTTACCAGCATTGAATGGTTGCCATTGTGGTGCAGCGTTAATAAAGAAGAAAGTAGATCGTTGTGCAGACGCAAATACATGATCACTTTTAGCAGTGAGGTGACCACGGGCTAAGAACTGAGTGTTAGTGATGTATCGGTCAACCATATTGGTTCCTACCAATCTCCCAATGATATTTCTTTGGTTATTTTGCGTGTAGATGTTATTTATATCTACCCCAGGGAAGAATGTGCCGGCTTAAATAAAAAAATAACAGTTATTATGATTCATAGAATGACTATAAACATTTTTGTACAGTGCTTATACATTTCTAACTTACCAAGCCAGCTTGGTCTATCAACACCGGTTTGGTGAACAGCATGAGTGGGGTTTTGGTTATACCAAACGTACAAAACTTCCATTCGGTTTTGATCATAGCAGGACCAATATACAGTGTAAAAGACATTGTTAACAATGAATCCAGCCCTGCAAGAAGTTTATATAAAATAAAAAAAAAATACTCAAATTAGTGATAGGATACAAATGTTTACAAGCAGTGGTAACTAATTAAAATCAGGTGGCACATTTGCCCGTCATTCTATTGAAAAAAAAATTAAAAAAATTATCTCGTTAAAAAATAAATACGAATACCTAATTACTATGTTGTTATTGAAACATCTTTCGTTCGTCTGATGGGCTTCATAGAAAGGATGGCTTGAGCACGTCAGTTGTCCGAAGGCCCGATTCCCATTTAACCATCCCGCGCCGGATACGAGATTATTGCTAACGCATCTGGCAGTCTGATTAAAAAGAAAGTTATTATATCATAATTATCATCACTTTAATCACATAACTCATGCTTAGAAAAAAAATTCTTACAGCGGTTTGAACATTCGAAATAATGTTGGGATGACGAATAAGCCGGTTCGGTCCTGGACACGATACGATGATTTCTTCATTAGCATTGAGACGGATTTGACCACTGTTTCCATTTGGTGTCAGAAAATTATTGCTTGATCTATGGATATAGACTGGTTGGGGCTGTCCGAGATCTCCATTGACTCGAAAAGTGCATCCTATAAACAAAACAGGATTTTTTTTTTAAAACACCGTGAGAATTTTAATGTTTTTAATATTAAAGTAAACTATCTTCACAACAGTCTCTAATATCTATTATATTTGCAAATAAAGCTAAAATGTTAATAATGCAACATTTAAATATATAAATAATACTACTTACCACTGCGTGTAGCCGTTGAAGATATATTCGCCCACTGGCGTTGTTCAATCTCAAGCCATTTATCGAGATAGTCCTCAAACTCTTCTTCGCCTAATTTGTGAGCTAAAAGCGCAGGATTTGGTAGCCTGCCTGGAATGGCGCTCACGGCTAAGGTGACTGATGCGATCGCAAGGATCAGGCGAAACATCGTTGTATAGTTGTCCGTTGCGACGACCAAATACAAGGGCCCGTCGGCAACTTATGTGGAACAGTGTCACTGACACACCTTTTCATATGATATTTATACGATATCCATATCTTTTTTTAGCAAATAGAAAAAAAAATCTCGAGATTTGAGACGATAAAGAGATTATTTTAATTATAACATCACGGTAGTTAATTATGATAAAGCTTTGAGCATTTGTTTTGGAAACTACTTAGTTGAATTGAATTTCGTGTTTTCAACGGTAAATTAATATGAGAGCTAATATGTATTTAAATAATCGAGGTTTCCGTGGAAAGTTGAAAATTTCACCGCAAACATCACGCTGCTTCCTTTAGAGTGCAACTATACATATAAGAGTTTGTTTATAGCCTAAATATAGACACGCTTATAGAACACGATAACGTAAATTTTGTATTAAAATATATTTGTGTATCAAAAAGAACGGCATTTTAAATGGGGTCTTGAATAAAGTTAAAAATGGAAAGTTCTCCTTGAAATATAATAGAAAGTTTTTTTTTTAAATCTTTATTTTAAGAGCTTAGTCATTACATTCTGACTATGCCGCTCTGTAATTAATACAATGTTTACATAATGAGTACATATACCTATTACAATTCTATTACCTAAAAATACATTGTGAAAGAATGTAGTTGAGGTTTGATTTGAGAAACGTTTTAAGTTTTCTTTAATAGAAAGTCCATCTTTGTCTTATTGGCTGTGCATTGATAATTTAAATTTATATATCTTTGGAATTTTTAAAATATTCCTTTTTAATAAAATGCGTTTCATCAGTCTCTAATAAAATATCTGCGAATATGATAAAGTGACTTAGTACTTTTTATATAAGTTAATATAGAAATTCGTGTAAACGGGTGTTGAGTGGAGCACTACGTGATTAGTCATCAATAATCACATAGTAGTAGTCCGTCGTTGTTTCCTGAAATTGTTCAAAAACTTGTCGTTAAGCTGAAATAAGTCTGCATCTTTTTTTTCTAATTCGGGTTGTATTGAAATTGTACCAGCCATTTTTACAACGGTATACAAAATTTTCGGAACACAATAAGTACATATGTATTTAATTTTTTTTAGTATCTTAAGGTATTAATCAAACAATCATGAGCAAGTAATCAATGAACATACAGCAATATTGATAAAGCTATTGATTTTTATCTTATTTTATATTATTAGAAATATATCGATTTTTTTTTAAATTAAACATAATAAATTAAATGTACTCGGTTAGAAAACCGCGGTTGAAGGAAACAATCTTGAGAAAACCTACGGGTGTTGAACTGATTGCCTATCACATGTTTATCCACCAATCCGCAATAGAGCTTCCAACCTTATCCTAAATTGGAGAGCAGGGTGGCAGTGGAGCATTGTAAATACTATTGTGACTACATCTTTCTTTGAATTGTTATAGAATTAAATCGTAATTATGAAGGGATCAGCATGGTCTACAAACAAATAAGAGCCTGTTTTTGAAATAACACAAACAAACGATGAATTGTAGACGCAACGCAAGTTTTTTTTTTTCAAAGTCTAATAATAATAATATTAGAAATCAGAAAAGTATAACTTATAATTACATTATAAATAATTAAATATATTATCTATATAGCAATTAAGAAAAGATTATTTCTTATATCAAATCTTCAAATGTAAATTCCAATTATACTGTTATATCTGAATGATATCTCAATCGATTACACATGACAAATAAATATTGACGTGCTAATCCGTTATCAAAGTTTCTTGCTAATTAGTTTATATATATTTATAAATTATCTATACATATTATAAAATTGGAGTGTCTATTTGTAATGTTAACCAAATCATGCACTGTAATATTTAATATAGACCGATTTTATCAGAACTCATTGGCAGATAACTGATATAATAAGGAGTAACTTAGACTACTTCGTCGCGAGTCACACTGCAATCTCCAAATACTGTTCTGTAAATGGTGCCACTACAAATACGGCTTAATATAACAAAAGCTGCCTAATATAGAATTAATAGGTTAAAATAAAATTAGCGAATTGAATTGTTTTGTTAAATTCAAACGCACACGAAGTCGCTGGCACTGCTAGTACCTACATACATATATCGAACTTATTTATTTACATTTTTTATGTAAAAATATAGGCAAAGTACGAAGAGGCGGACGAAGTGATAAACTTACTTTCAAGACACTTCTATTAAGATTCTACGGGAAGGCGAAATGCATTTTTTATGGCATAGGTAGATGGGGGGACACATGGGAAAAATATAACTGTTATTTCCCCTTTCATAATGTTTCTTTTCTATCAATGGAATATTAAAAGTCTTATGAATCAATAATACAGTCCTACAAAGGTTATATTTTAAATTTTATAAATGTTAATTGTGAAACAAGCGACGAAACAAGCTCACAGTAGCCCATCGTGAAGATATAGAGCTATCGATTGTGATGTAGTGCCGTGATAACTGTCTATCGTGTAAAAACCCCGAAGGTCAATGAAATATTTTACTTTATTATTTTTTAAGTATACGTGTTAATATAGGAGAATAAATTAAATAAATATCAATAATAAACTTTTAACATATTTGGACTTTGATTTTCATTTTTTTTAATTCAAAGACAGTAGAAGTAAAAAGTTAGATATTTCTTTTGTTTTGTTTTTTTTTTTTTTGTCTGTTTATTGTGACGCTTATAAACATATTCTGATTTATATCAGAATATGTTATACATCAGAAAAGAAAGATGTTTAGAAACTTCAAAATTATTTATTTATCAGTCTCTCTGGATCACCCGTTCTGCTTTGTGCACAGACGCGCAACTGATGTGTGGAACTGATCTCATGTTCTTTCTTGTCAAAGGAGTTAAGAAAGTGTTTTGGAAAATGGTAGGCCGCCATGGTTTTTCTTAATAGTAAAATAAAATAGGCTTTTCAAAGCATAATAGTGCAAAAACTTTTTCATTCTTTCTTCAATAATTCTTCATTAGTAAAGGATTCATTCCTTTTTAGCCCCGTAGATGGAAATTGTGAAACAGCATTATTGACATCATACCAAGTCATATGTACGGTTCAAATTTTAAATAATAAAAAAGTGATCTTGTGTAAAAAAATATTTTATTTAATAATACTTTTATTACACACTGATGGACTGAAAAAGAAGTATGCACCTACAACCATTTTTATTTTAAGCAAAATTAAAATTTCGAAACCACTAATAAAAAAAATATCATAACTTTTTCTATCGTAATAAGTATTTTTTTAATAAACCAAATTAAAAAATTTGTTATATTTTGCGTTTTTTTTAATTTAATTAGCTTTTCCGGTATACAAACATATGGATTATGGATATACTACCAAACTATAGATTTCAATTTAAATTTGTATAAAAAGTTAAACCAAAGTAGGTTAAAATGTTTTTTTCAATAGCGTGTTGAACATTGATGCGTATGAAACGTGAAACACATAATATAAATACAATATAAATAATTAGATATTTCACTTCCTTATATTACTTCTTAACTTCTCTCTCCCCTACCTATTTAACCCCATTGGGGCTGAATTCTAAAACTCTTTGATATAGTAGACAATTCTTGAGGTAAGATTAATGATGAACTGTCTTCAGCTAGAATTAATAATAAATATATAATTTTGTTTTGTAGTTATAATTAATTATTATATGGTATATGATTTAATTAACAAATGTTTCAGTGAAACCATTAAAAATTTAGATTTTCTTTTATCAAAATTTCCACTGCTTAAATCAAAATCATTCTAATATTCGATTCATAATGTGCGTCTTGTCAAACATTCGTGGTACAGGATACCTCTACGACAGCTCAAATATAATCCAAATTCCTTATTACATTGGATTCACTCGTTACTAGTTTTAAATGACTAACAAACTGTAACTGCCTGTAAATTACATTAGGCTTTAGTATTGCACGCACTGAAATCTTTTTGTTAAAACTAAACTAAATACATTAATTACATACATTTTTCTTTTACCGCAGACCAATAAATAATTAAAGCGTACCAAGACAGCCTGCGAACAAAGCCAAATGAACTGTCGCTTTACTTCGCCAGGACAATCTTAATTAGAAACAGGCCATAAAATAAATTATGAACAAAGTAGGTGAGCATTAACGAGTAGGTTATATTAATTGTATTATTGTTTATCATTGTTTATTGCACGAGATCGAAAAAAATAATCTATTAATTTGTTATTTCAGAATGTAGGAATGTTTAATTAAATATTTTTCATATTTTTGATAAAGTATCGCCCTAAAAAATTTTAACAAACGAAACATTTTATCGAGATGGTGTATTGTGTTATGTTTGAGTGAGGTGTACATAATTTAAAAAAGTATGTTCAATAATCAATTTTATAATAAAAATAAAACTAACGTACACATTAAGTAAACATAAAATGGTTTTCATGCAGTAAAAACACATTTAAAAATTAACTTTAAAATAATATGTTTTAAAACACTCTGTTATAAAAATTCAACAAAGTAATTCAATTTAACAAAGTGATATTGGCCGAATCGCTAAAAATGTTTAGCTTTTTGTACAAAGAAAAACGAGTGTCTATTCAAAGATTCTGTTTTCTATTTATTTAAATATAGCTAGAGCCTATGTCTACGAAACATAGAGTTACTATCGTATTTTTAATAATAGTACTGATTAGGTTTAGCGAGATTTTGTAGCATAAGTAATACGGAGCTTAATACAAATTATATGTAAGCTAATTTTTGCTTTTCATGTTGACTATCAAAATCTGAATAATACTAGTTTATTACTTAAATAGACTCTTGCAAGCTTTTTTGCCTCTTCAGAATGTTGATTTTACCGAGAAAATGAGACCAGAAACTCAGTAATTACTCTATTAAATATTTACTAAAGCTAGATTAATTATATAATAGAATGACCCAGTCGCAATTTCCCTTTGTATTTATATTTTATTAAATGTGTGAAAATTGTGTAGTAAAAGAAATATAATTGTATTATATAATTATATCAAATGTGTATTACTGAGGTGTTTAAAATGTTGTTTTGACTTCCATACATCACAGTAACAGAATATTTATTAATTATTGAAAAAACTAAAAAAATATAAAGACTTTATAGTCTTCAAATATCCGTAATGCACTGTAGAGACCTGGCAACAACATCAGAACTGTATGCATAGGTCGTTACCTGATGCTGAGGCTTTGTGCAAGCCTGTCTGTGTAATTACAATCCACTCAACAGATATTCTTCCAATAAGCAGCAATACTAGTTATTGTCGTGCTTCAGTTTTTGAATTGAGTTAGGCAGTGTAATTATAGGCTATATTTACTAACTACAATTACATAATGTAGCTGTTTCCACAAACATTACCAGGTGATAACAGATACTGCGAACCCTGACATACGAAAGCACAATTATTTCAGAGATTTAATGTCTAATATATTTAATTGTTTTAAGCTTTGTGCTAAATTTCGCAAATAAATTTTACAAATTTTCTTCAAAGAACTAAAATGTGTGAGGGAGAAGCCGCGGTAATCAGCTCGTTTCTTAAGTGTATATTATAATTTATGACCTTTAATATAAGCAAAACTTGTTGCATAAAGTTCTCCGTGAGCAGTTTTATTAGTTATTAACAAAATTGTGAGGCATTATTTATGATGAAAGTGTGTTCAACGAATCTTGACATTATTTAGTTTCATGCTATAGGTATTATAACACGAGTAGGTATGTATATGTTTAAAATTTTCTGCAAGTTATCTTTTACAAAAGTATTGTAATAAGCTGTTTTGAAGCAAATTAAGTTTTGCGAAATTTAATTTTTACTTTTTATTGAAGTTCTTCATAACTTTATTTCGTTTTGCATCTCATTTATAAATCATTTAAAGTTTCACGTCAAACGTTTTATACGGTATATTTTCTTTAGAGAATTATGTTTCAATTTAATTCTTTTCATTGAAATGATTTTTTGGTGGACAACCAATTTAAAGATTAAAGTTAATATGTAATTAAATTGTTCAGTATATTCTTTTTTTTTAATCGATTTTCTATAATTAATTTAAAAAATATACACGTAAAATGTACATTCATCTTATATAAATTATACTTCAAATTTTCATTTAATATTAATGTTCGAATTTTGACTACTGGGAGAGCTCTGGTAATTTTAATTTGAAATTTCGGTTTGAACTTTGCCACCATTTATATATTATAATGTGTTTCATTTTGCATGCGTAGTTTAATGTATGTAGATGTACAATTACGTATCATTTAAATACTCTTTATTTGACAAAAAAAATATTCTAAAATGTAGCATATATTCATCATATTTTATTACGACTTCCTCTGTGTAAATTTTTCTTGTCAAGAGTTAAACACCTCAATAGGCTATTTGATAATGCGAAAAATGAATGGGTTTGAAAATGGTTATTTACTATCGAAACTTGAAAATAATACTTAATTTATTCAAAAATCAATAAATAAAAAGGCATATTTTATTTTTTATTTATTTTATGGTATTGGTTGGCGGGCGAGCATATGGGCCACCTGATGGTAAGTGGTCACCATCGCCCATAGACAATGACGCTGGAAGAGATATTAACTATTCCTTACATCGTCAATGTGCCACCAACCTTGGGAACTAAGCTCACTCACCCTTCAGACCGGAACACAACAATACTGAGTACTGTTATTTGGCGCTAGAAAAACTGATGAGTGGGTGGTACCTACCCAGACGGGCTTGCACAAAGCCCTACCACCAAGCAAAAGGCATTTTTTCAAACGTTTGTCACGTGACACAAAACGCTCCTGGCCGGGCTTATGATGAAGTCACTTTCTTGTAAACCTTGCTTTTCTACTATATGTACCACAGATTAAAATACAGCAAAGTGACGTCACAGACCCCATTGCAGCGCCATATTGTCCATGTAGCGTTTTCGCGCGTTATTTAAATATGGAATTTTTAATATGATATTTTTCGGCAAATATGTACTAGAAATAAAAAAAATAACTTTAACTGGGTTCCTTAACCTTTACTAAATAATGTAAAATGGATTTTAAAAACCAGTCAAATAGCCTATTAATAACCAATAGTTTACTCCATAAGAGATGTTTTCGAATACAGTAAACGAAGCATGATATATAACTTCGTCTATCGTTTCAAAATATTGTACTTTTTTATCCTCGTACCTTTAGCGAACATAAGAGGACACTTTTAAGAATACTTTTCTAATTACAAATATTTACAAACCTTTAAAATTAGTATATAAAATATTAGTATAATATAAAATTCCACTTCAAAATCTTGTTAGGTGAAATCTCGATTAAAATATTAATAGAATATGGCAAACTGTAGTAAACGCAGGTGAAGTTACTGAAGCTAGCAGGTTTTAAAAGCCTTTTCAATGATCAATTTGATGAATGAAATGAATTTCTGTTGCGATGTCTAATATTTATAATTTTCTAAGATCTTGGTGAACATTCTTCTATAGGTACTTTATTAAATCATCTAAATCCATAGTGTAATTTTAAAGATCTAAGCATACATAAGGACAGACAGCAGTAAGCGACATTATTTTATAGTTATGTTGATAATGTAAGGCGATTATTGTCCAAATGATTATGGAACGATATTTGCAAATTAAAAATCAATAGATATCATTTTGACGAGTTCCAGCCGTAGATGTGATTCTTGATTGCAATTTGCTGAATTGTTACAATTTAATAAGAATTAATTTTAGAGAGCGCAAAAATATTACTGGCCGGTTAGAGTATAATAAAAATAATTAAAAAAGAAACAAAATAAATTGCTATCGACCAACTCCAATTCTAAAATAACTAATGTGTATGTTTTGACATTAAAAAAAACTTTTAAATAAAGTTTCATCATTTTGGCGCCAAACGTAGAAGAGTATGGTAAGTGGTCACCACTGCTCACATTTTGCAATGTTTTTTTTAATAAAAATAAAAATAGCTATTATTTGTTGCTTAGACTATTAACAGTACTATAAATATTTGGTGTGTTTTAAGTTTGTAGTGAGTTATTTTATTTATCGATTTTTAATTTTTTTTTATGTATTTACATTATAAGTATTTTTTTAGTATTAATTGCTGTTAGCAAAAAACGTGTGATGGGCTCCTGATAAATACTTGGATACAATGTTTTTAATTGTTACATTAAGAAGTATTAATCATCCTAAATATCACCAATACCCCACTAACCTTCAGAGAAAAATATTATGTCCCTTGTGCTTGTCACTTGACTCAGTCGCCTTAAAACGGAACATAACAGTATTAAATATTACTGTTGAAAATATATGATGAATATATTATGGTAATTAAAACGGTCTTGCGCAAACCAAAACCACTGCGTAAACTCTCTTCCAGACTTAGATACAGACTTTCGTCATTATGCAATTTCATGAACTTCAGGTAAGATTCACTTTTTGTATTTGGTGGACCACCATTATCAAATTTCTTCAAAAAGGTTGTAAGTACAAAATTTTACAGTATTCGGAATCATGTACATACACTTAAATGATGATATAAAGTTATACTCTTTTAATATGGAAAAATAAAAGCACTTTATGGTAAACAAGTACCTATATGGTTGTATAAAATATAATGCAAAAGGTCTCAAGCAAATTAATTCTTGGCAGTTAAATTCCCAGGTAATAAGCCTCCGGCGATGTAAATACCGCGCTAGACGTTCATCCACAATAATTATATTGTGGATGATGAAATAACAAATAAAATATTACAAACGTAACAAAAAAGTCGTTTAAACATTTTTTTAAATCTAATATAGGAAGTTATGGTCTATATAAATGGTCAAGTGTGTCGTTATATCTGTGTCGTGTGAAAGCAAGTCTAAATCCATAGACATTGAAGATTCTATGTCTATGGATTTAGACTTATAGCGCTAATCGGAATTTAGGAAATATAACGTTTTGTTTGATTAATTGCCGAGTATGGTATTTGATGTTACCATTCTCACTACAGTACAGTTACAGTAAAAACTTTATACGTGGGATTATTATCTACTGGAACTACTGCGATGGCTGTGTTGGGTACGGTGGAGTATAGGCTGAGGAATCCCGTCTATATAATGCATCCACGGCTACTCTGTGCTGACCTCCATTCGTGGTGGCTTGGTGGAGTTTCCGTTTGGAAGCGCGAGTTTATCGTTCGAGCTCCAGAATAAAAAGCAACAGGTTTATTTTAAAATAAGCATAGATGTATTAAAATTAAATATAATTTATGCATTTTTTTTTAAATACCACCGACGACTCATTCATTGTTATAGTGGACAAATGGTGGACAAACGGGAAGCTTATAGGTGCGTTGCCGGCCTTTAAGGATTTTCTATGATTCCGAAGTCGTATCAGTTCGGAAAACTGCCGGTGAAAGCTGGTTCCACAGAGTGGTTATGCGAGATAGAAAATGTCTTAAAAATAGCACTGTTGTGGATTTGCGGACGGTCAAATGGAAGGCGCTGGTACTAAGGAGCACCCGCCAAGAGGTAACAGACCGAGCTTTTTTGATGCCAATTTGGTTTTGTGTTCCAATTGACCGCGGAAATGAAGAAGGCTCGAAATATCCACGCCATGTATTCTGATACTAGCGGCGATACTACTATGTGGCGGCTATCGAAATGTTCTGAAATCGTGGAGATATAAATAATGGTAATGTTTTAGCGTTTAACGCGCAAAGTTCCGTCTTTTTGGGCTTGAAGTGGACTAAGTTTAGCCGGAGGGTCCGTAGCTACAAAGTGAGCCGGTGAGGGCAGGGCGCCGATCTATTTCCCCGCCATAAAATATGTTGATGAAGACAATTTCAGACACAAGTTTGCTCCGGTTTTCTCAGACGTTTTCCCGAGAAATATTAACCCTGTCAGTGTATGAGGTACCTACGGTACTGTCGTCTGCATAGCAGTGAATGCAGAAGAAACAGAGTGGGTGATAGAGCCTTGTGGAATCTCTAGAACTCTCAATCGAATTCTAAAAATTTTTTAACTAGTAGAAAGCTTCATTATTCCTGAGTGCTATTGGCTCTAAATTGTTTCTATAACATGTATATTAACCGAGCTATCACAACTTTTGTCTAGCAAGATGGAAAAAAATACCTCATAAAACAGAATTATTTGCGTGCGCTGCCTAAACAGTTACTTAAAATTAAAAACAATATATGGCTACCTGGTTCATCTTAATTATTTCTACAAAAAAGTCCCCGATAGCATATCTGTATCTTTTATATTTTACCTTTTATACTTATTTTATTGCATTAATACAATTTTTTTTCGCCATACTTACGTTTAGTTGATTATTAGAGCAAAAAATATTAATTCTTGTGACATTAAATTATTTCAGTATCACAAGAACATCATACAGATAAGATTTGCCATTTACAGTATATCAATTGGTCATACAGTTTCAGAGATAATATATAATTACTAAAACGCAAAATGTCCCCTATCATAACCTATTTGCCCATAGATGGCGTTCTACGTCATTTTTCTGAATCGCGTTGTTAAGACTTTACGTGGATTGATACCCTCTCGAATTTTTATGCCCACGTTGTCGTTAGTTGGAGTTCTAAATATTACATGTCAGTTGCTTATTGGTTTCGGTTGTTTCGTTCGTATGGTTGTTGTTGTTGATAGATACCTCATGATCGAAAATATCGTAATTTCGTTGTATGTTTGTTTTGTATGTTCGTAGTTTCTTAGTTATTTCTATCGTAATAATCGATACGAGTTATTCGATATTACGATTGTTTTGTTTTGTAAAGGCGGACGGTGTTCGAGTCGCTCTCCCTTTGTTCATAATTATTTTCAAGTCTGTGCGTAGTTTGTTGAGAGCATGCCTAAAAGGAAATCCCAACTGTCCCAGCAGACATCACTGACAAAAGCCGCTCGAGTACGCCCTACGCAAGAGACTACTAATAAAAGATTTAAAAGACAACTTAATTGTGGCGACCATTCTCATCGGCCCAGGAGCTGGCCAGAAATACATCCATTTTTCCCATTGGCAACTATTTGTTGGTCTATCAAGAGTGGGATCATCCGAAAAGCAGATTATTCTGTTACCGGAAAATAAAACAACCTTAAACATTGTATATAGAGAAGCTTTAAATTAAATAGATACCTAACTTAAATAAATAAATAAAATAAGTAAAAGGCGACTTAAGGGTTAAATTACCTTGAGCAGAAAAGAGAACTTCGGTAATCTTAGAAGTTACTGATCTGATTCAAAAAAATATTATACTCATAAAATTAAATACAGTAATATCAATCGAGTGTAGTCTTATGTTAAAACAATAAATTTTCCGCGGACGAAGTCACGGGCAGAATAGCTTCTGCCCGTGACTTCGTACATACAGTCACGTTACAGTTACAGCGTAGTTTCAGGTAAATTATAAAGCGGAAGAGTTTGTTTGTTCGTTTGTTTAATCGCGCTAATCTCAGTAACTACTGATCTGATTAAAAAAAATTGGATAGTCCATTTATAGAGGAAAGCTTTGGGCTATACAACATTACGCTGTCAGTGAGGAGTGTTGCAAAAACGGGACAAATTATTCACATTACCATTTTCTCTGACAAAACGAAAAATACGCGGGCGAAGCCGCGGGCGGCCGCTAGTATATATATATATATATTCATCTCGTGCTCGACGTCGACGGAAAATATAGTTAAAAAACCAGCATGTGGCTAATTTGTGATTTCACCAATTGTGAAAACACCAACTCGCATTGGAACAGCGTGGTGGAATGTTCCGAACCTTCTCCACAAAGGAAACGAAGGCCTTAGCGCAGCAGTGGGAAATTTACAGGCTGTTGTTGTTGATTAGCGGTTGCCCTTTTTTGGGATAGGGATTGCCCTCCTGGTAGACTGCATTGGTGCATCCACCAAAACAGTCTCTCAGGAGAGACTGCTTTCGTAGTCGGCAACTATTCGGCAAAGAGCGCCGACGATACGGTTTCTAACGTTATATACATATTTTTTCTATAATGTATATATATATATAGAACGTATCAGAAATTTTACAATCTGTCTTATACATTCCAAAATGTATTGGCGCTTTATAAAAGGCTTATTATCTTTTATATATTAAAATTACTAACATGACATAATGACGTTAAAAGTTAGTATCTTAATCAAATAACTGTATTATTATTGCCTTTAGTCCTTACGTGAAATAATTCATTTTGTTTAGATTTATTGTAGTATCTAGACGGCCTAATTTTTTGAACATATAAATAATTAATTACGTTTTGTTTGTTTAATTAATGAAAAACTTTTTTGATAGTACGATACCCGCGACTTTCTTTAACTAAGCGAAAAATTTCAGGGGGCTTTGAACCCCCAAGACACCCCCCCCCCCTGCGGCCATGACGTCACCGATATCATTACACACATATTTTTGAAAACAACCATTATCGTTTATAAACTGCGTAAGTCGGAGGTGACTTGTCGTTTTTGATTTACCAAGGCTACAAAGGCCAGCAAGGTAGTTTCTACGACGCGTATGTACGTTTACTCTTTCACGCGGAGGCCGTCGCGCAACGCTAGAGTCTCACAGTAATCCTTCTTGTTTCTAGTGTCTCTTCAATGCTTCGAGCTCATTGGGAGAGGCGCTTTAGCAAATCGGACGCAGGATGTAAGTCTGCTGATAGATTATCGCATCCATATCCACCAAAATCGCGTTAAGACAGTTCCCACTTCATTTCGTGTGATATCCTCCCACTATGTCGCCCTTCTTTGCTCTTAGTTCTCTAGCAGCTAGCGTCGGACAGTCTTAAAGAATGCTTGCTCATTGTACCAAACGTGCATCGTTTAGACGGCCATTGTTGACAGAGACGGTTTCCTCGGTCCCCTCACATTAGGCAGTAGTCTGGGATCCTTTACCAGTTTTATTCAGGGGATAAGGAGCTCGAAGTGCTCTCGTAGCTCTAGCATCTGAAGTCATCGGCCTATAATTAAGTGAGTAATACAAGATAAACATTTATTTAGTAAATGACAAATTCTTTATTCAGTATAGACGCTTTACACTCAGGCATTTGTGGTCAAACATTTACTATCGAGTTGGAAAGAAATACCATCGACATAAACAGGAAACGGTCGTTTTATTAATTTTAATTGTTTTTTTTCACAAACATCCGAAGAAATAAAATACACGTCTGCAGTAAAGCTACTCAAAATAATTCATTACATTAGACTAATTGTCATGACTATGATAGCATTAATATGAACTCGCTCATACTTGGATTTGAGGTTCAAAGGCCGAAATCCGTTAGGTTATATGAAGGTTATATGATTTTCTGATATTCATATATCGCTGCGGCAAATCTTATCGAAGAATAGCACTGTATAGAGTTTATTGTAGTGTGCGTATTCCGCAGATGAGCTTTCTATACCCGCACTCTCATAATCGAATAGGATGGCAACATTTAAGATTATTCAGGTGCAGAACTATCAGATCAATTTCACTCTAATGCACTAGAGTGTTAACACTAGCAACCTTATAAGCAAGCCACCACACCAAGACAGATATAATAGACTTGCTAAGTGACTTTATTTCACGTCATGGTTTACACAACGGTCATGACATGTCCTAGACAAAACTGAACAAGGAATTTAATGCAGATATAATATTAACGGTGATTCGGATCAGTTTGAGGCAGCTACGAATTAATTTTACAAGTATATTTCGACGATTAACTTATCTCAAAAATAATTATTTAATTGATAAATCCAAAGACTAAGTTAATACATAATCCAATAATCAGTCATCCCATGTACAACGAATGTTTTTGATAAAGTTGTAAGGTCTTAATTTCCGCTTTAATTTATAATTACATGATAAGGAAATCACAAACACAAAAATGAACATAAAGTAAAAATATTAATTTGATAAGAAATATAATTGATTTTCTTAAAAAGTGATTTGTAGACTAGAATTTATACTTTTCCATTGGTAAATAGTAACCATATGTATTTTTAGTTATATGTTTTCTGTTAGTATTTAAGAGAGGAGACCGTTAGATGCGTCGAAGTTTGGAATGTGGGCAATACGACGTCTGAAGTCAGCGATCGTGCAGCAGAAACTGTAGCCGATGTCCACGCGATCGGGCCGCCAGTTGATCCAGTTGAAAGCCGCATTATTACGACATCTATCCGTGCAGAATTGTAATCCTCTAGCCTCGGCAAGAGAATAGTAAGGGTTATTGATACTAACGAAGGCGGTACCACGGCGTCTCGATGCATCATAAACGACCTGAAATAAAGAAGTTTTTTTTCATTTTATTTATGTTTACAGCAAATTGTAATCACTCAATAATAAAAATAGCAATTGAATTTGAACATGATTGAAAAAAAAATGGAATAATATATACCTTGTAGAAGTATTGAGGTACTGGTACTCGATTGTTAGTCTCCAAGAAAATATTTACAAAGCGTCCATTACCATCACGGAGTTGTGTCACACCGAAGGTTCCAGTATAGATGACAGTATTGTATCCAGCTGCGGCAATTCTTCTCCGAAGATTCTATGAATATCGAAAAAACCTTAATATTTTTTTATACTATCGTTTTTTCCTTACGTGACTATTACTGATAGCCAGGTCAAAAATTTAGCAATCAAATTGTTACTAATATTATAATAAAAATCCACACAATAATACCTGCTCAAGGTTGTTCCAGTTACCAGCGTTGAATGGTTGCCATTGTGGTGCAGCGTTAATAAAGAAGAACGTAGACCTCTGTGCAGAAGCAAAAACGTGGTCACTTTTAGCAGTGAGGTGACCACGGGCTAAGAACTGAGTGTTAGTGATGTATCGGCCAACCATATTGGTTCCTACCAATCTACCAATGACATTTCTTTGGTTATTTTGTGTGTAGACAGTGTTTATGTTAACACCGGGGAAGAATGCACCAGCTGAAAAACAATCAGCAATTGTAATAATCTATACCATAATATATGTAAGGTTTTAATAAAATGTCTTAATGTCTGTTACTTACGGAGCCATGTTGGTCTGTCAACACCGGTTTGGTGAACACCATGAGTGGGGTTTTGGTTATACCAAACGTACAAAACTTCCATTCGGTTTCGGTCGAAGCAAGACCAGTATACAGTGTGAAAGACATTGTTAACAATAAATCCTGTCCTGCAAGTCATTTAAATCATATACAATATACACAATTTTCTATCTGTATTAAAAGTACTGTAATATATTAAAAATCTATACCTAATGACAACGTTGTTATTGAAACATCTTTGGTTCGTTTGCTGGGCTTCATAGAAAGGATGATTTGAACACGTCAATTGTCCGAAGGCCCGATTCCCATTTAACCATCCCGCGCCGGATACGAGATTATTGCTAACGCATCTGGCAGTCTGATTAAAAAGATAGTTATTATATCATAATTCTCATCACTTTAAAGTACACATAACTCATGCTTAGAAAAAAGTATCTTACAGCAGTTTGAACATTGGAAATAATATTGGGGTGACGAATAAGCCGGCTCGGTCCTGGACACGATACGATGACTTCTTCATTAGCATTGAGGCGCACTTGACCACTGTTTCCATTTGGTGTCAGAAAAGTATTTCTAGATCTATGGATGTAGACTGGTTGGGGCTGTCCAAAGTCGCCGTTAACCCGCAAAGTGCATGCTATAAATTAGACAATAAATAATGGATCAAATCAAATTAGATTTTTTTAATATCTTTACAAAATCCTAGTTATTTGGCATTTATTTACCATTGCGTGATGAAGCAGTTGCTGATATTGAAACATTAGCCCATTTCTGTTGTTCAATCTCAAGCCACTTATCCAGGTAGTCTTCAAACTCTTCTTCACCTAATTTAAAGGCTAATTCCGAAGGGTGTGGTAGCGTGGCTGGAATGGCGCTCACGGCTAAGGTGACCGATGTGATCGCAAGGATCAAACGAAACATCGTTGTACAGTTGTCCGTTGCGACGACCAAAAACAAAGGCCCGTCGGCAACTTATGTGGAACAGTGTCACTGACATCATCTTTTCATGTGATATTTATACGATATCCATATCTTTCCAAAACATAAAAAAAATAGATGTCATCGGACACCCGATAAAGACGATTAATTTTTAAATAAAATATTTTAATTTCATTAAGATAAAAAGTCAGGCTTTTAATTTCAAAATGTGTATAATTTATAAATTATTTTTCAGATGCATAAATATTAACATTATAAATGCATAAATATTAACAGATAATTACTTTATGTTTAAGAGATCGACAAAATTGATCTTAAACTTACTTACATTATATATAGGTAATTTATATATAAATAAATGAATTTTATTTTCTAATATATTTATATATATTTATTTCATGATTTTTTTTAGTTTCGATCATTCCATCACCCATCGTTTTCAGCCAAATTTCTTATAAAGATAACCATCTATACTTATAATAAATCTGTAGGGAGGTCAATTCTGTACATGAAATATTTTTCCAAATTAACTATCAGAGATTGAAAAGGGGTCGATACTGATCGCAAAAATGCAATCAGTAAATTTTTTGTCTGTCTGTCCGTATAACCATACGGATAGAATGACAGACAGACAATAACGGATGTTATAGAAACAATAAGTAATCGACAGATTTTAATGAAACTTGGTATAATTATTTTTCATACTCCTGAGCTGGTTAAAGTATACTTTTCATCACGCTACAGTCAAAAGGAGCAGAGCAGTGAAGGGAAATGTTGGGAAAACGGGAAAAATTACTCCAAATTTTAAGTTTTCTTCGAGTGTACAACCTTAATGGTTAAGGCTACATAGAAAATTGTGTATTACGGAAATATTCTCCTGAAAATTATATAAAAAATATGCCAGGACAGCCTTTGTCTACCTTTTATGTTTTACTCACAATAACACGAGTCACTCCCAATAGCTTAGTAGTTCGAAGCTTTCTGATTATATTTGTCTATTCCTGCTTTTATAATACTCTCAATCGTCCCAAATTAGTATTAATTTATTAGTATAAGTATTCTTTTTATGATTGACTGACATAATTTTTACCATTTTTCACATTTTTGTCTGTCTGACTCGAGAACATATGCACTAATCTTTATAAAAATTGGTATACAGGAAAAACATGTGCTTGCCGCAAATGATAGGCTATCTATATACAAAAGTGGATGTGTTTGTATGTGTGTCATCGATAAACTCAGAAACTATTTGATCGATCATTATGATTAAATGAATAAAGAGATTATGCTATCCCCATTGATGTAACTCGCCACCAGGTAGCGCTGCCATATAAAAATATCTACACCGTTCAACTGATTCTCATGAAAATGAGTACGTACAAGTATTTTTTCACGGAGAAAGTGATTATTTCATCTGTATCATTAAAATTAACCAACAGATGGCCCTTACGAGTATCACGATGCATTTCTATGCCGATCAACCGATAAATATAAAATATGAAATATACATGAAAATCATTGATCATCATTGAATCAAATAATTTATATAAATAGAAACCACCATACCATTGAAGAAACAAAAGATCGGAACATCAATAATAATATATACGTCATCCAAAAGAGCTACGGAATAAACACACCAACAAGAAATACGTTTAGAAACAAATAGAATCCGAATTTCTACTTTGAGAGTTGCCAAAACTGTTAGTCAACGTAATGATCAAGTCAATCCAGATTTTCGAACAAGCATCTTCATCAAGAGATACTGAAAAACTTGACGAGCGAGCCGAACGACTGGATGATCAACGATTAAATAGTAGACTAAGTCAAGAACTAGAACCAATCTCAATAAATTCCGATGTGATCATTGGTTCAATGAACATAGTATGGACATATTATCACGCTATGATGTTTAAAATAAACTGCTGGTATAGTGCTACTCCACTGGCAAAATGTATTTACCACAACTGGTTGAACCACCAGAACCTCTTCTTATCTACGTTACGGCAACTACTGAGGAGTCTGAATATTTCCTTTAATATATTAGAAATTACAATTCTTGTTTTGAAATGACATAATTTGAAGCAACAAACTTGATCGCCATCATATGATTGGTTCTCTTCATCCAGTATCTAAATAAAATCTACAGTTTCTGGACATTTATTCCATGGACAAGGTAGAAAAAGATTGATCTTCGATTCATGTTCAATACTACAACTAATCGAGAAATCATCGCTAAATTTAGGATTAGGTATTCTTTATGAAAATAAATGTTTAGTTAAAGATTTTAAAACTTCTCTAGAAGGTGAAACAACAAATGATTCAAAGTCATTATCAATGCAGATAGAACGCCATTGAATGCAGAGCATGGAAGGCATTTTAATGCTGCCGTAGCTCCTGCAGTCACAGCTGTATTTGTCGGTACAGAAATTACAAAACGAGGTATTGTTATCACTAAGCGACACAAAAACAATCAAGGTGTCGCTGAAACACATCAATCGTATGACAATTATTACGATTATCCAATTATGTTAATGCGAGCAGAAGATGGATATCATCTCGGACTGTTTCAAAATATTCTCAAGACAGGCTCTGTGGCATCGATGAGTTAGTTGTATGGATTTTTTGCGTATCGTATAATGATTAGAGATAATCAATCTAACCATATTCTGAAGTGTCGCCAACTGTTTTAACAATTCATTGTTGACATGTACGCTATGGTCGAGAACGAACGATTAAACTACATTCGATACAACCAATCAAAACTCTGAACCAAAGAGTACATTTATTTACGAGATACAATATCGAATGATAAAGTAGCTGCTGATATTGGACAAGGATCTTCGTACAGTGGAAGTCCAAGACATATGTACGAATATGCTCAGGATGCTTTGACGTACGTTCGCAAATATTGACAAGGTTATAAATGTAATAACATATAACGATATTCGATAGAACCGGGTAAAAGAGGACGTGTTGGTTTGATGTAAACTTTTAGACTATAGAAATTTAATTAAAAATTTCATCGTACCTAAATAATATCGTATAAGTTTATGGGTGTTGTGATGTTAAAAATTTATTTTTCTGCGACCCAGCGAAGCGGGCGGGTATAGATGTTTAACATATATATATATGTTTCAATATATTTTAAGCGCGAGTGACACTTTTAATACAATATGAATTCCACCAAAATATGAAAATCGTTATCACCAAATCATAATTTGAATTTTTATCCAACTAAAGAAACGCTAAACATCTATATATATTTAAAAGAAAGTAAAGTTATTCACACTACTTATAACTCAAGAACGACTAAACCAATTTCGCCGAAAATTGGTGGGGAGTATCTTAAAACCAGAAAAAGAATAAAGGATATTTTTAATCCCATTTCGGAACAGGACCAAGAATTAGATTTAGTTAAAGTACACACGACAAGACACGAAATGTTTTAGATGCAATGATTTTGTCCAGCGATTTTAATCAAATACTGCCAATTTATTCCAAGGTCAACTGTTGCTGAAGAAATAAACGTTTGCCTTAAATCATCGTCGTACCTTACGAATACTAATGAAGATGTTGATTTTTTCAGAGGGGCGCCGTATTATAGTGAAGGTCGTGAGTATGAGGAATTTCTTATGGCGTATGCAGGTTGCCTCATGATTTGGACTTCAAAGCTTGGTGAAAATTTAGTTTTTAGTGTTGGTGCAATAAAGAAAAAATAAATAAACTTTGATGTATTATTAACGTAAACAAATGATCAAAAACAGGTAGTCAATAAGTTCAATGTTCTTTTCTTTTGTTTAAACTTGACAGGCTTTTAATCTTGACTCGTATTACATTTTATTAATCTTGGGATTATTGAGATTTCTAAGCAGGGAATGTCGTCATGAGCGTGCCCATCAATATTGATAATAATTTGATTTCAGATAAACACTCCCCCGGTACATGCTCTACCCACGTAATTATTGATAATAAAGATTAATAAAATATTATAATTGCTCTTTGCCACAATCATTAATGTTTTAAATGATTGAATTGTCTGACATAAAAGACATAATATCACTTCAGTTGATAAGATATTATCATTCTAGCTATTTTGATTGATTTAAAAAAATTAAAAAGGTAGTATGATTAAGCGTCCGAAAATCTATGTAACGTAAGTACGTTTTAAATTAAAAGGAGCAAATGAATAAATAAACAAAGTTTACAATTAATTTACTTATAACGGCAGTTAGAATCCTAGTTGCATTTTCTTTCATTTTGTCAGTTAGACGACATCCACTGAATATTGAGTATTGATATATTGACCATCAACAATAAATACAATGCACCTTCTATCTGTAAAAATTCTTTACATAAAGTTAGTATTGATATCATATTTATCTAATTGATATTAAGTTATTCATAATTTTTTTCTAATCAGTTTGATCAACGAAATACAAGGTGTATCAAGGTGTCTCAAGTAAAAAGTAAATTATCATAAAAATATTTTATTTAAAAAATATTAAGTTGACTAAAATAATATATTTTTCATTCATAATATAGGTGAATACATTTCATTTATTTAGTGTATAATACAAAACGTTTAGATTTAGAAATTTGACCGTAAATATTTCCGCAGCTGAAAAATTCCCTCGCGTGGATAACAACCCGTTTACTTATAATGTCAATTTTTATGTTATGTTTTCGAAATTTCTTGGTTATCCCTCGCATTAAAAGACAAAATTGTCTATTTGTAAGCTTTCCTTGCGATTGCTGCGAAAACTTTTTACTTTGTCTTAGGGCCTTGTGTAAGCTCGCCTAGGTAGGTTCCACCTACTTTTTAAATATTTTTTACCGCAAAACAACAAAACTCTGTGATTTAGCTTGGAGAACGAGTGAGCCAGTTTAACTGCAGTTTGGTATACAAGGGACATATCATATCATATACATATTAGTTCTTAAGGTTGGTGGCGCATTGGTTTTGCATTTTTCTGCCCACCTACCTATTACATAAAAAATAAAACTATAAATGATAGAAGAAAACTATAACTACAGTTCGTTTGATTTTAATTATAACGTTTTTTTTTTTATTTTCTTTATTAATATATTTATTCTTCTTTTAACATTCTGTACTTTACAATTGAAAACAGTTTTTTGCCATTGTACACTCGTATCTACATATATTAAACCTTTACATAATGAGAGGTCACTGTTTCAGGGTATTGGTAAACAAGTATAATGTTTATAGTTTGGGAAGCTAGCAAGATAAGTGTTATGATAACTGATATCACACAACGTAAGATAGCTGGTATTCGTGAAAGCGCTAACACTATTAAATCTATTAGTATCTATAATAGTTTCATAAAATAACAGATAGCGACTCGATATTGATTATATATTTCAATTTATAACAAATGATTTAGATGGTTGTCGAATTTTTTTTTTTATATATAATACGTTATGAATACAGCTATGTATAAATTATAAATATTGCAAATAACTCTTCTATTGTAATCTGTAAAATTCAAAACATTCGTAAATACTTTGTCACCACAATGAGCTTTTATTATACCGGGTTTTTACTTTCCCATTATATCGCGTGAGAAACTTTGGGGTAGGGATGGAAATATTTTGCAGAGATACCTATTGTAGAATTCCACGGGACGATGTAACGCTAATATTTTAGGGCGAAGGTCAGGCTCCATTAGCTAAACAAGGCTATACCGCCCCACATTGTCTATACCGAGATTAACTTGTTTCAGCAACAAAACTTGGATAAAGGTTTGCTGAATAAAAGATTGCTTTTTACCTTCGTCATCGTTTACCTGACATGTTGATAAATTAATTTCATGTACCATTCTTTGATTGAGTTGGTCCAAGTTCTATGTAGATTACATTTTGAAGATAGTGTAAATCTATAAATCTGTCAAAGCAATAAGAAAATAAAGGTTATGAATTATTTTTTATTTACGAGTCTTAACTATTCATCAGACTATTTAGTTTGGGTTTGAGTTATGAATTTGTATAGATAAATCTAGTTTAAATGTTTCTGGGATTGAGCATGTATTAAGAAGTAATAAAAAAATTAACTTATCTAATTTTAAGTAAACATTTTACATAGAAACGCATATTGAGAAAAGCCTAAACTAAGGAGTTTCTAAGGAGAAATCGTTCCGCAAAGCGCAGATTTCGCGATTTACTTGTAGGTAAATAAAAAAAATAACACATTTTTATCTAAATCGATTCATAATATCCATTACTTATTTTATTATAATAGATAAGCTGCATTTATTTTTTAATAAAACTATAGTTGGGCAGTAAAATGTGAAACTCATATATCACAATTACAAGATTGTGATGTTGCCAGTGAATAGAACCATGCAGGCGCATTAAAATAACATCAATCAAATTATAAATAAGTAACAACAACGGCTTGCAAAAACGTCTTTCAAAAAACTATAAATAAAATAAAAAATATTGATAATTATATCGTGCAAAAACATTTTTTTATCAACAATGATTATACGAAAAACTTATGTTAGCAGATATAACAAGCATATAAGCGAAGCGACGACTTCTGCCGTTATGTGACGTCTCTAATTAAATATTTAATCTCTCTCATATGCAATTTCTTTTGAAATAATTACTCGTAATAAAATACAGTACCTATATATATATACCTACATAATTATGCTAAAACCATTAAAACAATAAGACGCAATAGACATTGTTTTTAAATTTAAGAGAATATAGGTTGTATATGTTTAATAATGACTTATGACACTATGTTATACTATCTATATAAATAAAAATAAAGGTTTGTTTTATGCGTTCCTTAGCACATGATGATTGTGACGAAAGTTTGCTGAGTTGTTCGCGCCGGGAAGTTTCCGGGTCAAAAAAAATTGAAGATTTTATCTTTACGTTTTATGTTTTATGTCTACTCTCATTCTACCCGTGCCAATCCGGGGCGGGTAAGATAAGCTGGTAACAAATAAAAAATACGATACGTGGGAGAGGTTAAAAATAGACTTCTAATTTTATTAGGATGACAAATCATGTTTATGTATAATCTATATGAAATAAATTATGAAAAAAACATAATAGGAATTAATTCACTATTGCTTATAAAACTATATGTAAGTAAAATAAAAAAGGAAAATTAGGTTTTTTTATCAAATGTTAGTCTTAAAAAATACGCTTTTCCTCGGTGTTCATACCAAATGCTTGCTTTATACATAATTTCATAAAGTTAAGCCGTGGTAAAGCAACAGACATCCAGACAGATAAATTGAGTCACTTTCGCATTTATAATTTAAGTATAGAATTATTGATAAGTAACTTGTTAAAAATAAATCAATCAATCGCACGTTATCGTTTTCAATGGATATACGTACATAGATAATATAGATGATCCGAATTAATCAAATGTAAATATCTAAAGCTGAATGTTACAAATTGTTTATGTTTAATTCGTTACACTAATTAGTAGCTTACTCTGGCTAAAAGTAAACTATTTAACATTTTAATTAAGTTAAAATTACCTACTCGCTTTGTGGTTTTTAGTCCAGGAAAAAGCTTTTCCATTCAATTATAATCCCTTAACGAGTCTCATTGCAATAATTAGACAAGGAAAGTTTGAGCAGCGTCTATGCGTATACAACGTTCATATAATACTTGAGTCCCTATAGAACAAGTTTTTGCATTTTCTTTACATTGTATTTAAATCTTACGGTATTGATATCGCGACCGAGGAGGTAGAAGATCACGAAGAAGATAAAGATTGAGAAGGTGGAGAAGATACAAATGTAACGATATTCTACTATTGTCGTGACTGATGGTGCAACAGTAGTAATCTTACTAAGCATCTGCTTATTATTGTGTCAGATTAATACTCGCCTCCAAAATATACATCTATGTCCGATGCGAAACTTACGTACTATATATTTAATTTTTAATTATATCACCACAATAGTTGACATTTTTTTTATTGCGTGTTTTGACATATTTTTGTATTTTGTCCCGCTTCCTCAACGATTAATTCAAAGATTCATAAATTGCTAAATTGTTTAAAGATTTCAGTCGTCACGAAGAGAATTACCTACTTTTATCAACTAGCCAACTTATATACTTATATCAAATAGTTATAAGCAATGTGGCAATAAATAAAATTTGCAATAATACCGTTGAATGGATTACATTCATGCTATTTCAAATAATGTTCGCCCGTTCAAGTTCTAAGGTCCGAGTTCTATTCATTGCATGAAACAGGACAATAAATGTATTATTGTCACAGTTTTCTTAGCAAAATTGGTTCGTTTTGGCAGCAAAATGTTAAGTTGAATACAAAATTATTTGTTTTTATTTAATGCAAGAAAATTATTATTGTTCTTCCATGTACTTATTTATATATGTATGTATTAAAAAGCAGTGCAAAGTGTAGGAAACAAGTTGTTATGGACTTTTTAGAAGCCATCCGGAGTTAGAACTTTGGTACCATTACATTGTAGTACCAAAAAGTATAAAAATACGTTATTCCGGCCCCAGATCTCTTTGCAGGCGTGTCGGATTGCCGTCTTATCGAGATGACTAGTCCTTGAGCTTAATTAGCGTAGCTGGAATTTAATCAGGCGTCTTTATTAATAATTTTTCCGAACAAAACATAAAATAGTAATAAATCTTTTCATTATAAATATATGTACAATTTTCCATTAAACTTTCTTTTGAAAATGTATGGAATACAATGTGAAACGGAATTCATGTAAAGTAGTGTAAATATTTAATTATCTAATTCCGAAATTGGGTTTCCTTGGCTGCAGGTCCATCAGAGAAACGCACGATGTTTATTAAATGGAATTTTCTTTGACTTTAATTGAATGTTAAATTATTTAAAGTATTCTGACTGAAATGGTATGGTTGAAATGATGTATAATTAATATTAAACAATATCATTATTCAAAGTGATTCGTATCTCAAAAATTCTGCAATTAATTTTGGATTATGTGCTTGTTATGGTTTGATATAAGATGCTTTAGGTGATATAAATCGATGTATAATATTGATAAATTAAATCATATCACTAGATCTGGAGTTTAAATGCTATCATGGCATGATGTCGTGTTCGTGGTATCAGATAAATCTCAATACTTTACTTTCAGTTCCAGACCTTAACTAGACGTTGAGCTCAAACTTCTCGTATTTTTTTTGTCACAGATCATGGTTTGAATCAAGTTTGATAAAATTTTAGAAAAATCTTTTAAGATGCTAGAATCGAGGTGGCCCAGTATGTAGTTGTATTAAAACCCTTGCAAGTATCACTGAATATTCATATGCTTCATTCATCTCGCACTAGGCGTTAAATAAAACCATCATGAGAAAATCTGCATGTGTCTTATTTCTATGGTATTATGAATCTATCAACCCGCATAGGAGCAGTGAAATGGAATAAGTTCTAAAACTTCCTCAAAGAGAGAGAAGGACTTAGCCCAACCGTGGGACATTTATAGACAAATAGCCTTTATAAATCTATATTCTTAATAATGCACATTTCCATAAATCATTTGTTAAACAAATGTAAATGCTGTAAATCTGAATTCAAAATATAGTATACTTACAGGATATTTGAAGGTAATCTTTGAGCGCAATGCGAGTAGAGTTTCAAAGTTTTTATTGCAAAATATCTACTATGCATTCTAAAACAAAAATAGCTTTTACTGCTGAAACGAGCGATTGAATTGAACGAATAAAATGTATTAAAAATATATACTGAACGGTTTTGTAAAACAATCAGATGTAAATGTACAGTACCCGCAAATGTGATTGTCGATGATTGCGATGTAGTAAGAATTTGTTTCGCTTAATATTAAAACAACTGCGCTATTTATTGACACATTAAATAAAACAAAATTATAAATACTAATCAAATTAAAATTGATTGTTTAGTAACTCGTGCTAATGTATCTTTACTATTTTTTAAATAATTCCAGACACTCAAAACAGCTTAAAAGAAAAAAGTCCAGGAAATTTCTGCAATGAAAATATAAAATGAAAAGGTGTTGTACATGATTCTTTTTTTAAAGATATAAAGGTACAAAGTTTCAACATCCAGTAAGAAGAATAATCTGCAAACAACAAGAAAGAATAATGTATCTAATCATTCACTGACGTCATATTGTGAAAAGCTATATACAAAATGTTGCCAACCCTCCCTTGCCGGGGATTTTTGTGATGCGACTCCGCAATTCTGTGAAGATAAATTAATTTGATTTATTGTTACCACATTTTTTTATGAAATCACCTTCTTAGATGTTCTAAAAATGTAAATATATATACACGTTTAAGCACAATATAGTCATTTTCGAATAATTTTTTAAGGGCGAAATTTAACGTTACTTTATACGATAAATTTATTAATCGATTGATTGAAAATGTCTTGTAATGAAAAAGATATCTTATCAAATACATAATATACAAAGGTTTATTTTCACGCACAGTTGGGCTTCCTAATTGAAGATTGACAGCCTGAAGATTAGCCGTAATCGAATCAATCGAAAGACTATCACGTTAGAGCCATGAATTAAACACGCTATCTTGACGTACTACAGGTCGAATAAATGTATGGCATTGTTTTATCAAATAATTATTTTTCCTTATATAAAACTAATATATAAAGGATGTGTATATATTAATAATCGTGTATGCGGGTTGGTACATGTAGGCAGAATTTCGATAAAATTAGACTCATGCAGGTTTGTTCACCGATGTTTTCCTTCACCGCCGAGCACGAGATGAATTATAAACACAAAATTAAGCACATATTATTTAGTGGTGCTTGCCTGGGTTTGAACCCGAAATCATCGGTTAAGATGCACGCGTTCTAACCTTTTCTGTGTATGTTTAATAGATTTGCAATTGAGTGTTAATGAAATTGTAATCCAACCTTCTATCCAAGACCAAGAGTTGTCGCAATTTGCCCTCTTTTGTTATATGTAATTCGGATTAACAGTTTTTGTGTCTTATGAATTGAAGCTTTCATTTATATTTTATTCAATTAGTATTTATATATTAATTTTGTACAACACTTTTATAAAGAGATAGTTTTGTTTGTTTGTTACTTTGTTGAAAACTTCTGATTAAAGTATTTTATATAATTTTGCTTCAAATTATTGTGGGCATTTTTTTACCAATCTAAGCTGTACATTATGTTTTGTATTGTGATTTATAGATTACTATGGTAATGTGATCGGAAAAAAAAATAATCTGGATGTTGTCTAAGCGAACATCTTCAAAATCACTACAGAAATCAGTATATCTTTAACAAACTTTAAAGTTTCAGTAACCATTTTATGTTTAATGAATGGAAGAAGTAAACGATACCTTTATTTGAATTTATTTTTCATCCAGTTACAAAACCTTACCAAAATAAAAACATATTCCTTTGAATTTAAACATTCTAAGTTTACACGAGGGATTTGGAAAGAGTAGGTTGTTAAATATTTAATATTTATCGTATTGACCAACATCGTTCGACTTGAGACTGAAATAGATTCTAATTTCAGTTTTAGTCAATTCCAAGAATTCCTGAACCTGTAACATCAACATCAAAAATAAAATAATCCATTTGCCTTATTATACAAAATGCTTTTATAGATTACATACAAATCACGACTGTGTTAACTGACGCCAAGAGATAGAACAGTGCCAGTGGCAATGAAATTCCTTTGAAAGAAAAAAATAATCAGGCCTCTAATGCCTGGCGGGGGCAGCAAGATGGCGCCGGTCGCAAACGTGTTCAATCTCCAAACTAAGATAAAATGCTCTAAGATTCAAATGTGTGAATTGGCTACGATAAACAACGACAAATACTTGGTTCGAACCTCGATGTTTCCTGTTCTTTCATATGATTCTAAAAAAATTTTTAAATTTTATTATTGAAAGCTGTAAACTTTGTATCTGTAATCTGTAATAGGGGTTTTGGACAAGCTTGTCTTTGTAGGTATCACCCAGTCATCAGATGTTCTACCATCAAACAGCAATACTCATTATATACATATATACATACACACACACACACGCACACATACAAGAGATATAAGCGATATTTCATAGTCTATGATATACATACATTCATTGTCTATGGGAGTTGTCGGCCACTTACCATGAGGTGGCCAATTGTTACGTTCGCATTGATATAAAAAAAACGATTTCAATAATTTTAATTTTTATTATCTTTAACCAAACAAGTGATTGTCTCTAACAATAGTTTTGCCTATGATATAATATCACAAGATATTTATGATATCATTACGATAATTACATCGATATAGTACAGAAATAACTTTGAAATTTGATTATAAATAGTTTTCGCTCACGATAACGTATTTTTACAGAATAATGTTTTTGATGAGAAACTATTGCGAAGATTTTAATGTCATTTCGTTAAGCTGACTTTTATAACAGGATTTCAATAAATTGATGTAAACAAGTGTCACCGCGAGGAAAGTTCGTCACGAGTTAAATTGACTACAATCCCGGGCGTATCTCATCCAGCTTGTTGTTAGTGTTAATTAATCCCTCTTCTTCAATAATAATTATCTTCGTTTCACTGTTTTAAATAAAGAATGACTATCGATTTTTTTTATCTAGCATTAAATCTGTTTTGTTGAAATAAATTTGTTTAATAGACAATGTCAACCTTGAGACAGTACGATCGATACCTATCATCAATTTTTAATTTCCCGTTTTGATGTGATTGTAATTTGTAGAATACAAATATTGATACATTTTAACTGTATAGTGTTTTGGCGTGAGGTTGTATGTGTGTACAGAAAGTATAAATTATTATCTAATTAAATTTAAACTAAATTATTTGACCCTGTTTGTTTATTAAAATAATTTAAACTAAATATATGATTTAGTTTTTTTTCTAATGTAGAAACTTAATAAAAATGATGGCAAAAGGGATATATGAAGTCGATAATTTATTGTTTCTTTTGTGTTTTCTATGAGCTGTTATATTTTTTGGTAATCACTTGATTTTTTGCTGTGTACAATTAATTTCAATGTAATATAATTTTTCATATATTAAATTACACAAGCTCATATTTTTTCCCAAATTGTGACTACAAATTTTACTGGTACATGCTAGTCAAATTGCAATCTTGATCATTTTGCGTAAGTATTTGTCCATCGACCGAAGCAATATTATAATAATAACCTACGGCTTTGTTCTCGGTTTAATATGATCTTCAGCTACTGCTAGGCATAAAAAGTAGTCTTTCCTTGAAGTATAAACTTGCTTCATACATAAGTTTATGCAATTAGGCTCAGTAACCATGAAAGAGATTAATATGAAATATATTGACATTACATATCATTTTATATTAGTAGGTGTTTCTATACCAATGTTATAAATGCGGAAGTAAGTCTGTCTGTGTGTAACACACCTACTAATATATAATTTCAATATCTTTCATATTAAAGTAACTGATTACAAGCTATAAAATAAGCTATTTGTATCGTTATGTAAAAATAAAATAACAACATGAATGGAATGAATAAAAAAGTTAAATATCATAATAAGCTCATTAAATTTTAATTTAACAAAAACGTTTTAATATAATTACGCTAGTGTCATTGGTTCCCATGATACTTTGTTCGCGTTAAATTAATTTGTTTCATGGCTTCAATTAAATTGATCAACAACTATTAATACACACACTAATAATACCTTGTAAAAATTTAGATTATTAATTTAAAAAAAAAGCAGTTAGTTTAGTAACTTGAAGTAAAATATTACTAACGAGTATATTATCCGCACTAATATTATAAAGACTTTTTGATAGCGCTACTCTTAGGAACTACTGGTCCGATTTGAAAAACATATTAAAGTCTTCAATAGGCAATTTATTTGACGTTATAAAACATCACTCTACGATTTATAGGAGCGGAATATCCATGAAAAATATTGCAAGAACGTGAACAAATTATCCCTTTAAAATCTCTATAAAAAGTCCGCGATACCATATGTATAATTTTTATGATCGGTTCTCTATAAACCTTTTTAGGGTACACAAATTTGCTCTAAAATAATGTACTATTTGCGAAGGTGTATTATAAACCTAATATAATATCCTTATCCAAATCAACAAAAGATTCATAAAATTGCTCTTTAAATCATTTGATTTCGATAAATATATTCAGATTATTATTCAGATATAATATATCTAAAATAACTCCGCAATAAAATAATGATCAAATACTTTATTATTTGCCTAGTAGTTCATTACTTATATAATCAGATTATAAGACCTAGTATTTTTAACTAACGTTTCACACTTATTGATAGCGTAATTTTCCTAAAACAGCTCTCTAAAGTACTTTGACCTTACTTAGACCAAATATTTTCAATTTCTTCGTAAACAACATTGTGGGCAAAAGATAGTATTTCATAAATTTATTTCAATCCTTTAAATCCCGTAGACGTATCTTGAAAAAGGGTTTTAAAAGCGCTTAAAGGAATTAAAGATTTGAGTGTGAATAATTTATTACACGTAAAGGGCACGTTTCTATACATTTGTTGATAAATAAAGAAGAAAGTTATACAACTTTGATCTAAGACTATTTCTAAATACTATGTAATCTCCGTACATGTAAACATCTCAAATATACATAAATTTAAATATGAGAAAAATAACTTAAATTTATATATTCCTCGTCAATAGCTAATAGTTCAGCTATATTTTGTACTACACAAAGGTTTTTCATTAATTTACCTTTATGTATAATACAGAACTAAGTATTGCACTTCACTACTTACATTCGCTAAAATTTTATTTCTAAAGTTGCGACATCAACTTTGTTGACATTCAAAACTTGAATAAAAAATTTGAATACATAAACCATGGACAAATGTTGATCACTTTCACAATACTTAATACTAGTCAAATCAATTTTAATAAGTTATATATTTACCTAATTAATATTTTCTTACCCAGTGCGAAGCCGGAGCGATTCGTTTGCCTTTTATAAACCTATCTACTTACTTCTATTCTGAGCACACAAAAGAAATAATGCATTGTTTATAACGTGTTCAGAGGATATAAAGATGTTGAAAACCATTAAAAATAATAATCATGTTGTATCATAAATTTTACGAGGGAAAGATTTAATAACATTGCAAATAAACGACGCTGGTTTCGCATTGAAAACCTCTACACAGACAGGCGGCAGAGAGCACGTAACATTTCCAATATTATGCTCATAAACAGGAAAATAAAAAAGCATTAGTACGTTTCAAGAGGTACCGTAAAAAGGTTATTTTTACTTTTTGTTTTGTATAACGGAAGTATCATATATGCTCTTGGAAGCTCTGTTAAAAAACTTTGGTGATTTTCAGTAATAATATTATAAGCATAAAACAAGATTAATTTACTTTTTCCCTTATTAAATTTCCAAAAAGGCTTACATGACAAAAAACACGTAGAAAAATCATTCATCCTTTTAAGCAGTATTACTCGCTGGGGTACAGGTGAATTTTACCCTTTTCGTTTATTTACGTGGTGCGGTGTGTGATGAGAGTAGGAGCGATCCTATTTTATAAAATTGTGTTTTTAATCTCCTAACCTAAGCTTCCATTCAACCCACATGATGAAATTAAATAGATTTGGTCACTCACATCTTTAATTGAAAATATTTTTACCAAAATATCCGCTAAGAAATCTACTGTAATAGAAAGTAAAAAATAAATTTATCATATGTTCATATTTTCTTCTGTAGACTTTGACGTCTATGCTAATGAATAAGAAGATTCTTTTGTAACGTGTAACTTAAAGGCTACTATACACATGGCCGTAGGCAGGCGGGGGTTTTGGGGGTTGAAAGCACCCCCCCCCCGAAATTTTTTCGCTAACCGCTATCGTAGTATCAAAAAAATATATTGCGCTAATTAAATAAACAAAACGTAAGTATTTATTGATTTCTTCAGAAAATGAATCATTTTACGCAAAGACTAGAGGCAATAATAATCATACCCTTATTCACATTTTATTAAGATACTAATTTTTGATGTCATAATGTCACGTTAGTAATTTTAGATACTAAAGAAGATAAACCTTTTACAGAGTGCCATTACATTTTAAAATGTGTAAGACATTGTAAAATTTCTGATACATTCTATGTACAGGGTTATTGGTAATTCGACGTATATCTGTTAGGAGGTGATAGGGTTGACTATTTTAAATGATTTTAACCCCCATATGCGTAATCCAAAAGTGTATCATTTTTGAGTTATCATGTTTTTTAGGGTTTTTCAATTTATTTAAAAAAAGTATCAATTAAAAACTATTTTTGTCTTCTGTTTTATAAAAATTAAATACTGGATATTTGTCAATATTTAAACAATAATTATTGGTCCAAATTTAAATGCGACACGGAAAACGAAATTATTTCAAATTTTCTTGATATTTTTTCTCAAAAATGCCTTAAAAACTAAAAAAATCATTATAATAAATCTTGGCCTGCAGATTATTTTAAAAACATAACCGTTTTCTTAACTTTCCAAAAATTTATAAAAAGAAGGAAATTATTTCAAATCAATCGAAATAAAATGATCAGAAAGGACGTTAGTGGAAATTCATAGTCGAACATGAACGAAGTCGTACTAAAGGTCGCTCTTTAAAAATCCCTCAAAATTAACTAAAAATAACAACCAATTAAAAAAAACCCTCTTACTTAATACAAATTTAAAATAAAATTTAGAAACAGAAACAGTTCATTAGCTAAATTATAAATAAGACATTTTGTAATATAGCTTAAATAAAGTATTAATGAGCGAATCCGAGAAACTCTCAATAAAAGAGCACAGCAAACACAGCATGTTCTACAGTGTATAATGCAGAATTCTATCCTCACCTCCTAACGGATATACGTCAAATTACCAATAATCCTGTCTATTTTATTGAGAATATTCATTAATACAGATAATCGGTGCTCTTTACCGAATAGTCGCCGACTACGAAAGCAGCCGAACTCCTGGAAGACTATTTTGGTGCAGACCCGTCCAATTATAGGCCAATAGCAATCACCTCAAGGTGGCGCACCTTAATGTTTAAAAAAACCACAACACCACTCTGTTGCACCAGCATTCGCCGACGCTTTTTACGAACCGAAAGGCCGGTAACGCACCTGCAAGCCCCCCCACAGATGTCCATGGACGATGGTAATCACTTTCCATCAGGTGAGCCTCATGCTCGTTTGCCCCCTATAACATAAAATAAGCCATCGGTTGTCTTTTAAAGAAATGTGTGTAAATTATGTCTAAATTTTAATATACCTACTTATGCTTATTTAAAAAAAAAAACCTGTTGCTTTTTTTTCCTGAAGCACGAACCCCCCCGAAATGAAATCCTGGCTACGGCTCTGACTATACATATCAAACCAACGTATATCAAATATATGCTAAAATATGTCGTGCTTCTTGAAGCAGGTTTTATATGTATAATATACGTAACTTCGTCTTGCAGTTCCCAATACGGCTGCGATAAATAAATGTCTAAAAATAAATTCAAATTAATTATTATAGACATTACTAATGTCATTTTTATATTTCAAAATATTTTCGCTATTAATTTTGGTCTTTGACAAAATACTAATAGATCAAGATACTGATAGACAATAACGTGTAGGTCTTGATTTTTTAAATATAATAGAATAATTTATCCAATTTTGGAGTTATGTATATATTATCTTCTTTTTCGTGGTATATTACGTTGATACATAAATGACAAAACCATAAGAAAACTTGGCTTTAATTAACTTAAAGAATTGTACATATTGAAATGACAATGCATAATATTTGACAAGAAAATAGATTACTGTAATTTCTTCTTAAATTATACGTCATTCACCCCCTCTAACTTTTTCATCACGCAACTATAATCCTTTAAATAATATGGAGTTCGTTTTGTCCTTTCGGATCTCCTAACGTTTTGATCCGCAGACGTACTTGGCGTAGCAGATTGTATATCTTGTACATCATTATTTTCAGCATTTATCGCTCGATCTTCTGAGTCATAAAAAACGTCTACAATCTCTTCTTGTTTTTGGTGTGTTTTTGAAGTTGAATTATTTAATTGTTCTTCTAAATTTTGATCACCGTAATATTCCATTGGAGTGGGGAGTGGAGCTAAATTTCGATTTGAAACAGTGGATTCCCTCCCATTTTTATCCTTCACAAAAGAGTAATAAGGGTTACTTTCTAATAGTTCAACTTCTTCAACATATGGATCGTTTTTATTGCGTATATTTTTTTTCATTAGCACAGGTCCAGGAACTAACCAAGAGGGTAACGATTCTCCATGAGGTGATCTACGAGGATGATTAAATAGTCGTTCGTGTGGAGTTGTGTTAATTGGTATACAAAGAAGAGAACGAATTGCGTGTAAGGAAATTGGTAGTAAATGCTCCCAGCTTTCAATCGACATTTCTCTTGTACGAAGAGCAAGTTGTAATGTTTTCCACAAAGTACCATTGAGACGTTCGACTTGACCATTACCACGTGGATTATAAGGCGTTGTTCTGCTACATGAAATTCCCAAGGAACTTAAAAAATCTGTAAACTCTTTAGAAATAAAAGCAGATCCTCTATCACTATGAATATAAAGCGGCGTTCCAAAAGTGTAAAATAAATCTTTTAAACATCTTATAACAGTTGCAGTTGTTATTTCCTTACAGGCGTATGCAAAAGGAAATCTACTGTATTCATCGATTATTGTCAATAAATACTTATTTTGCGTATTCGATGGTAAAGGTCCTTTAAAGTCAATGTTTAGTCGCTCAAAAGGTGCTGTTGCTTTTATTAATTGACCTTTACATTTCATAAATCGAGGCTTAATTTCGGCACATATTTGGCAAGACTGTGTAAGTGATTTTATGTCATTCACCGAATACGGTAAATTTTTCATACGTACCCAATGCATCATTCTTACAATGCCAGGGTGACAAAGGGAGTTGTGCAGGTCCCGTAATTTATCGATATTCAAATGAGCACACACTCTTGACAAAGCATCAGCGACTATGTTTTCTATTCCTGGTCGATAAATTATGTCGTATTTAAAACAAGATAATTCGAGACGCCATCGTTCAAGTTTCTCATTTTTTATTTTACTAAAATGGTTTTGGTTAAACATAAATGTAACAGAGCGTTGATCTGTTAAAAGTAAAAAATGTTTACCAATTAAATAATGCCTGCACGCTTCTTTTTCAATTGATGATTGTCGTTGTTCTGAATCTGAAAGTGTTCTAGAAAAAAAAGCTATAGGTCCCCCTTTTGAGACAGAGATGCAGCAATCGCAAATTCTGATGCGTCAGTCTCAACAGTAAAAATCTCATTATCATCAATAACAGTTAGTGTTGATTTTTCTATTTCTGATTTTAATGACTCAAAGCTAGTTTTTTCAGTATCATTAATTGGGAAAGATTTAATACCAACCAATGGTTTTATTTTTTGTGAAAAATTATTGATCCATTTTGCGTAGTGAGCAAATAAACCAAGTGTTCGTTTTAATTCATTGTTATTCTTTGGAGGTGGCAGGTCTAATAAAGGTTTTAATCTGTCAAAATCCGGCTTGACTGTATTGTCTTTGATATGGTATCCAAGAAGATTAATAGAATTCACACCATATGTAGATTTTTGTTCATTTAAGGTTAAATTATACTTTTTAACAGCAGCCATAAAACAATTTAGGTTTTGTTCATGGTCACTTTTATTCATTCCACATACTGTTACATCATCTAAATAGCAAAATGTACCTTTTAAACGTTCAGTTTTAATAATAAAATGTAAAGCTCGTTGGAATGCTGCTACTCCATTTGTAACTCCAAACGGTATTCTGGTAAATTGGTATAGATTGCCACAAGCTTCAAAAGCAGTAAATAATTTTTCTTTTTCTAGTATTGGGATTTGATGGTAGGCACTTTTTAAATCTATTTGACTGAAATAATTATATTTTGCAACTTCAGATACTATATTTTCTATATTTGGTAAAGGATATGCATCTAACAAAGTAAATTTGTTGATAGTTTGCGAATAGTCTACTACTAAACGTTTTCGGTGAATTCCTCCTCCAGCAACAAGGACTTGGGCACGCCAAGGTGAAACGCTGGGTTCAATAACTCCGTCTGCTAGTAGCTTCGAAATTTCAATATTAATAAAATCGATATCTTCTTTACTATATCGTCTAGATTTTACCGCCACAGGCTTAATATCAGATGATAAGTTAGTAAATAAAGAAACTGGTGGCACAGATGCATTCATAACGTTACATATTTTTAAAGGATCTCGATTACCTCCAAATTTAAATTCTAACTTCGAATGATCTCTTAGTATGTCATGGCCAATTATGACATCGGCACAAAGATTGTTAACTATTAGCAGTTGACGATGTTGATAAATATGTTGTTGTATTTTGACTGTAGCATGGCACATTCTTTCTACGAAAGATACGTGAGTCAACGATGCTAAAGTGATTGTCTGTTTACAGGGCTTTATTTTTAAATTCATTATTTGTACTAATTTTTTATCGATAAAACTTACGGAGCTTCCTGTATCTATCAAGGCATCAGCGCGTGTATCATTTATAAAAATAGGTACGGTAGCATTTTGTAAGCTACTAGGCGATGCAGCTAAGAAACTTTCATTTGAATAATGTAAGTAAGAGTCTGTTGTAAGAGCATTTGCAGTTTGTTGATTGCTGCTTCGACATACCTTAGTAAAATGGCCTTGCTTAGAACAAAGTTGACATGTGGCTTTAAAAGCAGGACATTTTATTCTTTGATGTATATTCCCACCGCAAAAGAAACAGCGTTTCCGTTGTGTAGTAGATACCGCCACATTTTGATTAAAATCATTAACATTATTAGGGAATGCATTTAGTTGTAAAGAATTAGAGTTACCAGCAATTATTTCTGAATTTCGTTCTGTAGTTTCATAGAGTCAGGAGTATCGGTAGAAATTTCTTCTGATAAAAAATTTGTAAAAGTAAATCGCCAATGAGTCCATTTTAAGTCAGCGTTGCTAGAATTCGGTTCTATATCAAATCTGTCAGGTCGGAGATAGCGAGACATTGTGCCTTGTGAAAACGAATGCGTAGTATCGACAGAATCCTCTTGAGACATATTTTAAGTTAATTAAATTGATACATAAATGACAAAACCATAAGAAAACTTGGCTTTAATTAACTTAAAGAATTGTACATATTGAAATGACAATGCATAATATTTGACAAGAAAATAGATTACTGTAATTTCTTCTTAAATTATACGTCATACGTATGCTAAAGCGAGCTGCTTGATTTCATTTTTATCCATGAACAAAATAATTCAGTCAAAATTATTTATCATCTTTATAAACAGTAAAATGTGTAACAAAATAAATGTTAACGCCATTCTTTATATTTTCCCGAATTTCTTAGATAGAGGAGAAATTACTTCAAAATTTATACAAATATATCACATAAATATGCTGTAAAGTCTTCCTACTTGACCAAGTCATGCCTGGTCTGAGTAGCGGCGTCGAGGTTCCCCCCCTAGCATATTCAAGTACCTAGGCAATTTGGTTTGACCTAAAGTAAGACCAATATGGATTATATGGATTAAAAAGACAAACATAGAGTACTTCAGTGGCACATAGTTTAAGATATAAAAACACTATGTGCTAAATTTCAACCAAATCTAGTGAGTGATTTTTGAACAGCTCCTTCAAATTTTTTAAACAGTTCTTTTATAAAATTTAGTCTATATCGATTCGTTATGTCGATACGATTCTAAAAATAAAACACAAATATCGTTCATAATTCATTTATTGTTTGCAGTGTACTTCTTCAAATAATTTTATTTAAAATAGTGAGTTTTTGAGTGCAAAAATAAGTATGATACAAAGAAATTAGTGCTCAAAATTACTTTAGTAAGTTGATTTTTAATATTTTATAAAAGTCAATAATTAATAATTATCTACTAAGTTCAAAATGGATTCGGATAAAATATTATCAATACATTCTACGATATTATTGTAAGTATCTACGTCTTAGAACTCGTATTGAATACCTCTGTTCATATAAAAACCTACTAGATTAAAGTATATTTTGAACACCATACACAAAATATGTTTAATACAAATGACCAATTAGACTGTATGCATATTTAATAACACATCTATTTCTGATATAAAAAAGTAAGAACCTCAATTATAGATCGAATTAATTATTCATTTTATATAGATTTGTTTATAAACATACTTTGAATAATTAAAACAAGGCGTCATATACGATGATTCAATTAGTTGATCATATTACTAACAATTTTTTTCACAAATCTCGTGAACAAACTTGGTACTGCTTTCGTAACCATTTTTATAAGACGTAGATACTTTAACAAGTATTTTTACAACTACAATATTAAATTGAAATGAATTAAAATTTAAAATAAGTGAAAATTTTATTTATACAAGTTTAGCCGTATATACATAAGAAAATTATTTAAAACGGCGTTTAATGTTTTTTTAAATAACATTTGATTAACAATTGACTATAATAAATTAAATAACAATATTTTTAAATAAAACGAACTATAATAAATAAGCTGTAAGGTTTTCAACCTTTAACAAATCACAAACTAAAAATGAAATTATCATTAATATACTTTTTTAATTGCCGCCTTTCATTTCACTTGTACTATGACTGGACAAAACTTTCAAAATTAGAAAAACGATTATTGTTAAATTTAATAATATTACGAAAATGTAAGCATTTAAGTGTAATAATAATGAATGTGTAATCATGAAATATATACGTAAAATGAAATTTAAAGTGTTTAAAGTGAAAAAAATTACAGACTGGAATGCTGTACGTTCATGTGATAATTATTTTATAGAGTAAACGGTAATAAAGATAAATTAAAATTGGTATATATGAAAGCACAATTTAATTTTTTCTGGTTACGAAACGCTGAGACATCGTTAATAAGTAATTTTATATGGACAATATTCGCTACGAAATTTTTAAATGTATACCTAGCTAAACGCTTCTTATATTTTCGTACTCTTGATAATTGACAATTTCTTAATATTTTTAATATTCCAAATTTAATTTTAAAAAACCAGACTAATGAAAAAGTAGCAGCATAGTAGTCCGTTTTACAAATTTTGAAAAAAAAAATTAAATTGTGCAATCGATCAAAGTAATTTCGTAAAAAAGATCCTATTTCTCCGTTTTCCTAACATTTCCTCGAACTGATATTAAAACACATATTTTTTTAAAGCAACGATATATCTCTTAAGAATATAACATCTGCGTGTTCTTAGGATTACTAAATCTATGAAGTATTCGACAATATACTATAACCTAGTGATATAACGTTCAATTTAAATTTCACATAAGTTAGAATTTGGTCGAGAGAGTATACTAACAACCTTAACACGACGAAGGCCTCCAATATAATATTTACACAGACGAGTTATATCTAATAGGAAAGTATCACTAATATAAATATATTATCCAATATTACTCATATAGTGTCAGCGTGTGTTTAAGTGTAATATACTACCTAACAAGGTTATTTCAAATTAGAATTAATAAATTTATAAAAACGTTGCATTAAAAAAGATGTGTAGGAATACGAAAATACTGCATTTTATATTAACATGCATTAATCAAAGGAGAGATAGCTCAAAATTGCTCTTCGGTTAAATGGTATACATTCGTTTCGAAACTTTTCGTATTAAAATATGTATCACATCTTCCAAACCTATTAATTCGTAGGAATTAAATGCTATATATAAAACGAAAGAGGGATCAAATTTAACTTCCATATGCCAATAGTAAGTCTACTTCGGAAGATAATTCACATATGGGAAACCCGATTACGAGACACGTGTAACTCGTATGTACTGGATACGATGAACCTCAAGAACTCTATCTACAACAACAAAGTATACTCACAAACGGCATCACGGTGTACAATCGCACTTACGATAATAAATGAACTTACTTTTTACATTAGATCAAAATTCTCACAGCTTTGTCTTTCATTGTTCGCTTATAAGCGAGTACGAGTAAATTCGTTAAACACTAAAACTATTAGGTACATCTAGTACATACGTAGAGGTATTCGATACAGTCACAATAATAAAAACAGCAATGACACTACTCGTACAAGTGACCGTAAAAATCATGTGAGGAATAAACGCGATACTGACGTTCGATAAGAAGAACTGGACCAGGACCAGAGTTTATTGCTTCAATATCGATTCAGTCGAGGCCTAGTGAGGATGGGGTCAAAGTGGAATTAATAGTCCTACATACTATACGTAGTGATGTGTAGCAGCACGGAGTATCTACATTACGATAACTCATACAATATTCGATTTTTAAAATAAGTACAGGAAACAACTACCCTAGCTACCATATTCTTGAGTGAATGATACACAAAAACAAATATTCTTCACTACAATAATACAAATCAAAGTGAACAAATCTTGAGATCGTATAACTATGATTATATTTTACGTCACAAATGATTAAATAGACACGACGCTACTTGGCATCATCGATGCTACGAGAAGATCGCAATTATTTTACAAAAGTTACAACTCAACGATTCGTAAAATAGTATTAAGTTATAAGGCTCACTTAGTTCGTAATTACGTGTAAATTACATAATTACGTAACTACTAATTTAGGGCGCTTTCAAATTAGACGATTTCAATGGGATTGCTGCGGCACGGTTGATGCTCTTGATAGCGTCATACTGCTGCAGAACGGTAGCTGAAGGATTGTATTTTAGTGATCTCACTTAACACCTGGCTTCAGTCGAGCCACGGATTATTATTATTGCTACAGCTGCCCTTAGGCAATAAGGCTATTCCAAAGTTGTAAAGAAAATCCCGCTTATTTTATACAATGTATACATACTCATATACCTAATCCGTATAAATACGATGTGCTGTTCTTAGTTGTGACCAATGTGGGTTGAATATACACTGGCAGAATATAGTTTATGTATGTTTCCTCACGATGCCTTGGGCTTGAACCCGCATTCTACGGTTAAGATGCACGCCACCACGCCAAACCACTGGTCCATCTGGGTTCTAATTGGTTGTGTGCAGTACCATAAACATCTATCTCTCGTGCAGCAGCAGTACAACGCAAACCGTTTAATTTGAAAGCGCCCTTAGACAGAACTACGTGTTAAAAATGGTAGTGTAACTTTTATTTACATAAGATATAACTACACAACCACACAGCCACACACTGCTATATATTTTTCGAAGTACAATTTTTAATAGTTGCTAAATACCAAAAAAAGTACTGCTTTTTTAAAATTTAATAATGCTTTAAATAATATTAATATAAATTTATCTATAATAATTCTTAGATATACCTAAATATAATAGTTTTCTTTTTTATTCCAGGCGTCAATTCGAATTTTAAAACTGAATGCTTTTACACTGAAGCAATTATAAAATAGATTCAGTATTAATGTTTGAGTTTTTTTTTTTTTAATTTTGGATCGTAGTATTTCGTAAATTAAATTTTTATTGAAAATGAAATGTCAGAGATTTTTAAATGAATCCGAATAATCTAAATACTATGTCACGTCATTATTTAGAAATCAATACATGAATACAAAAATAAAAGTAGTATTATTCATTTAGAAAAATATGCTTAGGAAATTCACATTACATTAAATTTGAAATGCAGCGATTTAGGATATCAGCATTTACCTATCTTTTATTTGCATTAATTAATTTAAAATATGCTACTTGTAGTAATTTTGTTGAGTTTTCTGAAATCCTTCCTCCTTGAAATCCTTATGGTGAAGTTTTATAAGATAAAATATGTTAGTTATCGCGTAGAACTATATCACTTTAATTGAAATACTAAAAGTGTAACAGCGATTTAAATTCTCAATATCACTTCGGTATTTGAGTACATAATCTTTATAGTCAATACGATTCTTTTAGCCAACTGCGTTCGTAACTCTCCTTTTTTTAATACTTGAATGAATATTGATAATAATTTCACACAGGTGTTTCTAAATCTTCAGATACGATTTGAAAGTGTTCTTGACCTGAAACAAAAATATTATTATAAAACCAAAAATTCAGACGAACATACTGATAAATGGATTAAAAAACCTACCACGATATTTGTTATTACTACACGTATTATGAAACTATGATAAAATCATTTTGGAATCGGTTAAATGATCGGATTAAGGAATTTATCCGCGAGAGCAACATTTACCATCATTTACCTAATTCTTGTTTTAAAAATTAACACAAAAAGTTTTCTAAACTAAAAATACTTATTTCACCATGGTTGCAAACTTTAAACATTAGGATTTCAGGATAGTTGATTTTTCACGGGAAATACATGATCTGATGATAATTTTTTTTATGAAACAATCAGACAAAGGTCAAACTTTAACGGTTATAAAAAGATCTGAAGTAACGTTGTGTTTTATATTTATTATTAACTAATACGTTAAACATGGTTTTTATTAGTCGCTGGTCTCATATAAATTACAACACAGTAAAAAGTTAACCTTATAGAAGTTGTGGTTAGACAAATGTTTTGTAACAATGCCATTCATTTCATAATATTACAACTTACAAATAGAGAGTTTAAAATAAATATCCTCGACGTCGGGATGCGAGGTAATGACGGAGTACTCACTCTCCAAGTAGGCCGCCAGGTTCAATGCCATTCGTTTCATAATATTACAACTTACAATTAGAGAGCTTATTAAAATATGTATCCTCGATGTCGGGATGCGAAGTAATGATGGAGTACTCACTCTCCAAGTAGGCCGCCAGGTTCAATGCCATTCATTTCATAATATTACAACTTACAATTAGAGAGCTTATTAAAATATGTATCCTCGATGTCGGGATGCGAAGTAATGATGGAGTACTCACTCTCCAAGTAGGCCGCCAGGTTCAATGCCATTCGTTTCATAATATTACAACTTACAATTAGAGAGCTTATTAAAATATGTATCCTCGATGTCGGGATGCGAAGTAATGATGGAGTACTCACTCTCCAAGTAGGCCGCCAGGTTCAATGCCATTCGTTTCATAATATTACAACTAACAAATAGAGAGCTTAAAATATGTATCGATGCGAGGTAAAGATAAAGTACTCACTCTCCAAGTAGGCCGCCAGGTTCAATGCCATTCGTTTCATAATATTACAACTAACAAATAGAGAGCTTATTAAAATATGTATCCTCGATGTCGGGATGCGAAGTAATGATGGAGTACTCACTCTCCAAGTAGGCCGCCAGGTTCAATGCCATTCATTTCTAATATTACAACTTACAATTAGAGAGCTTATTAAAATATGTATCCTCGATGTCGGGATGCGAAGTAATGATGGAGTACTCACTCTCCAAGTAGGCCGCCAGGTTCAATGCCATTCGTTTCATAATATTACAACTAACAAATAGAGAGCTTAAAATATGTATCGATGCGAGGTAAAGATAAAGTACTCACTCTCCAAGTAGGCCGCCAGGTTCAATGCCATTCGTTTCATAATATTACAACTAACAAATAGAGAGCTTATTAAAATATGTATCCTCGATGTCGGGATGCGAAGTAATGATGGAGTACTCACTCTCCAAGTAGGCCGCCAGGTTCAATGCCATTCATTTCTAATATTACAACTTACAATTAGAGAGCTTATTAAAATATGTATCCTCGATGTCGGGATGCGAAGTAATGATGGAGTACTCACTCTCCAAGTAGGCCGCCAGGTTCAATGCCATTCATTTCTAATATTACAACTTACAATTAGAGAGCTTATTAAAATATGTATCCTCGATGTCGGGATGCGAAGTAATGATGGAGTACTCACTCTCCAAGTAGGCCGCCAGGTTCAATGCCATTCATTTCTAATATTACAACTTACAATTAGAGAGCTTATTAAAATATGTATCCTCGATGTCGGGATGCGAAGTAATGATGGAGTACTCACTCTCCAAGTAGGCCGCCAGGTTCAATGCCATTCGTTTCATAATATTACAACTTACAATTAGAGAGCTTAAAATATATATCGATGCGAGGTGAAGATAAAGTACTCACTCTCCAAGTAGGCCGCCAGGTCGTGGTCCTCGGCGCGCAGTGCGAGCAGGCGCGGCGTGAGGCCGGCGCGGTCGGGGCGCGCCAGCGCGGCGCCGCCCGCCACCAGCATGCAGCAGATGGCGCGGCGGCGGTGCGCGGCCGCCTTGTGCAGCGCCGTCTGGCCGCGCTCGTTGTCCCGCATGTCGAGGATGGCGCTGGGCGCGCTCGCTATCAGGTACTTCACGATCTCCTTGTTCCCGTAGCGCGCCGCAATGTGCAGCGCCGTCTGCCCGCTCGCGTCGATCGACAGCAGTGAGTACCCAGCCCCGTGCAGCTCTTTCATCTGCGAAGTTACCAACTCACTAACAGAGCCCGAGGGGATTCGTTTCTGTTTCACAATCGACTGGTTTGATTTACGGGAAAACTATTGAAACTACCACAATCTCAATGTAAAATGTGAAATCAGTCCAGATCTGGGCGCAGTAATGCCTGGTGATTCGTTGGCTCTATCGTCTTATTATCTATTAGTACTACTAGACTTGATAAATAATGGTATCAAGGGTAACACAAACAAGGAACCATAACTTTTAATTTTCTTTCCGATCGGTATTACACTGAAAAACTTTTATGATTTAATTTATAAATCTATTGGACTAGCTAATCTAAAGAGCTTGTAACAGTATTTGAACGAGCGAACAAATAAAACCGATAACCCTGTCCGCTCCGCCGTCGGATTATAATGGATTTGAATAACAGTAGAAATGAACTATTGTTAACGCGTACCATTTTCAAGTCACCGACTTTAGCCGCTTTGAGGAGCGCGTCCGTTGTTTTCTCCAGTAAGTTTCTGGAACAATATTGAAGTTAAATTGCCGCTCTTTTGTATGTATAATTTTGATAAATGTTGTCAGAAACTTTAAACATAACCAACGCAGTGAAGTCTGAAACGTGGCATGTCTAAAACTTCTAATTCTAAAATATGATACCCAGAGATAACTACATAAACACATCTCACCTACAGCCAAACACTTCTTGATCAAATCCAAACAGTTTTTCGTGAACGCTGCATGCAATAGAAGAGAGAAGAATAGAGTGCAGATTTTAGAATGCGGGAAGGTGGACATAGCTTTAATTTGCTTACGGTGCGTTCTAGACTAAAATGTTAACTACCAATTTTAAGTTTATACGTATTAGACAAATCTATTTCTTATTTATAGTGCCTTTTTCGCTTTTTAACATACATAATGCATTGTATTAGCTTTGTAAAGAATATCTGTTTTTTTTTTTAGTTTTAGACGAAAAACAGTTCAACAATACTCGTAACTATTCATAATGGATGAACATACTGTCGCGGTATACTATCATCTAAATTATTCATGCTACACGCACGCATATGACGAAATTGGCGTCAGAAGTGAGCATTACTAAATTAGTTATAACAAATTATAAATGTAGCTTATATTTTATGTTATTTAACTACCAAATGACTTTTATGTTAGCATTCTATTTATAAATTTATTAAATATACAGTCCTCTTTTTTGGTTCGAGCCTAGAAGATAGGAAAGATATTGTAAGATTATTGTGTTCATAAAAGTTATCAATGGCGAAGTCTAGATTGGTACTTACGTTTTAAATCGCGCAACGGAATCCCGACTGGGCTGTAAATCTTTAACTGGAGGACTAGTGCACAGTGGGGGCGAATGGGTATCTTGAATTGAAGGGATTCTCGGTGGCTGTGGAGATGTTTTAGAGGGGAGAATGGATATTTTATTAGCGGAGTGAGCGCCAGGGAGGCCCGAAGGCGGTGTTTGAGGTGAGAGCAGTTCTTCCGATCCTCGCGCTGGACTCCCGAAACCAGATTCACTGTTAGAGACAGAAGAACAGTTCGTTAAAGTAGCCAACATCACATTTTAATTTTTTTTATTTAAGGTTCTTATTATTGTACCTCAAACGTTTTTGTATTCTTGATTTAAATTAATTGCATGAATGTTAAAGTACACAATTTTGTTGAATTTAAAAACTGGTTTTTTTAATATGATATGATAGTTTAGAGTTTGCATATTGCGAGTTCTTACTTTTTTGAATAACAGTGAGCCGAAATATGGTCAGCGATTGACGACGTAGAAAAGCATAAATGTATTATGAAATTATGTACATATTTTCTATTTATCACGATACCACCGTCTGTTATGGCCACCATAAATACGTTCTCAAATCAAATTTACAGGAATGGAAATTTATATTCCACATAATATATTTTGACTACCTCCATGGTCGAGTGGTATGTACACCGGTTTTCATGGGTACGCCACTCCGAGGTCCCAGGTTCGATTCCCGGCCGAGTCGACGTAGATTACCATTAGTTTTCTATGTTCTCTTGGGTCTGGGTGTTTGTGGTACCGTCGTTACTTCTGATTTCCATAACACAAGTGCTTCAGCTACTTACATTGGGTTCAGAGTAATGTATGTGATGTTGTCTCATATTTATTTATTTAATATATAATATCAGCAAGGTGAGGATCAAGTTGTGTTTGCCTATTGTAGCAATGCTGGTGGACTGGTAGATGTTGAGAGATGAGACCTACCAACTGACACCAAAACTACTCACGAGGTTTTATTGTGGTTTAGTTACTTTAAAATATAAAGCCCAAATATTTCATTTAGCGTTTTTGCCATGCGTCATAAAAGAATGAAAGTCGTTAAAGGAAAACATTATGGGTAACTTTAGGTGAATTAAAATGAATTCCATTTTTTGCCAAACTCACCTTCACTTGCAACTTGAAAATTTTAGAACAAAATGTTCTAACATTTTCAAGTTATATATGAATCATTGAGGTTAGAAAATAGCGTGTGACTCTTTCACGGAAGGTATCTACAGTCGCTAGGGAATTACGTGAATGCGCTCTCAAAACATTTCATACCTACTTTTAGTTTTAGGCTTTAGTTTATTCAAGTGTTTTGTATCGCTCTAAAAAACGTTGTATGTTCATACTAAATATGTTTACGAGCAAACAAATAACCTAAAATAAACTTTTATTAAATTAGCTTTAATATTATATACTATAATACAATTCTATTTACAATAAATAGAAGTATTTTAATTTTATTGGCAAACTAGTTAAGTGTGAGGTATATAACATTTGTGTTTTGCTTGCAATTAAATTTTCAGACGCCCTAACAAACAGACGAAAGATCATTTTTTCAATTAACGAGAACACGATAAATTATTAACTTCCTTATTAATTGATAAAATTTTCCTATATTGTCTGTTTATGGAATGGAATTGTTTTGGAATGTCATTCCATTTTCAGAAAATGGAATGAATTTCCCACATTGTTAGATTGTTTGTCAATGTGACGTATATCATTTGGGTAGGGGTCATGACCTCTATGATCCCTATGACGTCTCTCGAATCACGTCTGAATGTATGTCAACACAACAATAAAGTTACAGTATCATGTGGCCGGTCAAGCTTACCTGGCATGAGACTCCGGGACATCCAAGGAGACGCCGGCACTCGGCGTGTCTACGCTCTGCGATATATCCAGGGAGACAGAGAGGCCGGTGGTAGTGTCGAGGGACACGGAGGGCGCGGTGCGATCAGGGGAGGTGGTGGTGTCGGGGTGCGCCGTGGACTCCGTGTCGGGCGTCACGGGCGCCGCGTCCAGGATGTACACGTGTTCATGACCGATGTCAGTCGGGTAGTGAAGGTTCTCCTGGGCTTTGTCGATGCGGAAGAAGCGTTCCGCTGTCACGGCTGAGAGATAATAATAATTATTTTGTTATTTTCTCTAGCACGAATTCTATTCGAAATAGTACTGACTATGCTCTGTTATAAACAAACACATTCACAAGAATAAAAAAAAGTAAAGTAACAGCCTGTACATTTCCCACTGCTGAGATAAGGCCTCCTCTTCCATTACGGAGAGGTTTTGGAACATATTCCACCACGCTGTTCCAATGCGGATTGGTGGAATGCACATGTGGCAGAATTTCGCTGAAATTAGACACATGCAGGTTTCCTCACAATGTTTTCCTTCATCGCCTTCACAAGAATAAAAGCTGCGAATACATATGTTGTTAAATTATAACAATGGGCTTAGCTATGTAGCTATGGACATATGTTTATAATTAGAACGAAAATATAATTAAAAATAGAGTAGCTGGATTAAAAATCATGACTTTGAGTTTATTTGTAATCCACTCATTAATTCCACGCAATGTGTACAGATAACATTAAGTCGACTATGAACTAATTTTTTTTATAAAAAATTTTATGAACACGCACTCCTAACCCCCGAGCTTTAGGTACAGAAATATTAATTTTTTAATGTAATTTTACCTAATTATTAAAAAAACATAAGTATTAAAACCGAACGAGTGAGGTCGTTACTCGTGTACTTACAGTCTACGAACCACCAATCGACGAGGTTTGAGTATGTATGAGATTCTTTGATCATATTCTGAATGAGAGTTCGCATTTGCTCCAAGTCGGCGGCCGGATTTACGTCCAAAGTGCCGATCCGTTCCGCTGGAATGATGAACATTTTTTACAAATCGACATCAATAGGGAACGAAAGGACTCTTAAAGACTTTATCTGAAATTATCGATACTTAAAATGTCGTCAACTTATTTGAACGTTTCTCTGAAATATTTCTCGTTTTACGTAGAGTGTAATAACACAATTCTTCACTCCAATTTGTCTCTGTATGTCTCAGGTGCGGTAAAAATGGGGTATAATAGAGACCTGTTCGTTCAAGACGGTGTCGATAAAAAGCGTAAGAAATTGGGTCTAAGTAAGTTTTACTCGTGTTATAAAAGCGTGGTTGGTGTCTTGTTATTCCTGTTGTACGTAAAGCGTATTATTTACCTGTTTTCGCTAACAACTCCTTGTCGTAATGATGACGTTCGTAGTCCGCCATTGTTATGAGATTCACGGTGAGCGTAAGTTTATCGAGTGTTGTTTGTCTACAAAATATATTCGAGTCACTCTCATGTTAAAAAACATAAATGAATGAATTAAATTTTCACAATCACATTTTAATGAATTTACATGATCAAAACCATTTCGATGGATTCAAAACGCATAATTATTTTATTTTCATTATCGTTCATGTCAGCTGTGATAATTACTTTAAAATAATTATATTTAATATTGATAGCTATTACGTGACGTTTAAGAGTAAAATATGAATTACTCATAATAATTATTAGTGAAAATTTTAAATCGTTTTTTAATCATTCGACTAAAAGAACAGGATAAAGATTGTGTCATGTATATGATGATTTAGTATATCTTTATGTTATATTTAATTAACTTTTTATTCTTGGGTAACTTACGGCACGAGAACTCTGCCGGGTTTCTTCTTCGCCAACATGATGGCCTGATTTAATATACACAGTGTTATCACCGAGGGAGCGAGTCTGCACGCCTCGCCGTCGACTTGCATCGGTATCACCTTGGTGGTCACGATCTTAGCAGTTTTACATTGCGTGATACAAGTGCCGTGTCCGCCCGCTTGCAGTAGAGGCTATACATACAAAATGACATATATTTAGCAAATATGTACAGTGTCTTATTAAGATACGACTTTTTTATTTTATAAAACTTTTCCGTAAATATATTAGGATATCACGCGTTAAAGAATTATATAAAATGTAAGTACTTATATAATTTTTTTAAAGTGTTTTTTTTTTCTGCTTTATTAATACGATGTGCTCGATTTCATATTTTTTCCTTTGACCACGTAATACTTTAAATATGAGACAATATGAGACAACATCACATACATTACTCTGATCCCAATGTAAGTAGCTGAAGCACTTGTGTTATGGAAATCAGAAGTAACGACGGCACCACAAACACCCAGACCCAAGACAACATAGAAAACCAATGGTAATCTACATCGACTCGGCCGGGAATCGAACCCGGGACCTCAGAGTGGCGTACCCATGAAAACCGGTGTACACACCTCTCGACCATGGAGGTCGTCAAAATACAGTTTTATTATTTGAATTAAGGCAAAACACATTATGCTTCTCGCAAAGGTCATATGAATATAACGTATCGTAATAATGTATCTCAAACAATCTCTAAACAAAAATCCGCCACATTCAAGTCAAAGGTTAAAATATTTATACATTAATAAGCGTTAAGGTTGCAAAAGAAACTCAGTCTATAGAGACGAGAAGTCTGCATTTCTAGTGGTAAAAATACAGATCTAAGTTTGTGTTAGAGAGTCCACTTACTGTTAACGGTGCAAAGTCCGTACATTTTGTAAATCGGTGATAATTTTGACAGGTCTAATGATGTCATTAGACTTATCAAAATTATCATGTGAATATCGATAATTTAATCTCTTTATATAAATAATTTAATCGAATACAAATTGGAAATAATAATATCGCGCCAATCCGCGTAAATACATATATTCAGATTTGAAGGTGTGTCTCATAAACTTTTATATCGTTTTTGGCCGCATTATGCTGAGTTTTATATTAATTAATACAAAATTAATAAATTAATTAGTTAGATAATTAACCTATAAACATTTCCTTACATATTTTTTAAAAATTCCTTGGCATATATTTTACTTGAAAAAGATAAATTTGATGGCATATTTTTAAATTCATAAAACTTAATTATAAACTTAATTATACCGAGCTTTAAATTTTAAAGAGCTCTCATCATTTTATACGGTTAAGATTTTAATTTATATTTTTAACAAGATTATTCATCAACCAAGGAACCGAAAAATACAGTGACACTTTACATAATTGAAAAGTTAAACAAAACAAACATCATCAAAGTATTAGGGTTTACCAATTGATAAGTTGTTAATCCCACAACTTCTATTAGACCGTCTTCGGTTGAAGGCTCAGATGTTCCTCCAGACTTATTCCATGGATGTGTTCCGCCCCCATAGCTGCAACAATGTAAATTAACCATTTTACTTTTATTTCAGTGTTTTAATTACATTTTCCTATATTAATTTGATAGAATAATCGATATCGAGAAGTACAAATTGTATATTACAAAAATGTTAAAATTTGCAACCATCGGAAATAGTCTAACCTTGGAATGTTTAAGAATACAATGGCATGCACTTTATGTTCCCTCAACACGGGCGTGTAATCCTTGCCGTCACACTCCATGGTGACGAAGTCGGCCAGACCTTTCCATTTCCGCTGCATCAAGTCCTTTCCGCCGGCAGTTCCGTAAAACAACTTATTCCTGATACGAGAGTTGAATTTTTCGGGATGCGCCTCTAAAATAATTTTATCAAATTAAAAAACAAATTCGTCATTATGTTACAAATAAAGTAATCCTACTAAATTCGACGATGTGAATAACAATAAAAAAAAAATCAAAATCAAAATCAAAGTATACTTTATTCAAGTGGGCTTTTACAAGCACTTTTGAATCGTCATTTAACAATTAAGTGAAGCTACCACCGGTTCGGAAAGTAGATTCTACCGAGAAGAACCGGCAAGAAACTCAGTAGTTACTCTTTTTCAACATTTAAAAAAATACAGTCATGTTAGTTAATTTTTAAGTTAATAGAATTATTAAATTAATATATCCTGCCTGGAAGTCAACAGGTATTAATTCCACGCTTTTTTATCATCTACAAAATCTTGTATCGAATAATACGCCTTTTTCACCAATGTATTTTTTATAAACGATTTGAATTTACGAGACGGCAAAGTTAAAAATGTCTGTGGAATTTTATTATAGAAATGGATACCTTGCCCCAAGATTATAAATAAACCGAATTGCTCTTTTTTGTAAAATAAAGACAGATTCAATGTCTGCAGCGTTACCCCAAAGTAATATGCCATATGACATAATACTGTGAAAATAACCAAAATAATTAACATGTCTTGATTTCCTTGATTAAAATCATTTATAGCTTCTCTCTCTGATTAAAAGTGTGTTACAATTATAAAAGAGACTCCGTTATTTACCTCTCGCCTCGTGAAATTCAAGAGCAATATGCGCGTCAACGCCGAACGAGAAGTAATTGTTGACGACATTGAGTGGCAGCTCCGGCTTAGCGTTGCTCGTGTCTTCCCCAGAAGCCGCTTCGTTGGGCTCGACTTTTAACTGCCATCGATCCAGCAACACTGTGTCACTTTCGCCGATATGAGCCAAGATTTTGGATATCGGCTCGTCCTCGTAACCCTTTATAAAAAATAATTTAATTAATACAAACGTAGTATAAAACGACGTCTCTAAATATTGATAACAAAACGCACATGTGTATGACAAGCAGTTTGCGAACAAAACACAAAACGATCTCGTTAAGAACGATATAAGAAAGTCTATCTATCTAAAAATAAATCTGCGATCGTATCTGAAGCCAAATAAATTGCAAAACGTCACTCGCTTTTCTCAGGTAAATGTGAAAATATTTCTATTTTGATATTACAACATGCCGAGGCAATATATTAATTTTATTTTATATTTGCTTTTGTAAATAGATTAAAAATATGAACCGAGATTGCCCGAATATTAAGGATTGACAAACTGACTGATCTCTGGTCTAGTCATAAATAAATGCTATATAATTTTGAAAATGTAATATTTACTTTATTATAAAAATATAAAACTAAAAATTATATGAGTGTAGATAATCCACAATTTATAAAATATCAAATTTAATAATATTTCTGAACTAAAAATATAACAGTGTATATTAACAGTAGTATAACAGTTAAATAGTTTTGTAAGAAACTTAAGTTAAACGTTAATTATTATTATTTAAATTCTTTCGCACTTGTCAACTGTAAAGTATTAATATAATTTAGAATTGCATACTTTGAAAATTGTGAAACTGAATAAATTAGCATATATTTATAAATGAATATATTTTATAATCCAAATTACGGTAGTTACACATGCATCTAAGCCAATGTTTTGTTGTTGTCCCCACTAGCATTCATCCGATTTCGAAGAAACTTTGGTTTGTTGTTATATGCACACACGCGACCGTTGTGATATTGTGCCATTATCGTACAAAGGCCCCACGTGACTTGTATCCGATAATTACTTGCATAAATTAAAAGAAACAGTGAATAACTTGCCAGTCAATAATATAGTTTAGATGTTTTAATGGTTATCGAAAAGTTAAAGATAATTTTAGCCATAATTTGTTTCTTTTTTTAACTAAATAAATATCTTTTATGTTCTTGTGTAAAGGTTCAAATTTCAAATCGGTTTATATGATAAAAATAAATATAACACATTTATCCTTTTTAATCTTTCAAGCTTCATAAGATAAGCTTGATGTTTGAAATCATATGTACATGTTCATCGAACAGAGATATTGTTAGTTCGTTCTTCGTTGATGTGGTTTAGGTAAAGCGCTTAACTTCGCTCGAGAGCACACACCGTGACTTCCTTTTAATGATAGAACTCACATACAGGTACAACAAGTGAAACAGCGTAGACTGTGACCGCTAAATAAATATATTATATAAACGAATGCGCTCGACGACATCAGCCTATCATTTTTATTTAATCGATATATATTAAAGTCAATAGTCAAAGTCAAAAACCTTTATTCAAAATGGAAGTGTTTACGCTTTCTTATTGATTGTCGAAAATCTACCACCGGTTCGGAATATAATGCTCAGACCTGAGAAGCACCGGCGAAAGAAACTCAGCGGGATGTATATTTTTTTTATAATATCAATTTACATACAATAATAAACATATTTTTGTTATTTGAAACAGCCTGGAGGCGATCATCCATTCCCAAGATATTAAAGTAAAAAATATTCATCAATCATTGAAATAATTTAAACGCCGTTAATGTAAGCGAGAACGTGAGTATCCTTTTTGATAATATAAATCGAAAGAGTACGTCATATACAAGCTTTTATAGTATGCCAGCTAATCCTTGATATGACAGCACGGCGGCCGTAAAATTGTGCGGGTTTGTACGTAATCACTCACCCCGCCCCAGCCGAGCGCTCTCGCGAGATCATTCCCTGTGCCCAGTGGGAGCACGCCTACGGCTGGCCGCGATCCAATCCTGTCGAGTACACTTAGAACCCATCCAACAGTACCGTCACCACCACATGCGAGCACACGCAAATTGGGCACCTTTCGAAACATTTCCAATCTGAAAAAATAATACTAATTTATATAACGGATCAAGATTAAATCTAAATCAATTTCACATATTTCTAATTTCGACTAATTCTTGCTATTGCAATATGTTATGATCAGATCATTGAAAATCCAGCTTTGTTTCCAAATTGAATGCAGTTTGACTAGGTTATTTGGAACAATAATGTTGAGCGTACCTAATCAATGCATGATTGAATATCTAAGTGTAATCAAGTAATTAATCTAACAATCCTCATCTACATTTTAATTCAACCATATTAAAATGTAGATTACGATTGTTGGATTCCAGGGGCAGTATGTATGTGTTATATATTATGTTAATACTGTTTATGGTATTGTGGCGTGTGAAAACAATGACCACGTAAAACACGAGAGTTACTTGATATAAAAAATCAAGTTAAGTACTTAAGCAAAATATAAACTAACGTTTTTAGAAACGATTTCGCGTTAACAGGTTAGGCGGCGTATATAAGATAAAATTTTATCAAATTGACGCATAAAATTTTGACAAGGAATTTAATGAAGACTTCAATTAAAGGGTCAGGACTTTTGAGGAAATTGATTTTTAAAACAATTTAAAACTCTGAAACACGGAAGGTTGAATTTGAGGTCCAAATGCCTGTTAACCATATTATTTAATTATAATTTATTTGCCGCATTTTAGATATAAGCATATATCATTTAGAGTACGCAAGAGTCAGAAAAGGCTATAGTACTATCGAACACATATATATTTAAACCAAGTAAAGAAAAACACTATTAAAAAAAGATACAGACTAGTAATAACTAATAGAAATAAATAGCAGTAAACGTATAGTTTCTGTCTACAAAACTCATGATAAGACCTTCACAAGATTTAAATTGGACCATTTCGGATAAATCTCTTTCGAACAAAAAAATAATTTGCAAATCCGGTGTGACACAGTTATGACTTACATAAAAAAAAAACATTTGAATTAAGAACCTCTTTCTACTTGCGTTTATTACCTAACCAAATATATCAAAATCTCTTTACATCAAATAAAAATGAACACTATCAAAAGCACCATAAAACATAAAAAAAAAACTAAAAAAAAGGATACCTAAAGGCTGGACATAACTGATCTGCTGTTTATAATGAACCATTTTTACAATAATAGTAATACAACATCACAGATTTTAGGGAAACTACCTAAACTATGTAATCATCATTTACGGCTTTAACTACAATTTTTGGTTTTTCAAACTTACCCTCAGAGGTTTCCTATCATGGTTTTTTTTTTACTTTTCTACATGTTACATTACGTATAGAAATTTACGCATTAAAACATTTTGATATTGAAATCAGCTATTAGTACCTTTAATTATTATTCTAATTGCGTCTTTGAATGGTTTAATAATATTTTAAGTAATTGCCATGTGAAATATTAATTAATGAATAAATAACATTGCTGAAAGCAAATAATTACCTTCTAGTTAACAATGATTACCAAACGTGTGTGATAACAACCAAGACGGAGGCAGTATGTTTACAAAGCGTTAGTTTGTACTTGGCATTATTAATAATAGGGGACTTAAGAAACTTATAAAGTATGCAAAGTTTGCAAATGTGTCTACAATATAGTATGGGAAACTAGCTTTATTTTGTAAGAGCTGGTCTATATGACTATTCAAAACAACTATTAGATGAGAAAGTATTTATTTTGTGAATATATTGTTCCCATAAAAAAAATTGGTTATAGTGTCTAAAGTGATATTTTAGACTAGACAAACTATAAGTCAGTATAAGGTCCTAAAGCGAAGAGTCCGGCTTTCAAGTCACTCAAGGAAACCACTATATTCTGAACTGTAATGGAAAATAAGAAACCAAGTAATATATGAAAATATTATCTTGAATTTATACGTTAACTTCGTCATATTTTAAATGTATAGTCTCCTTTTCTTGTTTCACATTTTGATAGTCGCCCTGGGAATACCAGAAGTAATTACAAGAGCGGCCGCAAGAAGCTCTTAGTTGTTAATATGTTTACGTTAGGCCACTAACAAAACAAAATAATATTTGATTGTTTAGGTCGATAATAACTCGATATGTTTGTTTGTTATTAAGCATAACCAATCTATTACTGTTATTATTGGTTCTCATCTTTTCTTCAACATTGACAAATGTTTTTTCCCCGACGAAAGTAATCAATCCACTTCGCGTGAAAGAAATATTGATTTGTAAATATGGCCTTGTTAATTGCTATACTAATGTTAAATAACTCAGTTATATATAAGACTTTCTTGTTTGTAAGTGCTCCAGACGCGATCTTGTTTAATTCTATGTATTATGGTTTTAGTCCGTATCATTTTTGGATTTTTTATATCGATCCGTGAAATATCAATTAAACTCTAACACATTATACATAACAAGACATAAGTCTGTATATATAGTTACAATTAATAACAAGTATTCATCTGTTAATCATAATATTGTAGCATAACAAATATACATTTTGTATTACCTACCCTGTGCACTTTTATACCAATCTAAGCAAGTTTGTATCTCATGATTTAAAAATATATTATATTGTTTTTGCCTGGCAAGTGTGAGGTTACACACGACCATTTATCTTAATCGTAAAGCCTTTGTGAAACTATCGTAAGCGTAGCTTTAGTCAAACTGTCTTTAGTTAGGAATTTCCAAAGTGAAACAAAAAGTACCTATTCTATTCGATGTGTCTCGCTATGTGGTATCTATTCGATTATATTGAACGTAGCGTAACTCGGTTTCAAAATCAATAGCCGTGTTAGTCGTTACATTAATAGGACGTTTTTCGTATATACGTACAGTATAATGTTTTTAAGCTTACGATGAAAATATTCAAATCAAAGATAAAATTTTAATTGAATAAAAATAATATTGCAATCAAAATTAGTCTTACCTAATATAAATTACTGTTACTCATGAAATGCGTAGGTTCGTGAAAGAAATAGTTTTGGTAATGAGAAGACATAGGAGAAAGACATTTTTGTTATAATGAAACGGTGTAATTAGAAGTTTGTGCGTCATTTATTATTTCGTTACAAGTAACCTGAAGTACACGTGACTAGCGAAACATTATCTTTTCGTTTTTATTTAGTAAATACGGACCATTAACATGTTACGAACAATCACTATAAAATAAAATACATTTTATTCAGCTATAAAAGTAAAAATGTCTGATAAAATTTTCGTAACATTTGCTGCATAGAGTAAAAATATTTGACACATATAAATGCGTAAATACACACAGACAGTTTGATAAAGCTGACACTATATTTCTAGACTACTAGATGCAATGTGCGATTGCATTTGAATGTTACAAGTCTGTTTAGTAAATACTTTAAGGCCATGGAAATATTACTTCATAAAGATCACCTTCAGTTCAGAATATATTTGGAATATGATTCTTTCGAATTCAACCGGCAGTTGTTGCTATAATGCGTTCAAACATTACCAATGTTTCCAGCTTTATAATATTAAATGTGGATTTGAAATGCTCGTGTATGTTACAAAGTGTGTAGAGTATTTTCAGCGTGTAGCGCTTCCATTAAATAAGCTTTAGCTATTCATTTCAATACTAAGAATTATTGTTAAATTTTAATCTCATACATTCGATTCTACTTGCTTTATATTTTAAATTTTTTGTTCAATCGACACAAACGGGTAGTGCTAATGTTGAATGAAATTTTTATTGAGGCGACGATGTACAATTTGCGTTTATCATAATGATATTTTCCTATTACTTGCAAATTTTTATTTTTGACTTTTATATACAGACAATTTTAAAGTGACGGAATATTATATTTAACGATAAAATCTTAATAAATGTACAAATACGCCTTACGGTAATGAGCCTTAATTTTACCTTATTCAAGGAAAATTCCATTTTTTAATAAAAAAAATGCCTCTAGAAATGTAGCGAATTCATTTTCCGTTTGTAACACGGATTTAAATTTACAGTATACCAACATATTTGCTGAACGTGAGCGTATTATGCACGTCTTAGTTATTTCCTGCGGTTCCAGCATAAGAATGAAGTTAAAATATTGTTATATAAAGAAAATGTTAAAATATTTAAATTGTTACTGTCATTTCAATATATATCAGGACGAAAGCCATTTCGCTGTTACTCGATCACAATTTATAAAATAGTGCTAATGTTTATGCGTAAATTTGTGGACTATTTAAATTAACCAACAAATATTAAACAGCTATATCATTAGTCTATGATAAGACACAATATAAATAGTTTATTTTTCATTTGAAGCATTTTAAAGGTAATAAATAATCGATTTACCCCGGCCCCGGTCCGCCTTGAGTGAGATCGAAAACTTGTCGGGGATTAAGTAGCCATTGGAATTTCTGCAGCAGTCTCACACCTTGATTGCCTCCGCTCTTGGGATTTATAAAAACCAGTACTGGTTTAACATTGGCGGTCGGAATTGGTTTAATTACGAAAGTCTTTTGTTCGCTTTTTGAATCCTTTCCTTTCTTCTTTGCTGTGCTTTTCTTTTTTGGTGATTTTCTTAAAGACGATTTAAAGCTACCTCTTCTCGGCAGTTTTACTATCCACGCCGGAGGCACAATTATGTTGGATTGCGTACCTAAAAATAAATTTTATTCATAAAATTCATAAGAAATTTAAACTTTATTCGTCATCACCATATTCAACGTACCCAAAGAACATTCTTCGCCTATCCTTTGCAAATTGAAACAACTTTCTTTATTATGGTAAGCGTCTTTACACCAGGAACAACTTAAAGCGACGATTTCCTTTGAACTAAAAGATAATTTGGCTTGGAGAGACTGAAAAATAAAATATTATCTGACATTACAATACAAATCTACAAGTAGAAACTTACAAAAGCAGACAAAAAAAAGTATTAATATGATTAAAAAATAGCTTCTAATTGTAGCAACACAGCATGAATACGCACACTATCACCAATTTCATCGTGTAATTCTATAGCCTTGTCTACAGATCTTTGAGGCATTAGACACCAGCCGCAGCAACTGCGCCGAAACGACTGTGACAACAAAACAATCATGCAACACACATGCAAAACAAACACTAGTTACAAGGAATAAAATAAACATAAAAAAATTCAAAGGACAATAACAGGTTGAATTATTTCCACGTTTTGATATCCGAATGAGCATTGGTCGATGGTAACCGATGGTCCGCGATGACGCAATATGCGACCAATGAACGATTGTATTTTTATTTGTGAAAGGTAATTCAAAATCTTCGTGAAGTTGTTCAATCACATTATATGGACGTGAATTTAGTAGTGTTATTGTCCTTTATTGCAAGAATCATGCATATAATATGAAATGATATTGATCTGTGTTAAATGAAAATAAACTCTCAGTAGTAGGTAATAATAATAAATATCAACTGACACACTGAAAATGTTCCTTTCCTATTTAATGGTGGGCTTTGTGGACGATATGCTAACATGTCATTAAAAATGAAATTTTAATTTTGCGTTAGGGGAACCGAACAATATTTTTTCGTGCCTCATGCAAGGCAAATGCAAATAATTTTAACTCGACAGAAGGGTTGGCCCGCATATACTCGATGATAGCATGAAGCGATAACTCTTACTCTATATTAAGTAAGAGGAGAGATCCGTATGAGGATCGAATTAAATAGACTATCCTAAAATACAGTTTATATTCGTAAGTCAGAGTATATTTAATTTATATAAAGTAAAGTACGTACGTTACAGAAATTGTTTGTACATTTCGATTTAAGCTAAATTATAAACCCATACGAGATACAATAATGAAATAATATAAATGATATTATTTAACGGAGATATGTAATGAAAGTAGAACAATAGTTATATTAGCTAAAAGATATTCACAACTTTTGAGTACAGTTACGTGCGCGTTTTATTTGTTAATTCGTACGGTGCAGTTTAACTATCTAGTTTTTAAACTGTATTATGTCAAAGAGAAGAAGGCAAGATCTTGAAATACATTGTTGTAATTTCGTAAAAGACGTATTATAATAGTATTTTCAGGATATTTTGAGTTTGACTTTAATAGTTGCTTGTTTTAACAAATATATGCAAATCAAACAGAGTAAAGTAGGTATAGAGATATATAATCAGGTTTTGAACCGATTATTGGATATTAAGCATATCCATATGTCGAGTACTTAAGTATTGGGTGCCAATCCACCCACAAAATCTTTACCAAAGTTAATGTCAGCTAGGGTTCCGCAGTGAGTCTACCAAATTGTAATTTCATGTATTCCCAAGTGACTGGGATAGAAAGAAGATAATGATGACGGTTCTATTATTATTATAAGTTTTGATGGCCAAGTGCTTAAAACACGAAATCTCAATTGTGATCCGAATTTATATATCATTATTACTTGTAACGCTTTTTAGGTTTAGCTCTTGTTAGCGCTTTTTCTTTGACGTAAGGGAATTAGTAGGGAAATATTTCTTGTTGTATTACAAATTCTCTAAGCTGAGTAACATTCTAGAATTCGCAAGTTGTGTAGCGGATTAATTTTCAAATTTTCCAAATTCTCTTTGACTAGAGAGGAGACATTTTACCGAGCATCGTGAAATTTTAAAGTGACTCAGTCCACATTTCTGTTTGAAGTCATCCTTTATTTTTATACTATTGTTACGGTGGTATATTTCATATGTTCTCATGTCTAGTCTTAGTTTTTATATTTGTTAGGAATGTAAAAGTTTGTAAATGACCCTTTACTTTGCGAAGGCCTGCTCTCCCTTTGAGAAAGTTTAGAGGCTACTTCTACCATGCTGATCAATAATGGATTGGCGGATACCCTGTAGCAGATTTTCGTGTAACACATGCTGTTGTTTTAGATCACCACCGAGATGTATAGACACCGAGTCTGAACTCTCAAAAACTAGTTAAGATGTTCTAACCGTTGGGCTATCACGGCTCTTAATTAATTACTTTAGCAAAATCCGATCATTTTATACTATATTATTATTAATTAACCTTTAACAAAGCCAACGAGACATGAAGGTTACAGCCGCCTTGTCCAACGTCTTATTAATCAAGCGGAATTTACCTTCACAATAATTATTGTGAAATTAACTTAAACTTTAAAATAATACAAAATAATTCAAGTAAATTTTATGTCTATCCATTTATTCAACACGAGATTGATATAAATTGTTTATTTACATAGTTACTTATATGATATACAACGGAGAGCAAGTTTTTTAAACTATCTTGTTCCTCTCATTTTATAGACATCGAAGTATCAATAAATCAGGCTGCGCGTGTAACTTTCTACACAGTTAAGTTAGCAAAGTTTACAGAGAGAGTCTTTATGATAAAATGAAGAAAAGTTCAATGTGTATTTTTTAATTCAGAACTAGGAGGAAGACTTGGAGTTTTTACATTTTGTTGAATGAAATTGTCTTGTAATAACAGGTTATCAGACTTGAAACTTATTATTGCATTACCAAGGCTCTGCCAACAAGGGTAATTCAAAAGATGAGTTTTAAAAATGTATTATTGTTTGTGACAGAATAACTGCTTCTCTATATAGTAGTCCATTTATGTATAACAATGGAGATATACAGATCTTAACATCAACGAAGGCAGGCAGGCCTAGCGGCAATGACACTCACATTTACGCTGACGCAGGTGCTTATCGGGTAAGTTAGCTTCGCTAATTAATTACCTGTTCTTAGTGATAAGGCGAAAGGTATATAGAACACATATGGTAACTACCATATGTGTGTCGTGCCAGTGGATAGACATTGGAGGCTTGCTTAGCAGGCCAGACGTTGTGGCGTCATGGTAGCATGTGTAAGCGATTTCGTGGCGTCCCACTACGACGAATAGGACACCGCTGGTCTAGTGTGTAGTCTGGCAGTAAGCCAGACGTGAATATGCACGGGTGGAATGCAGAAAGGCAAATTCCAGTACCAAAATAAAAAAAAATACTAGCTGTTTTTTTATAATGAATAAAAAATTACTTCAATGTGCTTTTGTTGGATATATAAAGAGAATATAAAATGCATATTTAAATACGGTTGGAACGTATAAAAGCCTAAGGCGATAAACATTAACGCAAAACGCAAAGTTCACCCCTGAACTTTGAAGGCAGGATTGAAGCTGACCACAAAGCGAATCGCTTCATTGAACATACAATTGAAAATACCTTTCATATGATAGTTTCACTATCAAAGGTGGGAAGCGGATTTAAAGCCAAATATTATTTTAGTAGCGGAATATTGAATTCCGAGTTTATTACGATTGGCGTTCAATATTGAATAAACCAGATAAATTTTGAAATGTAAATCCTAAGATTGTTATAGTCCTGAGGTATTTGTTAATAACGTTATAAAGACTGTCGACGTTTTAAACTAAAATAGCTAAATTCGTTTGTAATAGAGACTTCTCAGTAGGTGACATGACAAATAAATTTAAATTTGAGTACTGTGGTAGAGTTACTACGTCACGTTGTCGAAACAAATATGATTTGCAGAAGCACGTTGAATGAAGATCATCAAGTAGGCTCGTTAGTACGTTACAAATGAACAAATTTAAATAATCAACCACATGGAAACTAATCTTAATGGATAAAGTTATTTGTAAGCAATTTATAACGGAGTATGAGTACTTAGTAACAATTTCGTGGTCCTTTTTGTTGTATGACAGGATGATGAATACGTAAATACATTTCACAAGATAGTAGGTATTATAAAATGATTTCATAGAAACGTGAAAACGGTTGAACGGGTTCAAATAAATTTAAATTCATTGTTGTTATAAGACGTATACAGATAATATTAAAATAATATAAATATTTTCTAATAAATGAAATAAAACTCTTTTGTTATGATTATTAAATATTCCACTCAATAAAGCGGTGGAACGAAACAATATTACTAATAGTAATAATTTATAACTAATAAATATTAAATAATTAATAAATATTTGAACCAAATATAACCATTATTTCAATATTTTTAATATTTTCAATATTTTTCGCGCTTTGAAATAGCTAATATTCCTATTACAATTCTAGTATTACTATAATTTGATTTATACGAAAAGATATTTGCCATTTTATTAGCAATGTATTTCCATTCGATAAAATTCTCAGAGAGTTTGTGATCACTTGTGTGTCAGCTAGTAACGGGAATCACGGCTTAATGTTAGCGTCGAAGTACGGTATACTTATCCATAAGCACACCATTCCGGTCATAATGTCGGTGTTTTGATAGTCGATATATATAACGATCAAGAAACACTACAATAGACTTGAGGCAGTATGGAAGTTTTTAAACAACTACCCTATCAGCCGTTATAACCTAACCGTGGCAAAATGACGTATCTAAAATTATAAAGATAAATTTTCGAATATATTTTAGGGTCAGTTATTAAAATGTTATTTTATTATTAACCAGTAATTTTACCGTTTTTATGTAAATAATAACTTAATTATTCTCTGATTATTACCTATGTTATGCATTAGTAACACACTAATTGTACTATATTTAGTTTCTAAATGGATAATCGTCGTATAAAATCAATTGTGATCAAAATAATTCTCTTACAGAGGCACTGTTATTTCTTTAACAATTTGCTTATAAATTACTTTATTGATTTAACATGATTGCATTTGCATACATCAAAGGTAATTGGCGCCAAAATTATCTTTAGGGGAAGCAGACGAGGTGCGGCAAATAGCGACTTGACATTTACATACATCGATAAATTCAAATTGAAATTCTTACGAGTAAATTGTACCGAATATATACCATTAACATGCCACTAGGAAACTAATTAGTAATGAAATGAATTAACGTTGAGTTTTTATATTGTAAATTACAAAAAAAGTACGCAACCTTTATAAGGCTGCCAAGTATGATAAAATACTTAAAAATTCTCTGTATTCTGAAGTAAAATATTAAATTTGGTTTCTCTCGTGTTTCAGCAGCTGACCGTGAAATTTAGTTTTATTCTTTTTTCAAAATTTGAATGCAGAGTTGGTTTAATTTCTGGGTCTATATTCCGGAAAATGAGCATGTTTGTATAATTAATGCAAACCAACGTAACGTTTCATGACTAGCGAACCCCATGTAAGTATGAATTCGTTTATGTATTTTAAATACTATTATTTTTACCACAGACTCTTCCACCAGTAACACGTAGACATAATAATATACTAAATATTCAAATGAAATATCACGTATCATGCCGTTGCTGTACATCTAATAATATTTCGTAACGTAAAAGTTATCTGAATTCCTAATCTAAATTTCAAATATACCGCCTCATAGGAGGATAATATTTTACTTGCAAAACATATCTATATGGTTTTAAATAAACATCTAGTTTAATTTTTACAGTAACATGTGTAAATATATATTTTTTAATTAACTATAACTTTAGTATGTGTAAAATACTGCAACTGAATTTTAAAAGCAACTTTAGTTACCTGGTCGAACTGACATTTCGAAAACATACAATTTGTCCAAAATTCTCGCTGGGTGAAAAACAATAATTTAAATATCTTTTGTTTCATATTAGCTCAGGTATTTAAAATTACTTCTTTAATATCAGCTTTTATTAAACAATTTCACTTTACATGGAGAAAGCTTGGGTATTAAAGAATGCTTTTTAAAATATGCAGTGTTAAATATTAAAATAGACACACAAAGTGTGAAACTATGAACACATAAATGTTAAATACAACACAAAACAACACAAAATGCATCAACTCTAATTAATTTAAATACAAAAACATTCCACAGCACACAACTAAAAAGGTTTTAATATTACCTTGCCGCAAGCCTTGCACTTGCCCTTTTCGGTGCGCCGGTGGACCCAATGGTGGTGGGTCAAGGTTTGCTCTCTGTACTGCCGTACCCCCACATCTCGGAATGTAGGTTTGCAGGTGAACTGAACGCGGTCTATAAGAATGTCTATGCACGCAGTGTGCGCCACGATTTTGCACGCGGAACATTTCATTCGCGCTCCATGTTTCTGTACAAAAGAAAATAAATAGTTTAGATTACATATGTACCTATATCTATATATCAAATGTCGTTACTTAATTCTCAATGCGTTCAAATTCACAAACGAATACGCTACCAGCATCCTTGTCATCTTGAATTTTATTTTGGTAAAGAATTCACGTATTTCGGGAACTATGCAGAAATTTAACAAGGCTTTAAGCAAATAAAAAGTTACATGTCTACTCCGTGAACCCTTGTTTCAAAATATCAGATTGTTTTTGTAGCTCAACTTTATCAATTTAATATGTTTATAATGTTGCTATATTAAATATTAATTAAACTGTCTAAAAATATTATTTATGATTTCTATTATAATTTGACGAGATAAACAAAGTGAGATAAGCCAAATTACGTACAAATATTTACCTATATTAAACAGATAATCGATATAGATACGTAGAAACTATACATATGATTGTTGCCATGTAAGAAAAATTCAGGGTGAATAATTTACTCCAACCGGCGCGCTCTTTGCAAATACGTTATTTTAAGTAAATATTTTTACATGTAGAATATGCTACGTATATTTGAATATAAAGCCATTGAGTCGAATTTGATAACGTCATCGCTTGTCAACTCATCGATACATGTAAATTCACGATAACATCAATAAATATTATGTAAAAGACAAAATGAATAATTGTAATATAAAATATTATGTAAATATATATTTAAAAAAAAATATGACTTGGATAATAAACAATTCTTGTTACTAAGATTGTAAATTTTCGTTAGGTACGTTCACCTCCTTACACATTCTTAACGACTGATTTCTTAAATACTGATTCGCCTTTTCTATCGTTATTCATTTCATATTCGAAATAATACATGGAATTGTTTAACAGATCACACGCTTAATAAAGATCATAAATAAAGCCGCTTTTTTTTTATAAATATCCTACTGCTTGAACATATCCGTACCCGGAAAGAAAAAAATACTCTTCCTAAGGCGTTCAAAACATACACGCTTAAAGAAAAATATTTTGAATAGTCCAATATTACAAAGGAATAAGAACAAGAAAAGAATACATATAAAAATCCTGAAAAGGAGATCATATATCTATCCATCTCAATATCTTGAGTTTAAAATTCGCATTGACAGTGTAAATTTTGTTAAGACATTGACAAGTCATAAAAATCAGCAGCGAGACAATGAAACAACCTTTACTCTTCTTCCTTGCACGCAATATCACAACAAATAAACATTTGTATTCGAGGCCTAACCTTCATAACATGTGTAGGGTTATCTTACACTTACGTGAGACGCCGCTCCGCTAACTTCAGATGGCAGATCTCAATTTACATCATGCCTGGGGTAACGAGGTAATCTTGACCCAACGCTATTTACTCTCTAGTCGGATAATTACATTATAATGGAACACATCATGTATATATACGTTTCCGTGATATTACAAGAATAAAGTGGGCCCATTTAAGCTTCTAGTTTGATTATTAACGACAAAACATCGCTTGAACCCTATTTTGTAGGTCACGTATACCCCTGATAATGTCGAACAGGTCCATTGTTTAGATTCAGTTTGATCAAATTAAATTAACTAAGTAAGCCTCTCCGATATGCGTGATGGTATAAAACAGATTTCTAATTAACTCCATTCATTATATTTACTCGCTCTCAATATGTTTTTCTTTTATAAATAATTGGACGACAGAAAATGAAGACATTCGATAAGTATAGAATCTAAGAGTCAATGAACTCTAAGAGTAAGAAATTTATTAAATTGAATGTAATATATCAATGAACGATATATACTAACGTTATTAATTATTTACTCCACATCACGCTATCATTATTTCTTAAATAAATGAAGACTTATTTAATTGCTCTTATTTGTCTTGTTAGGTGTATTTTCATTAATGAATAGAAAAATAATATAATTCCATTTACTAGGATATCCACTAAATTGTAAATTAAAATTGAATCATATTTTATTCACGTAGGCTATCACGAGCACTTTTGAATCGTCCTCGTACAAGGTTAATATTAATTTTAAACTAAAGCAACTATCGCTTCGAAATATTGATTCAACGGAGAAGATCCGGTAAGAAATTTTGTATTTCTTTTCATCTATCAAAAAAGATAACTATGTAATAATCAACGATATTTATGTATCCTGTAGTAATAACAAAAAGTACTAACGTTTAGCTCTTCTATAATTTTTACAATCTTGTACAGTATTATAATTGAGCATTATTTATTTTAAAATATTAACGCGGGTTTTAAATTTAATTAGAGCCAAATGTAAAATGGTCTGCGGAATTTTATTACAGAATCTTCGGTCCCGGAAGGATGTAGTAACTTTGTGAAGTTGAAAGCTTGATGTTACAAGTTTACCTTTACTTTTATCGCTACGCAATGCGCTCCTTTCTTCACTCGCAAAATATACACGCCTGGCAGAATTTTATTAAACCCATTAAGGTTTCTTCACAATGTTTTCCTACACCGCCGAACATAAGTAGAAATTATAAGCACAAAAAATGTCATGAACTTAACGGTACTTGCTCTTTAGTTTTATAATATGAGCTGTGGCGTCATGGCTTTCATTTATACCATATTTTTATTTAGATTTTATATGTAAAAATATAAGAGTATACTTTTTATTACATTTTAACTAAGTAACTCGGAGATTCTTTATGCAAGGCCATCTGGTAAGGTAAAAACTTTTAAATAGCGTTATATATAAGGTGGTCCATTAGCCTTTGTAATAACGGCATTAAAACGATCGTAGGCTGCAAGTGTACGTCACACCGAACGAAACCATAACAAAGACCTTTGACGTCAAGTTCAGAAAAATGTAACTATAAAAAAAAATTAAAATAAAGCAAACTCGATAACCTTTGCTGAATTAGGAACTGAGGACGAGTGCGTTTTTTCCTTCGTTCATTTGTAAATATTATGTATATAATACTTATATCCAAATGAATGATAATATCCAAATGAAACTTTCAAATTACAATATTTCTACTTTATTACATAGCACTGCCCTGTGATACTGTTAAGTTTTTCAAAAATGTTTAAATTCACTGTAATTAAGACCCTGTTACTGTTTGTTTGTTTGTTCAATCACTAACTGAAAATAACATTTGGTTTCTCCATTAACATTAGAAACACGACTTTTGGGACAAACAAGAAACAAAAACTAATTAAAGCTTGTTAGTAGGTAATTTGGCGTTGGGAACTGTATTAATGAAAAGCCGTAGGTAGGAAGATTGTTCGTGTAAAGTAAGAATAATTATTTGTTAAAAATTCTTGACGACTACACATTGGTATACTAATTGGAACGCAACTATGTTTTTCTGTTTTGTACACAAACAAATCATTTAACTGATCATAATTAATATCACAACTAAATCGATCGATCTTTTATAGTAATGCCAAGTTATTTTATTTCGTGTTGCTCTGAAAAAGCTCTGAAGAAGCGCGTCAGGTTGAAATCAAAAGAGGTTTTACTTCCTTAAGAACCGTTAGGCACCATTTATTAATAACCTAGCTGCCCGTCTCGATTTCGAATTGATAAATACATATAAATTTACTAGCACGACCCTCAAAGTTGAGTTTTTTCTAAAAAATAGTTTTAATGGGCGCGTGTGTTATAAAATAAACTAGTCAATTCATTAAGTTGTTCGTAGTTCATTCTGATTGATCTATATGGGACTGTTACTGGATATCAATTCTTACGGTTCATAGTGAGGTTCATTTTTATATATGGTTAAAATTTATTTTATTACAATTGTGTATTTGTCAAACCCTTTATTGGTTGTAGTGGCTCCTTAAAATAAGTTTAATCAGTTCAGTTTTGGCTAAACACTTAAAGCAGATTAGGCTATGATATGGACAAAGGACTGTTGAGCATTATCAACCTGACATATATGATGATATAATGCAGTGGCATTGATAGTAAGCTACCTGATGGTAATTAGTCACCATAAACATCGATATTATATGAAATTTTAATCATTTCACCTTCAATACACGAACTATCATTACCATCCATAGAAATTAAAACTCGATATCACGTCTCTCTGTTTTTAATTGTATGTTGTTGGTCGTTTTTTTTTTTTTTGGAACGAAATTTTTTTATGCGGGTTGTACATGACTTGTCAGAAATGGTCACGTAAGGGTAAATCGTTGTGTCCTCTCCAGACGACCCGACCCTCTCAATTGTCATTTAATTATACTCAAATTTTGTTTATTTAGTTTTATATCAAACATATATTACACAATATTTAATTAAAATAACTTCATTCCAACTGAGTGTCCCACCGTATCTCTCGTTTTTTTACTGATTACTGTCATAAATACATATTAATTGCTGTCTACGCTTAATTACTGCCGATTAGACAACAGTGATATTAAACAACTAACAATAAAATACCATATTATAGTAATAGTATTTTTTATTAAGATACAATCATTTACTAACAAAGACATCTATTTATTATAAATAAATTGCATCTATGTATAGCCGACAAAATGTAGTTGGATCATAAGACAAGCTTAGTGCCTGAAGGCATTTTCTGCCTGTCCATTAAGACGGCACTATAACAATGTAACAATACAAAAATAAATAGTATAAGTTAGTATAATGGACGAATGCTTAGAATGAAAAGATTTGAAAATAATAGCGTTTAAAAATAAAAAATTTCAACCATTTTAAAATAACTAAAATTTTCTTAGTAAGAGAAATATTAGTCTCGCACGCGATGTTTATACGCGATGGGCGGGTTATGAAGAAAGTCTTACTCAAATATATAAGGAGCTTGTTATAATGTCTATGAGTGGCGTAGGGGCAAAGAATTTTAGATTTATTTTTAAAATGAGTGGTTCGTCATTGACTATCCCGAATTTGAATTGTTTCATTACATTATATCATACATATAGTCAGAACAGTAATTGTCAAGGTAATCGACACTATAATAAAAATAAATATCACAAAATTCTATGGGGTGTCATTTCAACCAATTATACAGAAATCTTTAAAAGATCGTTTAATTTATCTAGATGAGTTTTATTGCTTAGGTATATATCAATGATACTATTGACAATTCGAAAGCAATTTAAAAAAGAAATATCGGTCTGTTAGGAATGTTATATAGGAATCAAATCTCAAAACCGATTGACAGGATTAGGGTAGTTGCAACTGATATAGACGATGCACTCGTCTCTGAAATAAGCCGTTTCTCGTCCGAAGCATTGTAGAAATAATATGCAAGCATCTTTTATATCGTTGAATTGACAGATCGAGTAGGTTATATCAATTATCAACCCGATGAGATAACAATCACAATTGCCTGACACTTAAGTGGATTGGATATTATGCTAAATTTACAGTGGGGGTAAGAAAAGGTTTGTCACCTAAAGATCTATTTTTGTGTGCTCGGTATGAACGATAGTCTGCTTTACCGATCGAGAATGACATAATGCGTCGCAATTATTTGATGTTTAGGTACAAAAGGTACTAAGAGCTTAAGACTTGAAAAGGGAATGAATTTGAAAACTGACGAAGGTTTTCTTACTCTGACTGTACTAGATTATCTGCTGACACTATGACTATAATTAATTTTCAATATAACATAATTTATATCTTTTATTTGAACATACATATACATATTATTTGCAATTGTAATGTTGTAGTACGCCAGTTAATTTGTCAAGCCTCTAGTCGTGTACTTTCGTGAATTTTCTAAAGTATTCAAGGGTTTTTGTAGTTTGCGCTGGCTGTAGACCAATTCCCATATTTATAATATCTACTCAAGAAGCAAGCCTAAAACCCGATTGCCATATTTATTATATTCTATCGAAATTTTATCGAAAGTTTACCTTACAATATGACGTATTTATAAAAAACGATTTAAAACCATCATTTGTATGAACAAAGATTGATGATGATTCTTACTACTAGATTCTATACGACATTTCATCCCCTTCTTTAGCCCTATTAAGTGATTAATTAAAATAACTTCCTAAGCGCTTACTATATGTAATATTCAAAATAAATTCCTGTGAAAATTTTCATCCTGTTAGACGGGTTTTGTTCGTGCGTTTTATGTCAATGACTCATTATAAATGTTAAAAAAATTATAAATTTATTAACTTACTTTTAAAAGAGATTACTCCAATCTTACTATTCAGAGTCAACCACCAAGATATGAAGACCATTTTAAAGCTTATAATGATGATGAAGGTAGTTTGCAAATGTAGCATTTTGGCATAGAGTACAGCCATGTTCAAGACGGGGGATGTAATGAAGTCTCCTGCATGAAAATGTGGCCTACATTTGTACACCCGCACGCTCATGTGAATAAAATATAAGGAATTTCTAATTTAATAAAACTTCATATTTTTCTGTGCTATTTGCACTCTAATGAGAATTACTTTTTATTTTTGCAACGCCTAAAGATGTTGATGAATACATAATGGTTAGTCATGGTGTTTCAAATGTTTATTCATTACGTAAATAGAGCGAACCACCGCAATTAGTAAATGATTGTCGCCGTGCACCCCGAGGCAGTCTTTTGTTGTATCGACAGTGACAGGTCATTGCGGCGGTAATGGTGAAAACGGCTCATTAATCTTACATTCAACTAACGACCGCAAACACACAATAGATAGTAAACTTGATAATGGTATGACGAATTTATAAATTCTTCGCCTTTTCTTGAAATTCCGTAACCAAGGCGAATGAAACCCGATAAATTATGCTGATTTCTGTCAAAAAAGATGTATTAAAAAAATTCAAAATCATCCGTTAAAAGAACACGAGAGATACGAAAAACGCATGTTAGCATTTCTAAGGTTACATTTAAAACGAACGATGTTATTAAAAGGAAAATCGTGAAAATTTGTAAGCATGACGCATATCAATTTTCAAAGGAATAAAAACACTGTTTTGTATGTAAAAATGTACATTATTCTCTTCCATAAGATATTGTAATACTAGAAAATTCGAAGTTGAACAACGTACATATAATATTTTATAATATTTATATTAGGTATATATAATATTTCGTAACGAAAATATCCGCTATACTGTTAGAATAATTCATTACAATAATGGACAAGTTAACGCAATATTCGTATGTATAATAATATTTTGTGTATATTAACAATTGCTTCAAAATGTTTTAATAATTTGGAAAGTATTTAAAGTATCCCATATTTAAAGTAGGAAAATAAAACATTAACCAAACGCATTTATAGTAATTGTTTTCTCATTGCAATAAACATAGTATAAAATAAAGTCACTTTCAGTTTTTAATGTGTTTTGCATCAATAACAATCAGTGATACAAGAGGTAGGATTAGATGTATATAATACATGCATATTATAGTAGAGAAATGTCGATAATTTCTAAAGCAAGGAAAGGAAGGCTTATGGGGTATGTTATTCAATTTAAATACAAATATTATTAAGAACTGGTATTAACAAAACTGACATATTTGTAATATTGGTACCATTTATAACATTACTACGTTCTGTCCCAAAATATTTTTATACACCCAATGTAGAATGTAAACAGTTAATGAAAGAAAAGAAAATTATTTGACTCCTGTTTCACTTTCCGAGTTACAAGCTGACCAGTGATTTTTCCTAAAAAAATATGAGTATTTATTTTAACATTTGTTTCATTTCTCTGCAACTGTGTCAATGTTATATGAATATTATGTTATCTTGAAAACGCTATTTAAAACATAACATAATCTAAATTCGATATCGCTCTTAGATTTCCAAATAATAAAATAAATACGATTTTAGTGTATTTAGATTTACTTTTAGTTATCTTTTTTGTCATACTCGTTATCTTAATTTTCAGACAGGAAAAGTTTACAATATTTATTACTTCATTTCAAGTGAATTGTATTGAACTTAAGCCGTCTACAATTCAAATATACATACATGAATATACAGCATGTATTTCTTTTTTAGTAGATCAAACTATATTTTTATACGCAAAGTTATTTTTATTAATGATATGCAATACCAATGATTGTGGTTTGTGTAGAGCCCTACGATAAAGTCATTCGTCGGCATCGAGCATCCACTTCATTAATTAATCCAACATTATTTGTGTATAGGTAACTTTTCTACCTTAAATAATGATGAAAAAAGAAACGTATGGAACTCTTAATTGAATGTATTTTGATGGAATGAGGTCCAAACTGAAGGCCTTAAGCCGGTGGTGCAATACTTAGAGATTGTTAGTTTTTGTTTAATTTTAATATATTATTAGGTTTTTATTTCGCATTTATATTTATCTGTAGACATAAAACAAAGACAAATATTTTAAGACAATCAGTACAGCGGAAAGGGATTCTCCAGACGGGCTAAGTGCTAAGTACATACATCTTACCACACGTCCTACGCCTTTATTTATGTGTTCTTTCACAGCTCTGAAAGTATCTGCTCTGTTTTATAACACTTAGACGGCATTTTTTTATTTACACAATACTTAAGGATATATTTTTTCATATTTTTTTTATGGTATAGGTTAGCGGACGAGCATATGGGCCACCTGATGGTAAGTGGTCACCATCGCCCATAGACAATGACGCTGTACGGAATATTAACTATTCCTTACATCGTCAATGTGCCACTAACTTTGGGAACTAAGATGTTATTTCCCTTGCGCCTGAAGTTACACTGGCTCACTCACCCTTCAGACCGGAACACAACAATACTGAGTATTGTTATTTGTCGGTAGAATAACTGATGAGTGGGTGGTACCTACCCAGACGGGCTTGCACAAAGCCCTACCACCAAGTAGTTGATATATATGTATTTGAATTCTGATAAATCTGTAAGCGTTGGGTTTTTTGAACCCAGCTTGGTAACCGTATGGTACAACTATTTAAGACACGATTACTGCCATTACGGCAAGATTTATAATATTACAACGATTTTTTTAACATAAGTGAAATCTATCTAGTTCTCATCGAAAAATCTTTATGATTGTGGGTAACCCCGTATCTTAAAGGTGAAAAATGAAAAAATATATACCTACTTCTCTTTATGTCGTAAAATAATTAAGTAGGTACTACTAATAGATATATAAAAGAAGTAACAGCCTGTTTGTTCCACTGAGATAAGGCCTCCTATCCTTTCGATGCGTAGGCCCAGTTCTAATATAGGTCGGTAGATACTAGATACACATGTGGCAGAATTTCATTTAAATTATACACAAGCTAGTTTCCTCAAGATATTTTGCTTCACTAACGACCACTAGATGAATTATCAACACAAATTTCACAAATGTAAATTCAGTGATGCTGGCTCAAATTTGAACCCGAAGTAATCAGTTAAATTGCACATGTTTTAATGACTGAGCCATCTCAGTCTGAAATATATAAATTTCTTTATTACCGTGAAAGTCTTTTCCTTTAGTAAATAGGTAAATATTTTATTTAATTTGAATATATTGAACGCATTCTAATTACAATTCTATGAAAATACAATAAAACTATCCAAAATGTTTCGGTGCTCAAGGTGTGTATATAATCGTGTTTGGCATTGTACCTGACATTCAGTTTCTCCGACATAGCAGCAATCTCCGGAAACGGAGGTAGGAGACCAGAGATGCTCGCCGCTGATGGCAGTGTCGCTCCAGTCGGGCGTGGAGCGTAATACACGCGCTCCGCCGCCGGCGCTCTCGCTTGTGCGTCTGTTACAAAATAACATTCATTAATTACATTAAATAGACTAACTGATTAATAATATAAAATACGCAAAGACCTAAGACTTACTAATTTATATAAATTACTTTTATTCACTACTTTACTACTATTGTTTACTGAAAATATATAAATTTGCACCGTGAGGATGCCACAACTGAGTTGTCAGATGTCAAATAAAAAAAGATTAATCATAGGTATACCACAAAACTTTAATTAATTTCTTCAGCGTAATTGATACAAAATAAATAAACTTTACTTAAATTAGTAAAGGGTAAACAAACTTTAATACCAATATTAATAATACTTAAAGCACAGATACAAAATGCGACAGATAAAAGATATTCTTCGTGCAAATGTCAAAGTATTTGCACTGTATATACTCTTTGCATCAAACGTGTTCCATATATGTTTTTAATTTTATTTTTTAAACGGTTGAAGATTCACTTCATAAAGCCATAACTTTTAGTCTCGACATTTCTTTTATTTACGTAGCAATTGGTTTATAGATTTTACAATGTCACTACTCCGATTGACTTAAGGGAAGATATTTTATCTAAAGAATCACACAAAACATTTATTTTTAACAGTGTTAAGTACAAATATTTTAGAGGTTACTTAACAAACATTGTTTTTTATAATTCATGATTATTCACCCTTTATTTATATTGTTTGTATAAACACATTATTATTATTTTATTTAACCATAGAAGAATTAAATAATACGGTCGTTCATAATAGTTACTAAAGAAAAAAAAAAGAGAAAAGAGCTATTTATATTATTCGAGCGATTCTAGAATTATTCATAATGACTAAATATTGTATTTTATTACTTCGATAATAATCGCAGAAATATAGTTTAAACTAATCGGAAGGGATTACATAAAATCGATTTACGAAATTATAATAAAGATAAACTACCACCATATTACCCACCATTATATATTTTTTAAATAATTGTATATAGTTATTTACATATTAATAGTTGATTAATATAAATTTCATTTAAATCTTTAATTAGGTATTATTTTTCTTTTGTAGGTGGATATTTGTATGGAGGGTTCTGGTCTACTAATGCTGAGTCTAACTATATATTTTCCATTGTGATTCCCACACTGTCACGTACTATTTTCTCATACCAAATACTACGAAGTTTTTCTTGTGTAGAAGTTGCTTGTTTATTTTAATTTGAAGGTGTTTTAACATAAGTTATACAAATATCACATATAATCTAGAATGAAAATATGTTTAGAGTAATTTAAAATCACTCAAAAGTAAAAAAATTGTGAAAACACATAATTACAATTTAGAAAAATCAAACAGCTGCTAATACTCAAAACATACCATAAAAATTGACATAATAAAAGTTTTTTATTAACTAATAAAGTAAATAATACTGCAAATAATAAATAAATATTTAGAAAACACAAAAAAACTGTTTTCAACATCTAAAACTAGAATAACACATAAAAATAAAGTTATATATAAAGATTTTCTCAAATAAAATGAGTTGAATGAAATAAAATGATTTCAGTATGATCCAGACGTTACAGTATTATCGGTTTAAAAGAGCTTGAGTTGTTTGCGGAAAGCTTGAGAGAGCTTAACATTATTTACATCAATAGATCGACTGAGTGCGTTATACAATTACATAACTGAGGGAGCGCCAGACGGCTCTGGTGCGTGGCAGAACAAGAGCTAATAGTATACCGCAGAAGAGGAATTGGTACTCCAAAGTTCACTTTACACAGAAGGTTGGTGAGATCAATAGCATTTCTTATCATGTTACATAGTAACCTTACATCGAGAAAATCCTGTCTCCAGTCAAAATAAATTATGTAAAAATCTCAATTATCTGTAGAAAAAATTAATCTATTAAATTATGTTCCTTAAAAGTAAAAATAAAAAATTCAATTTTTGAATGGCACCTATATTATCCTGAATATTTTTGTAAATATATATTAGTTAACCTGTTCATGACTATTTAAATTTGTTATATTTAATGTAGGGTGTTTGTAAAGTTTTTATATTCTATATAAAATAGAAACAAATACATCCAAATAAATAAGGGCTTGTGCTTCACGAAACATTGTAAGATTGTGCATAAATTAAGTTCAGCTTTTGTAAACATAAAATACTCGAGCGAACATCTGGTGCCGAACATAAACAACTGAAAATATTACAAGTGAACTATTCTCCATTTCTGAAACGACAACAAAGATTTTGTATACCGTTGCATGTATGGAAAACTGTCATATAGGTCAATGCATTTATTTTATTTGCAACTAGGGCAATTTCATAAAGCAAAGATTATCTTTTTAAATTAATTTTTGGTCTCATACGTGCTTATGGTCCATCTGATTGTAAGATTTATAAAAAAACCAAAGTAATGTTTATTTTTTGTTTCCATGGTTCCATATAATATTTTAAAATATATTTTTTTGAATGTAATAAAATTAATTCCGTTCTAACATGCATTTATATAATTTATTTAAAATTAAAGATATATAATAATACAATAATTAATAAATAAGTATAAATGCGAATTATGGAATTTCATAAAAGCTGCTATAAATATATATAAATATTCAACATTAATTAATCTTACTTCATCTTGACTTATTATTACGTTGTATTAATAGTCAATTTATGGTATTAAGTAACGAACTTTATAATACTCTCTTCACCAAGTTCTTAATGGTAGCTTAGCGTTGGAATCCTTTCTAATGATAGCCATGTATTAAGGGGTTAGCTAATGTTCCGTGATATTTACTAAGTAATGCTCTGGACGTTAATGAACATCACATTTTGACCGGTATATAAAGCACTACCATATTTTTTTATGTTTATTTATTTTATACGTCGGAGATTATGAATTTATATACGAACTCATTTATATTAGAAAGACAACGTGATTAAGTTTTATAGGGGGTCAGTTGAGATGTTAATGGTTTAAAAATCTGTCAATGTATGTTCCTTTGTTGAATGAGGCTCTTGGTCTCTTAGTCTTGGGACAGGTACAGCGTACGTGCGTACTGACTAAAGTAATAATTTCGAAAAGTCGGATAACAATAATTTAGATCAAATGGAATCCGCGACATATATATTTAAAAAAAAGTCTTCATTACAAAATGAACTTAATATTATTACATGAAATATCATCTTAGTGTTTTTTTGTACACGAGAGTTTTTTGTATAAATTCATTATCCAAAAAGGCTCTTCCAAGTTGCTCGTATTTTGTGTACTGATTAAAAATTCTGAAACCGGTGCTCTTTTTATTAATATAAGAACAGGTTATCTAAATTGTTGCATAATAAACTCGTTTCAAACAATAAATAAGAATGATAAACACCGCATCATGTTTAAGCAGTAAGCTATTTTGAAATTAAAAAAAATATTCTTACGTCCTAATATGATTTTTTAATATACGAGCAATTAGTATGACTATGTATATTTGATTTTGTTTATAGTTGACATTTAAGTTTTAATGGGCAACACTATAAAAATATATATAAAAAGTTATTGCAGCGAAACGCCGAGCATTCGCTAGGATTACTATACACTTGGTTGTTAAATTTGGATAACATATGCTTGTTGCTTACAATTTGCGACGTTGGTTGACGTTAATGGTTGCTCTTCGCTCCATGTTTATAGCCTGAAGTCCATCTTATAATATTAAGTATCTTATAACCTTGTTCAATAAGCGGATTGTCTAACGGAAAATAAATTATTCAGATCGGATTGTTAATCTCTGAGATTAGCTCGCTCATTAATACAAACTGTCCAACTTTTTATCATTAAATAGCAATGCCCACTGTTTTGAATACTTTTTGGATAATTATGTGTTTTTTTATAAGTATGATAATTTTTTTCATTAAATGTATCATGATTTTTGTTAGAGTGATTGATGTTATGGTGACAGTCTATAAACAACCTATTTTAATTTTAAGAAGACAAAATACGTTTTAAACTGGATGTCTGAATTTATGAAAAAACTATACATTATATTTATTTATTAAATTAATGTTTACATAAAATAATACAGAAGAAACATCTTTCAAAATTTTGTATTTTAAAATGATTTATTGTTGTAGTACAATAGTATTAATATTGAGACCGTTATTTTCTCAAGTATTAAGATTGGAGCCAAAGCTTTTCAGCATATCTGATGCCATAACAATTATCTTAATTATACCCGTTTAAAGTCGGATCAGATAGCTTAGAAAATATAGGTAATTATTGTGATATCTATCATTGTTCATTTAAATAAATGAAGGATAAGTTGTGACAATTTTAACGTATTTTTTATTTGTCGTGTTACATTATAATATTTTCAATAATGAGATATTACTTTATTAAGTAAGACTGGTGGTGTTAGGGCTTTGTGCAAGGCCATCTGGTGCTCATTAAATATTCTACTGAATAGCAGTACTCAGCATCGTTATGTTCCGGTTTGAAAAGTAAGTGAACCAGATCAACTAAATGCACATATTTAATGATAAATAATTTTCACAGCGCCATTGTCTATGTTATTGTCACCGCTAACCATCAGGTGGCTCATTTCTACTCCACCAAACTATACCATCAAAAATGGTCTGTTTGAATATCAAGACGTTCCAGTTTGATTTGAAATAATATGTACGTGCGATATAGTCGCTTTACGTCACGTTACGCACGGGTGGATTTAGGGGTGGGCATACTAGGCTATTGCCCCGGGGCTTCCAGAAGAGAGAGGGCTACAATTAATTTGTAAATTAAAATAAAACATTCCAATTGACGTTTATAAAGTTTATAGTATTTTTATAGTAACTAATATAAGTGTACAGTAAAAATACATGCTCAGTTCGAGATTTAATAGCTTAAAAGTTAAACAATTTAATTTTCTCTGCAACAAATTCTCGAAACACCAAACTGATTAATTTCAAAATTTAAATGGCGCCTCCGCTATTTTGTTTCTAAGCTTCCGGATCTCTAAATCTGACGCTACGAGAAACAATTACCGTGGTCGAAACAGCTTTCTTACATAAAAGTAAATAGCCACATAAAGTATCTTAAATTGTGTACCACAATGTACATTGTGGTACACAATTCAAACGTGTGTAGTACCAATATTTCTTCCAGCATGCGATCCTTAGGATACCAAGCGGAGCTTTAAAGACCATATACATTAACCTAAACAAATGACGTTCCCCTGACCGATTTAGAGCACGCCGGTCATTCTAGGAGACTATGAGACTAGCAAACTGTGTGGGGCAAGAGTCTGTACAGAGACTATATAATATATACTCTGTCTAATTATTAAATGGATTAACTTAACGTGCTTTTGCAAATGACGGAATTAAAAAATTTGCTATCTTCGAAATTATGAGTTTTTATTGAAAATTGCTTAACAGAGATGGCCCGTGTCATGGCCAATACCTGTGATTAATCAGGAACATCGAAATTTAGAGCTCTATAAGCCACCAGACCTATGAAGCAGTTACATATTATATAAATTCATACAAAAAATAAACTTTTAAGACAGCATAATAAAATCCTTTTTTAAATAAGGTATTTGCCATTATTATTTTTCCAGAAAATAAAATGCGTAAATTTATATATTTTTTGCGCTTACATTGTAAACGATGGCTGAACCCTACTAGATAGATCGAAATAATGTACTACAAAATTGTATACCACATAAATGTCTACAAAAAAGTCCGCGATGGCATATGTATATCCCGTAAAGATAACCCACAATAAACATTTTGCCATCGTTACTTTTTACGACAAATAATGGCTTATTTTCGAAGCGATTTTAAGCAATATAGCATTAATCCTTATCCAATTAGGTGCCCTAAATAAATTGTGCATTCGATATAGATCAATATAGCCCTTTATAGCATGTAATTTAAATGAATACTTTCGAAGATATTACAGTTTTAAAACGCAGGGACATAGCGGTTTGTATTTCCTAATGAGTGAAAACTGGTTATATTGTACCTATTTGTTATCACTACATACTATATAAAGAAAAATTTTAACAAAAAGAAAAACCGACATCAAACATAACACTATTTTAAAACAAATAAATATGTACTAAAAAGTAATAAAAAACACACACGTACATGAAAGGGTTCCGTAGGGTACCACCCTCGAAAGAGCTGTAATCGACCTCAGTAAAAAAACTTTGCAAAAGAGCTAATCCATGTCGTACATAATATGACATTACATCACATACACAAATTTGATTAAAGACAGTAAGAAATTCTGCCCCATATCACACACTAACTGTGTTAGGAGTAGTACCTAGTTGTTTTTTTAAATAGATAGTGTGATTCTAGGGTATGTACATATAATACATGAACAATATAGTAAAGAAACACTGATAAATTTAGAAGTTTGCAATGTGATGTGAATAAATAAATAAATTCTGTAGTATATTTGGTATTAGTATATCATCCGTGCGAAGCCGGGGCGGGTCTCTAGTATCATAATAAAATGATCGTTATATCTTGCATGCAGCAAATATGAAATTGTTTTCTAGTCATGATGCTTTACAACAATTCATTGTCTTTGAACTTCCATTAATTCCTCTGGTGTTCAAAATTCCAAACCACGTTTATAGTCTGCGTCTCATATTAGAATCCTGGAGTAGTTTTACAACTTCTATTTGCATAGTAATGCGTTCATTTTGTGGCAGGTTTCATTTAGTGTCAAACTTAAGTATTTAATACCCACTATGTATTTAAATTTCTAATTAACTAAGATATAAAGTTGTTTATTTTAAATATACGAACGTAAATTGTTTTATTATCAATAATAATATATGTATTTATAAATATAAGTATATTATATAACTTATAAATAATAAAATGCCTTTATTGTAAATCTAACTTCTCTTATAGTACAAACAATTGAATAATAAATTTACGTCTTAAAACATTATTTTTACCAATTGGAATAAAAACCGATTTCAATATATTTACCTAAATGTATTTTATTTTTATTTTTATTATGGCTTTTATTTGTGCCAAGAGGGCACAGATTATTTCGCTAATGTCACGTGCGAAACCTGAATGTACTTATCAATGTCCAAAACAATGAAATTGATTTGCTTGATAAGCTCTTACTATACTGAAATTAACTCATTATCAGCTCATATAACAAATAACTTATATGCATATCTATTATATATTATAATAAACATACCATGTTTATTGTCTAATGAATAACTCTGAAAGTGTGGAAGTTGCTTTATTTTTTAAGTTGATAATGTTGTATAAACTTGTATTGCTAATATATTTGTTCAGGCGCTAAATTATTTATATTAGATGTGCTAAGAATTATGAAACCCCATCAGTGCGATTTTCTATTTTATATCTTTACTCCAATAAAAACTTTTAATTAAACACATAGTATTAAAAAGTTATTATATTAAAAGAGTATACACTGGTAACATGTTATAGTCTCGGAAGATTTTAAAATAACGGCAATTTTAGTCGAGAGATAGAAACAATTTTATCTTTTCAACCCTTGTCTTTCACATCTGTGACATGCTTAACTTTACCCTTTATTTTTCAAGGGAAAACAAGCGAATTACGAAGTTATATACTGTATTCTAATTCACTTGTCTTGTCACAGGCGTTATTTTGTGAAGAAAAAAAATCATATATTGTAATGCCACTTAGCATATACATCGATTTCGTTCGCGAAGTTATTTTATTGTTAAAAATAATTTTACATATGGTATTCGCTTGTTTCTTAAATCGTAAATTGTAAATGTGTGTGTATTAGACGAAATAGCATACTAACATAATAACTATATAATATTGTTGTTCCTTTTTTATTTTATAGGCAGCAGGAGGAGCCGGAAGGTGTGTTGACGGCCCTCAGGAAATGGTTAGGGAAAACCGCATTCAAAAGCTGGTTAGGTGATACTAAATTTATTGAATATCTTATGAAGTTTAATGACAATAAATCAGAGAAAAGTTTGGCGCGATGTGTTTATGTATTTTAACAGACTGTACATTGGCCTCTGTAAGGCTGAGGCTCCTCTCCCTTTGAGGAAAAGGTTGGATCATATTCCACTACGCTGCTACAACGCGAGTGAAATTAGACACACCTTTCCTTCACCCCAGGGTACGAGATGAATTACAAATACTAATTAAGCACACAGGAATTCAGTGGTGCCTGACCTGGGTTTGAGTCTGCAATTATCGGTTAATATGCACGCGTTCTCACCACTAGGCAACCTCGGCTCTCATAATAAGCATGAGTTACTAACAAAGCACCTATAGCACGTTTTGTTTGATACAATTTGGTAAAGCCAGCTTAGTTGTAACAGATAATAATCGAAGTTTGGCGTACGTGTGCACTGTGCATTTCCAACACTAAATTGCTCTCGTAATTTTATAGGAGGTCAACCAAATATGACAAGCTTGTTTTAAGTACAAATATTTTGTTTGAGTTTATTCTTGTATTTTATAAAATAGGATGTCGAATACCGATATTCGTACTTGTGATAGTAAGTGGATACCAAAACCAAAATACATTAGCGCCGTTAAAATATTTAAACTAATATCGCTAACCTTACGAACTAAGATGTTATGTCCTATAATGGTTTCAAAGTTAAATTAACATTATCTAATTCAACTTTGAAACCGGTGCACAACAATAAATTATTATTTGACACTAAAATTAATGTGATGTGTGGGCTATACCAAGCGAACGCTTAATGACTACACTAGATTAGACTAATGGCTCGAAAATCACATAAAACTGTTTTTTCTGAGTCCTACTCTTGTCGGATTGCTATCCCATCGTATTCCTGTGCCCTATATACCTATACATGCACATGCACATATCACCTATGTAGACGAGTATTCTCTATTGCTCCTCATCATTACATATTATAAAAAATAAATTATCATATTAAGAATTTAGAAATAATGATGTGATAAAAAATGAAATTAAAAACCCCCATTAAATATTTCTTAAAATTGGAAAATAAAAATTTGTTAATTTAATACTAAAGTCGACATAGTCTGTAAACATTGTTTGGAATCGATTGTTTATTTCGACAAAGTCAAAAGGAAAACATTTGTAACGAGGCGGCTGCCTTTGACATGTTCTCGTATTTTAACTTTCAGACACTAAACTAGTGATTTTATAAAGGTAGTACAGGTAGACATATGTACATAGTAGTAAAATTATGTAAAGCTCAATATTTACTTTCTAGTGACTATTCTCTACTTAATTTTTATATGGAATCGATACCAAAATTTTAATATTTTTATATACAACACCGTATACAAATCATCCATTCCATCCTTTTTACAAAAAAGGGGCCCGAAGCCGGGGCCCGAAGCCGGGGCCCGTAGAAACCAGATTAAGTAAGATTTTTAAACTCTACTCGCCTTGAAGTGCAAATATTTTTAAATGTTGTAAAAGTAGAAATTGAAGTCTCAAAATCTGGGCTGCTTTTTAAAAGCTTAGGATTGTTTTAATGTTATAATTTAACTACAATTACATTCCTATTTAATAACCATTAATACTGCGTGATTATATATTAAAAATAACTTTACCGTTTTGTTTTCAAACATAAAATTCTTATATTTATCTTGTTCATAAAAAAAACACAGAAAACACTCTTCTTCCTAATGCAATATGTCTGTATAAAATAAAATTTGTTTTTATATGTTATTTTGCTGTAAGGTTTAGTGAAATACAAATCCCACACACGCTATATATTTCGCGAACGTACACGTGAAAATCTCCCGGAAAGATAGCTTTTATCATGAGCTGTGTCTCAATGTAATCTATGAACAATACAGTATATATATCTGACCTAACTTTTAAATCTTCTTTATTTAATATAATTATATCAAACTGATTTTTTTCTTCTTTTTTCTAAAAAAAAATACATATAAACAAATCATGCTTCATACGAGTTTACGAGTGTATTCATAGGAGTGTATGTGTTTTAAAGGTAAAGTACTTAAATTTTATCAGCACTCTTAAACGATGGTACTTTTGTATTTGTAAGAGTACGAATCCCTTGTTTACCAGTATCTCAATACCGGCGCGCTTATATACTCGTTTTACTGAGTGTTCAACCGGCTCTACTGATTATTTGCGGAGTTCAGACATTGTTTGCATGTTGATCGTGAAATTTTAGACAGGTGGGGAATATCAGGACTTTGAATTTTGTATGATAATAACATTTCTAGTAAGCGTAGACCAGTTGACAGTAAATTAATTTACATGTATATTATAAACGTTAGGTTATGTTATTTATTTTGCAATAAACGTATCTCATATCCTAATACTTTGGTGTAATATCTATAGATCATCGACTATGTCTTCAAATTTAAACATAACTTTACGTTATGGGATCCAATCGTAAGTTTACTGAAGTGAAACATCTTTGGCGCGTCTTGGGAGTAAAACCGAGTTGTTTGCCGTGACGGCAAACGGCATGACTAGGCTAGGCTCTATTATAGCGTCATGGCGTCATGGCCGGTCTCTAATCCCTTGTGTAAACGTGGAGCGTACACTTAGTTACTTTTATTTTTATCGTAATCATGAGGAAAATCCATCTGTTGCTGTTTTATTATTGAAACTATAGTTTTTTATTTGTTTTATAGATCTGTTCACTCAGGAAGGTCCAAAAGGTGACCAATTTACTTTCAACTATCAGGTGCATATAATTGAATTTTTAAAGTTTTGATGTTGTTATATTACATTAGTTTCACGCACACAAAGACGTCTTGAGTCTTGTATGTAAGAACGTCACTCATACTATACGCGGATAAATTACGGTGGATAAATCTGTAATCGATATTTATTTAAATTTAAGCCTTGTGATAGTCAATCGATGTTTTATCTGCCGGCCATCCTGTGATCGCTATTTTTTATAGTTAATTAAGTTTACCAATTATATATCTACGAATTTCCTAAACAAGTCATATATAAAATTTTATGATAACTTTTTTCTGAAAATTACCAGTCGTGAAATTAAATTAAAGTATGAGAAATATTTATATATTGTAATATATAATGGTAATAGAAGTATAAATAAGGGATATTAAAACCGAAGCCGATAAAATTGCAAGCGCTATCAAGGCAAAACTTCGCAATGCGTTTTTATTACAACTGATAACGAATGAAAGCGGTAAACCACAGTTTCTTTTAATTGCTAAGCCGATAACTCTGAAATAATACGTATTTCACTGCTAGCTTAGTGACTTTAACCGTTAAGTAGTTGAACACTCCATCTGTTAAACTCTATTTTTTTTTAACTTCAAAGATATATTTCGAAACCTCAAGAATAAGTAATTTGCTCATAATTTTTTTTATATATCTACGTGTTACTTTTGTACGATACCCATGACCTAAATATGGATGTTTATATAGTTTTTATACAATATTTACTGAATTGCCTTGTAAAATTTTTACTATATTTATTATTGACGCTAAAGTAAATAAAAATTAATTGAAGTAACTTGTTAATGTCCTACTAGCGAACAAAGAGGTCAACTCCTTTTAAAGAGGTTTCGAGGTGTCATTTTATTCGAGCACGATTCGCATGGGTATGACAATGGACTATGTTTAAGCAGAATTACAAATCAATGCGAAAACTTTATTCAATGTAAAAGCATTAATTACACTTACTTATTAATATTTAAAAATCGAATGCGGTTTCAATATTAAATATGAGCTGGCGAATAAAAACTGTTTGGATTATTTTAATAACAACCACTCTTTGTATTGCATTTATTTATATTTGAATATAATTTGCCTTGAGGTGATTGTTACATTCGAAATGTGTGTTATCTGAAAAAGCAACCACATATGCACGTTTCCTATGAATGTTTTCTTTGACCGTCGAGCACGTGATGAATTATAAACAAAAGCCCAGCTAAAAACTCACTGATAACGTGGTCTTCGTTAGACCTTTCCTATATCACCAGCATTCGAATCGGGCTGCTTGACCTTTTTTGTCCAATCACCAGATTTTTCTACCTGTAATTGCCACGCAACAACACTGACCTTTACTTTTTTCTTTTTTTATATTGTCAGTGTCATTTTTAAATTGTCATTGTCATAACCATTATGTGGCATATACTTATAAATCAAAACAAATCTCATATCTTTCCGAAGATTGAAGACATTTTAAAAATTCATAAAGCTATATTTCAAATACGTTCATCTAAAGGTAACGTCAAAAACTTATGAATTTTCTCGACCTCCTTTAAATATCTTTGTGGATCGCGAGCAGATTGTATAAATTTAGTATTTCACTTCATTATTTTATTATACATATTTCATATAAATGTCACTTTACCTGCACTTATTATGCTGTTATTGCATAATATTTATTACTTAATATAAAAAATTGTCATTGTTCGAGCGTACCTCGCGGAAACCATTGGGGTTTTATTTAAATTAAATTTAAGATATAAAACCTTCATAGAGAATATAGGGCTATGCAATATTCTAGAAGAACAAATATTACAAATTCGCCAACAAGTTACGTACCCGAATAGCATCAATATTCTTATAGTATTATAATAATAATAATATGAGACAACATCACATACATTACTCTGATCCCAATGTAAGTAGCTGAAGCACTTGTGTTATGGAAATCAGAAGTAACGACGGTACCACAAACACCCAGATCCAAGACAACATAGAAAACTAATGGTAATCTACATCGACTCGGCCGGGAATCGAACCCAGGACCTCAAAGTGGCGTACCCATGAAAACCGGTGTACACACCACTCGACCATGGAGGTCGTCAAGTATTGAACCTAAAATGTTGTAAAAGTACAGGCTAACCCAAACAAAAATCCTCAAAACCAAAACACTCGTCAGTCCGAAAAATTCCTATGGAAAACGCAATAGCACGGAACCTTCGAAAGGTGAAATGAATTCGCAATTGACCGGTTTTTCATATTTGCTATCGACTACCGAGGCCACTGGGAGAGCAATATATAAAATTTAGTTTCTGCTGCAGCAGCATAAGTCTAAAATCACTTAAAAACCTGAATTATTTTTGTCGTATATTGAACTTATAATCAAATGAAATAATATAAATATTTGGAATATATGTTTGGTTTGATTAATGGAAAGACATAAGTACTGCTAGTTTTAGTAATTTTCATAGCTCATGTCATATCGAATGGTGTATTAACGGCTGCTTCACAATATATTTATGACAATATAATGTTTATATCGAAATATAAAAAAATATTCCATGTAAGCAGATATACATACGATTAATACAAGAAATTAAAATTAACTTGCAACCCTTGCTTTCCCCTTGCTTGCGGTACAGGGAACGTTTTTGGTTTACGTATATATACTGAGATACTTAAAAATATAATCAATCCACCATTCAACAAACTTAAAAAGTTAATTAATGCTAAATTAGTTAGTAAATCTTAATATTCATTAAAATATAGCTGTGAATAAAAGAAACGCCTGATTTTCGACTCAGGTTCGTTCAGATGACTGATTGAACATTAAATGTGAATTATATATATTGATATTATGTTACATCACAGAATATGTATCTGCTTATTCCAAAAGAGCAACCATGCAAGTTACTTGCCGTTTCTTCTCGTTAGAGGTTGCTTTCCGGTGGTAGTATTTAAATATTGGCGATTCAAAAACACTTATTTGTAAAGTTTACTTGAATAAATTACATTTGAATTGAAATAAAATTCAAACTTACCTACCCCTATTATTTACATACAGTTTGAAAGCTTAACCGCGAAATTTTTTTCATTTTAAATTTAATTTTTGATATTTAAAATTACGTAAGATTAAATGATAAACTGTATAATTTTTGTAGGTTTCATTGATACAAAACTCTTGAGTATAATTTGTCGTGTTCGTATTTTAAAGGTTATTAAGAAGGTAATTAATAATACCTAAATGGTATACAAGGTTCAACTTTAAGAGCAAATCAAAACCAGTACTTAGTACGTAATAATGTCAGTATGTAGTAATTGCACCCACAATGGCACGATGGAGGCTGACATAAAGTCTAGCGCTCAACAGTAAACCTACTCGTATAACTTTGTTCGACTATTCCCTGCTGTGTCAACTGCAGAAGTTAATTATCTTCGGGTCTAGACAATTACTTCGCTAAATAATCTATGCATCTAGCGCCTCGAACCTTATGATTAATTGACTTTGTACTTATATACCGCAATTGAATTATGATGTGCATTTGTTCTATATATTTATCATTTTGAGTCGAAAATTCCAACAAAAATTATTTTACCCTATAATATACTTTCTTATTCTCTACCAATTATTCTGGCCTTGAATTCCTTGCAATTTATTTCTTGTAAGGTCATTACATATATATTCGTACTTATTTATATTTTATACGATCTTTATATTATCTTCATCTGAGTCATAGCATAGCTTGTGCCCATGGAGACGTCACAACCCTAAGCCGCATTCCACTTTTGCCCGTATGAGTCGCCCGCGGGGTACTCTTGATAAGAGATGGGTGATTCTGTATAACATCTTTATTCTGTTATGTAATGTCATTAGCAGGACGTGTACCTTAGGTTTACGTACTTATAGCAATATATAAAAGCAAGCAAGCAATACATAAAACCAATTTTAATATTGATTATTTATTTTTGTGTTACTTTGTGCAAAAAGCTTTCATTGGTTTTAAAATAAATTAAATTACAAAAATAAATGTAGTTTTTGTTATTTAATTTTCTAGTAACTCTGACATACCTAATTAATTTATCATGATATACGTAGCTACCATTTGTTAAATTACATGTTTTTTGAGGTGTTATAAAGTTATTAATATTATTTATGATATATTTTTAAACCTAAGTTTACGTAAAAAAAAATCAAACTTATTTTGAATGAACAAATATCAATTGGATAGCCGGTGTTTTAGTTCCTATTGACCTTTCAAATGAACAACGCGATTCAATGAACAGGAGATGATCTTGCTAAATAGTTAAATTGATTATATATATTTTTTATCGGTGTTATTTTGATTGTGTACATCCGCCTTAGGACGAGATGACGTAAAACCGGTTTGATCGTGCTGAGTCTGGGTTGAGTATTTGCACTGAGACCAAGGCCAGTGGAAATGGGAAGGTGGTATAATCATAACACTAAAGATTTATAATTCATATGTAATTTAACGTAACTTTAGAACTTCTATAGTCATATTTTTTATGTCTAAAAAAAGTTTATTTATTACTTACGATTTTTGTGTATAGAATTTGAAGCACATTTGCCAGAAAAATAGACAAACGTAAGTATAACTATCATAGATACTTTTTAATATCTATAAATAGTACAAAACGATATCACTTTCTGTTTCTATCTGAATCTTCGTTTTCTTTTTTCTAAGCCACTCAACGGATTTCGATACGGATTTTACTAATGCAAAGAGCGATAAAAAGAAAGGTTTTTTCTGTTATTGGTAAATCTTTTGTTGCAAAACAACTGAACTATGCGATCTTTTAGACAAATACAGTTTCTAACGTGGCTAACGCTGGCTAAGCCTTAAATGAGACATTTACATTAAAAGCATTGTACCTATCTACTATAAAATTGTAAGACCGCAAAAGCATGCGTTATATGTCTTCTGAGGTACACGTGATAACATTTATTATTATTACGAATAAAAATAACGCTAAGTTATTTGCGAAACCTTTTTCAAAATTAATTTTTAATCCTCGTACTTGCATTTGCAAAACAAATTGTTAAATTTATAGTTAAGTTATACTAAAACACTTTACAGATACATATTAGTTTAAGTTTTTGTTTTTGCCGCTTTATTTTAAGATATTTTTTAAATTAAATTTTTAGAAAAACATAATAGTTTATAACATATAAGGTGGCACCGTCCATCCTCGTGGGTCATTATGTCATTACGTAATTGTAATGCATTGTATATAATACACTACATTATTAGAATATTTAAATTTATCCGGCAAAACCACGTATCCGGTATTAGGTATAATTGTGTTCGATCGTTGTATATGCATAATTGAATGTACGCACACAAACATGATGTAATAATATTCGTACTGTGTGTACAATGTGGTTACAATGGTGCCGTATTATGTGTGGCATGTTATGGCTTTTGTACAAAATGATGGAATCAATTACTAATTGATTAATAACGTCGTATATCAATCATGTATTTTTTATATTCATAACTTTGTAGTTCATAACTTTGCAGTTCATAACTTAGTAGTTAGTAGGTAACTATGATCATAATGTCTAGAAATCTCCAAAAATTCTGACATCATAAAATATTACGAAACGCTTACCAGACCATACAATAGCGATCATCATTAACAAACTTGTTTCCGCAACTGAGATATTATAATATCTAGTTTTATTGTAGCCACAACGTATTATTTGTCTTGTATAATTATTTGTACGTTTAAAAATAAACTCTTATAACGAACACTCGTGTCTTATAGTTTTTATCACGTATAATTATCGTGGTACAACTATTTGACAGTATTATGTTAGCTCCGTACTTTGGGTATAAATACAAAAAAGTAATATGTTTTTTATGGATCTTTTAGTCTTATTTCCAGCTATTCTCACAAATGGTTGCAATAGGTTCACAGTATAGAAGAGATCGCTACTTTAGCGATTAGGACGCCTGTTGCATCTAATACTACAAATATAAAGCAATTGTTCAATCCGCAATTTATTGAGTATATCTGTACTGTTGTGTACTGTATTGTGTGTAACTGTTATAATAATGTAAATGCAATATGTAAAAGTATGAATAAATAAAAATTAATAAATAATTTTGTCGATGACATTATGTACAAATGTGAAAAATATAGTTGTAATTTTTATATTAGACATTTACAATATTTATATTAAAAAAATATGTATCATAAATAATTTATGTACTTATGTCATATTCACGATGATATTTTAATATTTAATACAACTTTTCATACACATAAGTGCTTTGTTATTATGTCTGTAGACGTGGAATTGTTTGCAGTACTTATCACTGACGTACCTATATTATTTAATTCATGGAAAAGAGTACTTAACTAGTGTCCTTGTCGTTACTTCTCGATTTAATCTACCAACCGGCGACCGGACCGTTATTTACATCTCATTCAGAAAAATTCGTAATCTTATAAGATGTAACTAATTATAACTAATTATAATAAATTTTGATTAAAATCTCGTTAGTCATAATCAGTTTTCTCAGTATTAAAACTTGAAACAAATTTCCTATATAATGTCAACTTAGGTATTTAAGTAAAATGTGAGACTAAATTACATCGCCTTGGGTAGTACAAACTTATTAGCTTGTCTTTTTGATATTAAAGTTAGAACATTAATATGAATAACTTATATGGCAAATTATTTTATTATAGTGTCAAATTATCAGTACACAATTCATTGGACTAATATTACTATCCTGTTTATCCACATATATTAGAAAGTGATAGATATATTTTTGCTTCGGTTTAACAAATTTAGTGCAATAAATTCATACAAAAAAATTGGCACAACTGAGATACAATATTGAGTTACATCATAGTTTTAAAATATTTCGTCTTAATCTTATCTTGTTATTTTATATGTTGCATGAACATAGTTACACGACCGTGAGAACTGTTTGTCGTGTATCAATTTCAGGTTATAGTTTGCTCATGTACGTTAAGTTGCACCTATTGCAAAGTAAAAGGTTGTTACGATATTATTCAGTGTAAATGAGAAAAGCGGACTTTCCTAACTATGTGATTCACATTTGTATTATGACGCAAATCACTAATATAACGATATAATCAGTTGACTCAAACAACTTCATCTATACACCCACTAATACACAGAGCTATGATACTTTATTTTTCAAAGACTTAAAGAGATCTTAATTTACAAGTATTAAACCGAGCTAGGATTTTATTGTATTGTATTGTTTTTTTATAGATATACTATAGGGTTTTATTGGCTGACACCGGCTCCAAATATAGCAATAACTATAACTACGTTATATAATCGTAAATCGACTTTTAAGTAGTCTAATATTTTTCATTTCATTTTACCTAGGAGGACTCTAAAAAATATGTTAACTATGCAATAATTTTTATTACTTTTTAGTGCATTTTTATTTGTTTTAAAATAGTGTTTTGTTTGAAGTCGGTTTTTCTTTTTGTTAAAATTTTATTTATTCAATAAACAATTTCCAATAACGCAAGCTGGTTTTCGAATCTCCTGTACTTCCTATATCTTCACCGACAAGAACGATTTCATTAGCAAACGGAATATACCGTAGTGCCTGCCACTGGATATTCAGTATTAGAATATCTAATATCCACAACGAGAAATACGGACTTCGAACCAACCTATACCTACAGTATTCAGTGTAACTTTACTTTGACTATATTCTCTCACATATGTTTACTCAAAAATATCGATATGTAATAATATACATATGTATAATAATAATAATAAATTGATAACCGATTCATACATTATAACTTAACATACTATAAGGTTTTATTTTATAAGAATTAAGTAAATTACCTTCACTGGCTTCGTGCGGAAGCAATTAGGTACAGTTGAGTCCCAAGATATTATTCTAATATACCATATTTTTATTATATATATCTAATCCAACTTATAATAAAATATGTACATTATATTTTGACTAATTTTGAGAAGTATTATAAAACGTAATAAACGTCGCAGTATTTTTAACAATTATTAAAACATTAAAACTACTCTTAGCTAATGATATCCTGTCGCGAACTTTTTTGTGCACATTTAAAAATGTTTTTATATCGTTTACATAATACATACCATTAATGTATCATGTATATTGTATATGTTTTATACTTTGCTTAAAAATACATTATATTATCTCATGAAATATACAGCATAATTATACTATTTATGAACTTGTCTGAACTTGCAGTAATATATAATGCCGTCCATAATTCCGGCTTAAACAAACAAACATAGCTTTTTGAATTTTTACATGATGAGCATATTAAAAAAAACACAACGTGTTTACAAATTAAAATTGAAATAACACATCATTCTTAAGAAAATAACTTTTTTATGGATTTTCACTTTGATTTTTCGTCATTAATGATAACTAATTAGTTGATTGGTTATACAAATGAAATTATTGAGGAAATTGTTAAGATTTATATTGTTATGATAATCTATTCTAGAGTCGCAATAAGGGCAAGGAAAACAAAAAGAAGTTCACCTTTTATAAAAGAAATAAATTAAAAAACGACATAATTATATAAATGTAATTATTAAATCAGCTAATTCAAGTTTAAGTTATCCAATAATTTATTAAATATAACTATTAATTGAAAATTCCATTTCAAGTGATTAGTTAATATATGCATAATGTATTGTCGTTAACATCAACTTTTATTACAAGATTTAACAAGAATGTAAATTTATTCTTAACATTTAAATTCGAATAGCTTTAACAGAAAACAAATTTACGACTGGAATCCGTAAATTGTGCCTATTACGTTCCCTGACAAATTTATTTAAATATGAGTCTAAAGATGATAAATTTAACGTTCATTTTTTGTATATCGTTCAAAGAATTGCTGATCCGCATCGTTGTCACAGCGGCTTGTCACGGTAGGTAAGCACAGAGGTAAACGTTACCACAGAAAACATTGTAAGCAAACAAAGTATGGGTATGTTTTTTCAAACATTTTTCACAGTGGAATAATATACAAGGATACTATTGAATGTTTACATATCAATAAAAGAACATTGTTACCGCAATATTTATACAGGACTTTTTTGTGGTTTCGATTGTAAAGGTACTTAAATATTATATCCTCAAAAGTGTGAGGATAGATATGGTCCACGTTTCGTAATAAATAATAGGAAATAGCCGGTAATGAGTTAAGCTACGGTACGCGACGTGACGGTCGGTTTTAATGAAGCGATTTACGTCGTTGCGATTATTATCCAAGAGTTATAAGTTTTATTGGCGAATAGCGTAGTAAATATTTCAAAATAAGAAATTATCTCATTGTATTATATTGTAATACTATGATTATATAATTAACCTCCGTCGATTATGGAAACAGTTTTGGAAGTAAACACTGAGCACTCTTTTTTACCAATTATGCACATATCTTTAACTACAAATTAATAAACGATCATAATCCTGTCATTTCATGTCATATGTGGAATAATTTCATTTGACATTATTACTTATAATCTGAATGAATCCTCTCGATGTATATACTTACACTGTCAAGTTCAAATTGTAAATTAAAAACAAGTTGTAAATGTCAAACATTCCAAACATAGGTACATATTACTTGTCCGGATTTTAGCTAATTATCTCCAGTTATGATCTATGTTTTTTTATGATTTAATTTATTAATATTTATTTCTCGTCTAATGGTGCGTACTTGTTTAAAAAACCCTTTTTTATATTTCAAATATACAACAAAGTAATTTAGTTACCATCAAATATAACGCATACAAATGCTCCATACTCTCTTTTTCATATATTGAAAGAAAAAAATTAAAACGCTTTATTTACATCGTGTAAAAACGTAATTATTTTGTAATAATAAGAGAATATTTAAAAAAGATGTTGTAATAATTAACGACACGATATAATTCATTATTTTTTAAACAAAATTTACGTTTTACACGACTGAGCATTGCGTTAATGTAGTTAAGATAATATTTAAATAATTTACTTGTAAATTTATTACAATACAAATAAGGTCAATGTTTGACATTTCCATTTTCAAATCTTTTTTTTTAAGATCTAAGGAGTTATAATATGTTTTTGGCGAGCTTTATGAAGAAAGGGGGGGGGGGGGATATTTTTTGAAATACTAATTCGAATAGGACGTCTAATTATGTTACCTTGTTTATAAATAATGATCTCGACCATCAACCAATTTTATTATATTTAAACGAACTATCTTCATTTTTAAAAGTAAAAAAATAAAAACTTTTAATAAAAATATTTAAGTAGTAGCTAAGAGCGGGAAAGATAGAAAAAAGAGATTTTTTTTCATATATTATTTACGATTATATTGATAGTATATCTAAAGTTCTTGTAAACTGCAAATTTATTATAACTCCACACCTACACACCCAAGGAAAAATTCAAATAAATATATATATAAGTGTAATATATACGTATACATAATATTAAGATTTTTTCTTTATGCGTCAATCACATAAGGACTACCAATCGTATTGGTATGAGACTATGTTCAATTAATACGGAATCGTCTATACATCATTACATAGTATAAAACAAAGTCGTTTACTGCTGTCTGTCCGTATATATGCTGATATATTTAAAATTACGCAACGGATTTTGATGCGGTTTCTTTAACAGATAGAGTGATTCGAAAGGAAGGTTTTCGTATAAAACCTGTACAATATAGTAAAGGACATAGAATTTTTTTGTACTGTATTAAGTACCAGCATTGCACCTGTGCAAAGCCGGGGCGGGTCGCTAGTAACATATAATTTTCTTTATTGCCGTCGATCCTTCCCTCTTATTAATATATAATGGCCAGCGAAGTGGACGGCTAACTAGCATCAAACAAACGCGTCATTTAATAAGAAAAACGTATTTACCACAAATGTCACGTAACGCTAAGTATGTTCGTATACGACGTTTCTCGAAATATTTATTTGTAATTCAAATTTACTATAGTGTGACGATATATTTATCGTCAATATCTTTTAAACTTGATTGTAATATTTACTTAACGACTAAAATATGTATAAAATGTTACAAGAATGTGTGATTCGATTTAAGTCGTAAATGTAATTAAATATTTGATTTTATATATTTATTTATTATACACATAATATATGTAGGTATATATTAGTGAAATGAATTATCATATTATATTGTGATTGAGTGAATTACATTGAGTGGAATTTCCTCGGATCAGAACGTCAACAATAGCTCTATATAGCCAGTTATAATCTATTGACACCAACAATACATATTAAACAATTACGATAGCCAATAAAATGTAACATATTTAAATTATATAACATTTATAAACTAAAATGCCACTAATGTTAAAATAACAAAAGGCAAAAAAGAAGTAAACAAAAAAATAAAGAAAAAGTATTATTCTCCCTATAATAATTTTCTACGGCATCGCATTAATAGAGGCAAACGCAAGAAAAACCGTAAAAGTATAAGAAAGTGCTATTTAAAACGTTTATGTATTTTTCGCTTATCACTGATAACGCATCCACGTGGTTGAGATGATTTTCTAAACATATGTATTACATTCCTACATCTCCGCGCGCCGGCTCGAGCGAGAATGTATAAATACAACAAATACCTGTGTCGCGTCTTGTTTTTTCTTTTGAGTTTGAGGTTGGGACACTTTTTAAACACAGAGAACGATACACCTAGGAATCCCATTATCACATGAATATCACAGATTTGAAAATGTCACAAAGTATTGCGCGTATATGGCAGGTGCGGTGTGCGCGTGCGGCGTGACTAAGCGGTTAGCGGCGAACGCGACGAGCTGTAGTCGACATTGTGTGGTCGCGGAGTCTGCGACCTGGTGCCGACTCCGGCCGGCGCGGCGAGGTAGCGTGCGGCGCGCGTCACCGCATGCTCTGCGCTCGGCGCGATGCACATCGCAGAATATGCAACCGCATACCGGAACTTATTGTTCTAATTCATTATTTCGTTTTTCAACTTCATTTAGACGTAAGTAGATACCGTAAAATATAATCACAATTAAGAGCAAAGTTCTTTAAATACTTTTTTTTTATTGTAAATATATCTTAGACGCGTTATTGCTGTATCAGAATTATGATGAGTAAATAATTAGTTTAAGTTTATTCGTATCTGACGTCCATCACACTCAACTGGCCGCATAGGGGTCTAAATGTAAACAACTAATATTTACAAGTATATTGTATAAATTCATCATTCATACCATTTAGCATTTATAACATATTGAAAGCGAGCTACAAAGGATGGATTCAACGCCTATAGCGTATGACAAACATTCGACGATTGGTCGGCCGGGTAATTGTTTCACAACGTTTTACGAATTAAAAGGTTGACTGCACTACAAATAAAACACGCGAAGCATCAATGAAGATTATTCATCCGCTTAAATGAAACTCATTATGATCATTAGACAACACATTGTAAAAATAAGGCCAATGGCTTGATCTACATTCTCAGCAATATGTAGGTACTTATCGATTCTGGAAATATCTATTTAAATAAAATAGATCATTGAATTTATTAAAATTATTTATACATAATAACTGCAAATTAAGATATGACTAATTAGTAAGAGGAAAGACTTAAAAAAGGCAAATATAACAAAGTTATATAAAGTATTTATTTAGCCATTCATTTATCAGATTGTATAGATAGCGGCTCAGAGATAGTGTCTCCACTCTGCTTGTTACGATAGAGCTAAGTAGGTGAGATACTTCTTCCATTCCTAACAAGCACACGTATATGCTCTATCAAAGATTCATAGCCGGATCTTGATTTACCATATTAGCGATACTATAAAAAATATGCTGCTTACCAACTTGGGTAAATGATCCTTGTAGGTGTAACAAACAACCTTATGTTCTTAAATTATAGCGAACTAGGCCGACTCATTTGTCGCGATGAAATCATTAATGTTTTTCTGAATAAGCTAGCAAAGGTATACCGACATAATGCTCAAATGCGTTTTGTTTTTGCTAAATAAAAAAAAGTCATTAATAAATGATATAATATTATTACAATATACACAACAGGCTTTGTATTTCAGCATAATATAGATGCACCCCGAATTATTAAAATGAATTCTTTTTTATTATAAAAATGTAAAAATATTAAGTTTCTTGGCGGTTCCTCTTCGTAGTCTAATATTCCGAACGGGTACTAGCTTTACATTTAATGTCCTATATGTTGACCCAGTGGAAATATGGACACAGATGTTATTGAAAACATACATACATATACCTATGTAAACTTATGAACTTTGAACATAACTTTTCTTATTAATTTTTATTCGTTATTGCATAATATATTATTATCGAAGCTCGTCAATAACAATAAAAACCGGTTTACAATCCGAGGACAAAATCTACTTGACTGTTTTTGTTTTTCTTTGCCTTTATTTATATCTATATATAGCCATGACTTCGCACGGATATAGATATATATTATACTAGTTGCTTTCGCAGCTTCGTTTGTGTTTTAGGGTTCATTCGTCATATGTTAAATAAATTAAGTCTTTCCATGATTTTCAAGCTTGCTTCAAACCAAATATCATCAAAATCGCTTTAGTATTTTGGCCATAGAAAAGTAATAAATTACTTTAGCAGTTAGTAAAAGTATAGATTGGTATTGGCAAATAGTGTTTCTATATAGCTATTTAATATAAGCTAAATAACGATTTGATGAGTGTAATTGAATTTTTATTTTTGTTTCAGATAAACGTTTGCGTAACTTTGGTATTACTTTTTCTATGATATATTTTTCGCTGGATCGTCGTTAGAAGCTGGATGAGGGACGCAGAGGACCGATCAAAGTGGTGCGCTCTGGGGGAGGCTTGTGTTCAGCAGTGGACAGCAGTGGACTGATGATGATGATGATGATGATTTTCAGTCTTGTAAAAACATTGATGCCCTTTTAGTTTCGACATCTTGACAAAGAATATCACTTAGTATTTCGTTGTGACATACATATGCGTTAAGTGCAGAATTAGTCATACATCATTGTTTTTCATCATTGATAAAATGATGTAATGCAATTAGAATCACAATAACAGCGTGTCTCCCACGCGTCGGTTGGTACACAGCACGCTAAGATTATTATTTGTCCTGCGAATCGAATTAGAATAATGATCGAGTATATGATGAAAATGAAAATATATTTTATTCTACACTCTTACGAGTAATTTGTAATGTAATGCTACTACCGGTTCGATATATCTAATATATATATAATGATATATATAAGTATATAGGTATATCGATACCGAAGATTAGGTTCTAGCAAGACGTATTTAGTTATCATTACATATTAGTTATTTTTTTCACCAAAGAAATTATAATGATATAACTAATAAAAACGGACACAAACATTGGCCGTTTAACTATATAATAATCATTACACGTTGTAAACGTAGGTATGTTGAGCGAATTTTCATAAGTTTTACAAATTAACGGAATTATGTCAGGCTTATAATATAATTTATTAAGGTTTTATGTAAATTGACTTAAACATGAAGATGTCAGATTAAATTATGTCGACTGGAAGTTTTATTATTTATTACGATGTAAACTTTTTACGGTAACCCTTATTTTACTTGCGCAAAGTTGAAAAGGGCTATTATGAATTTAAAGGAAATTAAATTGTTCTGAACAATAGGCTATTTGACAATGCGAAAAATAAATTGTGAATTATTGTAATCAGTGTATATTATGAGTTTAAAAATGGTTATTTACTAACGAAACTTGAAAATAATACTTGATTTATTCAAAAATCAATAAATAAAAATGCATTTTTTCAAACGTTTGTCACGTGACACAAAACGCTCCTGATTGGCCGGGCTTATGATGAAGTCACTTTCTTGTAAACCTTGCATTTCTATTATATGTACCACAGATTAAAATACAGCAAAATGACATCACCGACCCCATTGCAGCGCCATATTGTCCAAGTAGCGTTTTCGCGCGTTATATAATATGGAATTTTTAATATGATATTTTTCGGCAGATATGTACTAGAAATAAAAAAATCAACTTTTACTGGGTCTTGCCTATTGCCTATTATTTTTGTCGTTTTTTATTTTACGTAAAACGTACTTTTTGTAAATTTTAAATAGCTACACACTAAGAATACAATTCAATTTCAAATAAGTTTCCACTGGACATAAAAAAAAATGATAAATGTGCGCGGGCGTTGTCTCGGTTAATGCGAAAGTTATTTTAGAAATATATGTATTTATTAATAGCATGTCACATGTGCAAATAATGTTACTTCTTACACTGTAATATCGAACGGAAAAAACTAATGCAATAATGTTCATAAAACTTATACAGAGCGTTTCGAAAAAGGTTTTATTACAAATATTATATCTTATGTTTTATGATTATCGTTTTTAGTTTATATGTTACGGTAAGAGTGAATAATTGAAGATTATTTATTATCTATTATTATTAATATTTAAAGTGATAAATTAATCACATTTGTCGGGTTTTATAAATAATTTGACCCTAGTAGTAATAAATGTGATAAATTGATTTGGTCAGAAGGTCTAGGATTCATATAATTTGTGAAAAACAAAGCTTTTCGTTCAGGAATAAATACGAATCCTTATGAAGCTATGTTTGGTTGTACCCCAAAAATTGAGTAAAAAACTTCAAATCAGGAAAATTCCAAAGATATTCCTGTTGACAATGCAAATAAGGAAGAAACGATTATCAACTCGGAAAACCAAAATATAGATAAAGGGCTCGTCTCAATCATCGATACTTCCACTGAAATTCAATAAGATCGAGACTTTGCGAGAGAGTCTCTCCAAAAGCAAGCTGGAAAAATGTTAATACTATCCAACACAAAATTGCCAGTTGGAAAAATTAGGGACAGCGTTAGGGTACGCGTGCCAGAAGTCGATCGAGCCAAGGCAGATAGCTTAAACATAATCGCCGTTATTATGTCAGTTACTGATCATAAGCTACAAGCTGGGAAAAAATCGTTATGGCGTTCTAAATCAACTGACGTCACGAAATGAGTTTACACTTTGCAAGGAAAAGTTTGTCAGTATTGATGAGGTTCCTAATACAACTTGCAGTCTGCGAGAATGTGCCCGCAAGGACTCAAATTTTGGGGGAGCAAGGTTTAACACTGCAAATGTACTGGCGAATGCAACTCTGAAAATACAGTGCAAATGCAAAAAAAGCACGTTCTTTGCAATTCTAAGTGCCATAAAAGTCTTTCTTGCAAAAACAAATAATATTTTTAGTTTCTTTTTTTGTGAGACATTAATTGTTTTATTTTGATGTTATTTTTTATTGCAATTTAAATGACAATATATTTTACAGTTCAGAATATGTGAATTTATTGTCCTTTGGTTTTAAAGCAAGTACTTGTTTGTGTGATCTCTAATTAATATAATTGTAAGACTGTGTTTAATATTATAAATAAATACCTGCTGGTCAAAAAACATTGGGTTATTATTTATTTTATAACTTTCATCAATATCTGTCGTGAATTATTAATAATTAGTACTAAAAATAATACAAGTAGATCGTTTATTCACGTTTACCAAAACATGTAGTTATTATTATTAATTTTGTAAAAATATTAATAATTTTCAATTAAGCAGATTTCCGTAACATATACATACAATTATTATACATTTTAATATATTAATTTCATAGTTACACTCGCGTTAATTATAATACCGACGTATTCCTTTATTTTGAAAAACCTTAAAACTATATATACAATATACTTATCCAATTATATTTGGAAACGATGTATAGTAATTCGAAGGGCAATAAAGTATAACAAACTTTTGATTTACGTATTCTATGCACTTTTCTAACGCAAACGCAATGTACAAACAAATACGGAATAAACGAAGTAGTATTCTTTTATATACTTCTTTTATATAATCTTGTATCTTCCTGCAAGATAAATAAGAAGATAAGTCAAATTACTGTCATAGAAACTTCCAGTACCTACTATCTAAAATTCGATAGTATATACATGATATGTAAATGATATACAATTATGAACCTAAAACTATGGAATATAACCACAAATAATAACTATAAAATTAATTTTTTAACAAAAATTATTTTAAAACTCGAAAATGGGACAAAGTATGTCGTTGTGCAACACGTGCTGCCAAGCTAAAAATACGAATATTTTTCCTTAAATTTAACAACACGCGACAAAAAATTATCATTTACCACCAAACCTGCAAAATTATATTTTCGTAATTTTAATATTACAAAATAAAATAATAAACATGTTTTGATTGATAATAATGAATAGAAAATGCGAGTGAAACGTTAATCGGATCGTTTTATCGGATATCTTATATAAACAATATAATTATTTAGAAATTAGATACACACAAGACAAAAGCAAAAAATAAAGTGTTTACGTTCAGCATATTATTTTCACACTAAAAACTTTAATCGCGAATTGTACCCAGATAGCGTTAGCGCTACACGATACGTGAGTAGCAAAACGGACTGCGCGCCGTTTTCGCCATTTCTACTTTCGGTCGTAGAAGTGATATTAATATATGTATATGTTGAAGAATTCGATCATAAACTGTTCACGATGCATCATCCTCTTCCTTTCCGTGACCCCCACGGAAATGTATCAGATCATCACAGTCATCGTACTACGTCAACGGGCTTTGATTAACCTATTACTACTAGGGTGACCGCACGTCTGTAGGTTATTTTGAAGATCAGTCGAGCTATTACAACTATACATCATTTTGTTGCTCATAATAATATATTCTAAATGGCACTATTTATTTACTGACAAGAAACATTGTTCAGATTTTATTCGAATTAAACGTTGTAAAGTCGATATACGGACTTCGGCCTCTGACATGTTACCATTAAATTTGATGCCCTACTGACCAATTACAGCCTTAGCAATCTCAAGAGGGATTACCCAAGTGCGTAGGTCGTCTAGTAGTTTTCAAGTATGTGTAAGCTCAGGGGAACTCTCTATTGCCTCACTCTCATAATAAGACGGGGCGGCTTCGGGTATTACCGGAAGTAATTCAGATACTATACGTGTTTCCGAGACAAAATAGTGCAACCAATAACAACGTCTATAATAATAGGATACTAAGATCGTCTCTTGTAGATCTTATTTTTGGCTTGATTCGGGATACGGCCTTATAAGCTAAACTGAGCTAATGAGGCGATCAAGCGTCCATCAGAAAACCAATCAGTATGCAATCAACAGTAAGTGACGCGCGACTCACATGGGATAATTGCTCTTTCATACATTCAGCATCATTAAAACCAAAAATAGTAGTTAAGAAAGTATTTGTATTTTTCAAGGGAGTTTTCCGGTTGATTGAATGAGATTACAGAATTATATTCACGATTTTCAAGACATATTTATACTATAAAGTATTTAATAACTACGTATATCATATCAATACATATTATATATCGAAGAATACTAACTTTATTGCCTATGCGAAAAACGAAACTTGATTGTCTTAGACTTCTCGTGTTATTATTACAAATCCTGTCACTATTGCCAACTAAATTATGAATATAATTACAGATAAACATCATGCTTTTCTACATTGACTGTATAAGTATCCTAAAAACATCTCGACGTCCGTCTTGAGCTATGAGTTTATTTTTATAAAATGTTGAATTTCTGTCTCAAGTGTTACCCAGATAAAATACAATGAAAATTTATTTATTCTGTTTGTGGAATCTCGTTAAGGTTACAAAAGCCATCCGTATGCTACATAATCGAATGCTTTAGAGTTTATATAAATCACAGAAATTTCATTAGTTAAGTCCAATTTTATAGGCTTCCAATAACCGTCTTGATAACATTTCATGTAGCTCCGATTTCATTGGAACTCATTGCATTTTTTATTTAAATATATATTGATTTAGTATAAAGTTTTTAAAACTTTAGCAACTCGAGGCCATGTGTTAAGTCAGGGTATAAGCTGTCTTTATTCCTAAGTTCAACGAAATCCATCAGTAGTTTTTGCGCTAAAAGGTTAACACGGTCTACCCATCCTCACAGTTTCACGAACGTTAACTTTAATAATATCATTAGGATGCAAACAGTCTTAAAAGTTTTTGAGTACAGCTTAACCCAAACTGCAAAAGTTGTCTCCAGATACCACTACTTCGAACTTGTAGGTATAATTCATTCTTTTTACTCTTTATTTCCACTATCTTGTTGCTAATAGAAACTTAAAGTTGAATTAGTATAAATATTTGGTATTAAATCCATTTATTGTATAAAGACCGAAATTAAAAGTATAGTTGACACTTGTGTCGATAAATCCTAATTTAATTGTTAGAACCATCACAAACAACAAACTTTTTGACAAGTAACTATTTATTAGTTTACTTGAAAGGATTAATAAATGTTTTAAATTTAGTATATATTTTATTCAATTATTCAATTCAATTTTGTTTTTGTTTATAAATGTATCATTACAAGAGTTTACAGATATACACGAAAATATATAAAAGAGATAATAAGGTAAACGAATAGAATTAAATAAGATTTTCGTAAAAAATAATCCTATAACAAAACGATCAAAGAAAAGAATCAAACGAAAAGCTCTTTTTATTTCAATCAAAAGCCTTTATAAGCCATTTAACCCGTGATTCTCGAAAGCGGGCAAAGAGAGATAACTACTATGCATACATATACGGGATACGAGTACACAAATGCGGCCCATTACTATGATTTGTGTATCAAAGATGATAACGTAAAACAGAACATTCAGATTATAATCTATATTTATGTATTCAAATTCATTTATGACATAATCAGCTTCATATTCTACTATTATATTATCATTCCGTATTTCATGCGTATAGATGACGAGTAACTTTCTAAAATAACAATATACTTTTATATTTCTACATTTCATCGTCATTGTATATTTGTTTTACACATAACTATCTTCGTATTGTCTTATGAAATATAATAGAGTAGAAATGTTGAGGAGTATGAGAAATAGATTCATGTCTTTTTAATGAACATTTTCACTCATATAAAAGAAACAGTATAGGTATATCGACCTCTCTGAACGAGAACTATAAACAAGGCAAATGTCATTTTAAACCTGACTATTCGGGAAACTAGTTAAATGAAAAGCCCTTTGAGATGCCAGTCATTCAGGTAACAATGAAGTAAAAGGTCTATAAGCAATATACATATTACTGTATATGTCAATCATGGAAATTTCATTTTCAGTATATTATTAAATAATGCTTTTTTTAGATACTATTTAGATTAATGATTATGAAGATGGGTTTATATGTAACAAATAGGTTTAATTTACTTTCAGGAGTGATATAAATTCACTACATCACAATAAGACATTACAATAAGGTATATATTTTTTTAATAGAATAGGTTGGCGGACGAGCATATGAGCCACCTGATGGTAAGTGATTACCATCACCCATAATAGACAATGGCGCTGGAAGAAATATTAACTATTCCTTACATCGTCAATGCGCTACCAACCTTGGGAACTAAGATGCTATGTCCCTTGTTTGTGCCTGTAGTTACACGGGCTCACTCACCCTTCAAACCGGTACACAACAATACTGAGTACTGTTGTTTAGCGGTAGAATATCTGATGAGTGGGTGGTAACTACCCAGGCGGGTTTGCACAAAGTAAAATTTGCTCATAATTACAGCTTAAATATTTTGCGTAAAACGATAAGACTATGAATACTTATTGTAGAACTTAATAACAATAGTATGATTAATTAATTATGAAAAGCACATAAAATAAAATGTATTTAAATGTCTTATAGACTCGAAAACATTTTATTTAACTGGGTTTTAATATCACAGACCGAATGAAACTTTTTGACATAAACATATCTCTACTCTAGGGAAGATGCGGGTAATAGCTCATGTAATAGAAGCTGTATATCTCTTAAAATTTTGAAGTTTTCATGTGCATCGTTAAAACAGTTACTTGTTCAGACTATTAATTTATTAAACAATTTTGAATCATATTATTTATCATATTACTTATTCTTCTATTAGCGTAAAATAATAATGACTATACATTATGATACTATATTTTTAGTAAAATGTTACATTTATTTATGAATACCACTAACAAATATTACATTGTAATAATTATATTATGTTTAGTGCATTTGTTAAATTATCGTTTTTTTTTTTTTTAACTTAAGTACCAAGTGCTTTTTTATCTCCAATAAAATAATATGAAATGTTAAATATTGTTAGTATAATTTAAAGTGAATCGGTAAAAAGTTCTAGCAGCAACCAAACGCTTCCATAAAATATTGCGGCACGGACATGAGTTATGATGGCGCGAATTACTTCCCAGCTAATTTATGAATATAATATTAAGTAAATAAAATACAATTTAAAAATACTACAATATTATTCAAATTTTTAATTTAGTTACATTATGTAAAGATAATTTCATTTTAATATATACTTTAAAAGTACAAAGAGGAAATAGTTATTTATTTATTTTCACTACAGATTATTTGTTCATAATTATTTGTTGTTTTTTAAGGGAATCTCAAATCCGAAACTATTTACTACGTATAGAAACTACAATAGAGTCCGTCGTATGTGATATATCTGTAATAAAAAATAAAATGCACGATAAAAATTGATTAAAAAATGTTTGATTTTTGCTGAAATTTCTAAATAATAGTTCAATATAAATTTGATGTAATCTTTTACAAGTGCCAGAAATGTATTAAAAATAAATGTTGGATTTAAAGATAATGGATAGATTATCTTGTAAAAAATTACACATGCATACAATATGTTTGCATGTGTACAATATGTTTATTTTTCACGCGTACAATATCTTTATTAAATATATAAGTATGTTTTGATTATATCAAAACTGTATATGACAGGTTAAATATAATTAATGGTGAAATTTGTCTCTTATTATTAATATTAGGCAATCGTTATTGTAATAAAAAATAAATTGTAAAATTTTAATAGAAATTTGTAGCTAACCTGACCTGAGCTTACGAAATATTATAAGGAAAATTGTTGTTTCCTCTCGTGTAACATTTATCTTCCCGCAACAGGAATGAGGCGTCAAGCTGCAATTGCTTTCGAAATAAATAACAATTGTACCTAATTCACACTTTTCAAGTGTAACATACTGTACGAGATGAAATGAGTCTCATTAATCAATTCTTATGACAAAAAGGTTATTGGAAAATAAGACCGGGATTGCAATAAATAATAACATTAATGAATTTCTTCCTTTCAGAAGTTATTGCGAATTCATCGATAATTTATTAGAATACAATAATTAGAATTGTTTGATAAATTGAATATGTTTTTGAAATAATAATAATGCGATAGGGCCTAATTGAATAAGTTAACGCGCGTCAATTTATAATGTGAAATATATTTCTATATTTCGGTGTGCTTGACAATATTATAATATTCAGTAGGCATATCTTTATTTTCTCTCTGCGACTAGGACTACAAAGTTGTATCCGAAATTATAAATTAATATTAATAAATCAATTATTATAAATATAATATTACTTTGATAAAACGAATTGCTTTCAAAAATATTTTATTTGTACAATGGGTAAAGGTAAAATATATTTCAACAACAACACAAGAACAACAGCCTATCAATTTCACACTAACTAATTAAGGCCTCCTCTTCCTTTGCGGAGAGGGTTTGCACCATATTCCACCACGCTGCTCCAATGCGGGTTGGTGGATCCATGTGGCAGAATTTCTTTGAAATAAGACACATGCAGGTTTCCTCAGTTAAGATGCACGCGTTTTAACCACTGGGACATCTCGACTCTCTTATAAAATATAGTTAACTTCAAGGAACCATATAGCGCTCTATATAAGAGGGAAGACCCGGAGCGTACATGCTATTATTACAATGCCATATATACATATATTAATACCTACGTATATATAAAGAACATTAAACAGTAGAAAACTAATTTCCTATGTTTCTTAATATTTCGTAAATTATATATATTCTTTGAATTTATTGTATCATATATAACATTGTAATTGCATCGTAGCAGTGGTTCTGAGTAGACGTAGTACACAGCTGCATCGTTAAGACAAATGTTTTGCAAGGAAATTGCAAGGTGCTTTCAAAGATGATTTTGAAAACGTGAACAGTTGGGATTTTGTATTATTAATAAAATTTGAGTTGGTTACTATGTTTATCACGCCATTAAATAAATCAATTGGAGGATTGGTTACAAGACCATCTTTCGCTATGAAATACCTTCATATCTATCCTCTATGACATTTTAATTTATTAGAGTTTAATCATATTATTAATAATAATAATATATTCATCATCTAGATGTCTGTGAAAATCATTCAAGCAATATACAAGCACATATATAATCGCACAATATTAAATTGCACATAGTTAGATTAGGTTCTGATTATTACATTCATTTTTATTTTCTCAATTTTCCAAAATCTACGTTTAATTGACCACATTTTAGAAATAGTTTATTTTTTAGTGTGTTTGCAAAAAGTTTGAGAAAAACTAAAACTTATCAAGTAAACTTTGTAGTTATTTACAACAACAATTATTGATCAATTAGTTCTAACTATTGTACCGCATCGCTTTCTTATAATTATAGAGCAGTAGTCATATTTTTGTAAATTCGTATATAATTTATTAACATCGATACACATATATGTATTATTTTAAACGCATTTAAATTCCGGAACAATCACTGTTTTCGCAAAAATGTATTTAAGTTGATTCAATTAACAAAGACTTTCGATAAAGTTAATTTATTCTATAGGATATATTAACGCTGCCCTTTGCAATTACGCTTGGGAAAAATTAAAATAATATTATATTAGCACGTTTTCAAAGTGACTCTTGTCTGAGTTCAAACGTGTATATGATATTATTTGTCGGCCTGGAAAAATAAATTTAGCTTTTAACAGCCACTAAACATGGATAAGAAGACGAAGTAATCGTGTGTTGATTTTTATACAGGATACTTTCAACGCAATTGTTTTCTGTAGTCTTGGCGTCAAAAAGACTTAAACGACTATTTGAACGTAATCAATTTTGTTTTGATACTTTTACCAGCTCGAATGTTAGAGTTGAAAATTGAAAAGCACCTTTAAAATATTAAAATATTTTCTATTTTTAGGACCCTTCTACGTTTCAAACGAATTTCTCCTCCAAATTTCAAGTCTCTGTCTAGTTTATAGATCGTCTATTTATATGTGTGTATACCTAAGTGAGCCTTTTGCAACGGATGTTTAACTTTGTTAAATTTAATTAAAAATTGAAAGAGGAATCCAGAAGAAGGAATTAATTAAAACCATCTCTAAGCACACGATTTAAACCTTAATATCCATTACGAAAGAAGTTTCTAAGTATTTCAAAAGTGACTCTGAAATATTTTGACAATCAGTCTGATTTATTGATTAAATTATTAACGCCAGTCTTACCTTAGAGGTATGATCGCTTATTTTGGAATAATTTCGATTTTGTTTACGCAAAACCCTAATTGTTTAACCTTACCTTAAAATAAAGTTGAATTTAAGTGAATATAATTAATTAAATAGTTTTACTGTTATTTTATTAATTCATTTGATAATGAAATTAATAGAAATATTCAAAATTATTTGTCAATAACTACTGAGTCAATAAACGAATTCAAGGAGAAGCAGCTGTTTCAAAGCACCTACTTTTATGTGTAACATGCATTGACACAACGTCGGTGAAAAACTGACTCATTTACCGTGACGGTCATATGAGTCGACCGTAGCGTGACACTCTCTTATGCCGTCAGGATGCCTCTCTGCCACATCTCTCTTTCTTTTCTTGTATCATTTATGTTTTACGAGACGTAAACGTCGTAACTTTTTTTTCTAAAAAATATATAAGTAATGACTTAGTCATTTCTGACAGCACGAATATCTGTGATCGGTGGTAATCACTAACCATTAGTGTTCGCATTTGCTCGCCTATCTATTTGATAAAAAACCTTACAAATCCTATAAATATTTAATAACCATCAATTTCGATGAGTCGCATCTGCTGCTCGATCGATTTTTTTTTTTGTGGAATAGTAGATGATATATCATCTATCCCGGTACCCATGTGAGCGTTCAAGCCATCGTCAAACCAACCAATTACGAATATGGTTTAGAGACCACGTTTAATTACTTATACGAGATGACTTGGTGTGTAATTCACTTATAATTGACACTTGTTGCTTCGTTATTTTTATTTTAAAAAAAGTATTCGTTTAACTGTTACGCGCAAGAAAATAAAGGCACAATATTGTACAATTAAAAACAATGAACAATTCAAAACGAATGAAAAGTATAAAAACGTAATGAAAACGAATTAAAAATAATACGACAAACAAAATGAACCATTCAAAAGTGAAATAATTATGGCGACATTAGACATGAAAATTAAGCGAATAATTAATTTACGACGTTGAGTATTTTTTTTATGGGAGAACGTGAAAGGACGGCGCGCCATTCATTGAAAAGGATTAATTGCACGTTTAGAGAATTACGACGAAATAACTTTAAAAATATGATAAAATGTTACGTTATATTTTTGAAATACCTTTAAATAAGCCGAACGCTTTAAGTACTTAATATTCATTTGTATTGAATACTAAATGCTTACACTGTTCATAAAACATTGTATTCAATTGTAAATCGAATTAATAAATGTTTATTATAAAGAAATCGCCATTGGATTGCTCTCGTTCAATTTCTAAAGCATTAATTATTGCAAATAATTTTTATCAAAAATGAGTAACGTACCGTACGTACGTATATATTTTTTTTATTTACACAATAATTGTACCTACTCGTTATGATTGCACTTTAATAATACTAATATCATAATTTAATTGTAGGTTGTTGCTTTTAAATTGGTTTCACATCACGGGTCATCATATTATTATTCATTTATGAAATACTACTTTTAGCCTGCAGCTTCGCTCAAGTTATCGATGTAGGTGGTCAGTTATTATGGAAAAGTAGCCTCGGAGTTCATCTCGCTTCGTAACAATTTTCATCAAATTCGGTGCAGCAGTAAGGCCTTGAAAAGGCACAAATAGACCGAAAGAATTGCTTTCGCAATTATAATATTAGTATAAATTTACCTAATATATCATTGATATAACTAGTTAAGTTTCATTATAACCACTTATCCAAAAAAAAGCAAATGCGCTTTGAATATAACACCAAAATATATTCATATTTTAACGCTAAATAGTTAAGAACTAACTTATTAAATACGAGAGAACTGCTAACAATTTATTAAAAATATTTTACCGAAATATACGAAGTTCAGGAATGTATGAGAAAATTAAGTGTAGAATATTTACCAGGTTAAATCGCCCAAATTGTTTACAATACCAAAATAAATGGGCGGCATAGCGAAAAGCGCCCCGTGTAATGAAGGTCGCATGCTATCCGCAACCTCTGCGAGCGTGGTGCAATCGCACTCAAAAACATGTCTTTTGTTCGATCCACTTCAAAGTGTATATGGTTAATTGAAGAGTCTATTAACAAGGCAGGCAGACTAACCTCTAAACTGACGAGGCTATACGCAGCCGACGGTTTATTCAACTATTATCACTAGGAAAAAGTAATCGTACTAAAGCATGCGTTTAAATTTTACGCTGTCCGATTCTTTTATATACTGGTTTTAAATGAAATGTATTCTAACAAAATCTAAATTAAAATTAACCTTTGTGTTTTGAAGAATTTGCAAAATGGCGCTGGTAAGATTATTCTGAAACTATGGTATAACTATTTTTATTTGCATACCCTCATACATTTGTAGCTTATCAATAACAATTGTTAGATGTTAGTTCCCTATTCTGAATAATAAACATATACTCTGAGACCGTTTTTCATGATCTGTTACGAAATATGCATAATATAGTTCAACTTCACAACAAAAAATACTTTAAATATAACCAAAACTAATTTGTGAATTATTTCATAGCTCGTTATCACCTTATCTACGATCAACTTTAGTAGCTTAACTCGCTATTCGATATATATAATTAATAATTATTTCTTAACTATGTGTTTGTTATGATATATCTACGTAAGAATTACAAAATCAAAATTTATAATACATATTTACAAAATCAATAATTGCTAATTTACGTATAACATTTGTTTTATAATTATTTCTTTAACCTTTGAAGCTATTTAATTTGGCAGGATTATCGTTCTTATAATCCTTTAAACCGGTTTAGTATAACGTGCTCAAATCCTTTATCGTAAGATTTTTTTTTTTATTTTAATTTTGCGTTATTTTGCTACTCCTTCCTACTCATAGAGGAAATTGATTACAATATATAGTGATGGTAGCCTTAAGTTATAATATGAAGATACGACATAAATATCTCTATTTTTTTCTTAGAGAGGAGGACGGACGTTAACCATACTCAGAGTTCTATGTCAAATGGGTACTTTTGTTTAACACAGAAGAAGAACTGGATTTATTTTTGATGGTACGGCACAGCGTTGTGTGAACGTCATTCAAAAGTAGTACTTCACATTAATGCGCTCATCCGTAGGGGGTTGACAAGAATGCGTGGAATGCCTGATACTTAATTTACAATATACTGGTCTTGCATATCTGTGTTGTTAGAGATCGGATAGCTTTGAAACAATAGCTGAGTCGGGAATGAAACTAATGGAATAAACTTTTAATGATGAATTTTCTAACCATTAGTAGAATATTAAAAAGAAGGAATTGTAAAAGGAATGAAGTATAAAGGGCTTCCGTGTACTTGCATGTCTTTTGTAATTTGTCTTTTCGATATATTGTCTATTATTTTATAGAATATTTTATCTTTCATTTGGTAGCCGACTTTTGTTTGTTACAAATTCAAGTCTCAAATTGTTTAACATTAATAAAATTAGAATTACAAAAAATATACAATACTTTTTATTGGATTTTAGTTTCAGGGGAGTATCTTTTAAATTAGAATATTTTTAACCTTTAGGTGGATAAAACTATTATCGTCTCTTCGCGGATAGAACCTACCTTTTATTTTTTAAATGAAATATAACATTTTGCACATTGAGTTAATTATTTTTAAAAGTATTTAATTAGATGTGAAGCATTTTCTTATATATATGACAAACGTCAGATTACTTTAATTTATTTTTCTCCTTTATTTAATCTTGAAGAGATGATTAATATTTTTAACAGCGATTATCACAAAAGAATACGAAGAATCAGTTTGATGAGAACTTTGGTTTGAAACTTATTTGCAGAATCGTGCTTTTATAACAGTTAGGTACTTAGAAATATCTCAAAATTTTAATTTTAAAGGACGTCCAGACATAAATATAAAGTCGAAAATTATAGAAATATCTGTGTATTTGGTATATATATCAAACTATACTGATTCGAATTAAAGGAGTCCACTAATATGATATCAGATGAACTTCATTAGCACTCAAAAGATATAAGTTACAAAATTTAGGAATCTATCAAGGCATAAGAAACCATGTATCATACGCACATTCATATACAATACCAAAAATATTTCCGTTTAATTCACAAAACTCGAGATATGGAAATTATTCATAATCTGAAATTGTAATTGAAAAATCAACAGACGAAGAAATTCCATGTCCATTCCATAGAATTTCATTGACAAATGAACATTACATTATTAATTTAATAAGAAAGCGCTTAAAGAAATACTCCAAAATTAAATAAAGACTTTTCCTTTGACTTTGTAAAGTGGAACAAAAATAAAAGTCCCATTCCAGACGGCTGACGTAATATTTAGGGAAAAGTACATATATATCAAATTTTATTAATCATAAAAATCGTGACACTGACAAATCAGGTCAAACGACTATCTAAGTCAAGTGGGTCGCGAGATATAAATCCATAAAAACCTATTTATTAAATGGTCCTGAAGCCTGTCATAAAGTTATTTAGTATAACGACCCATAAAACGTTTAACTATTAGTCAAAACATATAGCAGCTATATCAGAAGTACGAATCAATATTGATTTAAATACATTGATTTGTTCGATTGGACGGTTTAATTACCAGCTACCCGCCTTGGATACATACAGCTAAATATAACTCCAAGATATTTCATGACACGTGTACGAGTGTCTACCAACAATGAATGCAATGTTAGACACGTGGATGGCGCATAGTCCTATTCCGCAGCACTAGGGTACAGAAGAATATTGGGACCCTGTATGAAAGTAAAAAGTTGACTAAGTACTTGTCAAGCTCGCGCAATTCGGGTTTCGCACCACACTTTACCTTCTGTTTATATATAGCAACAACCAGTCTAGCACTTTTCGATTATATTATAATCTGTAAGTATTGCCAGAGAGTTTAAAAAAGTACCTCCAGATCTTAAATGTAAAAAAATACATGAAAGGTGAGTATTATAGAACTGAGCCCGAGTTCGAGGCCACGTCACCGTAGGGGGCCTAGGATGAAGCGAAAAAAATAAGCATAGGAGACAGAATGTCCTTGCCAAAAGTACGGAGTTGCTCCAATAAACTATAGGTACTCTATTGCGAACCATTACATTTTTTTTAAACTTGGCATGTCTCTGCGTATAATATATATAATCCAGGACTGTGTTGATACGTTTATAATTATGTATAAAGATACATCATTATAATTATATTTCTTACTAACTGTACGCAAATGGCTTTGTCCACATGGGATTCCGTTTGTGACAAAAAACATTCAAGAACTTGTTATATGAACCCTAACTAAACCCAAGGGGTGAAAAAGTGGCTTACGTATGTCCTTAGTTTTAAAGCTTGCTCGACCGTGCCAAATATCATAATATTGGATTCAATTATAGCTCCGTGAAAGCGTAACAGACAGATATACGGACAGAATTACTTTTGCATTTATAATATCAATTACAGTTATATAAATACATTGTACAAATGTTTTTAAATTTTATATATTTATACATATATGTTTATTAGTAATTAGAATAAACTATGCTATTATTTTTATCGCTGCTGATAACTTTATCTGTACAATAATACATATAACATCCTCTATTCTATCAGTACCTTTCTTGCTTATATCTTGAAGCCTCACGAGTCAATGGACCACCAGATTATAAATGAATACATTAATCAATGTCAATCATGAAACCTGAGCCAGATATTGTACTAATATTACACTGACATCCCTCGACCCGGAATATAGCAATACAACAGTATTAATGTCCGGCCGTAGAATAATTGATTATTGAATGGTACCACCCAGGAGAGCAGCATAAGAAATTTTAGAATAGGTATGTTTCTAAATTGTTTCTGACGATTTTATATAAAATAACCCATTATTTGATTTGCTTTTATAAATAAATCGACAGGAACATGGTTAAGTAAACAACATTGCCTTTACGCATATTAAATGAGACGCATACGAGCAAAATGGAAGCAGTGTTATGAAATAGATCGTTTTTGTTTATTAATGCAAATCAACGTTATATACTCATTCGGGAATAATATTCGAACATACAGAGACAGGTAGTGATTTCATATACCGAAGTATAACCGTAGTATAAAGCCCAATACTACACATGCGTACATGATTGGCGGTACAATTTAATTTCCAATAACGCTGAATGACGTTTCAGGGGACCAACGCTATTCACATTGATTAAAGTTCACTTTACCGTCACTCGCATAATCAATGTTCACCACATGTTATAATAGGACGTGCAAGATATATATTTTTTAATATTATACGACGAAATTAAAGATGTTAAAATATTTCTTAATAATTATTCTAAATATGCCAGTGCTTCGATCGCATCGATTAAAATAAGGGTCGCGGTTCGAAATCGTAATAACCACAATGTCTTATAATTTTTTTCCTCGTATAATTCATCTCATAGGTACTCGGTTAGATTAAAAATCTTGTTGAAGGAAGAATTTCTGTCGTGTATAGCACCACTGGGGATTGCGAAACCGGGATTTCGAATTACCGGGTTCAGATATGTAAATTACGCGACTAATTGATATTGCCTGATGTATGTACATTGATAACGATCCCGCGGGATACGAGAGGTTTATATGCTAAGAATGTAAAGTAAAATCTATTGGTTTGCTTGATAAGAATGCCTTTAATATTATCGCAAACGATGACAAAAGCTGAGTAATATTCATTGCATCTAATTGTATAGATCTTATGTCATTTGCACACAAAAAAAACAAACACACGCAATTTAGAACAAGCCATTTAAAACAATTTAGTTTAGTTCTACGAATTAAATAAATCTAGCTGTTGATTCTGTATGATGCTTTTGGCCGTTTCCAGATTCTCACAAAAGCTATCAATTTATATGAAACTATTACACGATTATAGTTTAGACTTTTGAGTCGAACATAAGTTACATAGCATGATCATATTTTGGATTTCACAATAATTTTGAAGAATAATGACGTAAGGCGTCCGGTAAGGTATACCAGTATTAGCACAGTATAGGCGGATAGATACCGGCTATATTATCTATGTATAGAAAAGAATAGCTAGTGATACACAAAACTAGATAGCGGTCAACTGTTATAAAAATACTAGAACAAACAACTTAATCAATCTCTTTAATCAGAAACTTTTTATCTCATAGAGGTATTAGATTGCAAAAAGATACTCCAAAGCATTTTTTTATAAACTATGATTAGTTAATATTGATCATCTGGCATACTATTGGGTCTTGTATAAATATATCTAAACTCGGCGATACTGTACAATCGCTGTGTTGCAAATTTCGGAATTCAAATTTTGTTGCGGGATTGCTTCCTCTAATCACGACAAAACCGCAGTTCAGCAATGGCTCAGAGTAAGCTCTAATCGAAAGTGTTTACTCAGCAGTTGATCTTATTTGGCACCTTAGTTTTGATTACATTTTGTAAACACAATAAATTGCTAAAAAAAGCAAGTGATTTATGTAACCATGATGATGTTTTCTGCTTTTCGAAAATTTGCGAATAATTGGATCATTGTTTTATCCATCAAGTTTTCCATTACCGTTCGGGTTAATGTTCCAGAGTGATTTTACCTAAACCGTTACAAATTGTATTCGACGCGAATGTTTTTTTAAAAATATAAACGTATAAAATCCTCTAGTGAGTCTAACATCTTACCGATGTTTTTATATTAGTTTATATCTAAACTTAGCGATATTATCCCACTACCAAAAGTATATTCCTAAGGTCTGCCTAATGCTTGTTATTGCAGTATTTTAAACATTAGCCTTGCTCAATTATGCATGTTTTAAATGATCGTTATGTGATTTTAGTATTAATAACCTACGTGCGATGAATTAACGTAGAACTTCCGAGTCATGCTAAAGGTACATAACCGCATTACTCCGTCGTCAACCGCAATATTAATTATAAACGCCTATTGGCATAGGTATCCTCTAGATAATTATACTCATCCTTGAACCTTACGAAAAATCAAGATAATGTTACTTCTCAAATCTATATTTCGAATTGTAAAACAATGTGTTTTACAAAAATATTATCTCAAGCAATTAGATTAGGTAATTAATGTTTTTATTATCTCTTTTATTTATGTGCCATTGTTTATTTATTAATTAAAAATACAACGTCAATTTTATACTAGCATTGCTAAAAATATTAACAAAGAAAAAATATTAATCGGATGTACAGAACAGTCGTTGAAGTGGTGAATCGTACGCCCTACCTGTTGCGAGTACGTGTCAGGAATGCTAACAGGCAGATCAAATGCCATTCCTCTGCCAGGACGACTCCCTATTATTACTGTCTACTACATATTATTTGAATGCCATTTTTGACGTTTACGTAGAATACAGCATACGTATTAGTTAATAGAACCTTTATTTTCATATTAAATGAAATATATTTAATATAGCATATTCATTGAATAACCTTTAGTACATTTCTGAATTTAGGGAATTGGATATTAATGTCCCCATTATTGTGATACCTTGCTCACACACGACTCACCGACTATTCATTGATTGACCCAAATTGTCTAACAATATCGTTCGATCAGCTTTGTGAGCTAAGACTACCTACTTGCATGATGCATCGCTTAGCAGTTTGAGGCACAGTTCTACGCTACATTAGATTTACAAGGTATATGTAAGATTTATATGCGACCAAATAGATCAGTTTGAATTCAAAAACAGACCTTGATGATGCTCTGAAGGCTATCTTAGATTTTCTTTTGAGTTTTATGGCGTGTCGTCTTCGAGCACGAGCGACGGCGCCCGCGAGCAACGCGCCTTGGGAATCATATTCGCTATCATCCTCGCTGGAAACACCTTCGACTGGCACGGGCAGGGCAGGGCATCTTGAGCTACCCGCACCACCTCGGCCCGTGCCCCAGGCGAGCATAGAACTTCTAAAAGATCTGAGTGCCTCCGTTGTACAGGCCCTCTCGTTTCGCTGCTAGAATGCAACAACATATCGCCGCACCAGTACACCAACGTATTCCGCGGTATATTCTAGTCACACACAGTAAACACCTTTAACCACGGGCAATTATAACGCAATGTCCTCAAATGACGCAACAACACTTTCTCACAATGAAGTTAACTAATTGTCTACCAGTCGTGAGACGCGACACAAAAGCACGTGGCCGGCGTTTCTCTATGTGACCGGTGTGCGCGCGCAGACTCCCGTCACCATTATCACAAAGCAAACATGTTGGTATCTCGCGCACACATTAGCGGTGAACCGAGGCTCAGTACATCCTATCCATGCATGTGTCTATCATACGGCGATATCACCTGCGCTATCAAATAAATAAGCCAATTCATTGAAGTACGTTATATTGTTATTAGGCTCATAATGTAAAAATCGATCAGACTAACATTTTAAAGCAATCTATCCACTGCGGCGATTTATTATAAAATAAACAGTTTAAATATTAAGTAAAGGACGCTAGACAATTAAAAACTAAACAGAGTTCGGACTCACGGAGTTGACATTGGTCGAGTCAACATCGCGTGACCTTCAAAGTGGAATGTATTTAAATAGATACACATACACTACTGTACTATGGGACTGTACAATGTAAGTATTTATTTTAGGAAGCGACATATATTTATTTGCCTTTATTCTTTTAGAACATCTTTAAATTTAATTTTATTGACAAAAAAATTATCTAGTCTGAATTAGTTTTATAATCTATTAACCTTCGAATCCTCCGACATTAAGCACAAATCACACATGCATGAATCACAATGCATATTTAAGTTACGATTAAAATGTATTAATTATTTGGTCCAAACAACACTTCACTATACATTATTTTTTAAACACAAACGAGTATAGTGTGACGGTACGTGTTAGGTTGGGGGAACATACACGTTGACTAACTATACTCAAGAGGGCCTGTCGGAGCAAGCGCGGGCGCCGCTGTTCCGTCTCGCATCGTGACATCGACGTAAGCGCCAAAATAGAAATACTCGCTATCGTCGCTCCGCAAGGATCATTGTTCGAACGAAGGATGATTTTTACACATGTTTTTGAGTTCCACAATCATCATCAAATCTTTTCACATATTTGATTGTCTTTCGGTCTCACTCTTATATTAATAGTAACTTCAAATCGAGAAAGTTGTAATGGAAATAATCTCTAAGGAATAATTTGTTTGAATACCTACGTTCTAATATTATATATAAAATTTTTTTGGAGATATAGGAGATAGATCTGCACGGAACTGTAAGTCCAAGTTTTAACTTGGTCAAAAAATTATAATGAAATGAACTAAAATTAATCACACACAATAAACAATCGCTTTTTGCATAAATTGAAATAAAGTGCTGAAAACGAAATATTACATTTTTGATTATTTATAATTTATTTTTCTTCTTTTTGAGAGTATTTTTCAACTGCCTCTTTTTGTACAAAAAGACCGCGTCTTTAAATCGAAGTGTCCTGAATTGACGGCCCGTGTTTATTAAGTCCAAGTCAAAGTGATATAGACAACTGATCCATAAACAAAAAATACTGTCATACTTGAACTGGCTTATAAAAATATATCTGAAATGGACATGCAAAAACACTTGTATTTTATTAAGACATCAGTATCTGTACACTATTTGTTTTTCATGTCACAATTTCATTTCAGAATTCAGAAATATAAAACTCTGAATGCGAATATAATTATAATATCATTGAAGTACAGGGTATTTTAATTAATTTTTATATAAAACGCGGTAGTTTTAGTTCTAGTGTTTGACTGATGGTTTTTTAGCTCCGACTTAGTCTTCGGCCATTTTCGGCCTAAAGTCACTTAAGATTTCTTCAACCTTCAATGGCTTCAGCTAATTAATCAGCTTAGGCTATAAATCGGCCTTAATACAAACAGTAGTATTCGATTTTAGATAAATATACACTAGCCCTTATTCCTACATCAGTGAGATGCGATCACAACAGGGTAAATCAAAGATCCAAATACAAAATAATGGAGATCAATCCGGTAAGCAAAACAGATATCAAGGAACAAAGCCAAAATACATTACAAAATACCACAAGATAAATATTCGCTACCCGAGTAACAATGTCACATGAGTGAATGATAAAACGACAAATTTAAAAGTAGCATTTGTTAGATGAGAAAATTATCTATTGATTTACATATGAACTGAATATTCTTATGTCTAATTGTGTTCATAATGAGCAATAGTTTAAAAAATATATATTATATCTGGCAACATTCATGTTTTTTCGAAGGCCGAAAATCGAGAATTAAGTCAAATGAATAACCTTTTATTTTAAAATATTTATTCTTAATTTTTTTTACTTTTGTCCTCTGCCGCCGTAATTTGCAATTATGTTTCAACTGATGGTAACTTACAATTAGTTGAATATTTACAAGGCGTAGTTATGGTTTACACCTATATGTGTGTTTTTTTTAAATATATATTACAACACCCGGCAGAAAACTTAATTAACATAATTTATAACTCTAAAAGTCTTGTGAATTTATACAATTGAAAATTTAAAAATAAATTCGCAATAAGCACTGGAATACAGACTAAACGTATTATGACAAAAAATTTATCAACTGAAAATGTTTAAATAGCCGTCTCGTTTTTTATAAGGATTATTATTTTTAACAGGTCCCTGCTACATTTACGCAAACAGTCAGAAAGGTGAAAATTCCTGTAGGGGCGAATTATTTTCACAAACACATCAAGTTTGTATTCAAATATTTACTTCAGCCAAAACTAACTAAAAGTCAAAACATTTAATGTTTTCTTTTTTTATGAATCAACTTAAAATGCTAATGTAATTTCGAGTTTATGAGTTTAATGATTATTGTTTTAAAAGTCAGTAATGTCATTTATTGGCCCGTTTTAGCCGATATTGCAGGGAATACCACTATCGTAATTATAATAATGGCATACATAGCACGTGCCCAGGGCTCCCATCCTGAGGGGGCCCCCGAAGACCCAACAATTTCTCACATACGTTTCGGTACATTTAGTCAACATGTACTTTACATATTTACAAAATAGCAATATTTGTAAGCAATACTAACATCTTTGATGATAGTTAATATTAAAAGTTGAAATCTATAAAGTACTCTTCATGATAGAAATAGATATGATATGGCCATATGAATATCCAATAAATCAGATTCCTAGGAATTTACGAAAATTACCCCATCGTTTATTTAAAACTTAACTTAAGACCTCGCTCTCTCCTTGCAAATAATATCTACATGGTAGACGAATTTTTAAAATTAAAAATAAATAATGCAATTGTTACTTTGTTAAATATTTTGCTAGATGTGTAATGTTAGTAAATATCTAGCAAAAGGGCCCCAATTTCATGCACGCCCAAGGGCCACTGCATAGCTTGAAACGGAGTACAAAAACTCAAACACCGCTGGGGGTCTCGTCGATCAAGTCTTGGACAATTGAAATATTTTTGGGGGAAGGGCAGCTCGTCAGAATACTGCTTGTTATTTAACAACGTAACGTTTTTTCGAATTTATGTACAAATAATTTATAAAAAAATATAAAATTCACGTACAGCGTAGTACAACCTTCATTCATCACAATCATTCACTAGCTTATTCAATTCATTTAAGGTTGTAAGCTAAGGATATTTTATGATAGTAAAAGTAAGGTATATTTTGAGGAATTTAGCGACCGCTTGCTTGTTGCCAACAAGTCTTAGGATTAGACTTGAGTAGGTATTCTGCCGCCATGCGGGTTGTTGAAACGACTGCTGCCGGAAGCCAAATGTCATTAGATAATAGCCTACGCACCTTTAATTTAAAAATACCGTTGAAAAAAGGCGATTAATTACTGGAAGAGTGATAAATATATTGAAAATGAATTTCTATGAAATTTCGAATTACGTTATTCGTTTACACGTGCAATTTTTTTTTATCAATTTGTATAATTTTCAAATTCATACTACTTATTTGTTTAAAAATAAATAAATATTTTATTTTATTTCGTAAAAATTCACAAAATTTAAATAGATAAATAACATTACAGTATTTATATTTAACGTCATCACACATGTTAAATATAACTAAAAATATTGACAATAGCAATAGATTATAATATTTCAAAATTTAGACGGTTATTACGCCGTAAAACCTAGTAAATTTGTACCATTAAATAAATAACTCGGCTTAGAGTACCTAAATCCGACAATTTGTGGAAAATAATACTAAAAGTAGTACACCGTAATCACAGAATAGAGGACACGAGGGAATCTTTTCATAATGCTGGAAAAATACTAAGAGATAAAACGAGAATATTAGTTTAAAGTAACTATACAATCGCTAAGCTGTCTGTAATTGTGTTATGTTTGATGAACAGAGAGGCAGGCATTTTAAACAATCTTAAATAAAAATTAATGATGTTAGTTTAATTTGTTATTTCAATTTTATAGCATCGTCCTGGTTCAAAGACATTCAAACGTGTATAAACAACTGTGCAAAACAGTGATTGACTGTAACAGGTCTACACCCAAAAATAAAGTGTTACAACGCGAAGCAACGAAGCGCGCGACATTTTCGCATGGCGTAGTGAAGTGCCGCCATTCGCCAACACATCTGCCAAGAGATAACTCTATTTATAAACAATAGTAAGCGCGTGATCAAACACTTTAAGATGATGGGCTATTTTGATCACAATAAATGCGATTAAAGATAAACACGGAAGAAAATAGACCCATACTTCGTTTTATCTGGCGTTTTATTATTTCGCTTGTATAATCATTAGATGACGACTTGGTAACGAACGGCGTCAGTTAACGACAGTGTTTTCAGAGGTTTACAAATAATTCATTTCAATTAATTTATATTGTATTGTTCTCGCTATAATATACCCTGTACCTTCTAGTCACGAAAACGTATTGAACATTTCCTAAACTGTGGTGAGAAAGTTAGAAATTAAATTTCTGGAGAATATTTGGAGTCGAAATTAAGCCACCATTTTAAACGATCCTATTAAAATTCTCAACGTTAACTCCCCTAATTACTTTCCGCCTACTGCACTTTGATTAAATAAATTACCTACTAGAAATATGCTTGCTTTAAGAGTCTATTGACTACAAATTAAAGGACGTGGTATTTGCGAAAACCTTTTGCCCTAATTTAATATGAATAGACTTATCATTATAATGATTCATCTGTACAAATAATTTCATTTATGTTAATTTCTTATGACTTTTTGTATCCTTTAGGGGTTAGCTCTTTAAGAGCTTAAATTCCAATTATTTTCTTACAATTTATTCATATTATAGTTGAACCAGAAAAGCCATTCAAAGAAATAAACCGGGTCTCGATATTTAGCGGGCTTAAGATTTCAAGGTTTTTCCCCATTAATATTCCATGAACTATTTAGAACAAATTAGTATGTATACTTGCAAACAAATATACCGCTACTAATCATTTTTCGTATTATTTTTCCTTAAATGGTTTGATTAATAATTTGACCTCATTTGAACTAAACGTTCAATCATACAAGTGTATCACATTCTCATTAATATTTGTATGAAGTGAATTATTTTTTATTGGATAAACTAGCAGGGTTTATATTATTTAATGAAACATCTTAATTTCCGAATTATTAGTTTTTCTCTATTTATATCTTATAAATATACGGAAGACGAATTGACACAAGTATTGATGATAGACATTGCGCATTTAAATCCAGTTAGAAAAAATATTAAGAAAATATTTACATGTCAAATATTGCTTGTATGTATAAATAGAGAATACCTACTTGATTGATAAGATCATACTCTTTTAGTAGTACTTTTAAATCATCAAGCGGAAATATTTCATATCGTGTATTTCAGTAAGAATAAAAGTAATATCAAATAAACCGGTCTACAGTATTTTATACTCTCATCCGTAGCTTAAGTCCGCAAGCGGAAAGAAGCCTTGTAGAGTAGAGAAAATAGAAAACTAGAATAGAATGAACTCAAACTGAAACTAGATCAGTGTGGACTTCGAAAAATATTTTTAATCAAATCTTGACTAACATAGCACAGCTAGGTAACGATCGCTTCGTAAAACAAACGATGTACAATAATAATTTTGAAATGTATGCATATTTACGGACGAATCGCCAGTAAAACTTTTCACGGAATTGATTACATTTTTGTAAAGGCTACGGAAGTTAGTGACAACATTTGAAAAAAATCATTTTGTTTCCAATCTTTTATTTTCTATTCACATAAATTTGATCCGTTGATCCGATCGCACCTATTCATGTGGTATCTTTTCTCTTGGAAAAATATGTTTACTGTACACAATGCCGTCTCATACTTCACAAAAGGTAAACAACCTTTTGCACACAAAATTGATTTGAGTATAAATAAATTTTGTTTCCTTCCCCTTGTAAAAGAATTTTATTTACGAAAGTAATCACGTCTATCCATTTACTTCGAACGGTTAATATAATTAAATCCTTTACAAATTCGTTTTATTATTCGTAACATTGTATAAAAAGAACCTTCGAAATGCCATGAAGTGTGATGAAAACTTGATTGCGTCAGTATTTACGTTATTTTTGGATAGTTTTATTAGTTTTTTCGTGTAACTGATATTGCGTGAATTGGATATCGTTGATATCGAGCTCATGATTTTTATACTTCGTGGATTTTTTATTTCATAAAAACGTTGCTTTTAAATTCAAACTTGGAATTGATTGACAATACACACAAAAAATACTTCAAAATGGTTTGAGTACTGTTTAGAGATCCTCTCTGAGAGGAAGATTAGAGAATTACCAAACACAAGTGCACCCTCTTCTCCTTCATTCTCTTAATCCGATGGAAAATCCGAAAGTCGATTATGTTAGCAATGTTTACAGTCATATAACATATAATTGTATTTCTTTTTATTACTTAACTATGTCAATGTTTATTCTCAGCTATTTAATTACAATGTCATTGCATGTAATAAATAAATTAAGACTACGTTCAATTCTGCAAAATTGATAATTACGAAAGAGTCAAGGATTTTGTATTTTATTTTAAAAGCTACATATTTCGAGATCCTAGATTCAAATCTTAGTTCAAGTAAATGTAAAAAGTCTATCAAAAAATATTTTCAAAATAAAAGAAGAATATACACTCTTTTTGAAATAAAACTAAGCCTTAGTGTTTTCCCAAATGTAAAAACGAATGTATAGATTTATTTATATAAAACTACAACAACAGGTATATATGGGGTCCTTGGTTTCATCATAGAATAATAGCCTGGCTAATCTAAGCTCTTCGGAATTCGCAATTGATAAGAATCGCGTTTGTCTAGCAAACACACCAAGGATTTTTTAGATTATATCTTATGATCGCCTATATTGGTTACTTTAGGTGTGGTAGTACTTTTACGATCTATTAAGTAAAAATAAATTGAAATCAAAAGAATTTATGAATATAATTATACTCTTTTTTTTCAGCGGTTATTCTCGCTCCTAATATTCCCTAATCGCATAATATCGCATGTTGCAATAAAATTGCATAGCTGCATATTAAAAAGGTTATTTCTTTGCCTTTGATATATTTCATTTTTTTATCTAATTTGTAAGTAAATAAGTGTTTTTTATTACATAAATATATATATCAAGTTTAAAAGATTTATTAATTTGATTTTGTAGTTGTGTTGTGTTCAGAAATCCTCAATTAAACCTTATCGAACTAAAATAGCTTACGAGTGGTCCAACGTTCAAATATATGAATTTGATGCTGTCATCAGATACTAGATCAAAGACATTTAAGTTAAAATTACAAAATTACGTTGTATAGCAAGTGCTTAACTTTGATAAGAAGGATCATTTTGTTTAATCATTTTATTTATATCAAAGGAACATTTCAAAATTATGTCTAGATAATTTCAATATTATAAAAATATTAAAATTATCATTAGTGTTATTGACTTAAATATGTTTATTTGTGTATCTGAAAGTAACATTTTATCGGACTGATTATTGTCTCACTGTAAGCTACTAAAGCGTTCACAACAGAACTTGACATTTATATGATTTATGTGACCTTAAGAAGGACATGGGAAAGTAAGTTACAGTCTATATTAAAAAAATATAGTGAAGATGTGAAGTCGCGGAAACAAACTTTTTTACTACTAACAGTATTATAATAATTTTCGAATTAGTTATAAAAGGTTTATATACTTTATTTCACAAACTTTGAAAACGACATCGGAATGCGTCCACTTATTCGATTTAAGCACAGAAAATGTTATATTAATCATATTAATATTATTTAAAACAAACAGTTAAAAGTTTTGAAGTTTATAGAATCCTTATCACTACATAGTATAAAACAAAGTCGCTTTCTCTGTCCCTATGTCCCTTTGTATGATTTTGGATTTTGATGCGGTTTTTTTTATAGATAGAGTGAGTTGAGAGCAGGTTTTTGTACATAATACATGCACAATATATGTAGTTAAGAAACTCTGATAATTTTAGAAGTTTGTAATGTGACGTCGTAAATAAACAAATTCTGTAGTATATTCAGTATCAGTATTGTACCCGTGCGACGCCGGGGCGGGTCGCGAGTAAAAGATATATCTAGTATTTATCACATATAGAAGCTCTGTATTAGTAATGCATACATTGTATAAGTTTTATACACGTTGTGTATGGAGTGAATTTAAGATAGAAACAAAAATGTAGCGAATAAACTTTTAATCCCCCATAGCATTAAACACAGCCGTTATAAAATGTGTATTCTTAGGTAGCTTATATTGCTGCTATATTAAAAATTAATGTTATGTGATAGAAATGTACAAAACATTTAAATATCAAACTTTTTCCTTCAATCGAGTATGAAACCAGATTGCACTGTAACGTGAGAACAGCTTCAATACTTCAGTTATTTTATTTTCATAAATTCATTTCATTTCTTAGTATTACTAATGGCTATATATAAATCATTCTTATTTAATTGTAATTAGTAAAAACCCAAGAATTGTATTTATATCAATGTACGAGTATGTATTAGGATTTAGATACAACTTTATTGTGTTTTTGTTTAACTTTGAGATTTGGCAATGAGTCGAATTTCTTTTTCTTGATTAAATGAGCGTTATGAGTTGTGCGCGAAAGTCTTACATTATAATTGCTGAAAATTACCTTAATAGAATTTTATCTTTGAGATACGGCTTATCTCATAACCTAATGACGACTAAGACGACGACTTTTTGTCAAATATTTGATGGTTCACGGTAGACTGGACAGTCAACCTGATTTCGATGTTTGACGAAGTTAATTGTGATCATTGTCGATTTTTATATTTAGTCATATGGAACAAATTGCGAAAATCGTGTTCGCAAATGAAATACCTACGTATCTGTTGACTTACAGCAGCCTGGATTTTAATATAGTCCTTAAACAAAGTAAGCTTGTGGCTTCGCCAGTGTAGGATTAGCTATAGTAGTTACTTTATCTACAGGAACGTAATACACGGTGTTGAGATTATCATAAAATAGAAAAGCAAAACGTGACGTTACAACTCTGGGTAGAATTTTAAATTTTTAAGAAATCTCGACAAATTGTTTTAATTCTTTTTAAATAGGAATTAATTCGTACAAACTACTGGCCAGTCTCTTTACATTGATTATGCAAGAAGTTAAAACTATTTCTTGCACCGTCCAGGCGCTGGCAACCTTGGGAATTCAAATGCTATACTTGTAAGGAATACAACAAATGTAAAATATTTAGAATAAAACTTTATTCTTACCAAGTCTAAATATACGGGAAGAAAAATTTAACAGTGTTGTACTTCAATAAACAGTTATCATTGGAACGGTTGAACCGATTTTGATGGGACTTTCACCGGCAGAAAGCTGTTGTAATAACAAATACTGACCAATACCGCTCGCAGTTCTCGCGCACGCCACAAGTCAACCCTCACGTCGTATGCCTTCCACCAACGACTAAATGAAAACAATGGAATAACAAAAGTTGCCTACTAAAAAAATGAATAAGTTTTAGTAAAATCTACGAAATAAACAATAACTTTATTCAAATCGCGGGCAAAGCTAATCGAGTTTATAAATGTTTCAACTGTAATTAAACGTTGTCAAACGCTAGCAACCCGTCGTTATGGACCTAAATAAAAATGGGTTTAATAGTTTTAAAATTTATAAAAGCTGCCAGCGCTAAAAACAACATTTACTAACGATAATCCTGTTACTCCCTGGTGCAATCATTTAAGAAAATTCAACTTTTGTGCCAACGAGTAATTGCGTTAACATTGAAATATTATATTGCATATTTTAAACTATACATTGTTATTTTATGGTTTATATTGTATATATATGGCTTAATCGTTATATAAAGTACCTCGACACTATTGGACTTTGAATATCAAGATGATTAATCTTGATATTTGGCAAACAAGTAAGTATTTCGTTTTCGAAGAAAGTTTTCATACTGACCTATTTCTTTTTTCGGTTTTTATGTTTCATAATATATTGTATTTAAGCACAAGTCGTATGGATAATAGGTGCTTAGCTTCCATACTTGCATTGCAACGCATGCTCGGCATTAGCTTGTATCATATATTTACTTATGCACACGTGTTTTAAAGCGATATTTACTTATTACTACATATATACTCGTATGTGGTTAACATATAAAATTAACGGTTTTACAGACGTTTTTTTACTAATTTAAATTCAATTTTATTCAATTTTTAATTTAAAACCATTTATATTGGTTAAAGTTTATAATAATTTCAGGATCAGGTTTTTGTGAGCTGTTCATTGTTTTAAATGTGTTTGTAGTAAGTTTTTGCTTAACTATTCGTAACAAAATGAAACAATAACCACAGTTAAAACATAATCAGCTTAAAAAACACAATGCTAAATGCAAAGTTAGCAAAATATTAAAGTACATTTTGGTTTTTTGTTATGTGAACTGCAGAACTTCTAAAACTCCTGATGTATTTTAAAAGCAATTACTTATGCCTAACAAATATATTTTTTTATTATGTAGGTACGCCTTTGACACGCAAGAAGATATATCGAGTGTCCTATGTAACATTTGTACGTTGAATATAAATAAATAATATAATAATAATATTGTTACTAAGACGGCCATAAAAAGATGCCTCAAATATCTTGTTATGTCATACCAGAAGAGGAAAATGAGGGATCCGATAGTTGCTTATAAGTACTCAATCATCATTTAATACCCGTAAGATAATTACGGATACTTATATCACGAGAATTTAAGAAGCACATTCGTGAGATAATTCGCTGAGAAACTATGCTGGTATTTCTAAGTGACCATTTGAATATTATGAAGTAATCAATCAAATCATAAACCACAGTTGTTTTCACAGTACTTATTTTACTAGATGTAGTTATCCTGCAATTGAATACATAAAATCATATGTAACTCGAGCTTTTCTCACAATTAGATCATAAGTTAAATTGTTTGCACGATATCCTACTACTATTATAAAGGCGAAAGTTTGTAAGTATGGATGTATGGATGTTTGTTACTCTTTCACGTAAAAACTACTGAATGGATTTGAATGAAACTTTACCACAATATAGCTTATACATCAGAATAACACATAGACTACAATTTTTGAGGTTTCTAATGTGAGGTCGTAAAAAAACACATTTTTTGAGCTTACATTGCAAACGCTGACTGAATCCTACAAGATAGATCAAAACAATGTACTACAGTATTGTACAACTTAAAAGGTCTACAAAAAAGTCCGTGATAGTATATGTTTATCTCTTAGGAATAACCCACAATAACCATTTTTTATCCTTTACTTTGTACGAGAAATAATGGCTTATTTACGAAGCGATTTTAAGCGATTACTAGACTAGATGGGACGAACCTGAAGTCCACGCGAACGAAGTCGCTGGCAAAAGCTAGTTGACTATAATTGCATAAAACTAAGATTTATCTTGCAGACCTATAAAATAATAAACGTGGTATTCCCTTCAAAATAACATTAATACTTTATAGCCCATCTATTTATAATTAAATACATTATATGTTTAGTATCTAGTAATTAGCGCACACAAAAAACTCTATACTATCATGATTAAATATAAAACAACAAGTATCTATTCTAATTTCAATATTAATAATAATATTTTATTTAAGTGCTGTAATAAGGTGCCAAATCAACTGAAAGTTTAATGACTTAAATTACTAATATTATTATTTACCCCTCCTTTTAAACTTATTATTTGTTTTACGAGTGGGGACGACTGGGTCAGCCCAATGAATTTGAATCAATCCTGCTACTTTATATATCGCTAGGCAGTCAGTAAACTATTGGGCTATTGACGCTTCAATTTTCAATATAGTTTAATAAAGGAAGAATTCTTTAATAAACGCCAAAGTAGAACATTTAGATTACTCGGAGCTACGTTATGTACGGTAGGAGCGAAAAACAACGGCGGTACAAGAATGATTGGATATATTTTACCGCGGCAAATCAACAGGAAATCTTCTAAACTAAAAATGTATAAACTGTAAATTAAGCCTTTTATATTTTTTATTGTTTTATATTTCATATCTCCATTTATTTAAGCTTTACCACCATAGTTCCTTTTATATTAAAAGTTTAATTTAAAAAGAATGGATGTAAATACTATTATTATATTATTTACCAATGAGATAAATTGTAACAATTTTGTCTCCATACACGCAATTAGATTATCATTTTGTATTGTATTAATGGTAAGTAATCGTCAAATAACATAATCAGTTATAAGTAATAATACAATTATAATGTTCAGGAGATCTTAAAGACACAGAGCTTTTACCATCTATCATTTAATTGCAATTGTAAAATATATTTGATGTTAAATAATAATAATACTGTGTTTTATCATGTTATGTGGTATCCCATAAATCTAACCTTATATTATTGGTGCGAAAGTAGCCGTCAGTACAGTAGTTCTGTCTGTTCAAAACATACATGATCATCACCAGGATTTACACACATAGGTATTTGACTATTGTATGATAAGTAGTAGGTTCCCGCGTAAAATCTTTAATATAATTTACATAATTTTCTTATAACATTTTTCATAGTCATTCCAATTATCCAATTATGGAATGAGTTCAACGTTAAGCTTACATCATAAAGATATAACAAAGGCTAGACAGAATTTGCATAATTACTTATTTTTCACCTTTACAAAATTCATGTAGCCTAAGAATTGAAAATGACGATACGCTCGCTGTGAGCGTAATTTTCAACGAACATTTCATTCGAGTGAATTCTTCAAAAGAAAATTATTTTAGTGAACGTTTCATGAAAGAAAAAGTTAGTTATAATTTTCATTCGTCACAAGAAAACCATTTATCAAAAGAACAGGCAAGTTATGAATGTAAGTTGTATCTTATTTTTAAAACTACAATATTATATGACCTTGAAAACTTACGGTGTTTAAATATTGCTGACCTAGATTAAGTCTCTTAATCAACATACATCTCTTAGGCATCACATTATCAGAGAATATATGTACATATTCCATGACCATGCTATTAAGACTACGGATCATAGCTACGATGGTTACTTAGTGATTAATACGATCTTGTCTTGTTTGTCTAGTAGCTAGCTTGTATGTTTGCAACACACATATAATATCTAGTAGCAATGGAATAAAGCACGCATGTGTTGTCGTTACCAAGTTCCAAATTATTAGATATATTCCTAAGTATTTAAAAAGTTGTATACATAAGTTTATGGCGTGTATTGATCAACAGGAAAAAAATATCAAGTGAACGACTGATATACAATGCGCAGCCTAGCCGGTCTCATAGGGTGCTATGTTGTCTAATAAGATTAAATTTTTCACACAAACTGAATGTAAACCATCCTTATGGTAAATAGATGACCTAGAGGATTTTTAAAAATTCATCTTTTATAAAAATGTAAGATGAAATTTTTGAATACGATAACAATAATATTGAATCATCCAGTAAGGTGTAATTGGGGATAAACGTTTGCATAGAAGTTCGGCTTTTTTCGGTATTTGGCATACGGAAACAGATATTTACGCATTTCTTTATGCGATAAAGAAAGACATTAGAGCGTTTTTCTAAGTATAAGATCAACGTTTCAGTGTTGGGTTGTATGCAAGGAATGAGGTAGCCATAAACCCGTCTGTTGTACAACATTATTTTGTTTCTAGTCCTAATATTTCTGTGCATTATGTTTGTGAAATACAATAAAGTATATAAGCATTAACATAAGTCAAATACAAAGTCTTTAACTATGTTGTAAAAAATATTTCTTTTCTACTTTAGTTATTAAACGTTTTTTATTATTAAGTATCACTATGTAAAAGATATAAGGGTAAACAATTTTTCAAATCAGGCAAATTGCGTTCCTCAATTTTTCAATGATGAATCAAGTCTAATTATGGCCACTGGCCCGAACAATAGTTATCATAATAATTGTTCTCGTGTATATTTACTCGATAGCAAGTGTGAGAAGGTGAAATCTAAAATTAAACAATAGTATGTGAAATGTTCATACTAGCATATGTTACTTCTAGTCGACCACGATAAAATAATAATTTGAATATATTTGCAAACTTATTTTAAGCATAATATTGGTTTAAGTAATACCAACCCTACAACTACAAATATAAAACAAAACTATCTACATAGTTATTCGTATAATATAAACCAAGCGGCTTAAAAAACAAACCATAAAAATAACAAAGTCTTATTACCTGACATTTTAAAATGTCTTGTTTTTATAGCCTTTCGATTCGCACAAAGAACTGCCTAATTAACATACCTCTTAACTTTGAATAATTAATTACGATCCCATCAAAAACAGGAATGTGTTAAAGGGAGCCGAGTTCTAGTAGATAATCCTTAAATTTATTTATAGGTACATACAACACTCTCAGATAAATATAATATATTTTTCTTAATTTTAAAAAATGTTTACTATTCATAACTACTCACAATTAAGAAGAAGATTTACACGCAGCCGACAACTTAAAATAAATTAAACTTCAACCGAATTTAACTTATTTAGCAAGAAAACTGTTTTGTATTCAGTGATATGACAACTATTAAGCAATGACCATTGTTATTTAATAGCTATTGCAGTTATAACTTAAATCTGTTTAGCTAGCTTCCTGTAATTGTAGTTTATGTGACTATTTCTGGTTCACAAAACAACACAACCTGGCTTACAAAATGTTTCAAAAGTCACTATAAATGTAACCTTGTATCGTTAAATCTATTCTTCGACGAATGGGAAAGTTTTTGTTGCTATTGTAATTTCTAAAGGCGTTAGGTTAAGTTAATAAAAATCGATTTCTTGGAAAATATTTCAAATCACTGTCTTCTGATTGTTCATATGTATTCATACAATTATTCGGCAAAGACTTTCTAGGTCACTGGAACTGTATTCGATGTTTTATCTATGTCATTCAGTAATTAAAATGCCGATTTTTAGACGTTTACTTACGTTTAATATGTTAATGACTAATTGAGCTGTATTTTTGAAAATTGGAGTTTAGTTAATGATATTTTAATAACTAAACCAATTATTATATACTTATGATTAATATATTTCGAGTTAAATGGGGCAAAATGGTTTAAATAGTTCATGGAAAATATAGAAATCGCTGTTTTTCGGCTTGAACATGGCTTGAAACGCCACGTGTGTGTATGAATAAATAGTCCAAGCAATTTCCGTTATATTAAATTAACGAATACGAATCAGATAATCGAAACTTTTTATATAAGATTACTATATCTCAAAAAAAAATTAGAAAATATCGCAATACCATAAATGTTTCTGTTCTATAAATACGATCTTAGAATATAAAAAATAAAATCTTAAATTGTTTCTGATATTACGATAAAATTTGTGAATGAATTACTCTTATTTTTGATCATTAAATTGAGTACGAAAATCATAATAACCTATATCTTTTTGCAAATTTAAATCACTAGCAATTGATTAAAAAATAATTTCACCAGTTTCCTGACAATATAAGCGTTTATATTTATTTGTCAATCATGCTTAAATCTACGAGATATAATTATCATAAAAATGAACGAATTAAAACATGCTCAATAAACAATTTATCCACCCATCAGAGGAATTGGTAGACAGGCAGCTAGTAGAATAACAGATTTATAACAAAAGCCACATAACATATGATCACGCTCATATGAATACAATTTTTTGACGTAAATTTATACTTATTTATGGTAACAACATATTCCGTTAGTAAAGTTATTATTTTTTCTTATTTTTTTGGATCAATGGAAAATAAATATAAAGTTCGTCCCCTATACGTTTTCAAAGATTGTTTATCTTTCTCTGAAATAAACAGTAAGTTAAACGACAAACAACTGAGTTTGTTATAAAGGCCGCAGCAACTTTTCTCATTTCAGAGAATCGTATCATGTAATACTTACACTTTGTTTATGATGTTATTGTAACATAAGCACGCACACATATATACATACGTAACGCCTTCTATTTCATTTATAACTGAAGGCAAATGTAACACAACAATATGGTATAAATAATTACTTTAAAGAGGAAAGGTATTGCATAATATGAAAAGCCACCATAAAGTCTTAAAGCCGTAGAGAAAAAAAAACAAAACGTAAATAAAATTTTATTGCTCAGTTTACAAATTAACTTACCTATTTTCTAGTGTCTGTAGCACCACCGGACTGGGTTGAGTTTCTTCGGGCGCTTGGTAAGCATGTTGGGGCGCAGCTTGAGTCGACGTTAGAGCGAGTGCCTTGTAACGCGACTGTTCCGCTGTTGGTAAGACGATATCCACCGACCGGGAACGCAAACTCGATCCTGGTACGGTTAAATACTCCCCACCTTCGCTGCTTAATTCTTCTGCTCTCGCACCACCAGAAACTTTCGAGAAACACGAATCTACAGATGCAGCACGATCACGTTTCAACTCAGGAACGGCTAAATAAATGTCGTGGACTAAGCTGTCTCTTGGACCATTGTTAGCTCCTTGCTCCGACGCCCGGACGTTCTCCAACGAGCTGCCAGTTGGCTCGACGAAAAACGCTTCTTGCCGTGATATGGACCGTCTTCTTTGAGTAACTAACGGAGGTTCATCGATGGGTGGTTGAAGCTCAAATGAGGGTGCTCCTGGTGAAGGCGGAGGAGACTGTGGCGCTGGTTGCAATAATGTTCTCGTTGTAAAGACAGGCGTAAGGAGAGCCCTCGGCGCCTCAATATCACTATCGTCATCTTCGTCATCATCATCTTCGGCTGAGGATGAAACTGGTGGTCGTTCAGGTGTGGATCGTTCTTCACTGCGGCGCGCCAACCATGTTTCCATATGTCGACAATGCACACATGGTGGTGGCGTACCTTTCCCAGATCGGCGCCGCGACCATAGGCGCGGTACCTGTAACAAAATTAGTTTTAAATTTCGTGAGCATTACAAACGTGTTATGAAACATTTAATTTCATACAGATTCTACATTGAGCACAGCTTAGCAGCTATATTTTTTACCTCCAAGTATGTGCCCGAGTCATCAGATCCGGCGGAGTCAAAGGAACGACTGCGCGCGCCTTGCTGTGGCACCGCAAGAAGCGTGCTAGCGCCTGCGCCGCGCGCTGCCTCCAATTGTATCTCATCGAACGACGCCGACCGGACCTACAAATATCACAACTTACTTAATAAGAGCTATAAATCACACAAGTCTTTTACAATTAACAAAAAATGTATGTTATTTAAAGGAATTATCCATAAAAGCGATTTTTATATACAATATTTTAACGTATTATTTTATAACGTAATCATAATTCGATTAAACAAACAACGCCAATGAATATAGGTGGTTCAAATATACAATTAAGAAATAAATACATGTAAAAACGTATTTCGTTAATGTTTTATGGCCGATTTACATATTAAATGCATACAAAACAAACCCTTTAAAATCGCTCACACTCATACATATGTATTTTTACAGACATCAAAATGAGTTTATGTCCCTACTCCTCAGCAATTCAAAATATCAGTGGAATGTTATTTTTGCAACCATCAAAGCCTTGCCTTACAATTAATTTTGCCAAAATGGTTTCTAAATCTAGCGAGAGGATAAAAAACATTATTCTTAACTGCTTATTGTGGATTCCATCCCGGGAAAGTATAACTGAGAGGTACATGCTTTGGTTTTTAATTCACAATGTTCGGGGCGGCGATAGAAATGATATTGTAATCATGAGAAAACAAGCATGTGTTTTATTTAATCTGCCTGTATGTGTAAGTACCACCCACTCATCGATATAGAGATATTCTACTGCCATACAACAGCATTCAGTATTGTTGTGTTCCGGTTTAAAGGGAGAATGAGCCAGAGCAACTACAGGCACAAAGGATATAACATCTTAGTTCCCAAAGTTGGTGGCGCATTGGTATTACAAGGAATGGTTAATTTTTCCTACTGCCATTGTCTTTAGGTAGTGGTGACCACCTATCATGAGATGGTACATATGCTCGTCCGCCAACATACACCAAACCACATTGGAGCCCCATGGTGTAATCTTTTACATTAACATGTCCTTACACGATGGTATACAATTGAATTTGTGAAGGAAGTCCAACTGATTCCTTAAATCTAATACGTATAAGTACATAAGTTAAGTTTAAATGTGAAATGAAATTCTCGACTAACTTTAAAATAGTATAAAGTATAAATACGAAGTGAAAAATAATAAAGCTGATCCTAAGTGTACAACAACAAATCGAGTTAAGGAACTTTAATTTCATTTTTGAGCTTCTAACTAAATACATTATATACGAAGATTAAATATCGTTGTCGTGCATTTTGTGACAACTTTACACTTTACAATTTCATTGCGCCAACTCCGCAAAAGTACATTCACGTTTGAGAATCTTTGCTAATAAATGAAGACATATTTTTAGGGTTCCTACCCAAAGGGTAAAACGGGACTTTAACATAAGACTCCGCTCTCTCCGCAATATCCATCCGTCAGTCTGTCCGTCTGTCAACAGGTTGTAATCTCATGAACTGTGATAGTTAGACATTTTAAAATTTCACAGATATATTTTTGTTGCCGCTAATACAACAAATACTAAAATATACAATACAATAAATATTTAAGTGCCCCTCTTATAAGGGACATAATTTTTTTGTCGATTTCATAGAATGGCACGGAACCCTTCGTACGCGACTGCAACTAGCATTTGGCCAGTTTTTATTTTTGTAATGCTAAATAAACCACCAACTAAAACTATTTCTAAAACCTGTACCAGAGGATGCGGTACCTTTCGTATTAGATTTTAATATATTAAACTCTCATTATACAATTAGCTGCGCATCGCGCCCGCTTTAGTTTAGACGGTTGACTTGATAATTCTGAATTTCACGTATTCGGGGAAATACTGATTTATTTCGTAAAATACATATTTTTGTATTATAATAGAATAATTACCGAGCTGTCTAAACTTCACGATTCTCATTTCACATGTAGTCTTTTGGCTCCCGAAAGTTAGGAGAATTATTTTTATGATTACAACGAAAATGAAAAACAGGAAGTAAGAGAAGGGCTTGCTCTTTATAATAATTTCAAGCAATCTTACTCTTAATTGGGGATTAATGAGACTCGTCTTTATTTTAATCGTTATTTTTTAATTTCATATATTTAGTTTTAAAACTGATGTGTTTATTTATTTGCTTTCGTTACAATGATAATTTTTGACATATCAGCTTGCTTTATAACTGTACATATGCAGATAAATAATAGAAAGCAATGATATTTACGTCGTAGATTGCCAAGATACGGTATCGTTTTGCGACACAACGTCGCAATGTGCTACGGTATCATAATGTGTGTCTTTATTTTGGCCTGTATGTATTGGAAGCCCATTGCACCGTAATTTTTTATGTAAATTATGAACAAGTTTGAAGAAATCTTGAAGTGAAATCGTGATCTTCGAAAAACCAAAAAGCGCTAACTTCGTACCATTAAGCTACTTTTGATACGATTTTAATAAAAAAATTGAAGACAAAAATTGATTGTACAGCAACCAATTGTACACAACAATGGTATGTACAACAATTAAGATTTATACTGTATATTTATTTATGTTTTATCGAATACTGGTAAGAATTGGTATAACTCTTGTAATTTTTACAAAAAAATAATATAAGTAAATTTCCATGTTAATGTGTGTCATAACTATGAGTGTGTATTGCTACTGAATGTTGTAATTACGATACGCCACATGGCCACTCTACTGCTACATCCGGACTTGCCGAACTAACTAAGCGAACATTAGATTTGCCCCTGAATTATACATGACTTTATTACTTGGCTTCACGTACACGTACCGTATTAACGCGGTCTTCGTTAACTAATCTCATAATGTAATTAACATTCTTCAATTGCGTCTTTTGATAGTGTGAAAAGAAAGAAAATTACAAAGTAAGCTAGAATGTATATTTAAAAAATCTACTTGTGATAATTTTCATACCTACTCTCAGTCAATAATAATGGAATAAGCTGAGACAATATTCGTCTTATTTTTAAGCCAATTAAAACACAACTAGTTTGTCCACCGATTGATTAAGAACGGATTTTATAATTCTTTTTTATTAATTACCGACTTTAACAGGGTTCTGTTAAAATTGGTTATTAAAACGTTTCCCCTGATACTTAAAACTCTCAGTCCGTAAAATTAGTAAACATGTGTAGAATAAGGAAAAACTACATGAATACATTCATGTAGTACCTCATTATACTAAAAAATACGCCTAGTAAAATTAATGTATTTATTTAAAAATGTATATAATAACTGCACATTTTAAACTTTAGCGGTATGTATGTATTTACCGTTTTATTTTCTAATTTTCTTTATACGTAAATATTGCTGAACGTATCAGATTATGAGTCTTAGTAAAAAAACGACCATTGATGTTTATTTGCTATTCATATTATAATGTATTCCGTTCAACGTTGAAGAATATGCAAGACATTTTTTTTATTTCCGAACTGAAAGAAGTTGCAGTTTCAGCGCGTTTCAGAAAAGGTTTTAATACATAATTTAATTACATAAATAGCTGCCATTCGCAATTTACCAGCTACAGATTTAGACTATTAACGTTATAAGCTGACAAGCAAAAATGATTTTATGCTTTTAGATATTACGTACAATAAATAAAAAAATTGATCGCATCTAGTCTACTCCCGAGAGGTCAGATCCGGTCTAGTTCAGTTCTCTAACGTACTTTAAAATGTTCATAATTAAAAGATTCATTTAGAAGGTTAATTGGGACTGGATTATCTATTACAATTAGAAATCAATATACTTCATCGTAGGTAGATTAATTAAAAAATCTTTACAGAGAAAACGGTTTACTAGCAGTAGGTGAAAGTTGAACCTTACGGCTCAGAATATTACACTCAAATAGATTCCAGTTAATGGAACGAGTTATGAAACAATAGTGCCGTAAAGTGGCTTAGTACGATACATACTAGTCTCGTTTCATTTAAAATAAGATTCTGGAGGCGTTCTTTAACAACGGTATCAATCTTAATAAATGTACCTACATATTTATATTCGTTTTAACGTATTATTATCGTGTGAGTGCTATTGCTTGTGTTAAGTGTAGGTTAAAGTAATTTATTAACATAAATTAATTTATTCCTAGGATGCAACTTTTTCTTTTATTGATAATAATTTAGTCATATATAAAGAATTTGATCGGAATACTTTCTGAATTTTTCAATTTCTACTTTGCTAAGACCGGATTTTCAGTTTGTTCGCGGATGCAAAAACTTTATTAAAATCGCCGGAAAACAATAATGGCCAACTATATCTGCAGCTGGTAGACACAATCTTATGCAGATTTTTTAAAACTATTAAATAGAATGAGGATGTGTGTTGTTTTTTTTAGTGCATATAAGGCGAATTCTTACTGTTTTTAGTAAACTACACATAAAGATCCTGTTTAAATTTAATAACTTAATTTGAGGCTGAAACCTTAAGAATTGGGTACTTAATTTTCATTTCATTCGATATCCACACATTATATGTTCTAACCCCAAACTGCAATATTTAGTATTATTGTGTTCTACTTTGAAGGCTGAGTGAGCCAGTGTAACTACATTTACAAAGAGCCTTAGTTCCCACGGATGGCCCATTGATAAGAAATCATAAATAATTATGTAATGTTAACCTATTTGACAGTACGCTTAAATGACATGAAAAATAAACAAAACCAAAAACTTTGTCCTCACAAACTTTTCTTCTACGTAAAATTAATTAATATCAACGAATAAAAATTTTATAAGTACAGATATGAACTCGCAGGCAAAAATTTTATATTTAAATAATTTTCATCAAAAACATAATTTCGATTCGATTTGAATTGAGGAATTATTAACATGATTCACGAGGCGAAAAAAAAACGTTTAATAACTTACGAAGTGAGGCATGCAAATTTATTTTATAAAGAGAATTGGAATCGCGACATTTCACAATATCGACCAATTTAATTAGATATTACCAATAAATTGAAGAAGAATTTTGATTTATGATTTTATTTCCGTTATAAAAATGTAGTTGTCTATAGGGCTGCTTCATTTAAAGTATAAAAAAGTAAAGTAACAGCCTGTAAATTACCCACTACTGGGCCAAGGCCTCCTGTTCCATTAAGGAGAGGGTTTGGAACATATTCCACCACGCTGTTCCAATGCGGATTGGTGGAATGCCATGTGGCAGAATTTTCCTTCACCGCCGAGCACGAGATGAATTATAAACACAAATTAAGCACATATATATATATATATAGTGGTGCTTGCCTGGGTTTGAACCCGAAATCATCTATTAAGATGCACGCGTTCTAACCACTGGGCCATCTCAGCTGTCGCTTCATTTAACTTTCTTAATATTACTTGGGTTAAATTACATCTTATCTTAGCAAGGCGTAACAGTTAACGAAATATATACAAGTATACTCTGTCGTAGTTATAAATAATAAATGATAAATTTAATAAACTTTGGTTTGAGTTGCATCGAACTTTCTTTAGTAATATATAAACATATTAGATTTTGAAAAAACCGAGTTTAGTTTAGTTAATTTAAGTTAAATATGAATTTAAAAACGCTATACGCTATATAAAAATGTTTAAATTGCACCAAAAAACATTGGAAAATTCCCTCATTCCCTCTTCCAAGTTTGAGCCCCTCAAACCGTCCATTAAGTAAATGACGTTACTTATATGGCCGTCCCTGTTTTGAATCTGAAAGGATTTAAAAGGCACACTTAATATGATCCAGAGAAGAAGGGCTATTAGCTTTTCCCTAGCCGGTTAATCATTCGCCTTACATTAGGTCAGTGTATTGTTTTTTAGCACAGCAAAAAATAAAACGTGCAAGCTTTTTACAACCTGCTTCCTGCCTAACTGCAACCCTCTATAGGTATTCTATATCTATTAGTTAGGAGTAACACTATTATACTCTGCCTGAAACGATAAAATTAATTACATCGCTATCTACCAGTATATACTATATACATATTTAAAAAAGTTTTCTAATATTTATCTACCTATCTATAATTTTTTATTACAAAAGAGGTGTCTTATATTTTATTTCCTTAGTAATGTATATGGATACAGAATGTTATATATAATATGCAATATTTCATGGAAAAGTTTCGATGCCCTCCGAGAGGCATAGGTAAATACCTACTCGTACTTGCGTGATTTTATTATTATTTTTCGCTATTTGGTTAAGTGACGCAACGATTATATAGTAATATTGAATAATGTAGAATCTTACAGAGTTACTATTAATGTACAAAAAACATTGTAAAGTAATACATATTCCTCATTAAAAGATTTTATTAAACATTTCTAGCCAGGATGTATAAAATAATTGTACTTTACTGACATATTCTGTAAGAAAAATTGAGGTAATAAGCTCCTCCTTTTTTTAAGTCGGTTAAAAAGTAGCTACTGAGTTTTTCGCTGACTGAGTTCTTCTCGGTAGAATTTACTTTCCGAATCGTTAATTCAATGCTGTAACATGACGATTGAAAAAAACTTTTATGCGCCTACAAGAATAAAGAATATTTTGAATTTCATTTAAGCGATGCAGATGGCCCAGTCGCTAGAACGCGTGCAATTGAACCGATGATTGCGGGTTCAAACCCAGGCAACATGACATTTAAAATCTAGGGCGGACGATAAAATATTATACATAGGTACGCAAGATCTGGCCATTGGTATTGCTGAATTCCAATAATAAAGTGTTTCTGTGTCTTAATTGGAACGTACACCATATTTTCGAATTACGTCGAACAGTTGCCGATTCGACTCAGCACGTTACTCGTACAAAAGTAACAATCGTATATGATGGCTGTAAAAAAATACTCTAATTACTAAATAAATAAAAAAATCGGTACATGATTCGCTCTTGTACCTACAAGTTTTATGTTCAACGTTTCTCAATAAGAATTTAAGTTGAGAGTAATACGAATTCAAAAATCAGGTCCAGTAGACTACATATGAATATAGGACATACTAAGTCCTCGATTGTTTTAAACTACGCCATTTTATTTATTTTTAGACATAGAATTTTGTTTTATAATTTTTCTGAGGTCTTACAAATTGTCTCAATCAATCGCCCGTGTGCGTATCAAAATTTTAATTCCTTTACTATTCCAGAGCCATGCGTGTTTTCTCTTTCAACATTTGTTAAAAGAACGTTTCTGAACCTCTATTCCAAGAGCAGACAAGTAAGTCAGAAAGTAAAAATAGAGGGTATTTCATGAAGAAGTTTGAAGCACTGTTAATTAAAAACGCTGTACTAACATAATGGAGGACGCGATCTTGGAAGTTTCATAGAGAACAATTATTAATTAAAAAATAAAGGTTTCCACGTGGGCGAATAACATTGAACTTTTGGTCGGTAACTCATATCAAGATTATAGTAGCGGCGAAATCAAAAGGATCTTGATACTACCTTGATGTACTTATATAGTTTTGAAAATATTAAAATTGTTTAATTTTAGTTACCTGTTTGGGCACTTCAAGGCTGCTTTGTGTCTTCATGTCCTGGGGTGTCGGTGTACGGGAACGCTTGAAGGTGGTTCGCAGTCGCTGCATGGCGGGCGGGGCGGGCTGCAGCGCCGCTCATCTCGCGGGCCCGCCCCGCCGCCCGCTCCGCGCGCCACTCTCAACACCGCTGTTACATACCAAAGATCATTTAAAATCATTATATAAATATAAGCTATTATTGATCTAGCTCTAAAAGAAAAGAATACAATTCCAATTTAGGTATATCTTTAACTAGCTTCAAATACTATACTAACAAAAATAAACTAGTTTCATACCTGAACCAATTAGTCTTTTAAATAAAAACTAGAGTGGACCTCTAAAAATATTTATACAAACTTTAATGTCAAACTCATGAAATGAATCACTACCACGATAGTCAAATTGAATTATCGTACGCTCAACTATAAAAAATGTAAAACTCCAAGCGTTAATATTTTTGTTTCCTTTTCGCTATAAAACTGTCAAATATTTTAGGCGTACAATAATAATATGATGAATGTGAAACTAAAAGCTGTATAAGTCACGCATGTTGCAGGGACAATCAACGTAAAATATTCATAACTTTTCCTACCCTGAGCTACTTACTTCAACAAGTCACCTGAATATGTAAAAGATAAAAATTGTACGAATATTTACCGGAATTTTTAACGACTGCGACAAATCGAGGCAATTTTCATTTAGTCTACAAGCTTTTGCTACGAAGAGAAATGATTGATCGATTTTTCAACTTTAGTTATGAAAGTTAAATTGTCTGCAACAAGTATTACGTCATTGGGCGAAAGTAATTTCAAAATACAGCTGTTATGTGTATACTTTATAGGTACGAAACACCGGTATAATATGTTTATGTAATATTTACATGGGTGTAAAAGTTTTACATGTTATTTTATTTATAATAGGTAAATGGATTGGTAAATGTAACACCTGATCGTAAATTACAAATAAGACCTAGGCTTGGGCCAGTGTCTAGCCGATTTACCATGGCGTTGAACGGCAGACATTTTAAACGGAATTTAACCGACCGTGCAACCCGCAACAGGTATTATATTGTATACATTTGCATACGCCTCACTTTTCATATTCCACTATGACGGCAAACTGGCGCGATCGAAAATAAATAAAACGAGCATATTTTTGAGCTTTCGAAAAACCAGGTAATCAAAGTACTTCAAAACTTTGGGCTCTACTTGAAAATTATCGACAAAAATCTACCATATTTTTTGTCAGACCCAGAATTTGATGTCCTGTAAACAAGCTAGCCTCTATACAAATGAGTGCTTAGATTAAACTATCATAAATGATAAATGACAAATTACCGTCGTGTCTTCTCCATCGCACGTGACATTGGCGAAATAATCTGTGTCTTTTGGCACAAATAAAGGCCACAAAAAAATTACAAATTAATTAAAGCTTTTCTTCTTATTAAAAGGAATATATGATAAATTCCAGCATTGAAGTTCTTAAATATATACTCATGTCATATTTTAGTCGATTATCTGCTCAAGAGAAACCTGGAAAGATTTCACTGTTGTAGCGATCAAATCGCCCGTTACATCCACTTTAATGATATAAAGTCAGTAATTTATTTATATATATTTTATTTGTGTTCATTTGAAGGCAATAAATAATACTATAAAAATATTAATTTATAAAACATAATACTAACATTTAAAACGTATTTTGTAATAAAAATGCCTATAAAAATAACTGGAGGCATTTTCATTCTTCCGTTGTTTGTTTCCCTGTAAACAAGATAGGTAAATATTGTATTTTGATTCCTATAAATAGCTTCCTTATTATTGTTCATACCGACTAATAAAAAGGGATTAATTAACACAACATAACTTTTATCTAAGCCGTAACTAAAGTGTTATTTATGCTTAATAAGGTAGCACGCTAAAAGTATAATTTAATATGAGTCTCATTAAAACCAAGCAAGGTTGAAGGTGATCTGTAAATACACGTGGAGCTAATATACCTACGATAATATATAGTATAATAAACTTTTTATAATACTGTACATATTGTTAAACCTATATAGTCTAAGAATAGATATTAATGACGATGCACTGTAATTAATTTGAAAACATTTATAGTATTGTGTGTTGATGGATAATTAAAAATTAATAATTTACTTAATATTATTGTTCGTAATACAAAGCAAATTATGAAATAATAATCGACGTGTACAGCCCCGGGCGTGACTGAAAACAAGCCATGTACATTAAGCTTTACGCTAAAGTCGTTGCTGTTTAATGGTACTTTATAATAAATATAAAAAATAAAAACAAAGAATTAAATTACAAACATAAAAAGCTTATATTACCACTTAGGAACACACTTTAGAAGATTCCCTAGATTATTCTATCGACTGTAACACGGCAAGAGTTCAGAGGAATTATTCTCTCTAATTCCTGCTTCCCCTTTCCTTCACAGATCGACGCTTGCTGGCTCGCGATGTAACCGCCTAAATGTGACATATATCCCAACGCGTACAAAGAAATAAAGCAACTCTTTTCTTTGTCGCACTGCCAGAAAATGGAACTCTTTACCAGCAATCGTGTTTCCTTCCTCTTTTAACCTGGGTGCCTTCAAACGAGGCGTGAAGAGGCATCTTGCGAACCGGCATGTCGCGGGTGACTAGTGCAGCTCATTCTTGCTGTGCGTACTAGTCGTCTTCGGGTTTGGATTCCATTTCCACTTAATATCAGGTGGAGTGGAGTCATATGCCTACCCGGATAATATAAAAAAAATATTGTCGATCAATGCCAATGTATAAAGTTTTGACTTTCGAGCTGTTAATAAATAAGTTACGTATATAAATATCGAAATCAATGTATTACACTTCAGACGAGTACAATTAATAATTGCTTTTGAATCGATATTTTACAGAATGAATTTCAATTATTACCTTTTGGGAAAGTAGATAAAACGTAGCCGGCAAGTAAGTTTAACATTTTCACAAAATAAATGAAGTCGCTTATATAATCAAAATTTTTATGCCCTATATGAAAATCAATAAAGACGATAACGCGTTTAATAATCAATAATTAAATTAACAAATCCTAACACAGTATTTAAATTTATTACAAAATGCAAGTACAAATTATCTATAGAATTTTATCATAGAAACGAACCAATTTACGACAAGTAGGATAAATTGACTTTATGAAGTTTAAAACATGGGGCTGTAAATTGACCTTTCACTTCTTGTATTTATACAATAACGTAACTGCTCTATAATATTATTAATATACATAACAAGATGAACTTGCGGCTTTATCCGAGCATCAATTATATATTACGAGGCGTTAATTAAAATAGCAACTAACCTATAGTTCTTCCACGGGACTCGCACTATTTCCATACCAAATTTCATCTAAATCGGATCAGCGGTTTAAGCGTGAAGAGGTAACAAAGAGATAAAGCTTAATTCTTATTTATAATATGAATTAACTTCCAAATATGTTAAAAATTCACGTTTAAAAATGTAGACTTCTTTAGTGTGTGCAGCCGTAATAAATAATATTTTGTACATACTATGGAAATAACCAAAATTCAAACTAATCGAGAGGTATCAATATCACTTGGTCTAACTTTTCTAACCGTGAAAGCTGAGATGAATCTTCTTGTTAGGGAAATTATATTTTTTGTAAATTCAAATTCCTTTTAAATTTTCGACTATGATAAGTTTACGTAATTTCGCTGTTCTTCATTATTTTTAATTGTAACATAATATTTCGAAAAAAAATAAACTGTTTTCTTACAAATGTACGTGAAAATTCGTTCATAAATAATAAATATCTCACCGGTTACAGAACTTTAATTTTTACAATCGCACTTTTTAAGAAAGGGAAGCATAATATTGTCACCGTACTTGTGTCGCGATCTCAGTCGGAAACCACTTGATATTTTTGCAGAATTCATGTTTATTTCATGAATAATATTTTAGATACACCTCTTTCAAAGAATTCTATTCCTGAAATATTTTATCGCATTTCAGCTCCTTTTTAATTTTATCTACATTTAAAATAATATAGAATTCATTTATTGTAAATCTTTAGAAGACACATCTTCACTCACGAGGTAGGTCGTGCATTGTTCTGACGTAAGGAATCGTTATTACTTCTTATAAGGCCTATCTTTACGGGCGATATTGGCCACTTATCATCAGGTGTCCCATTTGATGATCGGCCTACCTATTATATAAAAAGAACAATCATAAATACTGAATGATTAAATATATTTATATCAGCTCGATAAATATCCAGACTTCACACCCTAACAAACGATAACATATTTAAATGAGAAAAGAGTTGAATGAAACCAATAGGGCAGAATAGTTAGTCGCAAATTAATGTGGTACGATAAATTATTTTACTGTCCGCAAATCACGAGCCTAAACAAACGTATTATTATTATAACGTGTTGGATATTCATATTAATTATAATAAGCATCGCGTGCTACTGCTAATGTTGTATGGAAAATTCCATTTTATGCATGACCTGACGTAATTAAGAACCGTAACTCACCAGACCTCATTAACTACCTGTAGGTAGTAGGTAGCTTTTTTGAATAAATAATGAAATCGTATAAAATTATAACAGGAAATTATTGCGACACCAATCAAATTTTTCGAAATGTTCATCCCACTTAAAAACAAGCACTAATTCACGAAAACCCTTCGCTACGAGGAGTGCCCGTAACTTATAATACCTGCTTTTTAATAAATCAAATCATATATCGAAATCTACTCATTACAGTTAAACAAGTTTTTAAATTTTTACAAATTAGGAATTACATATGCATGCAATGCCTAAGTCATAGCACACAATCAATTAAAAAAAAAATGTGCCGCTCCAATTCAAAACAACATTCTGTCTAAAAATATTTAAATTTAGAACAAATGTAGGCCATAAAACATTGCAGTTGATTAAACATTGTATTATTGAAAATTAGAATGATTTTTTCCGTCAAATTAATTTTTAATCAAAGAAAAATACAAATCGACGTTCAATAACTATTCACTCGTTCCACAAAGTAGCGTAAAGTAGCATAAAGTGCATAAACCTACGCTCTAAGAATATTTTATTTAAAGCTATCTGTAAGAAGATAAAAGGTGATAAAATATTTCTCTTTGACACAAAGCTAAATCCTCTTTTTAGTCCGTATAGAATAATAATATACTTTTACAGATCTGACCTGTTACTTTGACTGTGACTAAACACATTTGCTTCCCATATAAAAAATACGACAACTTTTGTTTTACTGACTGGAATTAATTTCCTCGCGTAAAGAGACCCAATTATAAAATAAAACTTTTGCACACATCTCCCTCGGGGCTTAATAAAATCTTTGCTAACATTTTGTCACAATGTAAAAGATTAAGAATACGCTTGCTTTGGAAATAAGAAGGTATTCTTGCTTTGTTTAATGAAAATATATAAACGAGTTAATCACTTTTAAAATGTGTTTGAAGACTGAAATAAAAATCATAAAATCATTTTTTACTGTCTAGAAAGTAGTTTCATTTTAGTACAAATTGTGCAAACGCACATAGAATATAACGCCATAAAATAATAGTTTTTCATTCAAAATGGATTATAGGTACATTTCAAAGTGGTAGCTTTACATTAAATTTAATCTTGTTACTTGACATTTCATCCAACAGTAATTGTTAGAACTTGGTTTATATTTATATAAAATTTTGCGAAACTTAAAAGAAAGTCTGTGTGTTTTTACGAATCTCGGCAAGATTTTTTGTCGTCTAATGTATTTTTTAAGGAAATGAATTTTCTTTTATTGTATAGGTAGGACGAGCAAATGGGCCACCTCAAGTAAGTGACCACCATCACCAGCATTGGTGTGGATTTTTTTCACCAATGTCCTTTGTGCCTGTAATTTTAATGGCTCACTCATTCATCGAACCGAAACATAAGAGTAATAAAGATTGCTGCTTGGCGATAGAATAACTGATGAATGGATGGCACCTACTCAGATGCACGAAGTCCTAACACCAAAATTAGATAATTATTCACATTGATTTCAACCCGAGACTTCCTAATGAACACATAAATAAGGTTACATCAATTCAGTGAGGTATATTTTTTTAATAATACAAAGATTTCTAAAGATAAATATTGACTTAAAAAGTTATTACGAAATTGCTGTACAATACAGAGTAATTGTATTTTATTATATTGTCCGTACCAAAGGGCCAAGCAGGAAGTTGATAATAATATCAGAACAAACGTTGATACTAACTCGTCGCCCGTAGCTTCGCTTGAGTTTAGGCATAAAAAACAGCTGTAGAGCCTATCAAAATTCATCAAATTCGAGTCAATGATCCTAAGACCAATGGGGCCAACCCTAAAAGCAACAATCAGACAGACAAACAGATACACGCTCAGAAAGAATTACTTATAATAATAAAATTACTCGATTAAAATTCTAAGCTACGTTTTACCCGCGCTTTTATATACGGTTCACATATTTCCGCTTAAATCTAACAACGTCGATTATTAATCGTTTCCGCACACCTATATCTGTTTGACTTTGTATATATAAATATCTATCTTCTCTTTACTTTTATAAAAACATACTTGACATTTACCAACATGTATAAAGTCAAACTAACTCCTTAGTGAATTAAAGCATTTGTAGGAATAATAAAATTACAAATTCAAAATTTACAAGTACATAATTTTTACCGGAAAATTCTGCAGTAATTGCAGGAGCAATTAAAAACGAAATTGTCTACTCTGGTAGTGAATAGCAAAGAAGATCGCATAAAATATGAGACACTAACGAACGTAACACAAAACTCGGAATACTTGAATATTTTGTCTTTAGGATATGACATAAAGTCTATTTTGGTTCCGGTGAAATTCTCGCACTTTAACACAAAGACCGAATAAACTTTATTTTTCATTTTTTCAAAGAGTTATAAATAAGAGCATCAATGTTTTAATATATCCGTCTAGAATAGCATTCGACAACTAAAATATGCAATATACGAACATATATGAAATTATTGTTCATAAACACATAATTATTCAAAGTATATTATTATTGACGACCTCCGTGGTTGAGTGGTTTTTACACCGGTTTTCATGGGTACGCCACTCCTACATCCCGGGTTCGATTCCCGGCCGAGTCGATGTAGATTAATTACCATTAGTTTTTAACCGACTTCAAAAAAAGAGGAGGTTATCAATTCGTCGGAATCTTTTTTTTTCTATCTTGCCTTGTGTTTGTGGTACCGTCGTTACTTCTGATTTTTCACAAGTGCTTTAGCTACTTACATTGGGATTAGAGTAATGTGATGGTATCTCAAATTTATATTTATTTATATCTATATTATTTAACATGCTATTGTCATAACCGGCAGTGAAGCAGCGAGCGCAATGCGAAGAGAAGACATCTAAGCCATCAGTGCCAATAATAGCTGGGTAAACCCAGCTGTGGGATATTGGCACAGTTACCTCTTTTTTTAAGATACTAGTAGTCACTTGCGGCTTCACTCGCGTAATTATGTAACAGCGAAACAGAGTTACTTTCACATCTATAACGCTAACAAAGATTTGCACGAGCAAAATACTTCAAATAAAAAATACATATCAATCTGAATTATATCAATTTACGTACAAGATAAGTTTATACTCTATCATCGAAGTATCACAAAAGTTGCATACAGTTAGTATCATTATATAGGTAATAAATGATACTAGCTGATGCTCTGCGATATTTCCTTTCCCAGGATTCATACAATCTACAAATTTCATCTAAATTAGTTGAGCGGTTTAAGCGCGACGATCTAACAGGGAGAGTTACTTTCGATTTTATAATATTCGTACAGATTGTGATCATATCCTCTGAACCGATTTTGTCTCAGCTAAAACTATGGGAAAAGCATCAAGTATTACAGTGATCAAGTGTATGTAAAATATCCAATCCAATAAATGTAAAACCAATTCAGTTATGTATTTTTTAATGAATGTATGCTTAACACAAGCAACTCCTGGCTGTGACTAAGAATACATTAAGAGTAAAAACAAATTATGTTTGGAATACTGGTCGGACCCCATGATGGATAACAATAAACTAAAAAGGAGTAAACAAATATCTGATGATAATACATATCAATAGATGCAATTAATAAGGCTATAAATTAATTATTCCTCCTTAAATTTTTTTTTCAATTCGGTAAAATTAATTTTATTATTTCGTTTATTAATAGGTGGTATTAAGTAAAATTGCTGATTTTAGGCATTAGGCTCACTCTTAACAATAATAAAATTAGTGATGGGTAAGGTTACTGACAAAATTCTCGGGTAAAATGTTAACGTGATTAGCGTCGCTTAAGGAATATATTATGCGAGGTCATAGAAAACCTCTTCTGTAGACGAGAGGTGTTTCATCTACTTGATAAATTATACTCTTAATAACATATACTAATGTGGTTAAAGCAACCGACTAATATTCGCTCCTAAGTGAAATTGCCGTTATTCTAATGACATTTTCGTTACTTCTTTAATATTACGCATTTTGAAAAAAAAAACATCTTTTTGATATACGTATGTCAGTTTTTTTTTATATCTACTTGATGGGGTGGCTATGGTGGGCTCGTGGCATTTTCCTTTACCAGAGATATAATTATTATAAGCACAAGTTAAGCATATGAATTTCAGTCATATTTGCTCGATATTGAACCCGGACATTTTTGGTGGGCATTGCTATATACCACAGGGCCATGCGACCTACCATTAATATATAGCTACTAGCTCGGTTAATAAAACTAAGAACAACTTCTGCCCGGTCTGTAAATAGTAATTTAATAAATTGTGGGTGGTGTGTGGGTTATCCGACAGTCTCAGTATCAGTACCAGTATCGAAATTAACCTGATAATAACATAGAATACTTTATAAAATAAAAGCACCAATAAAAGACTCTGAAGTATACTATCTACTACTACCGACTACTTTATATATAAAGATACTATACTATAAGGATTATGAAAATGTTGCTATTGAATAAAAAGGAGTTAATATTTTAAACGTCCTTTTAATGTATTTATACAAGATAACGACTAGAATAATTACTTTCTACCGAGTTTTGGCCAAGTTACTGAGAGTTATCTACACAGGAAATATTAAAGTGCACAAGTGTGAACGTAAACACCTGTGTCCTCTCTATTTTCTCTACTTACTGCGTCATGGGAGTGTAAACATAGCAAACTTCCTGACTGATTGCCACGTTTATGAGCTGTCCTGGGTTTCCAACAAAATACCTCTTAAGCTCTATACGTCAGTCATACAATCGAGTCACTAGACCAACAAGGCTGTCACGTCATTAATATACCGTAAAACCTTACACGATTGCCAAAGTAACTCGATTTTACTCAGCACGACACTAGAATATTTTTTTAGCTACTTTTATTATTACTACTCTGATAGAAAATGAAAAACGTCCCCGTCAGCACTGTGTTAGCAACTGTCACCTACTTAACTTGAGTTGACAATCAGTTTGCGCCAAATTCTTGGCGTACTTTGCGGGCGAAAAGCCGTGTCAAAAAGTTTATTTATAACTCGCGTGATAATTACAGCAGCTACAGTTTTTTTTTTAATAACAGTAGTTAGAAAGAAAAAAGCATAACATTTTGAATATCAAGTGCAATCGAAAATATAATAAGCAAAGTCAAATAACTTTTTCTTTTCTGAAACACTTTGTTACGTCTTTGCTCAAAAAAATATTATCAGATTTTTAAACTTTAGGTTGAATTGGATACATCTACATTATATCTATAATATTTTATTTATTTTGAGTGTTGACACTTGACTTGTTTTATATTTATTAATTTAACATAATAAGGATACTTTGATTTCAACCCAGTTTTTCCCAAGTGTGTTTTTAGGATGGACGTTAAATATATTAAGAGTTGAGATGGCCCAGTGGTTAGAACGCGTGCATCTTAACCGATGACTGCGGGTTCAAACCCAGGCAGGCACCACTGATTTATGTGCTTAATTTGTCTTTATAATTCATCTCGTGCTCAGCGGTGAAGGAAAACATCGTGAGGAAACCTGCATGTGACAAATTTCATAGAAATTCTGCCACATGTGCATTCCACCAACCCGCATTGGAACAGCGTGGTGGAATATGTTCCAAACCTTCTCTTAAAGGGAGAGGAGGCGTTTAGCCCAGCAGTGGGAATTTACAGGCTGCTGTTGTTGTTAAATATATTGAGACATTTCAAATAGATCATTAATACAGTAACTTGATTGTCTTGTTAAAAAAAACTGCATATGATATTTATCATAAACATGTAAATAATCTTTTTCTACTTCACTGATCTGGAATAATTCTATAATTAAGCTGTCGTTGAAAACGTCGTACTTCCGAGACGAAACGGCAAGAAACACAGTAAATACTATTTACCATTTTAATTACCGATATAGTAACAACAATATGTTTACACACAACAGGTCTACAAAGTAATAAAAACTCAGTCCATACTTTATCTGTAATATAATCTTATATATAAGTGCTTTATTTATGCCTTAAATAGTGAAAAAAGTATTGGTGGTATCTTATCATGGAAAAGAATACCGTGCCCCAGAAAGGAGGTATCAACTTTGCGAAGTCGGAAACTAGTTTTTATTAGCTTACTTCTCCTGTGATGAGGCTTTACATTGATTATGATTATTAGAAAAATAGTTTAAAAACAGAAGATAAGAGGCCACATTTTGTACTTATTATTGTAATCATCAAAATCAAAATAATCAACACAAAATTAGAAAACGAAATAAATATAGTTACAAAGTACCAGTTTCTTCTTTCTTATTTTTTAATGAATTATCCATGTGAACTTGTATTATTAGTACTTCTATCCATAAACAATTAAGCTGGCCTAAAATTTTAATCAAACCGGACCTAATATACTTGAAAACATAACTATTTTGCATGACTCGAAAATATAACCATTGTGCCAAATTCACAAAAAAAATTGTTACAAATGAATGATATAAAATCGAATATGCAAAAGCACTACATCGAATGAAGAATGAAATATAATATTTTATAGACTTTAGTTTATTAAAAATTTCTACATTCTATATTTGTTTACATAAAAAATTTACAATACTACTGTGCAATTTTTTTTACGAATGATTTTTAATCGTATTCATAGGTTAACTAATGGATAAATTTTAATTATATGTTAAAATAAACACTATGGGTTAATTATTATTATAATTACATTGAAACGATATCAAATGAAATTTTACTTTGATATTTAAATTTGATACACTCAATACACGAATTAATAAGAATTGCTTGGCTTTGGATTCTTAAACTCATAAAATATTCTTCATCTCATTCCTCAGCTTCCGTATCTTTAAACAATCATTTTTATTTATTATTTATTCTTATACGGTTTTAAGGAATCAATTTCCGCCTACAATTACTTAGGATGGAGTCAAGGCAAATCTCATCGACTACGATGGATTCGGGGTGTTTCATATTCGTCCAGGGTAATGTTGTAATGGCATTAAATGCGTATATATGGCCTATAATCGCCTTCCGTTTTATGAACTGAGGTGTCAACTTTGTGGCTGGTGGAATCCACTGATTCAATTCTCACACTCAGTAAATTTTCGCTAGTTATTATGAGCCTTAAGGATATTGCTGCATTGTTTCTTTGTGGCTTTTGCGGCTTGGAATATTGCCAAATACTCGAAGAAGGCATTGGCCATATGATCCACAGGTTTAACTACCTGTTTGAAACTTGGCACATGTGACATGTATAGAGAAATAAATATTTTCTTTTTATTTTGAAACTAGCAACTTCAATTAGGGCCATCCCATAGCAAGTGAATATACGAAGCCATGAGATTTAAGATATGTAAACCACTTTAAAATACAACAATACAACTTTTTTTACGTTTATAATTTGTATTACACCTATATTATAATGCTCATATACTCATGAGTAAACGAGTTGCTTCATTAATTTTATTCTGACCGCGACTTCGCTCACGAAAAGAACGAGTTATGTCTAATACGAAAAACATATCAATTAGTGTTTTATAGATTCAGCTGATGTAGATATTTAAAATCGAATTGATATCGACTTTGAATTATATGCAGAAAATATTTATAATGATCAATGTTAATTCAAATCGACATCAATGAACGAATATTTCTGTTAATACGTTATTATTGTTTATTATCCTATCGTTATTCGGATGTAAAAAAATAGTTGTCTTTGTGTGGTTCCAGTGTATATTAAAAATAATATACAAAGTATACTTTAAAATTGAAGGAATGATGAAAATCCTTGTAAATCCAACATAATTATTGCAAATAAGTCAGGATTTTATGTAACAGTTATATTGAGTAAGTTATAATTGGGAGGAAAGTTTTGTTGTTTTTTACGTAGACGCCTATGAAATGGGTTAACGTTTATATAAAAGTTACAATGGAATTCTCCCGAGACCAGAACAGCTATTCGTCAGGATTTCACGTGAGGAATTCTACAGGGATTGCGAAGTGAACGTATGTCAAGCTCAGTGAAGATAACGTACATATAAAATATTGATGTACAAGGGCCATGGCAGACGTCTTATATTTTACCTCGGTAATTTTACCAAACGTAAGAACTTGTGTTCCTGTTAAAAATGAAGCATTATAATATAAAAGTCATTATTATACAAAACAAATAAGACTCGAATATTTGTGTTGCTGAGAAAAAATATATACTGCATCTCATCTAATTAATTAATTACTTGACTGGTAATTATCATATTTTAAAAGCGTTACCAAGAGATTTCCTCTCTTACTATTTTCTTGATTTCTTGAAGAAAATGGTCGCGAATATTGGTTTCACCGAATAGTTGTGCGATCGTACTTAGACTTAATAATTCATCATAGCTGTATGACACAATGACAATCAATTATTTATTTAGTAACAGACCCATGAACATTTTATTTTGCAATAGAATAACTTTTGTGATAAAATAAATGACCTCTTTTTTGAGAAGAAAATTATAGCATATTCTACCACGCTGCTGCAATTCGATTGAAGAACGCATGAAAAATCAGCAATGCTTCAAATGTTATTAATTATATTAATTTATAAAATTCATGCGTTTTAATCGCTGGGCTATCTGGCATACAAACGTATGAAACATTAAAGCTATGGAAAGCCATTAAACATTTTGTATCTGTATAAGCTATTCTGCTCTATTGGAAATATTGATTTAATAAGCTGTAGAAGTGTTTGTTAATCTGTTTCATTTAATGATTGCATATATATAATAATCACCGATGATTTAAATTGAAATTTAATTTATCTCTATAAAAAATCCCGTTCGTTAAATCGAGTGGTGTTACAAACTTAGAAATTATAATAAGAACCTAACCCATAGCTATTAAATTCGATGTTTATTTCGAATAAACGACTGAATATTAAACAGTATATATATAAATGTATTCCAAAAAGTTAAACGCACTATCATCCCTCACTATCATAGCCCTCGAGGACGGCGATCCGATACGACCAGAAAGAGGCATAGGACCCAAGGGTTTTACATACCTTGAAACTATACGGGAGTGTAAACAAAAACAAAATCCGAAATCCGACTACAGATGAGAGTTTTACATACAGAGCTGCACATATAATATAACATAACCAATAACTTCTTGTTAAGCTGACTTGGGGTATATAAATACAGTCTTACAAGCTAACCAGACCAGCTAGTTAAATAGTCGACTATCTCATTTAGATATTAGCTAATTTATATTATTAATTATTTTTAATTATTAATTTACTTATCAAACATATTATAAAATACCTAGAACAAAATAAAATACGTAAAATTATTGAACATTGAATCGTATTAAAATAAATAATTTTACAAATGCTTAACTACTAATTACTTGCTGTTATTTATCTATTAATTACTACTTGATATTATACAATAAGGGTTTACATAGAATTCTAATTCATTTATTCAATATGCAAGCATGGCAGTTGCATATTATCATCAGTCTACGTTAAACTACTCCCAATTTTGGAAAAAAATGCCCTGAAAAAGCTTTCATTGTCAAATTTTGTAATTGTTACCAATTTTCAATAAAATGAAAAAATAGCCAAAAGGCGATCCTTTCATTCCCACGATGTGTGTGTGCACTATTCATGAACTCACTAAATGTACATTAATGTGCACGCATTTTTTTTCCTTCACATTTTTTTTGTAATTTACCAACAGAGGCGCAATTGTAATGCATTTTGGAATGAAATATTGACGAATATATACGTAGTTGTAAAATTAAAATCGACGCTGCCAGCTACGGCTCTGAATAATGTATAAGATCGAGTTATATATGAGTGTGTAATGAACTTCTGGATTGATATTAAATGTGTTATAAAATGTCATCGATTTCGAAAATGGCAGTCAGTTTACACACCACACACCAAACGGCCAATAATGATATCTACTAACATTAGTCTACTTATGACTTAGACATGACTAAGTATTATAATAATTGACTGTACCTACATTTACATTACCGATTAGATCAAGCGATAGAATGTCACCGTCTTGTTTCCTCAGTCTTCAGAAAAGTCAAACAACAAAAGATTTGTTTAAGATTTCAAAACGATAACAATAGTATCATTTACTTTTATTTTACTACTTATTTATATCACTTTATTCGCTTCTTACTTGTAAGATAACCTTTTCATCCGCTTGCATTGACTAAGCAGGCGATTCTATTTTTTATGTTTTTTATGAGATTTACTCTTAAGCCTTTTATTGCAATATGTCATAAAAAATATTTAGCAAGATGTTATAAAAACCGTGACGTGAAACATTCCAATTCCATTGTATATTTAAGCTAAAAACTTAAAAATAATGGTATCAGTAACGCTTAAGATAAGATTACAAGAACATTTACAAAATAACATGTATTAAATACTTGCAACACCTTATAAGCTAAATTTAGTGTCTTTTTTCAAATGTATACCTTGAGTCTTGACTAGCCTTACTTTGGTTATCTCAAAACAAACAAACACACGAAAATATATATCAGCAGGTTTATTTCCGTCTTCGAAGTCGGCTAAAACAATAAAAAGGAAATATCATTCGGAAGTTATGCTATCGTGTAAGCTTTTATTCATTGTCTCCTGAGACGGCACGTGCTTCAAATATTGGCTTCGGAGCCGGATACAAAATCCACTTGCGTACTTACTACGTCTATTACTATATAATCTGTTTACTTTTAACTTATCCACAAAAAGCTTATACCACATAAAATAGAGCATGTTCAAAGTATTTTAAAATACAAGAAAAATGTATGACTATTTATTTATGTTATGTTTAGTTATTGGCATATTATGATTATTATTAATTTTGGTTATGTGTTCATTAATAGGAACAGTATATTTAAATATACATGTAAAAGATCAACTTTTGGTTTTCAAATAAATCGAAATTGGTTAGCAAATATTACAACACATATTTGTAATGGAAAAGCTTTTGTTTGCATCATCGATACTTGCTCCTTTGTCTTCTACGCGTTATCAAATGGTAATACAAATAAAATATTTAATCAAAAGACGGACAGCGGTTGGTAAAAATATATTTATAACATATGCCCTGAGTATAGCAATAAAAATTATTATTTTACACATGTTCAAGAACTTGTATCTATCTTCCCTCTGTAAAAATTAATTTAATTTTAATTTAGGTGTTGTATAAATAAAATATTATAAAATCATAGGAAATTGAAGGTACAATAAAACCTCAAACAAAATACGATATCCTTTTGTCAACGTAAATCTCTTTTTTGATGGTGTAGGTGGCAATTAATCAGCAGGCTCACCTGATGGAAAGTGACGGTCCATGGACCAGACATGCAAATACGTCGTCTTTCAGTCTTTGATTAATAAATAAGCTATTTTCTTGAAAGTTCCCAAGTAGTATTGTTCTGAAAAACCACCGGCGAAAGCAAGAAGAAAAAGCCTTAAAAATCGCGCTGTTTTAAATTTATGGACATCGAGGTTGTGGAATGAAATAACATTGTTATTACTCGTATGAATGGCATTTCGCAATTTCGCGAACTCTTTCATCAGTGTAATATATGAAGTTATTCGTGTGACGCGTTATTGCAACCACTGCATGTGATATGCTGTTGTGAAATTGTAGCTTTTTAGCCGCACATTTTATGTGGATGTCTGTCGTTCTGATTCCTGTCCTTCATGTATTGTGAGGATTTAGAAACCGTTGCGAAATTCTTAATCTTATAGTGATCGTATCGTCATGTACAGGTTATTAGGCTGGATATTACGGTTCGAAACGCAGTTTTACAGACTTTCTAATTTTTCCACAAAACACTACTACTGACTTCTAGCCATAAAACCTTGCCAAGTGTTGTGACGACGATGGGTTCGTTCTCAAGGGTCTGGAATTTGGACGCTTTAGAGCGCCTTGCTTTGTCTTCATCTTGGTGCAAGATGCTTCCAGAGCGCTTAAGACTGCCATATGAGTTCTATATAACTTTTGGGGTGTTGTCAATGTAGTACTGGAGTACCTATTCCTGTTGGCGATTACAAGCTTTAAGTTTGTCCCTACAACTTAACATCTATTTGGCTAATGTGGCTTAGAGTACGAAGTTGCTTTCAAGCGCTCATTTGTGTAGAAACCCACTGCTTCTAAAAGTCACTTCATAAATATAAGTTAATACGAATTAGCTTATATTCTCACGAGGCTTTTCTTTACCACCGCGAACGAGATTAATTAAAACATGTAAATTAAGCAGACGAATTCAGTGGTATTTGCCCAGGTTTTATTCCTAAACTGTCGTTTTAGAGTCCACACATTCTCTCCGGAAGTAGACAATTCTCAGCATCTCATATCTCCAAAGGTGAGAGATGACATGACGTATCCAATAAAATAGTTACCCATGTCAATTTTCATTAATTTTGGTCTCTCCTAGAAGCCAGCCAACATGTCAATCGTTATATAGCTTTGTCGGGGCCGCGAACCATTTCCAATACATTAGCGCTTTTTGTGTTATTAGGTATAGACATATGCCAGTTCAGGCGAATTTATCAATCCCAGTTGAATAAACTCTGGGAAACATAATATTACTCTTTGTACCTGGCAACTGTATTTGAAAAAACCACCTGGTTCCTATTTTTGATAATAACATTGTACATCAGTAACAGATTGCTTTTGACTTACGAGTACAGAACCGTCAATGCCGTTGCTATACGTCAGAGACATGCGCCTTTGAAACAGTTTTTTTGGGCGATTGTCTACGAGGCATACATAATTTAACTGTCTCAATCTGTATGTAAAAATAATCGTTTGTGTGTGTATGTTGAAAATGGTCACCTGCCATTTGCAAAAGTTTATATATATACTTATCTATAATCGGTCAACATTATTACATATGAAAAAAATATAAAAACTCTTTTAATGTATTTGTATTTGTTGAAGAATTAACAAATCTGAATAATGATAGACGGGTAATGTCATGTGAAGTAAGCAAAGTTAATGCAAAATCAAAATAATCTAATTATGACTATATAGGTTACAATATTACACAAGCTCTGCTAATGTAGTAAGTAAACACAATTCAGGTACCGAAACAGCTTGCAACAAATTAATACGCTTATATCAAACAAATTAAAATAATTATACATCCGTTAATATTTTGTACATAAAAGAGCTGATGCATAGTACACAATAATCCACAATAGTATATGTAAATATTGATTTCAATTTGATATTTTTAATTAAAGTTTATTAATTTAAATTTAGATTCGAACACAATAAGAATCGTTAGTCGAGCTACAGATTCTTTGAAAGTATAGGAAAGTTAGACATACAAACTCAATATAATTTTGAGACTCGTAATGAATATTTTAATTGACGTCACAGGAATTCCTTAACTTAAATTGATGAATATAATTTTGCTTACAAAATTACTTCCGTCGAATTATTTCGTGAAATTTCGATCGTTTTTAATTATTTATTTTACAAATATCTACGTTACATATTTGCTATAAAATTCAAAATATCCGCACCTCATCTCATCTGGATTTTTTTATAAAAAAGATGTAAAAAAGTATAAATTATGAAAGTTACTAAAATAGAATACCAATTCCAAGCTTTAAATAAATGATATAATTATATATCGAATTATAATTAGTTAGGTCTGTTAATGATTTATAAATTAAAGGCTTTAGAAGTTTGAAATAATTGGCAAATGTAAATTATTATTTGAATATATTTCGTTTACATAATATAATGCTTTTCAGATCCGTCGAAGGCTGTACGATATGTAACAAGTAACACCGTGAGGTAATAACGTCAAGTTACAAAAACATTCCCGCGCAGATATTTCTTTTTCTTATTATATGATTTATTGGCTCTATATCTCTCAGTTTCTGTCTAAGATAATGAAACTTTATAGATTTTTCAAGAAAAGCTACCTACCACACATCACATCATAATGTAATAATAAATGAACAATGTAGTAACTGCAGCCTTACATTTTCTAAAATAAACAAAAAACTATCAATGATTTATTTCTTATGTCCGTTGTTAATACTTCGAATTTTATTTTACTCAAATGCTTCGTTGAACATTGAAAGTTTTACATTAATTTAAAAGCATTAATGTAGTCTTATAGGATTTATACATACGAACTAAGATGACGTAGAATTTTGGCGTAGACGTCATCACTACGACCACACTATGATTGTGATTCATTTATAGTATTCGTAATATTTGTATACATTATCTACTGTATTTTAGTACACATGAATCATTATTCATTTATTTAAAATTATAATACCAATAATGGAATAAAACATCAACATTAGCGCCTGAAACATAAAAAATATTTAAATAATTAAGTCACTGTCTAAAACTTTAACCAAACAATTGTAATTCTTTACAATTTCCTCTGTAATCTTCGACAAATTCCAAACAATGCCGTTATTTTAAACGTTAATTCTCACATAAATGAGAATAGAACAAAATGTAGCATCACAGTATACAATATAAATCAACGCCGTTTCCCATCAACGTCAGAAAATATAGACCAGCGCGTCACTACACTGGCGAGGTCGGATCTAAGCTTTGTTACGACTATAATACGTTAGCCCCGCCATATTATCTGCGTAGGCGCGTAAATGCAACAAAGTTGTGCCCTTATTAAGGTAGATTTATGTTTCATCTTTTATTATATTCTGATAAAATATTTTCAATCTTTCTATTACGATCATATTTGAATGTAAATATTTAAAGTTTGAAAAACTGAAATAACAAGAAGTATTTTTTACAAAGCAATGTATATTAATATTGTCTGTCTATCTGTTGCTCTTTTACGACGGAACCCCTGAGCCGAATTTGATAAAATTTAGTGTGGAGCAATCTTGAACTACAAGAAAGGACGTAGGCAACTTTTTTGCCAGATATATGACAACCAATACCACAAAGCGAAGCCATGGGCGACTACTAGTAAAAAAAATATTGTTAAGAATACTATCATAATATTTCGCTATATTCGTTCTTAGTTCATATTGAGATCCATTATGAACAAGTAAAAACTACATACATAAATAATTATATGTATGTGTAACTGCGAACGCACGTCGCAAAGGATCAAGTTTTGGATCTGCAAAACAAAATGGAAATCATGTAGCTACCACATAACTTTAATGAATTAACCGCCATTCTATGCTGAAAATTGTTTCAAATTTAATCTTCATATTTGAAAAACACAAATCCATTCAAAAGAAGGCACTGCGCAAACTCAAAATATTCTATGGTTTAAACTGAAAAAGAGCATCGGACACGAAATATAGGCACTGTAGGCAAACTAAAAAAAACGTTGTTAACGAGCTCCTAACCTTGCAAAAAGATTCTAAAAAGTATGAACGATAAAATTTTCAAATCTTTCAGCGTCAGAAAATAGAACTCCCTTTTTTGAGAAAAAGCAAAACAAAGGATCTCCGGCTGTGAACGTATTTCTATTATCATTAAATAATATTAAACAAAGTCGCTTTTTCTGTCCCTATATAAATCTTTAAAACTACGTGATGTCATACATTGCATCCGTGCGAAGCCAGGGCGGGTCGCTAGTATCTAATAATTAATTGGCCTTGCCAAAATGGCAATTAGAAGGTGTGTATCTCAACCGATGACTTCGAGTTAAAACCCAGGCAAGCACCACTGTATATATATATATGTATATATGTGCTTAATTTGTGTTTATAATTCATCTCGTGCCCAGCGGTGAAGGAAAACGTCGTAAGGAAACCTGCAACTGTCTAATTTCATCGAAACTCTGCCACATGTGCATTCCACCACCCGCATTGGAATAACGTGGTGGAATATGTTCCAAATCCTCTCCTTAATGGGAGAGGATTTGGCCCAGCAGTGGGAAATTTACTGACTGTTCCTTTACTTTACGTGAAATTTACTTGATAATTACGGCTTTGTGTAAACCCGTCTGGGTAGCTACTACCCACTTATCAGATATTCTACCGCCAAACAGCAATACCCAGTGTTGTTATGTTCGACTTTGAAGGGTGAGTGAGCTAGTGTAACTATAGGTACGAGGAACATAATAAATTAGTTTGTAAGGTTGGTGGCGCATTGGCACTAAGCAATCGTTAATATTTCTTACAGCGCCATTGTCTATGAGTGGTAGTGACTAGTTAGGACTAGAATACATATAAGTACAAAAAACTACAGCTTGACCTTTTTCTTGTTGAATTTTTATATAATAAAAATTGACCTTTTCCTACAAAAAAGGAGCCGTTATTACAAGGAGATGCTATTACACCTAAACAATAATGCTTCTAAATTTCCTATGTCAGTCCTCAACGCGATGTGAAAATTATTTAAATCTATATATAATATTAACAGATTTACATATCAAACCCATTATTTATATAGTGAAAAAGCAGTAGCACTACCACTACGACGACCTCCATGGTCGAGTGGCGCGTACAACGATTTTCATGGGTACGCCACTCTGAGGTCTCGGGTTCGATTCCCGGCCGAGTCGATGTTGATTACCATTAGTTTTCTATGTTGTCTTGGGTCTGGGTGTTTGTGGTACCGTCGTTACTTCTGATTTCCATAACACAAGTGCTTCAGCTACTTACATTAGGATGAGAGTAATGTATGTGATGTTGTCTCATATTATTATTATTACTACCCATTTTAATAGATTAATTATTTGCAGATATATGATATGGCAAATTAACAAGATATATAGATAGAACACGTGATTATACATCCTAAGCTGAGCAACTGAGAGATACAGCGAGATTTACCTCGATGGGGGACTTTATATATTCAAAGTTATGGACGATTGTAAAGTGCTAGAATCGGATTTGTAACTACAAGCGCCAGTTTACCTCAGGGATTCATTCTAGTACTTCTTTTATTAAAAGTATTTCACATTGAAGAGAAACTGCTCTGTACAACATTTTCAAATTTGATTATGACAAACAAAGTTTTAGCGTTTCAAAACTTTTATCACATAACACTCGAAAATGAAAATAACATTACAAAATCGAAACGAACGGAATTTAACAAAAGTGAATACAGCTAGAAACTTAGACATAAATGTGTATGTCAACACGTGTAGCATAGGAAGCAACTGGAATTTTTCATACGTACTTTAATGAATACCTTATGAATACAAACAATTTACTCTGACTATAACTTGTCTTAATTTCCCAGAATTTATAAGAATTATATTACTTCACGTAAGTTTATAATTCAATCTCTATTTTCTTACTTTTAAATTCGGTTTTATGGCGTATCTGACACGACCGAAAAGACTAGGTTAGGTTATTTACTAAAATTAAATATCTAGCATAATATTCATCAAAATAACAAGAAACCATTGATTTTATATTGACTGTCGTCACTAGCTTTCGATAAAGATCTTATTTCTTACAAATATGGCAATTTCGAAAGTGTCAACTTGTTCATAAACGTGTGAAATAAATTGTTGGTTCTTCGGGGTCCCTTCAGGATGGAAGCCCTAGGCTCGTGCCTGGTGATAAAGTTGGGTAATGCATGGGATTAACACCCAGCTTCCAGACTTCCAATTGGACAACTTTTAAACGAAAAAACTCTTGTCTGTTATCTCCATATCAACTTTCATAACTTAATATTTAAAAAGTTTAATTAAAGTTAATAAATTAAATCACACACATTCATTTATCACTAAAACACTAACACACTTTTTAAGTTACGGACATTTCTGGAATAGAAGCCATATGAGTGATCTGTATGTATACTCAATATGCATCCCAACAGGATCCAACGCTTTTATTATGATTATACGTAGATATTTTTATATCAAATACTAAAAAATGTATTTTATTCAATTTTTCTTATTATTTATTCCCCATATAATTTATCATTTCAGGCAGTACACAATTTGTAAAGTCGCTAAACTGACAACGCGATTACGCTCTTCAAGCCAAAGCAAACCAGTCAGGCCCCGATCAAAGTCCATGGACGAATAGACGAGTTGAAAATGAGTGATGCGATTACTACGTGTACGTTAAATACGAAACTAAACTTACGCTCGAAAAAAGCGATGAAAGCGCAATTTTTTAACCTACGTCTGGATTTAAAAGAATTGTAAAATTGAGATGATATAATCAAGTCACACAACTCCCCTTAAAAAAAAAGGCGGGAGATTCGTAGTTGACACATTGAGATCGCGAATATAATTATTACGGTGTAATGTGTAATTATTGATGGTTATTTGTGTCATAGACTAAATGTTTTTCTTTTGTGGTAGATTGATTGTTAATTTAAATTAAAGATAATTGTTTTAGAGGTTAACCTACTTTCTACTTCTGTTTCTAAAAAAAAAATATATATATCATGAAAATTAAATTTCAGTTGTTACTTATTGTCAAATTCAAAACCCTGTTCGAAAAAAAATCTGTTCTCAATTGAACAATTATTGTTTTCCTTTATATGACATTTTTTTTTAATTTAAAATAACATGGAGACGACACATTAAAATCCTTTATCAAACAAACGTACTTTACTAATTTTGTCAAAAATTTTAATTCTTTTTTATGTTTTCAGAAACGCTGTTTAATCTGGTTAATATGTAAAAATCTCTGAAAATATGGAATGAAATATTCTGAAATGCCGCAAATACATTACATTACGAAATATTGTATATTAAGTAACAACAGTTCTTACTTTAATTTCATTAAATTTACATATTCATTAATATTTTGATACTACATTGCACGAATAATCCACAGGTGCGTTTTTTCAAAGTAGAATGCTATAGAAAATCATACTATATAAAAATACATATGAATACACTAGGCGAGCCGTATCAACTTCTGTCAACAGGCCAATTTTTTTACTGCGAAGGCTATGCAGCGTTGAGTATACTCGCCAATCTATTTATATGAGAGCCCCATTAAAGCTTCAAATCTAGAGTGAAACCTAGGATAGGTTTTTATAAAAAATCTTATGCTTCCCCACTTAAAATATTTACCTATCGTATGTTTGGTTAATTAATTTAACACATTTTGTATTTATTCAGTTTAACAGTAGATCACTAACACTAAATAAAAGTAAATCTATAATAGTGTAATATAATATAAAAATATACATTTATGCCATTCTAGATCTTATTGCTAATAAACGGATGCTATAAAATAAGATTCATTCAATCATACATTCACCTAAACAAAAGTAAAAAATGTTATGTCAGATAAAAACGTAAATTTCATTTTTATAATATTAAATTACAAATTCCTTATCTTATATGGCCTTGTTAATCGTTAGTATTAAAAATGTAAAGTCATTCTATGTAACGTAGTCGGTAACACATAAATCAATGAAATAATGTAGGTATACAATAGATTCTCGGTACAATTAATATCCTAGGATTATTTCTTGCTATTATCAACTTACAGCAAACAACAACAACATACACGAATGTGATATTATTATACGAATAAATAATTTCCAGTATATTTTTCACAACAAATCGTGAACTAAATAAGTATGCAAAAACACCCCATTTGTCATTTGTTAAATGTTACACGCTAAAAGATTTTCTACACGCAATTTGATTTTAACTCGCTAGATTAATTAGGGTTTTTTTTATATGAATTAAAATCTTATACTATTTTATGCATAATTTATTTTTAAACTATATTAACGTTTCGAACTGTTTCATTAGCATGAAATAATACTTATTAATTTATATTTTATGTACAATCATTGTCATAACTGTTTATCTAACCCTTACTATCATATTAATAATTATCGACAAACCACACAAATGTCAAATATAAACGAATCATTAACAAACGAATTTCCTCTCAAATAAATATCATGATGACAGTTTTAGTTTAAATACAACGTTTGTTAAATCATTTAAATATATTAATTTAGCTTTATTGGTTAAGTGTTTATCGAATACGTATGTATTTAATTTTAAATTGATCAAAAGGACAACAACACACTACCGGGTAATAGAATATTGATTTTTTACTTATTTGCTAGCGGCTTCGCCTACGTAGATGTTTGCTTGTTACATAAATTTGCTGGCCTTTCATTAGACAAAATGGTATGAGGCAGCATGTCGTGAAATTTGAAATTTTTAGAGTATTTAGTTGATAGAAGAGCGTAACTATTGGGCTTGTTTTTCTTCTCGGAAAATTTCGCCGTGAATTCCAAACCAGTGGTCGTTAGTAGTTAGTATATAAAAGTCAATATGATAATATTATTGTTCGCTGTAGGTATTGCCTCTATTAAAATATATAAATGAATATTGTAAAATCAGGATTCAAAGTTGTTCATTAAAGCGTATTTAAATAAAGTATGTGTATTTTAGTCATGCACAACTCTTTCTGTTTGCTGACATTCAAAAAAACAATTCGGTATAAATTTAAGGCCACTTAATTAAGTATTCGTATTGAGTTAACGTAATTCTTTTTTTTTAATATAAACTGTTCAACACCGTCCTTAGACGTTAACGCTTTCAAAAACTATAGAGAATATAAGACACTTGTTTTCCATTTTATATTCGGATTTAAGCCGCGATCAAGCGATTTTCTTTTATTTTGCCCGACGTTTCAAATTATAAAAGTATTCGGTATCCTGCCATTAAGCTGCATACTAGTCGGCAAAAGGCCGACATAGTGGAAAGCCGAAATAGTAGCCGTATTTGTGACGTTTCTAACGGACTCTGTAACTCCGTTAGTGAGAATAGGCAAGAGAGACCAATGTATATGCAAATTGTTTTTGCACTAGGTACGTTTACGTTTCATATTTGGTAAATAAATAAAATCACTTTGCAAATGTTTCAAAACCAAAATATACTTCATTCAAATAGGCTTTTACAAGCACTTACCTGTACGTATTTGTTAAAAATACAGCCAATTAAGTTTAATTTGGATTTAAGTCCTACTTTTACTAAACTTTAAATTCACTTACTTAAAAATAATGACTAAATAATGTTTTAATTTTGAACAAAGAAATTTCTAGTTTAAATAGTTTATTAGATATCTGTTGTAATGCAAACTTTTTCGCTAAGTGAGCTACATCAGTGGCTTTGCCGGTGACAAACAGTGGGCTAAGTTTTAATTACGCACTTTGAGCTCTTTGACTAAACAACTTACAGCCAAGATAAATAATTAACTTAGAACTTTTTCTCATTTCCTTTCTCCAAGTACAAATATGTTGTAATTAAACTGCTTCCATACCACGAGAGCGCACACGTTTTCTAAATAAGTAAGTTTGTAATATTTATAAAAAGTTCTTCTCCAATGAATTATGATATCATACTTTTCTATTATATAATTCCTTTTTTCTATGAAAAGCGTGCTACGCGTATCCCACAGGTAGAAGTGGGGTAAGTGGGACTCTCTGGTGCCCAAGACAAACGAAAACAACAGAATAAAACAAAAACAACAAACAACAACAGCCTGTAAATTCCCACTGCTGGGCTAAAGGCCTCCTCTCCCTTTGAGGAGAAGGTTTGGAACATATTCCACCACGCTGTTCCAATGCGGGTTGGTGGAATACACATATGGCAGAATTTCTATGAAATTTGACACATGCAGGTTTCCTCACGATGTTTTCCTTCACCGCTGAGCACGAGATGAATTATAAAGACAATATAAGCACATGAATCAGCGGTGCTTGCCTGGGCTTGAACCCGCAATCATCGGTTAAGATGCACGTTCTAACCACTGGGCCATCTCGACTCAAACAACAGAATACCCATTCAAAAAACCAGCGTGGGTATGGATCGCTTTTGCATGCTTTCGTGACGACACTAGTTGTGCCTGTAACTTCACGCGCATTTGATTTGAACAAAAAAAGTTATTGTTATTCATTTATTCCGTATTAGGTACGTTTGTGATATTAAGTCGTTGGTAGGCAGCCGATGATGACGTAACGGCGGAATGGTGGTATGCACGAGCGCTGCTCTCGGTATTAGATATTATTTGGATATTGCAGCGTGACTTCATTATTATTTTATATATAATCCTCATATAATATAATCCTAAAATAAAAAAAGCTTCAGTTATTTCTTATCATCAGCTATTTGCCAGTGAAAGTCCCGCCAAAATCAGTCAGTCAATCAGCCGTTCCGGAGAGTAGACGGAACGGCAACAGACATATCAATTTTATTGTATCTATAGATTATTAGGATATTAGGGTATTGTAGAATTTGTAACGATATATTTCATTGGTGATAAGGCTCTGCGCAAATCAAGGTAGGTACCATCCATCCATCAGATGTTCTACCGACAATCAGCAGTACTCAGTTCTGTTTTGAAGGGTGATTGAGCCAGAGTAACAATAAAGGACATAACACCTTAGTTCCACTGTTTGGAGGCGCACTTGCGGTTTAAGGAATGGTTAATATTTCTTACAGCCCCATCGTCTAAGGCATCATACATACCATAGATGACCATTCATTATCAGGTTGTCCATCCAATCTATATATAAATAGATGTATTTCCTCAAAAATATTTTTCAAAATCAAAATATACTTTTTACTAGGAGGCTCATTAAAGCACTTTGAAGTCGTCATTTAACAACTATATTAAGTAAAACTACCACTGATTCGGAAAGTAGATTCTACCGAGAAGAACGGGCAAGAAACTCAGTAGTTACTGTTTTTCAACATTTAAAAATACAGTCATGTTAGTTAAATACAATTATATGTTTGTAATATTCTGCCTCGAAGTATTAATTTCACGCTTTTTTAACGTCTGTATAATCGATTTTTATCCGTGTAACAAATACATTAATCAACAAATCAATTATAAATATTGAAAGCTACGGCGTTGCGCGGACTTCACATTCGTGACAACATGCACTACAAATGAGTAGATATATTGATTTTTCAATCCCCTACTTTTCTTTCACTAGTCCAAAAGTTACCTCGTTTTTTTTCGTAACGCGAGAACCGACACTATCAACTCCATTTAAAGGCGTCAATGTAATATGTTGTAATGAAAATACTAACTAAAAAACTCAATAAAAATACTAACAATAGTTTCAATATATCAAATCAAATCAAAATAAACTTTATTCAAGTAGGCTTTTATAAGGACTTTTGAATCGTCATTTTACAATTAAGTGAAGCTACCACCGGTTCGGAAAGTAGATTCTTCCGAGAAGAACCGGCAAGAAACTTAGTAGTTACTCTTTTTTAACATTTAAAAAATACAGTCATGTTAATTAAATACAATTATTTAAATAAATGTATCCTGCTTGAAAGTCCACATGTATTTAGCTATTACTATTCTTACATTAAGCAAAAAAAGTTTCATTTATAAGTATCATATTATTAAGTTTATATTTAACTTATAAGGAGTTTATTTTTAATCGCAACTACTTGGCCTGAAATGTACTGTACTGATACTGTTGATAATAAAATATTATAACGATTCAATACGTAGATGGACATAGTAGTTTAAATAAAAGATTATGTAAAATAGAAAAATATTAAAAAAAACTGATTGATTAAATATTTAATGGAACCGAAATTACCATAACTCCGATTTTTATTATTATATAAATTCAGTAGCGAATTGAAAATCGAAAAAAAAATATTATAAGACTCGATTGCTGAATGATTTTTACCTAAAATTTATTTTTACTATTACCCATTTATTTTCAACCTTATATTGAAGATAAAAAATAATATATCATAAAAATAAAATCAAACGTAGAAACATTGTAAGCTTAAAATTAATTTAATATATTTGCATTTACTTTATTTTAAGGTTTACATGAAACGATTATAACGCAAAGTGTTCAACACGCCACGGCTTTTTTCTCATTTGATACTGTTTATTTACAATGTTCTCAATTCTAATTTAAAAGCAAATACAACTGCCATGCAATACAACGGTGCAAATACCTAAACTGAAAAATGTCGGCTGTAAACGTGGCCGTCAAGAATTTCGACAAACAGCAATGTTTTCGTGTTCAAACCAGCCATTTTACTGGCACGGCACAAAACAAAAGAAATTCTCGCTATTGAAATAAAAAAAAAAAAAAAAAAACAAATTAGATTTTGAATTGGAAGCACATCACGTTGTTATTAACTTTTGAAAAAATCACAAAATAATAGTCATTGTAGGTAAAATAAATGCCAATATAATCAATGTAAGATGTAATGAATAGATAAATTATGAAACAATTATTTTTATTCTATTTAATATTTCAAAAAACCAACACCAGTAATAGGTACATTTACATATATGTACGCCATTTTTAACAACAACATCGAGTTTCAAGCCTTTTCTACATACGAGTACAATGGGGAGTTTTTTAACAACAGAATTCCATTAGCGTTCTTGATTCATTAATTTAATGAACCGAATTTAAGCCAAAGTATATTTTGTCCGTGTCATTTAAAATATAAACGAAAGAGACAACACGTGTGCTAATTATCTTCTGATATATACATTTTTAAAAAGGATAACGATGTAAAAATATTGGACAATTTCAATTACACTTGCATGATACGTGTGTTTATTTACACAGTTTTCGAGGAAGTATAATTATATGAATCGATCGAATACTAACGAAAGCTATAAGTATCACGTTAATAATAAACACAGTACTGATCCCTGAATTAATGATTCTAATTACAGGTTCAACTAAAATACGATACTAATATAATTGATTGCTGTATTATTGTATATCTACATATGAACGGATTTAAATTACTTAAAAATCAGAGAAACACTTATTTTATTATTAACGACGGCTGACATTGACCCCGGCAACGGTTTTTATTTTTTATGTTTGTCATTCATTTGAGAGGCCGTCGTGTCTCGATCGAGAGGTCTCGACAGATCTCGCGGACCAGAATCAGAAGTTAGACGGTATCTGTTTCGCGCCACAGTTGTGACACACCGTCGTCACTTCAAGTGCGGTTTTACCCTGATATTCTTCAAAAAAAATCTCAATGAAGGCCAACTATTTAATCCGCACATGATATATTACAGTTATCACGTGTATGTATTTAATGGGTTTCACAAGGGCAAATAATGAAAATTGCCTAAAATGCGTTCTGCTCCTGAATCGAAGTCAAACTATTCAGTGCCAAAAAAAAAATTTTTTGAGAAGTACCTAACATTTATGTTATAATATATTATTAAAATAAGCTTTGATTTGTAAAAACGTATTAATGAGCGAGACTGGGTACAAACTATAAAATAATTGCTTTCAGAATAATAGCGGTATAGCTTTTGTATAAGGTACAATTACAAACACCGATTATGATCAATTGAGAGCAAAAATAGAGTGTCATTTTACTCGCGCAAAGACAATTATTACAATTGTTTAATATTTACATATTTATTTTTCATAATTTCGAAGAAATTCCGTCAAATACAAAACATTTAACACATTAGATATTAATCGGATAGTTCACAGTTCACACATCTAACTACGATCTCGAGAACAAAGAAATCTTTAAACAAGACTTCGAACAACTGCATTACACTTCTAAATGGATGTTCAGTTTAAAATCCTGTGAAGTTAGCAGCGTTAAAAGTAAAGTGCCGTCAGCGTCAAGCGTCCATGTGATACAGTCGCAATGTTTTTCAATACCGTTCTCATCTGAAATCAAAAAGGACTGCGGAGGACGCTTTTCGTTTGTGCTTTGATGGGTGTTAAATTTTAATTACTTTTACAACCGTTCTTGCAATTTCGTTACGCACAAATTTATTTTAAACACTGCGAAAGGAATGTTTTATTATTACATAATGTTAAAAGATAAATAATGATATGTATATTTGCGCAACCCATGGCACACGGATATCATCTCTTCAATGAATTTTTAAATACTAACTTGTGGAATTAAATATGGTCACCAAAAATGATTCTTTTCGAACTAAAAGTTTTATTACTCATTTCCATCATATTAATTTGGTATGGGTATATTATAAAAAAATAGTAAATAATATTGTTTTACAAATACATTAACCACCGAATAATATATTTTTGATTTTATAATCAAGCTATAACCCTACTAGATGGTAAATAAACGTAACAATTCAAGGCATTGACATAAATTCGTACACTTTGTCGAGTAAACTACACTTAGAGCTGTGCACAAACCCGTCACCCATTATTCATAATATATTTTGCTGCCAAATTGCAATAATTAGTATTGCTGATTTTTAGATAGAAAGGTGAGTGAGGAAGTATAACTACAGATGCAAGGGTCGTTACATAGTTCCCAAGGTTAGTAGCACAAATTTATACTATTTTTAGTTTTGAAAGACGCAAAGATTTTTCTACTCATCCTCCTCATTTTTCGCCAGGGTATTAATCCTAAGAGCTTCTTTGTAAATCCAGATCGGTGCATTAGCGATATAAGAAATGGTTTTCCTTACAGCGCTTATGTCTATGGGCAAAGGTAATCGTGTACTATCTAATTGTATTCATCGCAAACCACCGATTATTGATATCTAATCCGTCTTCAAATTACAGGCAAACTAACTCGCAATTACTTACCTATATATTATTATTAATTTACTTCTTGACTGTGACACCAACTATATATAATATTACCTACACGTAGACAAAGCAAGTATAAAATCGTAAAAGTCGTAGGATTTGCAAGTCCAAGTTGTTTCTACATTTTTATACGGCCATAGAATCTTCTAACAAGCTCTTTCAACTTCAAAAGGGTGAGTTATTGAATTTTATAGAGCTTTGGTCGAGAAAATTACCAATAGTTTGGATTTTATCTATAGAGGTAAACCAGCTTGCTAATTCGTTGAATTTTCAACAGATCTTTTATCTGTATCAAATCAGTCAGTGGTATTTTAAAAATAGGAGTACTTAATATATTTGTATATTGAAGTTTGAGTAAGTTAGTGTAAGAGTCGAGATGGCCCAGTGGTTAGAACTCGTGCATCTTAACCGCTGATTTATGTGCTTAATTTGTCTTTATAATTCATCTCGTGCTCGGCGGTGAAGGAAAACATCGTAAGGAAACCTGCATGTGACAAATTTCATAGAAATTCTGCCACATGTGTATTCCACCAACCCGCATTGGAACAGGGTGGTGGAATTTGTTCCAAACCTTCTCCTTAAAGGGCCTATCCTTTAGGCCTTTAGCGCAGCAGTGGGAATTTACAGGCTGTTGTTGAAGTTAGTGTAACAACAGGTATAAGGGATATTAAATGTTAGTTTCCTTGAATTTAGAAGAACTTGGAACACCAATATCTCAAGTTAAAAACGAATGGTGGAAATGGATAAAGGAACGCTACATGTTACTTCTTCTTTGCTTTGATTTTTAGACCATCTGGAGCGAACGAAATTTGAATATGTGTCTCCACATTCATCATCGACATTTACCATAAAATGTTCGGCGCAATATAGAGACGCACATGTCTATACCGCATATCCGGCTACCCTGTAAGCCGGATATCCGGTATCCGGTTAAATAGCTACAGTATCTGTTTTTAATTTTTATTCATCAAATTATAAAGTTTAAGTGTTATTATAAACTTCAATTACTAATGCATATACATTATTGGACACAGGCAAACTAATCGATTACAGACTTCGCCAAACAATTCAAATTCTAAATTTATACCCCAACATCGAGTTCATTTCAGACAAATATTATTGTGTTTAATTTAGTACATATAGGTGACATACATTTTATTTTTGTAAATATTTCATTTTAAGTACTAAATGTTGCCAACAACTTCATTGATTTTTATAATTAGGTGTAGATTATAACCAATCCTTACATAAAACGGAATACGGAATAAAACGCGCTCTGAAATGTAAGAAACAAAAATATGACATTCGTATCTACAAACAATATTAGTCATCTAATTCGAGTCAGAATTGATATAAGTCATATATTCATACACGTTTACCCTCTATAGCTATTGTTGGAACTATTCCCCATTCTAATACAATTTATTTTGATGTACCTCAGGGGTAATTTTTTGGGTCAATCCTCTTAATATCTATTATTGACATCTTCCAAAACTCAAAAGTATTTATGTATGCTGATGAATTCAATTTAGTACGCAAAATCAATAGTCGTCGTATTAATGTGACTGGGAGAATTCATGAATGGTCTGAGCACACCAAACCTTCCCTAAATTCACTTAAATGTTATTTTTACAAGAAAAGGCAATCATGTCGACAGTCGTAATTTTTTTGACAGATAATATAGTCAATTCGAGCTTCGTTCAACTCTTGAGCGCTTTTGTTAGCTGAACTCGAATACTGCTCCGTAGTCGGAAATCCTCAGTGAAAAATACATAAAATAGTTTTTTAGACATCTAACATAGCATTCAAATCGCACTATCTCTCATTACTATATAAAAAAATTAAAATTTTAAAAATCTCCAAAGGTACATTCATTGTGGATTTTAAAATACTTATTTAAATTATTTTGAGATCAAGTTAAGTATCAACTAAATTGCAATAAAATTCTGCGGAGAATTTTAAAAAATGACAAGTTTAAAAGACAATAATCGTAAACTATATAAATACGCTATTGACACACAAATGTTTAAATATAATTTGATGATTCAATATAATATTTACAAGATACTACAGTTTTAATACATTTTGTCACCAAATAATAAATTACAAAGTACTTCAAGAAGAAGATATTTTCCTATAACCAAGGTCGTAGTTTTAAATTGAGAGATAACTTTATATAATATGTACATATATACGTATTGTATACATGCCAATCCTGTAACCGTAGGTCGTAGTGCGAGTAAGGCAAACAAGTCGTTTACTCGTTTGTATCCGGCCGTGTTTGCCGACTCATTAGTTCGGTTCTCGATTCGAAGCGGGACACTTCTGAACCCTAACGGCGGAAACTTTGATACGATTTTGATACTACGTGCCTAATGAACGTAGGATATTGAATAAACATTAGCTAAAGTTTGTTTTATACATATTTAAAAGTCATTAGTGCGTATGAAAAGAATTAAGGATACAACGAATTTGGACATGTATATGTCATTGATCTAATTCTAAATGGCTACGCTAATATTGATTGTACCTGATGCGATTGGGTTTTAAAATAAGTAAATAATATTCCTACTCCCTCCGTTCATTTTATATTTGTTTTGATCTCATTCAGTGTATGATATAAAATTAAGTAATTAGTATTAATTAGTATCTGCAACCACCAAGCTACAGTCGTATGTATAGATACCTATTTTAATTAATTTCACTTAATTAATATGTGATTTTCTAGTAGTCTCTATTAGTATAGTTAATATCCTTAACTGGTAAGATTTCTTTTCTCAATGATTACTTTTCCAAAAATGGTTATTAATTAACAGAATAATATCTTCCAGAGCTATGAAATGGGTGTTCTACAAGGAACAAGTTCGGGTCCCTCTCTATTTCTAGCACAAACTCGAAGACCTAAGTCCGCAACATAAGCGGTTAGATAAGTTAGGCCACTAACTGATATTGATAGATACTGCTAGACATCTTGGTTATTTTTATACAGTTGTGTCTTATGGAATAGTACTTTGGGATAACACTACTGATATATCAGTTTAGAAAGGCAAAAAAGACAGTGTATATAATTCATACTTACGTGATTAAATTAATAAATCAATAATACCGCATTTCAAGAGAAAATTCGTAGTTCAAGAGAAAAGGAAACCCTTACCAGCAAAACAACATTAAAAGATAATTTTAATTTCGAAACATATATTTTTCAGTATAATGTATTTTATCTGTTGAATAGAAAAAATAATAAGGTCTGTGGAGAAAAATAGATCATGATTAGGAACTCCGTCCTTTATATTTTAAAACAAAAATAAATAATATAGATTATGATTATGATATGTAAAAGAAATGAAATCTGATAATTCGATGACAAAGGAAAATTAATAAAGTTCTGTAAAGCTGAACCAAACAGTACGAGACTTATTTCCGGTTTCTATAGATTTAAGCCAAGCTCGAGCGCGACATATATGTACCTACTTAGTGTAATTATGAGCAGGATGGTTTTTGCCACTTATCTTATCTGCGGCGCTTTTAATAGTTATTAATGCGACATATCAATTCACGTCAAATGGCCTACCATATTTAAGCCTTTTGTGAAAATGAATTTTGTAATTACAGAATATGGAATTACTTATAAAATATAATTAATAAAAACGTGGGTATTTAATTTTAAACGTAAAGAACCTTTTTTTTATATATATGGAAAGATTTAAACCATATACTTATATCATGGTGGTAGAGCTTTGTGCAAGCCCGTCTGGTTAGGTACCACCCACTCATCAGATATTCTACCGCCAAATCACAGTACTCAGTATTTTTGTGTTCCGGTTTGAAGGGTCAGTGAGCCAGTGTAACTACAGGCACAAGGGACATAACATCTTAGTTCTCAAGGTTGGTGGCACATTGGCGATGTATGGAATAGTTAATATATCTTACAGCGTCATTGTCTATGGGTGATGGTGACCACTTACATCAGGTGGCCCATGTGCTCGTCCGCCAACATATACCATAAATAAAAAAAACATTCCCACTGACCTGGATGACCATAAAGAAAACTAAAGTTAAGGTTAAATAAACGAAATCAGTACATCTATATAAGTATTGCCTTCGGTTAAGAATGATTACACAATATATTTTCGGTGCACCTTATTTAATTTTATCCTTTTTGTTGAGACTTTTGACACCTACTCGGTGTAGGTGTAAGCGTGACATTTGAAGTACAGCCGTTGTCAACTTTTCAGTTTATTCAGGTATATCTACGTAGACTGTTATTATTAGTAGTAAAAAAATATTTTATATTTTCATTTGAAACTCACATGAAATTAACTTGAAGTTCTGTGAATGGATCCTAAATTATTTCAAAACTTATACAAGGTGTTATGACACATTAAATGAAAATAAAAGCACATGAGTCTTTGTATTAAAAAAGTTATGCACTGAAATAGTTTGCATTTCCTTATAAATAAAATAAAGATTTATGTCCGCTTTTTTAATAATGTATCTTTATATTATTTAATTATTTTTCCTTATGTTTTTCGAATACTTTATTTAATCGTATTTTCTCCGAGCCAACAGTTTTATATAGCAAAATATTCTGAAAATGTAACAACATAACAAATAACCCAGTAATATTTTTTTAACAAAATCCACACATTAAAAATAAACGTACATACATTAGATTTTAGAATAAAAATTAATAAGTACCATAAACTATAAAATATCAGATTTACAACGACGTCAACATCGACCAATGCAAACGTCCTTGTAGTAAACAAAGGTTTGTCGCCTAAAGCCTACTGAGTAAATCAAAGGAATGCCGCCTTCCACTTTGTCCAATGCCACGCCTTTGGACACTTCGTTTCACAAAATAAGGGACATGTGAGAAGTGCACTCACAATATTCGTTTCTGCTAAGTAATTTATCTATCCCTCTATTTAATCCCTCATTGTTCACTAATTTGTGCATTAATAATTACTAACAAATATCTCAGTGTGATAACTTCATGCTATTAATTTATATTTACCTTATGTTATTTTATTTTCATCCTATTTTCTTCTATTTTTAGAGCGATTATTTGATTTCTTATATTATTAAATTTTGGACGACAAATTGACAAATTAAAAAAGTTTCATGATTACTTTTTAATAAAATATTCAGAGAATACCCAGGTCTGTGATGTACCTGACACCTGTTATTTTAAATAAGAAAAGATTAGATGTATGATAATGCCCATTAGATGATGTCTATATACTTTGTCAAATATTTATTTCATTGCGAGAAATGCTTAGCGCTAACTCGTATTCACGACTTTACCTACTTGGATGTTATTTTTTGTAAAAAAAAACGTTTGCTGCATCAATTGCTATGACGACTTTTATTTGTAATCCAAACATTTATTGGAAATAAAAGTTGCAAAACATTTTAACCAAATTACATAATCTCTAGATCTCTCTAGATCTCACCAAAAGTGTTATATAGCCGATTGTTATAATTGTTATATAGATATCTTCACAGACGCATTGTGTTTTGATTAATACTTTATTTTGTATTTGTTATTTTAATGTCCTTGCATGTTTTAACTACCAAGCAACATCACCATCTGAATATAAGGACTTGAAAAAACATAAAAACAGTATTGATATACATATAAATAAAAATCTACTTTAGAAACCGTATATATTTAAAACGACACTCCATATTATTTAACTCGTACAATATTATTTTAATCATGATGTTATTTATTTCCGAAAAGTAAGTGGAGTTCTTCAAACCTTGGGACTTAACAAGAATTTATTTATGAAACTAAAATAAACCTACTTATTCAATAGGTATGGAATCTGAAGACGTCCACTCTGCTAATCAAAGAAAAACAACTATTGCATTAATTATTGTTTTAGCACTTGGTAGCTTTTAATTTAATTTCATCGTGTAGAAAGATTCAAAAGTGCTCGGAAGAACCTACTTATAAAGTATATTTTGTTATAATTGATTACTTTTTAAGGTATATTTATTTTGTGCCATGTTTAACGCAAATGTTTATAGTCAAATTTAAATTGTTAGCATGAAATGGCATCTATTTTTATACACAAGAACTATTTGGATTCGATTGAATGCAAATAAATATAAATGGCGTCCACGTTTATTTAAGTTTCCAAGTTAATTTAACCTAAAATTACTTTATCATTTATTGTAAACCAATTACAACGAAACAAAAGATATGTTATAGAAACATCAAACGAATATAATATATTTTATCATTGCCTTGAACTTTTGACGTAGTACTTAAGTTCACTTGATTCAAGCTAGCAACTTATTCTCAATAAGTAGAATCTCGCTCTCCTCTAATTATCCTATGCTACTCCAGCGTGACCTCGAATATCAATTTATCTAATTTGACACATGTGTAACTGGGCCCTGGTGAGATATGCGAGCTTGTTCCTGGACGGAATATAAAGATTCAGGAAACACTTCGGCTTCCAACCACAAACGCTTCCCAACTTTTCCGACGTCAGGTAGGAGCAGTAACAGGCCAGAATTATAATTCCATATGCGCTTATTGGTTCTATACGGTGCACTTATAGTTCGCTGCTAAGAATAGAGGTTCTTTCGTGGATACGATTGCAAGTCAAAAGGCGATACATGATTACCGCGCGGTTTCGGTCACTTGAGTCACTAAGAAGGGAGATGAGGTGGCACACTCACCTACAGGCTAACGATAAGTATCTGCACGGGATAGCGGGGCGGGAGGTATCACCCTGCTGCTACGAATACTTGCACATGTTTCGCTGTGAACATTTTTTTAACGCTAGTATAAAACCAATTTAAATGTATATGAAATATTCAACTCACATATTTATAGGAATAAGGATTAATAATAATTAATTGGAGAAAATGTTATGCAAATAATTGAAAGTTTTACTAATCTGTAATAATAAAAATTGTATCTTACAAAATAGATATACATTATCGATTTTTCTATTTGTGAACATTAAAAATTTATTGAGATATTTAGAACAAGTTACCAGAGATACAAACGGAAGCAAAATCGTCTCTTTGTGTGATGACAGTAGATACCAATATTTTCTAAAATGATATAAAAACATATCACTCCAATTACAACAAAATTACAGTAAATTAACTAAGTAAATTTCAAATCAGAACTAGATCTAATTTAACTTGCTTCTATCTTGTCTTAAGACTTGCAGAATTTGAAATCTAATTCAATTAATATAACTCCCTCATATATTTAGAACAATGCACATCCAAATCTATGCTATTCTTGAAGCTTGACACTCGGTTGGCATTGCAAATATGAACGAATAACGAAAATTCTATATAGAAGGTAGTTATTCCATACCTATAATTATTTTATAAACATTCCTGTAGACAATCCTTCTCTTCATAATCTTTAAATATGCAAAATCGCAGACTGTATCGTGCGCAAGGGTTAGACGTCCCGATCAAAATTCCGAACGATTCGAACACTCTTATTGATCTTGTTCTTCGGGAAATACGACCTAATAAACTGCTTCTATTAAGTGGAGATCAACATATAAAAGTGGTCCAATCGGCCGGAAATTCGATCAGTACAATGTTACCTCATCGCAAATCTTGCCCTAAAACATCCTACTTAAATTTGGAAGTAAGCTTTCTTTGTAAATAATAGCATGGAATATAAGTAGTTACTTATTTAAGCAAGGTCCTTAATCTTGTGTACATATTTGCCAATGATAGTCGGTTATAATTAAAACATAGTTCATCTCGAACCTAAAATTTATTCATCACTCGCATTAAAATGTAATAAATTTTAATTAGTCAGGTCCGAGTGAGGTATTTCAAACGCGAGGTGGGAGACGGTATCGCAGCTAAGCCCTCTAGAAACTTGTATAGTGATACAATATTATGCATACACAACAAAATAGCAATGTTTACGTTAGTTTCAAGTTATGTATTATTATCTTATACAGGAACATTTTGATCATATTTCAATTATCGTACTATTATTAGTTTGGAATACCTAGAATAAGTTTCAATATGCAATAAGATCGTTTCATTATCAGAATGTTATCATTTTAAATGATGATCTAAATATAAGTCAACAAATTTAACACAGAAACGCAGGTACATTCTCAATGCGTGAATAATTTTATGAGACGTCGAATCCAATAGGACTGGAATGAGTTCAGGCGCAGGACTAATAGCCATCCAACATACTTCACCTTTTTTTTATTTGATTGATAGGTGACAAACGAGCAAGAGGCTCACCTGATGAAAAGTGACTGCCACCGCCTATGGACATCTGTAGCACCAGGGGGCTTGCAGGAGCGTTAAGGAAGATAGAGGCTCTTTACTTGAAACATTCATTACATGTATATAAAATGTTTCTTATAATAATGATTGAATATTTTGTATTATCTGTTCTATTAGGCTCGGTAAAGTGTCAAATGTTTATAAATAAACGAGTGATTCTGGCAAGTCTATAAGCAAGCCCAATGAATAGAAAATGTAAAATTTAACGAAAATTGTGGATACGAATGTGAACAAATGCAGAATTTTTTTATGTGCGCTATTATTTTAATCTAGGTTGGCGTTAAGAGAACATTGTTTCATCAGCCCAATCAGATGCATATGTCAAAGTTAATCCTATCATACGGTCATCAATATTCACAAAATGCTGTAGAGCACCGTCCAAGCAGTGGAGTATCTTTAATTTATTATTTCGGTACACTTGAAATTTACAATTTAATGCATTAAAAATTCATAGCCTCTTGGGACATACCTCAGCTTTAGTTAAGTAAATGACGTTCAATAAATACGCAGCAATTCCAGCACCTACTAAGCTTCAGAGCAAGAGCCTATTTATTATGAAAATATTAATAACGCTTTTCACAGGTCGTTTGAAATTGTACATTCCTCAAAGTTGAATTATATACCCTTTTTGGTAACAGCAACGGGAAGAAATACTTTGTTTTACACTTTAAAGGTGTACTTTACATCTAATGATGTTATAATAGTTAATTTATATACCCACACCTGGGTATATGCCTTCTTTTTTTGTTACAGTATAATTGATACAATATTATATTTCTTGGAATATTATTTGTATGGAAAGTGAAATATAAAATATAAGTAAGGCTTACTTTATCACAGCGATAGAGTAGAAGAGAAACAGATATTAAACAAAGCTATCTTAATAGGATTTTATATTTTAGCCAGTTTGATAAGATACTTTCACTACAAGTATAAATAAATATAATCTATATTTAAATTTAAATATAATTGAAAAACTTAATTCAGCCCATTAGGAACCCCTTTATAAGAAGGTAAAACATATTCTACTTGCTCTCCACAAAGCAAAAATTGGTTCTTTTCAAAGTAGGACAAACAATTAAAGAATAATATAACCATAGTGCTAAAACAAAAAAAGGAAAATGTACAGCTTCTAAACGAAAATCCATGTTCTAAAAATATAGGAGATCATATTAGCATCAGCGTCAAAGTTGTATGCAAAATTATATATAACTCAATCGATTCGGTGAAACTAGCTCGATGTACACATTATTTGTTGAAATAATTTATAAATTAAATAAAATTATGTTTAAAAAAAAAGATCAATCATTGATATGACTGATACAACTACAATATAATAAAATAACCCTGGGTCTGGTAAGTATTAGTCAATTTTTCTGAAAAAATAAAACGAAACGCAATTGTCAAACTTGAATTCTGTTTTGTCCTATAATAAATCGACTGCAGTACATAATCTTCTAGGCCAATGAATGATCTTATTGTTTCATGTTGAACTATTATATATTTTGTACCGATTTACACTTTACGAATATTTTTCAATTTTCTCTATTTATTTGGCTCTCACATTTTACAATTTATTAAGGGAAGATTTTTCAAAATTAATCTCCCAAGGATTCTTAAATATAGTATACAGTTAACTCCTCTTTATTTTGAAATCCTTATATCTAATGTTGGGAATATGGAGTCGACCTTCTTAGTGGTAGGGATTTGTGCTAGCTCGTCTCGGTAGGTACCACCCACTCATCAGTTATTCTACCGCCAAATAATAGTACTCAGTACTGTTGTGTTCCGGTTTGAAGAGTTAGTGAGCCAGTGTAACTACAGACACACGGGACATAACATCTTAGTTCCCAAGGTTGGTGTCACATTGACGATGTAAAGAATAGTTAATGTTTCTTACAGCGTCATTGTCTATGGGTGATGGTGACCACTTACAATCAGGTGGCCCATATGCTCGTCCGCCAATCTATACCATAAAAAAATGTTAATAATTTCAAGACAGAAACTAAAGATTTAAAAAATCATCTCCTAAGTGAATTAAGCCATTAGTGCGGCATGTCGCGCTCGTATCGCCGAGTGTTGCCGCGTGCGTTGCCATTTTCTAAGTAGTTCTTTGGCGCCCCGTCTAGTCGCTTATCAATAACGCTTATAAAAATCGCACGTGGATTTGTAACGTGCGATCAGTCGCGTAGGTGGATAACGGCTCTGAGAAAAACTTTGTATTGAAATTAAGAATATGATACGGGGCTAAGATAAAATAAAAATATACGGGTAGAGTTGTGTCTGTATATAAAATCAAATAGACACCAGTATTTTTGCTAAATAAAGAGTTTTGCAAAAGTCAAAAAATCGTAACATAAGTGACACTTAGATGGTCAACTCGAATTTACGCCATAAAAACCGAATAAACAGCAACAAAACGGCCTGTAATTTTTTTACTGATTGGCTAAGGCCTTCTCTCATTTTGAGGAGAAGGTTTGGAATTTATTCCAACACTCTGTTCCAATGCGGGTTGGTGGAATACACATGTGATAGAATTTCTATGAAATCAGACACATGCAGGTTTTGCTGACGATGATGTTTTCCTTCATCGCCGAGCACGAGATGATTTATAAATACAAATTAAGGACATGAATATTCAGTGGTGCTTGCTTGGGTTGGAACTCGTAATCATTGGTTAAAATGCACGCGTTCTAACCACTGGGCCATCTTGGCTCGTAAAAATTTTAATAATGAAACGGTAATAAACAATGTTACCCACATAGCACCATAACGAAAAACAGTACGTAAATAATAGATTATTCGACGGTACCTCACAAGCGCCAGTAAATAAAATTATTAATTTACACGAGTCGACGATCATGTTGTACTTCACCGATGAATTTTCGGTGTTGAAAGTTTGTCTGTATTTCTATATACCTATTTGTGTGGTAAGATTATAGACTAAATTATTAAAATCGATTAATCATAATAGTAAATCGATCATTGACATATTTTGTTTCCTGGTTCCAATATATATGACTAGTTCATTGTAAATAAACTGATTTTAAATAGAAATACTATTTTGGTTAATATAAATCCAAAAAGCTTTTCCTCGAAAAGGGAGGACGCTTTGTCATAGCACAGCTGTTGCTTTTCTCGTGCATTGTTTCGATTATCTCAAATATTCTTAAGAGCCAATGAACTCGAAGCATCAAATGACGAGAGAACGGTATCACCGTTCTCCCTAAAGTAGTTTTTACTTTAACTACCGCTACTTTGAACTAAATAACAAGTATACTAGACCGCCTTTTGTTTCAACTTCAAAGAAGCAAATACAGGTAAATGCTATATAATATTATTATGAATAAAAAAATAAACGAATCTTTTAATTATTTTACGTAAAGAGTATTTTATTTGTTTAGTTATTATTATTTTGCCTTTCTTATATACTTTATCAAATAGTAAGAACTTATTTTGTTGTCAGAATATATTATTATGACCAAGGGTAAGAGTGTAATTCGTCATCAAATTATTTTCAAAAGAGGCCTTCACTGAAGTATCAGCACCTTATGGGGATGAGATGCTGAATTGCAAAATACCTTAAGATTAATTTCTACAGGTAACTTCTGAGAAACATGAGTTTGCTATTTTATAAATATACTAAGTTAAATAACATAAAATTATATAAATAATTAGTATCGACATTGATAACAACGTGTATAGTTAATAGATAAGATATGCGCATATAAACTTGATACTCACTTTCAGCGACTGCAAAAAGATTTGGCATTTATTGAGATATTTTATAGTAATAATTATAAATACGACAAAAATAACACACATACATACATATAAGCAAGCTGTCTTTGCAGGGTACATTACAGAAACAGTCCAACACGACCGCAAAAGTGTCGCAGGCTCTAAATGCCACGAGAATGTAACCCAAGTAACTTTCTTAGCTCGAACTCCTACTTAGAATACATTAAGAGACACACTAAATAATGATTTATTGAATATATTTATCATAAGATCTCTTACCTCATAATTTCACTACAAGACTTACAATTCCACATCATAATGCATATGCAATGTATCATCAACAGTATAAGCTATTTTTATTTCGATCTGAAATGTACATTGCATCATTATCATACCAAGCAATATTAAAAATTAAGATATTCAAATCACAATTTACGGTTATGACGCCATTATACTTATAAAAACTTCTAACTGGCATACACTCGCATATTACTCGTATAACGAACTGAAATCGACACGGGTGAAATAGGAAATACGTTCTCCTCAGAGGTTACAAGAAATATTCAAGTATTGACTCAGTAAAGTTTCGTGTTTAATCAACAAAAACAAAATATTTATTGTTTAGTCAAGGAACTTTTCGCCTACTGGTTGACGGGGGAGTAATAATTAAATGAGTTATTTTAGGCACACGTCCACATTCAATGGAATATTAAAATAAACTGCCTTCTAAATTGTGGTCTCATTTACTTTTATTTTGAGTAAAAACTTTCCTTTCATACAAAGTTAATTTTGCTATCGAGAGATAAAAAATAAAGACTTTCTAACGTATCAAAGAAACATTTGCCATGGGGTTGCAAATTATACTATAAATAATTAACTATTACTACCGTGTAATGGAATATTGCGTTATACGTTTACCTTTGAAAATGTTTTTACTGGAAAAGAGCTATTTGTCAAGATTGTTTTGTAATATATTTGTTTATTCACAAGAGTTCTACTGAATACGTATAAAACTATTGAATAAACAGCAATATATTTTGTTTTGATGGTAAACGAATTGTCTTTTATCCATGTAGATAGAAGATACAATTTGTACATCAGTGTAAAAAACAAAAATGAATCGCTTTGTTAACGTTATAATATTTACATATGTTAATCTTGATTGATTGAAATATTATATTGGTATAAAGAGCTTCTTATTTTAACAGTTATTCATTTTGAACGTAATATATATTGAAGCCTCAAATTTTAAATATTTTAGAACAAATATTAAATGAAATGATTTAGCCATGTTTAAAATTATTTACACAATTTGATGTTCATACATTGTGTATCAGTTCCGCGGCGTGTTTTGCGTAGCGATGGCGCCCTGTTAAGACGTATGTGAAATTGTTAAGGAATTATTTTTAGAGCGGGCTGCACTCAGCTGGGCGAGCTCGGTTTAACATCGGATTGAATCATAAAGCAACATTGACGTCAGTGCTCTGCCTCTTTACCTACATAAACTTTCATCTAGATACTTGTCTCACATAGACCGACGTTAACAAAAGCGCCAAGCTATTTATACTATCCAGTTAAGGTAGCAGTCATTAGCGTCTACAACTGGCACATCTCTTTATTTTATGGTTCCGTAGGAACACGGACCGCTTCGTTTTATCATATATAAATGCTCCTATATATATTTAATGTTTTTCTAGTTTTTTCATGTGTCAGAAAGAATTCAATATATTTTTCATCAGAATAGCAAAAATATTCAAATTCAATAATATTTGTTTTCAGCCTTCCAAAGATATTTATGGTTTTTATCAATTTTCTTTGAAGCAAATGATAGGGGCTCATAGGTATGTAATATATCTTGTACCATCTCGGCAGCTATGAAGCAACTAAATGAATATTTCAAATAAAATCGCTTCTTTAGTTACATTGCCTTTTTATTAAATATATTTACACAGGCTTATATCCATGCTTTTGTAAATTTTCATTCTGTATTGTATATTGATTTTTATAAGCGTTAAATTATTACTGCCTGTATGGATAATCCGGATCTAAATTTAACTGTATTATACCGTCAAATTATGTTATTATTGCTTTCCAGTGCTATCGTGTAGTTTTGAATGCATTGTATTTAATACGTGCAGCATAAGCGCATCCCACTTCATCTTTATTATTATTAATAATACATACTATAGCAATAAGCTAAATATACAAGCAATGGCAGTACCAACAGACATCCTTTGCTTGGTCGCACAGACGTAGCCCTAGTTTTACAAATGAAACAAATCACTTAGAAGCAACGATGTCATCATGTTTTGATACTATTAACAAAGTATGTATGTAATAAAGCTTCTATTTGATTATTTCAATGTCAAATTGTGTCTCGTATTTAATCAATCAAATTTACCGTTGGTATATTATATTTCCACGAATAGTATTTATTAATAACGGATTAAAATTGTAATTATAGTATACAATTAAATAATTGATAAAAAACTTGACGTTGACTGTAGACAGCAATAGGTAACTTTAGTTCGAAAGTTCACTTATTTATTTTATATAACACTCAAATTTTCCATGTACGTATACTAAATACATTCTTGAGAACATTTACGGTATTTTAAATAACAAGTTTAAGTAATTTAATACATATATTCGAAGTGTTCCAAAATTGATTTTTTTAACTAGATATAGTTATGCAACGCAACAATTTAAGATTTATTGATATTTCATAATGATTCTTCAATACATTGAGCAGATCCCTTATTTTCAAGAAATTTATAGATATTTCCATATCATAAGTAGTATAAGAAGGTAAGTAATAAGTCTAATCATACATTTCGGTTTCGGTTCTTTTACAAACCTTTGTATTTGCCAAAATGGAATGGACAGAAGCTAAATTAAGTAATTCTGAACATTAGGAATTGTGAAAGAAGAATGCCAAGAGAACAATGGCTTGCCAATAACGAATAAGAGTGAAAATTTATACCTTCATAACATTATTGTTTACTTCATATCATAATACAATACTGCGCAAAAACGGTATACCGATTGTGAACAATAAACGCTTGAATATACTATTTAAATCCATTTTTAAAAACTTAAAACTAAGACACTGTATATAAATACACATTCAAATAAATCAATAAAAAGTAGTTATTAACAAAAATTTATTAGCTTACATTCATTCAATAATAAAATATGGAACAAAAACTGAAATGATATCAAGTTTTTAAAATTACATGGCCTGAAATTTGGTTTTATAATGTGGTACAAAAATGTTTAACGTTCATTTTCAAACCAATTTTCATAAGTTCTCCTATGTAAGCTTAACGGGGTTACGATTCAAGCATATATATACCAAATGTTAATATTTCAAAAATGTAATCTCTCATTCAATATTACGGCTAGCAACCGTCAACTATACACAGTCATTTTATCAACTCTTAAATTCTCAGAAACTACTGTGATAACTCAAGTGATAAAAGTTTCAAAGGGATTTTTTGTAAAAAAATCTTTTTATTACAAATTATATATTTGAATATGATATGATATAAAGATAGTAATTTGATATGAAGGTACCATTCATTTTATAAACATCAGTGATATGTAAGGTATATATGATAGCTACTTGAAAGATAAACAGAACACTAACGTATTTATTGAGTAAAAACTTCAAGACTAAAGATTATCTGTCTTACGTGTAACATAGACACATGATAGATAAGCCATGTTCACCGAGAAACTGTAAGCTGTCATTATTTATGCGAGCTCGTTTGAGCCAAGGGGTATCACCCACTCATCACTTATTTAGCCCCAAACATCAATACTTTGTATTTCTGTGTTCCGATCAACAGAACCGTCCGACCGTCTACCTTCCTGTTATTAATAATAACAATTACTCCCATATAATTTAGATTATTATTTAGCAATGAAATACATAAACAAGGAAACAAAGATAATTCTTGACTATTATATTTTGAGTATCAATTATATACTGACACAAAACGAGTGTTACGTAAAAAATAAACGTTGGAATATAAATCAATCAAGCTCCAAATGCAGCACACGTACACGCCTACCTATTTTGCTCAATAATAATTATTTGTCATTATCATCACCGCAAAGGCAATTTCGAGTACCGACACGGAATTACATCAATGCTGGAGTAAAATAAACCTACTGAAACTAAAAACAATATAATTATATTTTAAACTTAATTAAGAATATTATGTGAGAGGTAGTATGATTTATGGAGGAGAAATTCAAAAGCATTCCCGTGTTCGCATCAAGTACCCAAAAGCCGTTAAAATTATACAAATATGTTTGCGCTTCTACCGTGTACCTATACAGAACATGATGACTTGTTTAACACAATTAAATCTTGGCTCGTTTTAATATTTAACACATATAATGTATCAATTATAATAATATTTATTTATTAGTATCGAAAAATATTTTTACGGAAACTTAAATAAATTATTATTTTAATATTTTTTGGTGTTTTGCTCGAAAAGAAAGATTTTTTATTAAAGGCTCACAGATAGTACTATTTACTCGAGACTAAAAAACATTATAAGGAGTAAAAATACGACGATTAAATCACAAGGAATGCGTAGGAAACATCACAGTAGAATAGAAGCTATTAAAACCTTATTTACTGTTTTGTTTATAAAATGAAAGAAAAACCAAAACACATGTGAGATACTATAAAAAGATGGAGCAAATATGAACGTGTGAGGCTCGTAATGAGAAATCTAAACTGTAAAATAGCTATCACCTTGAATTTGAAAATTGTGTTGTGAACGACGTCGAAACAAGGTAAAGGCACTGTTTTATTTTCACATTAACACGTACGTCACATAATTTTTAATATGAAAATAATTGTACCTATATTAATATGAAAGTATTGATAATATATCGAAAAAATTAAGTGTAATATTGAGTGTAAACAAAACTAATATGAATGTTGCAGAAAAAGTGCCAACAAAACGTTATATTCGTTTGTACTTACAAACGAATATTTTACGAAAAACTTAGAAAAGTAAATGGCGCCTTCATGGTTAATAGCGAACTTTACAGACTTACATCTGACAGTCGACAAAGACTGACCATATAACATCAATTGAATTTATTTCACGTTCATTATAACAATATAAATATCATTGAGCTTGAGTACCGGTTATCAAAATTCTATATTTTTTCCACTAAATTTAATTAAAGTTAATTAATAGTTAAAGAGTTCCTTCAACTTGATTCTTGACGATAGTCATGCTTACCATAAAATGTCATCAGACCTGAACCATCAACCAACATATCAGATCCATGTAATGAATACCAATCCTTTATCTATTTAAGTCAAAACAACAAATATTTTACACCTAACTTAATAAATGTAACATATTCATTTAAAAGTTTAGTTATAATTATTATTCCTTTATTTTCTAATAATTATTGTTTATAAATAAATTGTGCAAGTCAAGGCTTTTATTCCAAAATAACTGATCGATGTAAAACTTCGTCTCTTTAGAATCTTGCGAAATGTAGGTACTTGCTTTTACTCCGGAAGACATTCATTTTTAGAAGCTAAAAATAATAAGAATGGAGTGTTTCATAGTATATGTAAATTTATTATGATGAAGTATAAAACTAAATAATAAACGTTATACATGCTTCGTAAAGCTAATGTTATTTTTTCGGTACATTTTTAAACTATCCAGCTAATATGTAGTCGCCCACAGAATTGAATATGCAGTAGGTTATTGCTTTTCGATTTACCCCTTTCCGATACAGAGAGGAGCATCCATTATTGCATTTTCTCGTGGTAGGATATTAGATTTTAGCCATAGTAAAAGATTACTGAAAGCCTCTGTGTCTAAAGGATTTTCAATGGCTCAGTTAATATGAAATAAACAGTTCTATTTTAAAACAATAGTGTTTTATTAAAACACATGTATTAGACGTAATGGAACATATAGCCTATCATTAAAACTAATCTCACTATATTATCATAATGTTCAATGAGTACAACAAAATGTTTCAGAGCTAGACCTGTACCCGATTACATCTGAGAATGTTAGATTTGAAGTATGGTAAGAAAATTACAGTTAGTATTTAATTATTTAGTTTGATGTCTGATCTCTTAAGGACTTGATAGATTAAAAAATGATAAAGCTCTAAAAACTGATACTCTTTTTTCTGCAAAAACTTCTAGCAAACTTACTACTACTACTACTCGTACTTTGGTCACCGCGGTTTATCAGTCTATGTAAAATTAATAAAAAATATTTTTTTTTGACAGAATTTATATCTTACTATTGTATTGTCTATCTATGTAATAATAATAAGTATACGGCTTCAATATGATACAAATATCCCCAACCATTAAATATTGAAGGAAGTTAGATTCGCTGGACATCGAATGCTTTGGAAATGAATAGAAACTTGTTTAGAACTTGGCGCGCAGTAACAAATAAAATAAAAAATACTCAAAGCATCACAAAAGTAAAATTTCTTGTTAAACTAATTAGTATCACTTACTCAAATTGATGAACTCATATTAATAGCGATAACTGTATATCTCCTCTTAGTTTGTCGTCTAATCACTCGAGTCATTGTAACGTTCAGAATTGAATCACTTCTAAGTACTAACATATAACCACTACATCAAGGCCAATAAAGGGGTAGTCAAGAAAAAATATATCGATAACACTCTCGTACGTCAATGTCGTATGATATTAAATCCAACAAGATTTAAAACTCGAAAATTTACTAAATGAAGAATTAAATATAAATACTAATTGTACATCACACTCGATCACATTCGACAGACTAGGTCGTTTACAAACTTATTAAAAACAAAAATTAAAAACTTATATAAAAACCAATACTTAAATATCGATATTAAACTAACTGCCCAATAACGCGATGATAGTATTGCTAAATATAATAGAAAGTCTCAGAAATTTTGTTTAGAACAACTAACATGAAATTCATGGAGTGTCTGTCGACGGGCTCTGGAGTAAAATTCCTACAATGAATATTTGTGTCGACTTCCATAACTTGTGGTTATGTTTTCAGCCATAGGAGGTTTCAGGTTCGGATATTTTTTTTCTAAATAATTTATTATATTTGTGCCACCGCTTTTTAAAGTAGAATGTTAAAAATAATCTTAAATTGACTAAAGTATTCAAATGGGAGAATATAGGAATTATAATTTTGCAATTGTCGTAAACTTCTCCTACTTATTGTTGTATAGTAGTAAGTATAACATAACATTAGGATCAACTCTATTTTAATTATGATTTCCATGGTGACTTTCATCTATTTTACAAAAATAGAAATTAATTTATACTTTAAAGCGCAGGTGGCGTATTATGGTAACCATAACTAAGTTTTTACTTCAAGCTTAAAATTTTATTATTTCCTGAATAATAATAATTATAATAAAATATTTTGAAAATTAAAAAGTCAAATTATTAATGAGTTCAAGGAATGCACATTAATGCGATTTGTAAATAATAAATAGAATAAATATTTAAAAAAAACGATCGTCATTTCCGTACCTTACCTTACCTGCTACGTAAAAACCGAATTCCATATTTGTAATTTACATACTTAAGTTTACCGTCATGAAAACTATATTCATGTTCTTAAAAGAAACCGTAATATTAATTTTCATACACCAAATGAGGCTACCATTAGAAGATAATGTTTTAAAAATCTATTATATTGCTTACCTACATTCCTTACCTACTACTACTAAATTGTGCTGCTTCATTCTGTTCGACCGAGTTGCTTAAGTTGTAAGTAATACGTGAGATAATAATTTTAAAATAATATAATGTCGAATATACGACAAGAAATATGAAGAAAATATAAAGAAATTCCACAAATATCGCGGAGTTGGCAAACGGGCAATGTTACACTTGGGTGTCTTCGAAAGCAACTTAAGCCGTTTGCACTACGCCCGATCTCTCTTCGATCTCGTCCTGTCAGACCATGAGAATGCGAAGTGCATCTGGACTTGCATACACTTGTTTACTATAATAATATTTTAGTTGAACATTCCCTCATTCCTTTAGATTAGCTTCTACGTACGAAATCAAATGGTTTATTAAGGAAACTTCTTGATGTTATTGGAATAATGTCTATAAATTATATGATTTAGTAATAAAAAACATTGATATAATATATTAGTTATATCTTTAGGTAATTAGGAAATAAAACTTCAGATACTCTATGAACTTTCCAATGCCATTATCTGACATTTAACTCCCAAGATACTTATAGTTAGATATTTTAATTCATATTTGTACATAGTTACATGTAGATAATTTTTACTTAAACGTGCTTAAACTTCTTGAGAAAAAGTGATTATGTAAATATGACCATATAATGATAAATTAATCGATCAATAATAATTATTATGTTAGTGGAATGTGATCAAGATCTTTAAAAAAAACTCCAATCTATTTTATATAATTTATAAAATCTAGACATAGTTTAAGGATGGAACGTAAAATTGCATTTATATTATATGTTTATAAAATTTATTTTCACATATATATAATACATATCCATTTAAGAAGCAACACAAACAGCCAACAGTAATCAAAAAGTACGGTGCTATTTTACCTATTCCCCTGTCGATTTTCGGGTTTTTATTTTTGTTTATTTCAACTGAAAAGTTTGTAACGCAGACCTCCCGGGTGGAGTTTCATATGCATATGCGAACAGAGTCACTTACTAATTACAAAATGTGTAAAAAACTAACAACGTATGTAGCGTCGCATCGATAAGGCTTGTATGAGCCTTGTTAAATACCTATCCATCAGTTATTCTATCGGCAAACATGTATAAGCACTATGTATTGATGTATTCCAGTTTGAAGGGTGAGTGAACCAGAGCAATTACGGGCACAAAGGATATTAACATCTTAGATCCCATGGTTTACGGTGAATTGTCAGCTCGAGGAATATACTTCTTATAGTGCCTACGTCTTTGAGTAGATTAACTACTCGAGCCAAAGCTCCGGGCTTGAAGTAGAGCGAAAAGAGCAGTCAATTAAAACACCAGGTATCAAAGGGCAACTAAATGCTACTCTTAATTTCAAGCGAAACATGAAATTTTGTAGGTTTATTAATCCACAGAACTGAACTAGTCAGGTTTTTATGGATTTTACGCTCGATTTGGTGATAATGATACATCGTAGCGGAAAGCATGAAAGTAGCTCTGTCTGTCTGTCTGTGGTTCAGAACGACAGACATCTTTCACAACGGTATTTGATGATATTTGTTACGAAGCAAATTTGAACTCCTAGGCAGACAGACTACGTTTTTTGACTAACACGGACAACCAAACCCCTAAACGCGGGTAACAACTGGTATAGATATACCTACATGACTATTGTTAAAGCTATTGTAATATGCTGAAAATCAGAGAGGCCCCGAAATTTAATCTAACTCTTCCCTCAACATATATATTTGTGAGCAAAATGTACATCAGGTTATCATAATGCCGTGAGTACAGCCTTTCTTTTTATTATTTGGCATTATCTTTTTCTTATTACGTTACATGACATTATTAGCATGATTATAATGCATTCACTTTGAAAATGCGCTTTTAGTTACCTTGTACTTTATTACCAAATCATTATAATAATACATTTTGATTTTGCTAATGCATAAGCAAAAGATGTAGGAGTTTGAAATGTAATCGCTGTAAAATATTGTAACTATGTTTTTAGATAATGAAAATTTATTTCAGTTTAATAGCTAATGGTAGAACTTTACTAGTATATCTTAGATGACACTGCTTTTAACTTTAATACTTCTATTGGTTTATTTTCAGTATAATACAACGCATGTTGTTTCTTATATCAATTGATTGTTTCATATAAATTTTTTATTATATTTTTATACTAAGTATTAGTTATAATTTGACAATAATTTTATCGTTGTAGCCTAAGTTACTACTTATTACATCAGATTTCAAACAAACAGGACTGATAAAAATTGAAAAAATGTTATTTTGGTATATGTACGTGATGCATGATGCATGCATTAGTAACAAAGGTATTATGGTAAACAAATGATAAACCTGTGTATCTTCCCTATACTATATATGCAAAACTAGAAAAATCTATGTAGTAACGGCTATTATGCATGTTTTTAGTCAGAAGATAACGACCGTATTAAATCGCTTTCTAATATTAAACTTTAGTACAGTTCAGGATCTTCCCATTTCATTGAATGCGTAATCGCATAAAACCGATTTACATTGTAAACGTCCGACGCGATTTGCTTATTGTTCAATGTAGACGATATCCGATCGACATACCTGCGACGAGATATACGCGTCTTAGTGCATACGTAGATAGTGTAGTACAGAGTCTTTGTGCGTTCGTCTTTCATGACAGCCGTTATAGATAGAATCGTATGTAGATAATGTCATCCAAACGTCATGAATCCCGCATATAATTCAATAGATCATATAATGTGATTGGAGGAACACAATAACTTTTCAAGTATACTTGATTATCACACGGTAATAGGGAATCGATTTTTCATACAATACGTTCTTGAAGAGTTGGAACAATAGTTCTTAAATATATGTTTTTTTATGTATGTATATGCTTTAAGTCTGTTTCAGTATCAGCACGTAACACGTGTCCAACAAGAATTCGATCAGAATGGGTAAGTTTAAAATTTATTACATGAAATAATTCAAAACTGATATTCAAATTCAAACTTTTGCACGAGTAAGTTGTTGAAGTCATAATTAAATCGATACAATCGTAATGTAGTTAAATTTAATCATAACACAAGTTTCATCGTATCAAATAATGAAATGTATTCATTAAATACATATCGGCTGGCTTTTACAATGAAATGAACGATGTAAAAAACTAATTTTATTATTATAATCAAATTGTAGAACTTCTGAAAGTTGAAATCTATCTCTATTCTTTCGTAATGTAAGCAATAAAAGTCTCGATTCTGTGATATATAAGATTTCTAAAGTGTAATCTGAACTTATCTAAAAGTATATGAAAGAGTTCATAACAAAGAAATACTATAAATCTTAGTTGAAGCTTTCTAAGCTCAAACGATAAATATATTTTTCAGTCTGGCAGTAGTATAGAACTTATATTAAGAAAAATCTTTTATTATATCGTACTCTTGAGTTATATGTCAAAATTATTGGAAAATTTCTTATACATGTAAATAGCACATATCTCTTAAGAGAGGATTCCATTTCGATAATCGATTATCGAAATGGAAACATTCTATTACATGGGATCGTTAATTTTAATTTATTAATCAACTTTCTTTGGAATATTCGTAGTTCAAAATAACATCAACCGATTATTTTACTGTCAAATAATTCAATTTTGTTTCAATGACCATAATTGTGCAATTACAATTACACAGAAGCTTAGGTCGTAGGTGGCAAATAATTTTCAATATTATAAAAAATGTTTACTTGTCTTTTAACCATTTCAAAAGAAAACAATAGTTCCGTGAACTGTTACAGAATTTTTGATTTTTTTTCAGAAGTACGACCGCATTCATTTTTCTATTTTACATACTGTTCATATATTCATTTCTTTTTAAATATTTCAGCAACATTATAGCCACATTGAAAAAATATCATATTATTATTATTATAAGTATTATTGCTGTCGAAACGCTTGGCCCTTGGAGTAGTGGTGCAAAAAGCTTCATCAAAAGTATAACACCTCGCCTCATTGCCTCCACTGGTGACAGGAGGGCTGGTTCGTTTTTTGCCCAGAGGATCGGAATTGCGATTCAACGGGGAAATGCTGCTAGCATTCTTGCCACCATTCCACGCGGTCAAGATTTATACAGTAACTAGTTTTAGTTCATATTTGTATATATATATTTAAGCATGTTGTTAATTCTCATATTATTTGAAAATACTTTAAACAGCCCGTTGCAACTAAATAAATTTTATTGTATTAAAGTGGATCATTGTAAAAGCTAGTATTAACACATCTTCGCTTGGAAGTTTTTCACCTACAGAAGCGTTATATAATCCCATCTGCCCGTGATGTAGAGATTTACAATAACACGTGATAAATTATATCAAATAAAATATATGTACGATAGAACATTAAATGGAAATGAAAAAAACATACTCAACAGACGTTATTAAGTGTCCTAACAACATGATACTAATGATATAATAAAAACTTATGGGTTGAATTACTTTAGAAGCAGCAACAAAATGGTATTATAAATAACTATGAGCATAGATTCAAAATATAACAACGTTTGAAATAATATATAAATGAAATAGTAGTCGATAAAAGATACTTCAAATAAGCTATTTTAATTTAAGCTGATTAAATGTACAGTTCATTATTAATTTCAACGATTAATTTAAATTTATTCAAAATTTACTAGTTTAAAATAAAATCAGTTATATTTTTATTTTTCCTTGATATGAATTACATTTATTATTTAACTAAATTATATATTAAATAATTACTATCAAAGTTTTTAAATGGTTCCTCTTCTTCTAACTGGACCAATTAAATAATGATGAAAACTTGAAGCTTTTATTAATTAATAATATAATTCTTAATCAAAGGAAAACCACTTGGAAATATGACTTACCTCAACCAAGACTACTTAAGTGTCTTTCGACAACTTTATAGGCAACTTTTTTAACATTGAAAAAGTAAGAAAAGTTATGAAATTTTGCAGTTTAATATTACTTTAAAGTAGTATTCTTCATTTTTAATTCATATACAGTATGTAAACTTTTTAGCGACACATCCTAAATATAATTTTACGATTACAAAAGTTTGTTACAGTGAAATTAACGTATTTTGAAATATTTATTCTACTTGCAGTGAAAGGTTTAAGGCTACACTTTTAAGTTATATATAAATTTGTAAACATTACTTACCAGTGCAAGAGATGACGGCACGTGAATATACCGACGATCACCCGGCGGCGGCGGCCGCGTGGTCACCGCCGCACATGGTGGTATAAACAAGCGACCCGTCACTGAGTCACTCACTCGAATTTTAATGTATATTAAAAATATATAACAATCTACAAGCGGATAAATATAAATATTTGAAACCCAAAGCGAAACACAAATAGCGATGTTTGCGTTAATAAACCGCGCGCTCCGGCAAGTCAAGCTGAGCGCCCACGAGGCTGAAGGCGACTGGCGCGAGCTTTGGGCGGGCGGCCGCGCCCCTGCGCTTCGTCCCTCACCCACTACTGCCTTTAGAATTCTTCAAATTCTGCCACATACTTTAGGCGTTGTTTCGCTCTCGAGCTTCACTTGCCGGTGAAGTCTGTCTAATCAGTGACACCGAAGTTTTGACGTAAAAATTATTATCACGGTTGTACTTAAGATTTGTTCGTAACAACAAATCAAGTTATTTCGTATAGGAAGACAAACATTTATACAACATACATCCAATTAACAAATAAACCTAAAGATACCAAAATAATTAAATTAATTATTGTACTTCATTTATGCAAGATCTGTAAAAAATATATGTATTGCGAACGTCAATAATTATATAACTAAGTAAGGAAGTAGAATCAATTCAATTAGTTGTTCATTAGTTGTTCTATTAATCAATAAAATAATTTATATTAGTTATTCATTAATTTATAAAGGAAAAGGTTACGGTTTTCCAAATACGGTATAAAATTTTGACATTGTATACAAAGCTGTAGGAGAATACTCGATAATAGATCGGCCATAAGCATCGTACAGCTAAATTAACTTGAATTTGAAATGAGAATCCTTGCATCCACCTCTTAATAAACCTCAGCATACGATATGCTCACGATATGATTGACATGGTAATTAAAAAACAGCTTGTGGTCGCAGCGAACACCCAAGTCACCCAGATTACCTTTCTCATAGGTTTTTTATTTAGTTTAAACTCGAATATTAAAAGATTTTTTCAAATTGAATTTCTTAACATAACATAAGAAATTTTAGCCGTTTGCATTCGATTACAATAATTGAGAATTTTTGATTGCTTTAAAAAATTTCAAGTTATAAGCGTATAATAAAATATCCGAATGTTCAAATTTATCACTAATATTTTTTTTTTAATAGAGGTTTAAATAAAATAATTCTTAGGCCTTGAAGTACTCTTGATGAAGGACGACCAAAAACCTTTAATGGTAACTGCTTGACTGCTTTAACGCAGATAAGCAGTTACCGAACTTTGTAGATCAGCGTGTTAATCGACTTTTGTAAGTTAATTAATAAGAAGGATGTGATGTATTTTGTCGATTTCCTTTGGGTAATCGATATAAACAACGTCTATCTGATAACCATGCTTCATAAAATGTCAAGTGATGGAATTTGAATAAGATTAAGACCATCGATTTTTTTTAAACGTGTTGCTTTTAATTTAAGATAGGTATCGTTACAAAAAAAAAAAACATCAAATTATATTTTCCAACAATTAAGTTATTTAGGAAGTATCTCCTACACTAAAACACTTATTATTCTGGCATATTTTGTAAAATTACAATTACACTCCCAAAAATAAAAATGTTACATGGATAACGCACACTATTGTTACTTTTTAAGATTGCTGATTACGATCTTTGATGCGATTTATTGTATTTAAGAAAACGCTGATTGCCACTTCTACATTAAAATCAATAACTACAATGTATGAATCTATATCACTTAATAATATTTTTTTTTTATTTATTTCATACAAAAATAATCTTTATGAACAGTTACATGGTTGAACTACGACAAAAGTCACAATGTATTATAAAACGGTCATCAAAAGAAACACAGATCAAGTACTGGCTATCCTAGCTAGGCTAATTAAATAATCTGTGTTGTTGTACTAATGACTGTATTGTTAATGCTATCATAATCAGTAACGCGAATTAATAGGGCTCATGTCACCCATAATTAAATAGGAGGTGAGGGTTATTAGTAAATTTGTTTGAAGCATACCCAAAATATTAAGGTAGCTTAAGTAAATATTTAGAAAAAGACAATATTTAGTGACGGTTAAGATTCATGGTGACTTCAAAGATATCTGCAACAAGTTCACAAAACCAGTTGTAATATTGAACTGTATACAGTAAACCAATCAGTTTCTGGCTATTAAAACTCCACGAAGATAAGCTGTTAAGAGTCTCGTAGAGTCGGGCATACAGGTTGCAGCTAAAATCAAAGGATTGTACACTAAAAAGTTAATCCAACGTTCGTTTCCATTAAACAAATTACATCATACGTATCTTCAAGGACATTGCGAACAAACACATTGGACTTGGAATATAAGCCCCCCTACGTTTTGATAATAAATAATTCTTTCAATCTACGTATTCGTGTGACTCGTCACACAAATAGTCATTTTTATACACCTACGTAAATTATATAAAGATGAGCAAGTTCGCTTATTCGCTGTATATATTATTTTTATTTAGCTTTTGTTACGAAAGAAAACGACGTTTCATTTATTTATTTACTTTAAAAGAAACTTGAGCAATTATATTTTATGAATAGAACAGCTCGTAACAGATCGTAAAAGATTTCAATTTCATCCATAAATTACGGCTCATTATAAATGAAAATTACTTTAAACGAATACACTTTGTTATGATAATAAGCACATTATTGTAGATCTATCTGAAATTTAATTAGTAGGTAAGTACAATTTATTTTATCAACTACAGTATTTTTTCTTTCGTATAAATTAAGTTCAAAAGCCCTCAGTCGTTTACCTTCTGAAAACATCTTCGTAAAATCAATACAGAATTTACAAGCAACATTAATATTTTATTAATTAAAACAAAATATGAAAGGCAGCATTTTGAATAAATATGTAAACACGGCGTTACGATATAATTTTGGTTTACAATAGACCCGTCTACCGATGGCATTGAAGTCAAATATATTTGGTATTGATTTAGGCAGTTAACTTACTTACCTTAAAGAGGGCTTGTTGAATTAGAAGTCGTTTTCAAGAAAGCTAAACATTGATAGCTATTGAACCAAACGACATCAAGCAATTTAATTTAAACCGTCGTTTTTCAGTTTATTTATCTTGAAATAACGTTGAAACAAAAATCTAACAGAATAATTTAAAATTAATAGGATATTTATATCTTCCTGTTTCTTGTAGCAAATTAACACGAAGATGTTTTTGTAATTTAAATGTTGTAAAATTCAACGAGTACGTTTCAAAGTTGCGGTCATTAAAAAATGTAAATATTCCATGTGTCACGCAGACGTAACTTGACCCTCGTCAAATTTTTCACACTTCTGGGAGAACACACTAGAATTTGATAAGGGGTTTTAAATAAATAAAACAACCCTTTTAAAAAACTAACACAATTAGGAAATACGATATGGCCTAAATAACGGTAAAACATTTGACATTAATGATACAATCTACATGACACGCACGTATTTAGGTGTCACTAAATTACAATAGAAGAAAAAACAATATGTAACTTATTTGTATTTCAACAATCTATTGCTATTTCACCTCCACTCGTTTGTTATGAATCAATAAGACCATCTTACCTGTATTAGATCTCCCTCGAGATAATTGTTTACTTGAAGTCTTTGATTGAAAGCGGAACGTGGGTTGATTTATGAATAATCTTACACACAACAATCTATATACATATTTTATATTTATAAGCTTTAGTATTATCAGTTTCATATACTTACTTTCATATATTACAGTTACATATGTAGGAGTAACAACAAAGGAATATCCATCGGGAACGATAACAAATGGAGCAATGTGACAAACGTAGAATTCTTTTGAATTGATTTTTCTTTCAATAATGGATATTTCCATGCGATAGACGAATAGCAGATAACGCTTATGAAATAAATTTTCCTAATCTTACCTGGTGATATCATCACCATAGACAATTAATTATTATCGTACTAAAACGATATCACTGTTTGTTAAAACGACATTAATTTTATTTGTTTTTCCTAAAATATTACCTGGAATTGTATAAGAGTAACAAATGTTGAAAACAGTTTTTTGTCAATAATATCACTGTAATTAACGCTACAATATTACTTACCTGAAAAGAAAAAAAAACATACGTTAATATAACGTTAATAATTTGTGTGTTTGTTTATGTTAATATATATATATATATATATATATATATATATATATATATATATATATATATATATATATATATATATATATATATTCTAAAAACAATATCAAAATAAGATTTTATTTAAACTGTATACTGTATGTATATTTCAACGAATGGTAATAAATTTTAATGAAATAATTAAGTGCTTCCATACCACTCCAATTATACGAGAAATGCATATCGTTTTCATTCGAATATATCTTTTCTATAATATCAGGTGATCTTTTGTTCTTAATGTACAAGAAAAAAGTGCACCTAATATTCTTTTTTATACTTAACTAATTATACAGAAAACAACCAATATTCAGCGCTATGGAAGGAGTACCTAGTCCTTACTTGTCTTTAAATTTCATACTTTAGCAATATACAATAATTAAAACCATACATTGTTAAATATATATTTTTTGCCTATTTCCAAAAAGAAGTAAGGAGCAGCGTATCTCAATTCAATTCCGCTTGTTGTCACTCACGGGGAATGGCCAATAAAACTTGTCACTGTTGCAAAGAACGTAAAATACGACTATAAAGTGTTAACGAGCGCCTTTACATAGCTCGTCTAAAATCTACTTACCTATCTACACAAACATCACTCAAATTGGAAACGAAAACAACTAAATAAGGTATATTGAGGGAATTACGAGGTAATGAGATCGTTCTCATGTAGCATTGTTGCAATGTAGCGAATGTCTGGAAACGAATACGGTAACGTTTTATTGCTCTTTAATTTTATTTTAGGAACAGGGCTATGAAAAGTAATTTTATCTACATTAAATGAAATAAAATATAAGAAATGACGTAATCAGAAAGCAACGAGGTAATAAGCAGGATGTTTTATAGTCGTGTAGGTGTGTATATGTGCGTATTCTACGGACTGCGGTGTTTCATAAATTTTAAACCTTTCGCTAAGAATAAGAATTATAGCAATTTTACGCCCATGCATTAAACCTGTGTATAATATAATTTCTCATAACTGAAACTTGTAAGTTTCTATAAAATTTTAGTAATGTAATTTAGAAAGAAAAATTAAATGTACGACGAATAGCAGGGGCGCGAAATTTTCCTCATTTTATCAGTTAATATACTTCACCAAACAAAACGATAACAAGCTGAACAGATAAGCTTTGCACTGGTTGCACTTTATAAACCGTGACAATGTGATCTTAACATTGAATGGCGTCACAAGCACTGTGACGCCAGAGGACGAGACTGGTACATAACTCACGTTTCTCGTATGACGTCACTACGAAAATGAACCCGGCATCCCAGTTTTGGGTCAATGGCCAATCTACAAATAGAAAAGATCCAATTTAAATTTACCGTCGCACTTAACGTGCTATTTCAAATCATATTTCGTGAATGTTCTTATTATAATTGTATCGATATTAAATTTTTTACCCTATAAATTTGTGTCATTTTTTTTCACACTTAAGAAACACATTGTACAATATAAATGAGCATGAATATTCACGTAATCTGAATTATTACATAAGTACTTCTAATACAACTAATTGATGATAAGATTAAAATTATTTATGCGGTGCTAACAGTCGCGGTAATTTGACATTATGAGTCATATACATATAAAAATTATAATGATTAATATTTGCATGCCTATTTTTAAAATTATCATAATAATATTGTAAGCCTAACTCTGTAAGTCTTGATTCAATCAATTTATGCCTTTATTAAATATAAATGTTTCTGATCTATTTCATACAAAATGGTATAATCTAAGGCATTAAAGAGCATGTAATCCCTTAGCGTCTACAAAAATATGTGATTTTTAATATATACCCCTCATCTTCGTTCTCATCACTGTCCACACCATTACAATCAACGTCACTCATTTCTTATAGACACTATATCACGACCAGCACTCGACCCAATCTCTTCGTGCCAATACCGAATACTGTCATAATTTGCCCTTGGTAAAAGATTACCTTTACTGCAAGCTATATTATTAAATTAAGTGAAGTTAACTTATAGACAACATGAAGCATGCGCTATACGTTCGACGACACACAGGTCACGAACGCACGCTTAGGGCTTCCTCATAATCCCTTTAAAGAATAACTTGTTTCGTACACTGCTTTGAATATATTTATATTTAGCTCGTTTTCTTCGCATATTGACATTACATAATTTAACTAGCAATCGCCAACATTGTTGTCGGCAATAACATTTACGTTTACTTCATTTCTTAGATGAATACCTGAGTATATTTCCCAATCTTAATTAGATTATATTAATAAAAAAACCTTTCTTATGATATTATGACGCGACGGACTGTCTCAAGGTAGCGTGCAGCATTATAATTATCGAGCGATTATCCTCACTTGCGGTGTCAAATTTGTTTTAACTTTTTCATTTAATTAAACTACCACCATGAACACAAGATAATACAAAATATGTGACCATCACGAGACACCCAGCAGAAGTTAAATATCAAAACTAAAGATTATTTGTTGAAATCATGAATAAAAGTCGAGATGGCCCAGTGGTTAGAACGCGCATCTTAACCGATGATTGCGGGTTCAAACCCAGGCAAGCACCACTGATTCATGTGCTAAATTCATCATTATAATTCATCTCGTACTCAGCGGTGAAGGAAAACATCGTGAGGAAACCTGCATGTGACAAATTTCATAGAAATTTTGCCACATGTGTATTCCACCAACCCGCATTGGAACAGCGTGGTGGAATATGTTCCAAACCTTCTCCTCAAAGGGAGAGGAGGCCTTTAGCCCAGCAGTGGGAATTTACAGGCTGTTGTTGTTGTTTTGTTGTATGAATAAAATCAATAAATAAACACTATCCGTGCCACACATACAAGAGAGTAGTGAATGGTGGCGCTTCGCACTCTGTGGCCAGAAAAGCCTAGACTTGCAGGCTGCAGAACTGGCGCGAGGGAACTCCTAAACCATTCTCCCTATAAGATACGAGTTTTGAATCTACCGAACCATATCCCAACTCAATTTCCACTTATAATTAGTAGCAGTGAGTATAACAGTTGCCCCTAAAATATACTTGGTAACATGCACGAACCAGAAAATATTCATTTTCTTAACTTCTTTTTAGCGTATAATCTAAGATGTATTAGTATATCACCTCGCCAACGCCAATACCAAATGTAGATCTCTGTTGGATCTTCTGCTCACCAATTCGGGCTACCAGGTTTCTGTTTATCCTAATTTTGTATAAAGTTGGAGTTAGAACTTTCAGATGGGCTCTCTTTACAAACTGCTGGGGAGTGTTGAAATAAGTCAATGTATTGATAAATAATAATAATAATAATAATAAGGGGGGTAAGGGAGTGCGTTTCCATCTAAGCACTTCAAGTCAACCTCACCTGCTCGTGGTACCCCCTGCTAAATAACAAACGAGGCAATGGCAACCGTCTGGTGGCTGTATATCCACTAACCCAAGCTGTCTCATGGCTCAAGAATATGGATATTCTAAGGAGGCTGAGACAGAACAGTCAGCATCAGTGTAGGATGTTGACTTAGGGCGCCGGCGACTATGTATCGAGTATACCAACGGTGGCGCTCACAGAGCTTAACCTTCTAGTTAGGTTCACTACGCACTCACGTGATTTGGACAGGCACGATGAGTTTTAATGTCCGATTTAAATTTAAATGAAGATGCAAGAAAAAAAATATCCCCAAGTGCCCGGGGAACCTGAGAGGGACTCTGATGATGGTGAGGAAGTATCTCGACGGGTCAGGGGAGAGAAGAATCTCCGGGTGGCTGTCTCAAACCATCAAACAATGCGCGATCTGCTTTCGGACAACGATGCTAATACGATAAGGAATAAGGTAACGGAAAAAACGACTAGCAACAATACAAGGTACTTTTTGAGGTCTACTAGACGAACACAAAATGCAGCTGGAATATCAAAACGGCAACAAGAATCACTTTCATCTTCATCACCCACTAACAGTTTATTTGAATCTATAGCTTCATCATCAAACTCATTCGAATTGCTAAATAAATCTTCTAGCTCCTCATCATCTAGCTCATCCAATCCAGAGGATGTTGTGCAGATGGCACTCGCTATAAATTCTGCACCCACCCCTGGCCATAACAGTGTGCGAAGAAAATGGACTTCTGAAATGAATGAATTTATTTGGCGCACATACCTTATAACTAGTGAATTAGAATCTAATCCTCATTACCTAGATTTATTACATTCAAAATTTATAGACAAAATTAAAAATTTTAATGTGTCAAAGCAAAGGTTAGGTGACCAAAGAAGAGCCATCATAAGAAATAAATATTTACCACAACAGACTTTGGATAACATAAGAAAAGAAGTAGAAAAAGAATTACAAAGCAAAACTCAATCTCTGCCTCTATCTTATTCTGGCACATCTTCCTCAAGACTACGGTGGACCAATTTGGAAGATATTAATGAGGCTATAATACGAGAATACTTTAAAATTACACAATGCTAATCAAATAGAACAGCTTATCGAAAGCCATTGCATGCTGCTATTACATCACAATTCCCACAAATATCACATGTATTTGAGCAAAGAATTTCAGACCAGAGAAGAGTTATTGTTAATAACAAACGCCTAACAGAAGAAAGAATACAACAAATCCGTAAAGAAGTAGAAAAAACAATTACACCATTATCAGCAGAGATTTACACTAGTAAAAATGAAGATGACAACAACATTACTTCACCAAACAGATTAACCGAAAAAAAACCGCAGCACAAATAACGTAACAAGAGAGTGCACACAAGCTACTACAGAATTTGGAAGAAAAATACAACTTACATTTGAAACGACATATGAGAAATATAAAAACAGTGATCCAACCCAAAGACCATTTATTCCAAAACAGAATACTTCAAAAAAGTTAGCCCTTATAGTAAGTAACTTAGATAAAAATATCTTGCCTCAATACATTTCCGTTAATCAAGATTTTATCACAATCCAAACATTAATATACTGTGCTGCATACATTGCAGCTATCTGCAATGGCACTAAAATAAAAGAACCGCAAAATCATACAAATTTAGCGCCTCAAAATAAGCCTAATATGCCACCGTGGCAAAAACGACTCCACAAAAAGAAAGAATCCATTAGAAAAGATATCGGTAGAATGACACAGTACATTAGAGGAAATAGAAGTAATAGGCTTATTCAACACATAGCAACGATAAAAGAAAAATATAAAGTTCACTCTCTGTATGAAGAAAATAATGTAAGTAACGAGCAATATCTTGACAGCATGAAACAAAGGCTCTTAGCTACAAGTAGTAGGCTTAGAAGATATGAAAGCTGTACATTAAAGAAAAAGCAAAATACACAATTCAGAAATAACGAAAGATCATTCTTTAGGCAATTAAATCAACAAACAAGCAATACTACACAAACATTAGACACTACACTTCGAAAACAACTACCATCCCTAACTGAACTAAAAGTTTATTGGTCAAGTATTTGGGCTAACCCTGTACAACATAATACGCAAGCAGAATGGCTTTTATTAGAAACAGAAAGGAAACGCAATACGCCAGAAATGACATTTACAAATATCCCGGTGGAGATATTTTTAAATGTGCTGAAAAATACACACAACTGGAAAGCACCAGGCTCCGACCACATTCATAATTACTGGTATAAAAAACTGACCTCTATGCACCCTTTATTACATGAATATTTAAATATGTTTATTCTAAATCCGAGCTCAATGCCAAAATATATAACACAAGGAACAACTTTCATGATTCCAAAAGACAATAATGAAACACATAATCCAGCAAATTACCGACCAATAACTTGCTTACAAACTATATACAAAATACTCACTGGATGTATTACACGACTCATTGATACACATATAGCTAGCAATAATATACTTGCCCAAGAACAGAAAGGATGCCGAAAACGTAGTCAAGGCTGTAAGGAACAACTTATAGTAGATTCGGTAATTATGAAAAATGCAAATAAACAAAATATTTGCAGCATGTACGTTGATTACCGTAAAGCCTTTGATTCTGTACCTCATAGTTGGTTAATCCAAATTTTAACTGTCTACAATATTAACCCAACGGTGATAAATTTCCTCTCATATACAATGCAATCTTGGAGGACTAAACTTAAAGTAGGAACGAGTATTGACACCATAGAAACTGATGAAATACCAATAAGGCGAGGTATATTCCAAGGAGACGCATTAAATCCTCTTTGGTTTTGCCTTGCATTAAACCCTCTCTCTTATCTCCTAAATAAATGTAATTCTGGGTTAAAAGTACCAAATAATAGTTTATCTCAAACTAAAATATCACATCTTCTCTACATGGACGACATTAAGTTATACAGTTACAATGTAATAAGCCTTCATCAACTCGCAGATATAACACAACAATTTTCAAAAGATATACGTATGGAATTTGGCGTTGATAAATGTAAAACATTTTCATTTATAAAGGGTAAAATACAATTAAATGATTACATACTAAATTCAGGAAAAAAAAAGGACGCTTTAAATGAAAATGATACAAATATTTAGGTTTTCAGCAGAATCGGCAAATCTGTGAAAAAGAAACAAAAAAAGACCTTACACGTAATTTTACACATAGAATTAATTCAATACTTAAAACACAACTCAACTCTCGTAACACTATAAAAGCTATAAACTCTTACGCTATACCAAAACTCACGTATTCTTTCGGAGTCATAAAATGGTCACAAAGTGACTTAAAAAAGCTTCAACGCATTATCAGTACTTCAATGACAAAGCATCGCAAACATCATCCACGCTCCTGCATAGAAAGATTAACACTCCCAAGGGAAGAAGGAGGTGGAGGACTTATTGACATAACCAACCTTCACAACAGACAGATTAATACGTTAAGAACATTCTTTTATGAACGCGCAGATAACTCGGAATTTCATGAATCAATAGTAAACGCAGATAAAAACTTTTCACCCCTTAATTTATTAGACAGAAACCCTCAACTAAATGAAAAATTAACGGATAGTAAAGACAAGATAAAAACTTGGCTCCAAAAGGCCCTACATGGAAGACATCGCTCTGACCTACAGCAACCACATCTCGACATAGAAGCGTCGAACGCATGGCTGAAACGAGGCGATCTTTTTCCAGAAACTGAAGGTTTCATGTTGGCTATCCAGGATCAAGTTATTGACACTAAAAACTACCAAAAATATATCATTCGTAGATCCATCATCAATGACACCTGTAGACATTGCCATAGCAGCCCACAAACCATACAGCATATAACCGGCGCGTGCAAGTCTATAGCACAAACGGATTACAAACACCGCCATGATCAAGTTGCAGCCATAATACACCAAAACTTAGCTTATCAATATAAATTAATTTCTGAAAAAGTACCGTACTACAAATATAAGCCACAATCAGTGCTCGAAAACAACAGCTATAGGATATACTGGGATAGAACTATAGTTACTGATAAAACCATTTACAACAATAGACCAGACATAACAGTATTAGATAAACAAAATAGTTCAGTTTATTTAATAGATATAGCAATTTGCAACACCCATAACTTAAATAACACTTTTACCGAAAAAATATCTAAATACACTCATTTATCCATAGAGATAAAAACACAATGGAAAGTTAAGAATACCAAAATGGTACCTATAGTTCTATCCTCCACTGGAGTCATACCTCACACTCTCCATACCAGTCTGAAATTACTAAATATCAATAATTCTACTCTCACACTTTTACAGAAAGCCGTAATTTTAAAAACATGCCGCCTAGTTAGAAAATTTATATAGGCTAGGCTAGGCTAACTCCCCTAGCTATGCACTTGGCTCAGGCCCGTGCACAGTTGTAGAATCCTTTTTTCAGTAAAGAAGAGAATTAGCTTTGCTAAAAATATAATAATAATAATAATAATATTTATTTGCCAATAATAGAAGTACATAAAATAAATGACACATACAGAGTACTCAGAAAAACATTTCACAATATAATAGATTAATGACCCCATGCTAGGAAAATCCTGTGTTATGTTATAAAAACTTTTTTGCATTCTCGTGGAGATGGATTTGCTTTTATCCGGTTGATATAGACGTTGACCAACTTTGTCACTAATGTGGTGCTTTGGGTTATGAAATTCTAGATAAATAATCAGCAAATTCAACTTTAATTGAAATTAACTTTGAACACACACATAGGTCTGCTATGTGAATAGTACCTGAATGAAATTTATATAAACACTATTAGAGCTACGATAAAATATATAGTGACACAAACTAGGCTAGTAATTTAAAAAAAATCTGATGGGAGATGATGGCTAATGATAATCCATGTTGAAAAATGAAACTATCAGATATCGCATCTACTTAAAATTCTTGGTGTGGAATTTATTTTACCAATACCAATATACAAATGAGCCAAGTGTACGAAGGAACTGCACGATAGGAAATCGCGCAGTTTTAGTTAGAGGACTATAAGGAAAACAAAATAAGTTTGAATTATATGTTTATTTCAAACTGTTTTACGTTTACTAGTAAGTACACTTGAAATTTGAATTTTAATAGATGCAATCAACACAAAAACTTAGTATTCCTAGGCAATTTTTAAAACTTTAAACAAACACAAAATATATCTATACAAATTAATCGAATACAATTACTTCGATGTAACTCTAAAAACACTAATAAAGATGATTATATTAAAATAAAAACGAGGAGAAAGTTATCTAAAACCTACTGTCCAAAATATTAATGTTTTGCCTACCCTCAAAGTAAAAGGCACGCAAATGATATATCATCGAATAATTGTCCCATTACTCCCCATGAGACGCTTAACAAATAAAATAAGCTCTTCAATCAATCTAAACCTCTGCTTGTCCACAAAGTTTTAATAGATTGGCTTCGATAGTACCTACCAGCACTTACCGTAATGGCCTTGCGATTGTTTTAATAGATAACAGGCTTCGAAGAAAATATTCTTCATATCTTACACAAAGGTACATTTATGTAAATTAGTAAGGAAAAAAAATGGCGTAACGTACAACTGTCGAAAATCTTCATTTGAAACGACTACTATTTTATTTCTACGAGATTATCATTTCGGGTTAAATAATACTAATATAGTTAACACGAAATTCGAGATCTCTTTAATCTAAAGTGCAATTTTAAGGTGAAATTGTAGTTACAGTTATAAAAAAAAACTACTCTACTTTTTGCCATAAACCCATAAATTATATAAACCGTCGTTTGCAGATATTAATAGAAAAGCGTAAGGAGGTACTTACTGAATATTTGCCAGTTATTCTCAATAGAATCAAAGTTTCGAACCAATAACAGTTTACATTTAAAGATTCAAAATTGTTTGTAAAAGTCTTACTTAAATAAAGTAGAATTTTATTTTAAAATATTGTAAGAAGGTTTATCTGTGTTAGTTTTCTTAAAATTTCATTACTACCTTTAGTTACTAATAATGAAATCGGGGAAATTATGTATTAAAATAACTATTTATCAACTATGAGCTTATGTGTTGATTCTATTCAATATTTTAACGAGATATTTTTTTTACTACGCATACCACATGTGTCAAGTATGTAGTGAAAAATAAAACAATATCCAAACGATTGATTCCATAATATAATTTAATTTTAAAAATATAAACCTAAAGTTAAAAAAATCACCAAAACAGAATTCATCAAATGGGGACAAATAGGATGACGACGTTATTTTCGTTTTTGTTGCAATTCGTGATAAAACAGAGCCTCGTTCTCGTGACGTCCTGTCTTTGTGGATTACCTTTGTTTTTATTATGATATTGAATTTCAGCTTCAAAGATACAATTGGAATGAATTAGTACACTGTAATTTTCAAAAAAATTACGATGAGACCACAGATAGAATAAGATTTCTATTAGGTGTATTATAATTATACTATGCAAGTAACAAATAATGAACTTTGCTTTTGGTATATAAATAAATATGGTCCATAGACCAATTTAACGGAAAATTACAATTTATATAATTATGTATATGTATAGTGTTATGATCAATTCTTCGTTTTTTTATTAATACGGCCAAATATTACAAAAATCAAAACGTCCCCTAAATTATTAATTTTAAGGTATCGCATATGTAGAGTTGAGCTTTTAGAATTGCGGCGTGCTCCATCCGCCTATTTTCCGCTGACCTACCATGCAATGGTAATGGATCGAAATAATACTTTATTTCACGCCTCACTGTATTTTCATTGAGTACTCTGAAATATGTTTTTATTTTCGCCAAAACGACTGTTCCAATTACAAGGTATGGGTACTTGAAACTATTTTAAATTAGTTTACATTACATTTAAGTTTATAAGTATAATCACAATAAAAAAGGTACACTTACAGGATTTTTTTTGTTAATATGAAATGACCTCGATTACAATACAAAGAATGTCGGTGATAGAAAAAAGTTAATAATTAATCAGAATTAAGTTGACGTCATAGATAGGATCGAAACGCTTCTTTAATGTTTTTGCAGCCTAGCAACTCTATCGAGTATTAAAATTGGTAAAATGGAGTGTTTTAATAATTATAGTCAAATAGTAGAAATTTGTAAATCTATGAGAGAACTAAATATTTTTTATGTAGTTAAATTTAAAGATTTTATTTTGATCGATATATTCAAAATAAATATAAAATACAATTATTATCAATGCGTTGATACAGACAATAAAAAAAAGTTACTTTCCGTCGTTTGTATGCTCCAAACTTGTAAACTACGGAAATTTCAATGCGGTGTCCTTCAATAAAAAGATTGATTTACCTTATGAGCGGTCGTGGGAACAATAACATAGCGATTTTACTACTAAGCTTTTTACTAACCTAATACTAACGATATAATTATAACGTAATTTAGTATTGTTATAATTTTTCGATTCTAAGTGATCATACAAATATATGAATATCTTTAAAAAACAAAAGAAAACCCAAAAATATAGTCTTATTTTTGTTATTATTACTATTTTCATTTCCCACGTTTTAAAAATATGAAGTAAGTATCCAATTTTGTGAAGTAAATTTAATATTACAAAATTGCCCACTATCTTGTGTTAACATCATTTTTCAATATCGTGTCTATCTTATCACGTCTCCCTCACATTTAGGTTATGAAATACATTCAAGAAGTACGCAAATAATTTTAAATTATGATTGTATGTCGGCTTATAATCCCTTTAACTCACATCTCTTGAATAATGATACTTGGTATTTTACTAAAAATGAAAAATAATTAAATAATTTAACGTCTATAGTCTTTGCAAATAATTTATTCGAAAATGAATATTTTCGAATATCTGAAAGACCTCAAGTGGCTGTAGAGTCTATACGCTTTCGTAGGAATACTCAAATAATGTCTTTTCTGTGCTCAATTATATTCCAGATTATCAGTTCCATTTCTAAAAGCAGTTCGGATTCCTTATAGCGACTCATAAGCGTTCTCTCTGATCCAGGAATTCTAATTCTTTCTCATTATTTTACAAAGAGTCTTTTAATTATAGCGCTTCTAGACTTTAAAATTTCTACCTGAATCTCTATTTTAACACGTTAGACACGGTTTTCCTTTTAAAAGTACAGCAAAACTCTGTAAGGCTAATTTTAATAACATCATGCAGTATATGTAATCGCCCAAAAAAAGAATCTTATTAAAAACTAAATACTAAAACACGAAAATAAAAATAGCATAATAAATATTTGAGAATTAGTTTAATAAAAATGTTCAATGAATAATATTACACAATATGGAGTAAAAATAATTCAAATACATTACTACATTTGTAAAATATATCTTATGAATAGTAAAGTATCTCACTAACAATAGGAAAAGGTCATGATGAAATGAGTGCAAGACTCTTTAATCCGGCTTAACTATTTCTTTAAAAGAGAACAGGGTCTACACATAAAACATTTTTCGTACAACCTTTTATTTAACTTTACAAGGTAGTGAATGTGTGAGGCAAAATTAATTATAAAATTCGTTGATATTCATATAGGACGTCATCATGTAGATTATAATTTAATTGTATTTAAGTTAAAATAAGCTGTTTCTTCTTGACAAAAAAGACATACAGATAATATGTATAATGACTATACAATCGAATATATTGAATTGAAGTCATGTAAGTGTAAGGATTTAACGAAACATTTGTTTTAAAAACCTTTTATTTCATATATTTTGTTTCATCTCCGTTACGAAAAATTACAGTAGTGCGTTATAAAATATTAATTGATTACTTTATTTTACATTAATAATTCACTATTTTACTTGTATGTAATATTTTTATTTTTAATACTTTTTCTATAACCTGTAAATTATTTCATGTTTTATTTAAAATTGCAAACTAATTTTGTTAATATTGTTTTAAATTTACTTACCTAAATTTTTTCAAAAGTGTATGTTTCCAAAATATTAAAAAAATATAGAATAAATTATTAAAGTAAAAAAATCATTTATTCTCTAATAATATTTTCAGCGTCGCATTTTTACACCTCTGTGTCGCTATCTTTACTAGTCGAGTCGACAAGGTTATCTGTACCTAACGCTCTTATTTAAGATATTTTAGTGTATTTACACTTCTTCAAACATATGATTGAAGTGTGCACAGGCCGAACACAAAATTTTGAAAGAAATCTCTGGCTAAGTTTATTAAAAACGATATATGTTTTAATTTGTTTTTCCTTGAAGTCTTTTCGAAGGCGCTTAAAAAAACGAACTCCAAACTCATAAATAAATATATATAAAGGAATGTCAGAAGGGGCCTCATAACGATCTTGGCTGTCGTTATCCATGGTGGGCGTTGTAACGGTAGGTATTTTGAAAATAAGAAATAATGCACACTCGTATCGTCCAAAGTCTTATTATTTTATTGTTCCTTAATTCAACACACAAAATACACACAATTAACACTGGATTATAACTTTACGAGCCAATAGGTTAGCACGTGTACACCTCTTGCGGCAGCTGTCCACTGAATGACGGCCGCTATTCATCGAGGCGACACCCACTACTCTATTCGGAATTACCCGCTCATAAAAAAAACAACAAACAATAACACAATCGACTAAAACTAAAACGATATTGAAAAATCTAATTTTGATTAACATTAAATCATAATATAATTTCGTAAAGTTTATCATTTAAACTAATCGAAAATCAGCGCGCCGTCACGGCCGTCCTGCATTATCACACGTCCTCGTGTGTATGAGTCTCATCTGTAAGCCAAAAACATAGTTTGTTTTTATAGCACACTTCGTTCGGTCACCCTGACTGAACTATTTGCATCCAGATACAACGAATGTTTCGTAAATTAAATAAGAACCACACATAACGTAGGGTCCTACACATGTCTCATTCGTTATTTAATGCCACACAGGCTAGTCGTTGCCACACAGGCTAGTCGTTGCCACACAGGCTAGTCGTTGCCACACAGGCTAGTCGTTGCCACACAGGCTAGTCGTTGCCACACAGGCTAGTCGTTGCCACATAGGCCATTTGATGCCACACAGGCTAGTCGTTGCCACACAGGCCATTTGATGCCACACAGGCTAGACAGTAGATTAAAAATACAATTGAAAAAAAAAAGTAATGTAATTACTTACTATGGCCGTCACCGGCACATTCTGTCTCAGTTTGGTTGGTTGGGATTTCTAGTCCGCCACTCAATTCTAATGGAACATAACATTCAGGCATTGCACGCACACGATCGTTAAGGGCCCGCAGTAAATACCGGTCACCATCCAACAGCTCAACAACCTTATAGGGGCCTTTAAATTTTGGGTCAAGCTTGGTTTGGTTACGCTCGTGATTTTCAAGAAGAACATAATCACCTACTTGAAATTTTTTTAACATAGCTTTACTTTTATCAAACCTTACTTTCTCCGAGGAAGCGTTAATTTCTATTGCGTGTGTCGATTGCTCTCTAATATGATTTAAATCTATTTCTATGTCATCGGTTTCTAATGACATTAAGTTTAAGGGCCTAGCAACCTTTCCTATTAACAATTCCAAAGGACTTGCCTTTGTAACCCTACTCATAGTACAGTTAATGGCAAGCTGAATATCAGGCAGTGCATCTTGCCATGACTTATTATTGTCTACCTGAACAGCGGTTAACATATTCTTTAATGTGGACATGACTCGCTCTACCTGCCCGTTCGCGCGGCTTGTGCCGGTGGCTATAAGATGTAGATTAATGTTGTGTGTATTGCAAAAGTCCCTAAACTCTTTTCCAGCAAAGCATCTACCCTGATCAGCTATGACGCGTGAAGGAGCACCAAACAAGGAGACATTGTATTTTAATGCCGAAATGGCACTATTTGCATCTATGTTGCGTGTATGATGTAATATCACGTACTTGGTAAAAGCGTCTACTGATACAAAAACATACTCTTTTGCGTCTTTCTTACCGCTTAATTTACCTGTTGCATCCATGTGAATGGTATGCCATGGGATTGGAGTTTTAGGAATTGGATGTAGTTCAGCTTGAATTTTTCCCGAGTTAGACTTTGCAATTCTACAAGTTATACAGTTTTCTACAAATTTTCGTACATACTTATTCATGTTTGGGAACCAATAGTGGCAATAGGCTTTTTCCAATGTTTTCTCCCACCCTAGGTGCATGATATTTTCGTGTACATGATTAATTATAGCCCACTGAAATTCCCTAGGCACTATTGGCAACCAATAGCTCCTGTTATTTCTGTCAATTTTACGATAAAGAAGACCGCGCCTAATTTCGTACGTTTTTGCGATATCACTACTAAGCTCATTTGCCTGAAGTTTTGTCATTATAGAATTAATTTCGTTATCTTTTTGTTGTTCAGCCTGTAACCAATGGTCCGAAATCGCAGTCAAATGGATACGTTTTTGTTCGGCTTTGATGGCAGAACGTACTGTGTTTGGCAACGGGTTACGGGAAAAGAAATCTACGTGACTCATTTGTTTCCCTAGTCTATATTCGACATCAAAGTCAAACGCTTGCAGGAAACACCACCACCTACGAACACGAGGCGTAAGGTCAACCTTCGATTTAGAAGCCTTGACAGCATTGCAATCAGTAACGACTTTAAACTTTCTACCCTGCAAATAGTGACGGAAATGCTTGACAGCGTTAACCACTGCAAGCGTTTCCAGCTCGTATGAGTGGTATTTTGATTCAGCGCTGGAGGTTCGGCGACTGAAGTATTCGACTACATGCAACTTGCCATCAACTCGCTGCATGAGTATTGCGCCATAGCCTTCAGCGCTGGCATCTGTATGTAGCTCCGTTGGGAGATTAGGATCAAAGATCATCAACACGGGTTTATCAGTCAAAATGTCTATTATACCCTGACGAACCTTCTCTAGTTGGGGATTCCAATTGATTTTACCTTTTCCCGACGTAAGCCCATAAAGAGGAGCTGCTTTTTGAGAAAACCCAGGTACAAATTGCCTAAAGTAGGAAGCTAAACCAATGAATTGTCGAAGTTGAGAGACATTTTGAGGTGGTGGAAGCTCAGTAAGGGCTCGAATTTTGCGAGGATTTGGTCTTATTTCACCGGCCGTCACTTCATAACCCAAAAATTCAACCCTGGTTTTGAGGAAACTACATTTTTTTATATTTAGCGAAAATCCTGAATCAGTTAACGCTTTAAGAACTAGCTGTAATCGCTCGATGCCCTCGCCTACTGTTCGTGATGGAATGATGACGTCATCAATGTATACTACTGCAAATGACTCGGTTAATGCCCCAAGGGCTTTATTAATGGCACGTTGATACACTGAAGGTGCATTGCGAAGCCCAAAAGGCATTGACAAATACTCATACTGGCCATCCGGAGTTACAAACGCGGTACATTCTATGGAATTTTCTTGGACAGGAATTTGATGGTAGCCGCTAGCCATATCTAAAGAAGTAAAATAGTTTGCACCCACTAAACGCTGTATTTGATCCAAAATAAGTGGTAGAGGATATCTATCGGGCACCGTATTACTGTTCAGTTCCCTATAATCTACGCAGAGCCTATCGCTTCCGTCCTTCTTCTTAACTAGAATAATTGGACTTGCAAAGGGGGAAGAACTCTCGCGTATGATGCCAGCTGATAAAAGTTCTTTAATTTGACGGCGTACTTCCTGTCTTTCGTCTGGACTCAACCTATAAGGTCTTCGTTGAACCGTGAGATTAGGGTCAATTAACTTAATGACCAGCTGACCCGTACTAACCCTACCAGTGGGGGTACCCTCAACGAAATAACTAGAATGATTTTTCAGTAAGGCTATTAATTGCTCTTTCTCGCGATCAGATACGTCGCACTCTATACTCTCGAATTTGTCTACCTTTTTACCTATGTCACAAATAGAAACTACCCTGTTCTTTTTAAGAATGAGATTGTTTTCAGAAATCTCTATTGAGAACCCTAATGTAAGCAGATCCCTTCCAATCATTATATCGTTGGAAATACACGAATCGGGCACCACATGAAACAGTATCTGCACTGAATAACCCTGAATTGAAACTGTAGCTAGAATTTGGATATTGCATTTGAGGCAAGCGTTACCTATACCTAATAATGTTACTGCATTATATTGTCGTTTACCCGGAAACCTATTTGACAGAACTTGTTTTATTAAAGAGCATTCGGCACCCGAGTCAAAATAAAATGAAAACATCTCACCGGTCTCGTCTATGAGCTTATCCATAGCTGGTTGGATGGAACAGATATTCACTCGCCGTTCATTCTGTGCATCGCTGCCCTTGACATCCGCACTGGGACAGCGCGGCGCGATGTGGCCTCGTTCGCCACATTTGAAGCAGGTCGGAGTGATGGTCTTCTTCTGCACGCCAGCTTCCTTCCTTCCTTCCTTCGACTGTTGAGAGGACGTTGTATCTGATATCTCAAATCGCGTATTAGTATTGCTGTCACGACTACGGTTGCCTCTACAATCACTGGATACATGACCCATCTTGCCACAGTTGTAGCATCGCCGCGTATTCTCCATACGTGGCTTCTTCGCTTCTACAGGCGTAGTAGTCTTCTCACTAGGCGGTGGCCCTCTTTTTCTAAAGCCAAAAGCCATGAGCTCTTGTTGTAGTTTATTACGAGTATCAATCTCAGTAGTAAATGTTATTCTTTGCAATCGCGGCTCAATTTTTGAAGCATGTGCTAGAGTAAGCGCGATCGCAATCTGTTCTTTCGACAAAGACTTCCACTGCGCAAATAAAGTGCTCATAAATCGTCCAGCATATGCAGACAAACACTCGTCTTCCTTTGGATTACTATTCAGTAATCGCCATAAACTCGCAGCTGGAGTCTCAACAGTGTCAAATCTAGCCAAGAACAGTTTTTTTAATTGCTGCCATGTAATTCCCGAAAAACTAGATTGGGCTAGCCATGGTGACGCCGATCCCTTGAGTGCTTTGCTCATAGTGATGATCAAATCACTGCCAGAAATAGGTTTTTTCTTGTAAACATATGTCCACCGTCTCACACCAAGCGCGAGCATCGTGCTCTGGAGTATCTGGGTTAAACTCAGGCAACGTAATCATGCTGGACACACGTGGTTCTCGTATAGCCCGAATTAACTCCATCATGTTTTGTTGCTGCATTTCAAAAAGACTTTTCCAACGTTCACATTCATTTACTTGTGAAATATTATTGGACTGGCCTGTATTCTGTTCCTGATTCGTCACAGGTAATCCCACTTCTGATAAAGGAATGTCAGAAGGGGCCTCATAACGATCTTGGCTGTCGTTATCCATGGTGGGCGTTGTAACGGTAGGTATTTTGAAAATAAGAAATAATGCACACTCGTATCGTCCAAAGTCTTATTATTTTATTGTTCCTTAATTCAACACACAAAATACACACAATTAACACTGGATTATAACTTTACGAGCCAATAGGTTAGCGCGTGTACACCTCTTGCGGCAGCTGTCCACTGAACGACGGCCGCTATTCATCGAGGCGACACCCACTACTCTATTCGGAATTACCCGCTCATAAAAAAAACAACAAACAATAACACAATCGACTAAAACTAAAACGATATTGAAAAATCTAATTTTGATTAACATTAAATCATAATATAATTTCGTAAAGTTTATCATTTAAACTAATCGAAAATCAGCGCGCCGTCATATACGTATATTTTCGGTCCTAGAACGTAGCCTAGTTGTAAGAAGACATATATTAAAATTTAATAAATATACGTATCTACACTATGTCCATCCGAATCAGCTACTATCGGTTGCTGTGTTAAAAATGTTAATTGTTTTTAAAAACGAATAGACGTTGCTCGCTTATTGAGAATTGTAATTAAACTTTTTGCATTCAGTCTCGATAAGGTTAAAATAAAAATTCAAAGGTTTATTTTAATGAATCTTGTAAAAAGTGTTAATAGTAAAAACTACGTATCTTTTTTGTTCAATAACGATTGGTCAGTTTTATAAGAGTTTTGAAATTACTATGTAATCTCATAAACATTTACCTTGCGAGGTAAGCCATTTTAAATAATTCACTTACATACTTCTTACACAAATGTAAATACATGTACATAGATATATATTTACTTATACTCATTTGTGAGTATATTTTTTTTATAAATAATCGTTTTTATTGTAATTAGCGATTAATCACTGAAATGTGTAGCTTTAAATCACAAAGTTTAATAGGAATATAATATATCAAACAAACTTATATATTTAAATTTTCGACTATTAAAACGTTTTCGTCACTATATATGATAAACAGTGTAATAAATACTATAAAAAATAATTGTAAAAATATTAACTGGGCTATTAAGTAGTATTAATAAAAAATATTTTGATAGTAAACAGTGATAAACAAATAATAGTGAATAGATTCTTTGATGAATTTATGCAGACATTTAACATTTATCAATTTCCTGCTTAAAAAGGTAAACATTATTATTCTGCAGTTGACTATAACCAAGTATGATAAGAATTTGAAGTTAGCTTATTAGAGTATTCAGTAATTTTCAATGAGAATATTGATTTTTAGTCTCAAGTATATGAATAAAATGTATGCCTGTTAAATTTTATACTGATTCTTTTCAGTAGTATATAATTGATGGTAGTTCGTTATATGTACTATATCAAGAGTTGTACTACGTTAGAGTTAGTTTAGTTATAATTAGTTCTTCTCGCGATCAGCGGTGAACGAAAACGCCCTGAATTTTTTTTTAACAATTTTCATATTCATGGAAATTTATCAGGCTATTATATAAATAAAGCATTATGTAAATCCATCTTTTATTTTCTTAATCAAATAAATATTCACACTAAAGATATTACTACTGATATGAATGTTTTTTAAGATTATTTAAGATAACTGATATGATTGCTCTTATGATTACCGAGAATTGAAAGATGCGAATAAAATTGTAGTGTTATTACTCATTTTAGCACAGATATCAGTTCATATCGTATATTAGCTTTTAATAGAAGGAAGTAGCTGAGTCACTGATAAAGAAGATATAATCTTCTTTTAATTATTCAATACGTAAAAACATTATGAGTCATGAACCTTTTTTCTCGGCATTATAGCTTATGTTTTAACGCATTATACCTATCTGAGTTAAGCTACGTGTCTTCATCCATTTAATATCAAATTGTTTGTATACCTATACCATTCGCCCTGTAATGAAACTTTTTTGATTTTCCTACATACAAAGGTTCACGGTTCCTAGTACAAAAAGTATTTCACTATTTCTTAAATAGGATAAACATACAAATTATAATAAAATTACACAAATTATAACTTAATGCACACTTAAGTAGCAAAGACAGAAATACAAAGGTAAAAGCCAGAAACTCACCGTATACGAATTCTTTATCCTCCAGGGGCATAGTGAAAATTATTATACGAACAGTGTGTAGTTTCAGGGTAAGATAAGTCGTTTTATTAGATTATTTAACCTAAGTCGATGTTTCTAACTTAAACTTAACGTACGTACCTACTCGTTATTTTAAATAGTATTATAGTTCTTATAAGTCATTACTTTATGTATGGTATGATAAATAAAGACTCGTCTTGGTAATTATCTCCATCTCACATTATAATATACGTACTACCAAACAGCAATAATAGGCTATTTGACAATGCGAAAAATAAATTTTGAATTTCTGTAATCAGTGTATCTTATGAGTTTAAAAATGGTTATTTACTAACGAAACTTGAAAATAATACTACATATAAGTATTCAAAAATCATCAATCAATAAAAATGTTTTTTTTTCAAACGTTTGTCACGTGACACAAAACGCTCCTGATTGGCCGGGCTTATGATTAATTCACTTTATTATAAACCTTGCTTTTCTACTATATGTACCACAGATTAAAATACAGCAAAGTGACGTCACCAACAATTTTAAAAGCAATTTTGTCTACAAATTAAAAATATAATACACAAAATATATTACAGAAAATATTTACAACGTGACATCGCTGCGCATAAAAACATTGTGTACTTATTTACTCGACCTTTAAGGAAAAATCTTCAGAATAACAGTCGCGGAGGAAATTACATTAAAGTCTTATTTAATAATGAGCAAAAGTAGATAGGTATAAGTTATTCGCGAGTCACGTGTGTTGAAATTCAGCATTTTTTATTTCGAACGTAATTATACAACTATACATTTTTGAAGGGAATCATATAACATAACAAGCACTATTTCTATATTATTATTAGAGTTTGTTATTAATATTTGTACATACTACGGATAACGAGCGTGTGTATAATTTATTAATTATTGGAATAATGTATCATTAAAAACGAATTTCCTTGAAAACATATTTTTAAAAATTTCTGCGTTAGTTATCTAAGTATGCTAGTTATGCAGTCACGACACATATTGAGTAATAGGTAAGCCACAAGTTAAAAAAATATTGCACATTTTTCCCCAGTCGGTGACAGCGTTCACCAATCCTCTCAAGTTCAAACAAATTTTCTAGGTTTTTTTCTTCGTAACAATTAACAGCTAACTTAACAGCTCTTAAATACGGAAAATAGTCTATATCGTCTATATACAGCTACCTATATACATCATCGAAATTTTCTATATTCGAAGGAATATACATAATAACCAATACGAAAAAATTGAAACCTTGATCTCTGAATTTGAACCTTACGTATATTACTTTTTGTTTTGTGATTTTTAATTTATCTTAGTACGCCAAAGAAAGTTTTGTTTTTATTGTGAGCTTACCTTGTTTTTTGTTTATTTTGACCGCAATATATTATGCACTAAGTTTCTCTTGATGATATTAGATAATAATCAATCTATATCTACAGGACACCCATACATGATACTGAAACCTAATGGGTGACTAGACAGCTAAGCAGGACATATTATTGCATTGGGTACAGTTGTATGCATCAACAATAACCCACTGTGTCCTTCTCCCTAACTACGACGGGACGGCAAAAATTTGATTTATTCGATATTTAAGTGTGTTTTCTTTTGACAACCTCCGTGGTCGAGTGGTGTGTACACCGGTTTTCATGGGTACGCCACTCCGAGGTCCCGGGTTCGATTCCCGGCCGAGTCAATGAAGACTATCATTAGTTTTCTATGTTGTCTTGGGTCTGGGTGTTTGTGGTACCGTCGTTACTTCTGATTTCCATAACACAAGTGCTTTAGCTACTTACATTGGGATCAAAGTAATGGATGTGATGTTGTCTCATATTTATTATTTATTTATTTATTTTCTTGTGTTTAAATATCGAGTCGTTAAAAAGGTCGTTGAACTTGCTCGATTGGGCGTCACTCAGTGCCCTATATTCGCGGAAAAATGTCATAGGTTCGTTCAGCACGTTACGTCTTTCGCTGATTTATAGATAAGTGGATTGCATTACGATTGGCGCATATGAATTATATAAAAAATCGTTAAAATATTTTAAAAGATAGTCTCTGCAATGAGCCCAAGGTTCTCTGTAAATATGTAAATAAATATGACTTGTTATAGTAAATATTGATATGTTCTTTGCGTATTTATTTAAACTCATTATAGTAAGAGTTTTAAATATAAGTTTTTCCTTTAAATTGAAATATACATATCAAGTAGTGTATTCTATTAATATATTATCAATGATAAAAATATTAATGAATCGCATTTTTTTATCTTAATTTACCAACTCATCAAATATTATATTGCTTAACAGAAATATTTAGTATTGTGGTGTTCCAGTTTGTAGGGGGAATGATGGATCACGGACTGTTACTCATCTTACAGCTTAGCTTACAATGTTGGTGACGCATTGACCATGTAAGGAATGTATAATATTAACGAAACCGCTAATGGTGGTGGTGACCTCTCACCATCGGGTGGCCCATTTGCTCTTTCACCTTCCTATATCATAAAAAAACCACCACTTTACAATCGTGATAGCGTTTTATAACAACTAACAAATTTACTTTTATTTACCTCTTATTATTTTAAATATCAGCTTTATACTATAAGCAATTTAAAAGTGAAAAAAAAAAACAAAAATTTACTCAATCTGAAATCACTTTTTATTCAATATAAGTATATTCGTAAGAATGAGGTGCGAATTATCAGTTAAAAACCATGCATGCGAGAATGGCTTATCTTATCAATAATATGATTATTGGAAATCCAGTAAACCACAACCAACCACTTAGATATGCGATATAATGAATAATTTGATGATGACGTTTTAGTTTGTTCGTTCTTGGGATTCACAATCACTTAAACATTTAAAGTTTTTTGTTTTTCTTTTAGTCATTAAATCTACAAACATAATTGCAGTTTTTACGTGAATCTGGCAAACAACAAACGCGTATGATCATTATAAAAACTTCGATAAACTAATGCTACACATATATCGATAATACTATTTTCCAATTATAAAATAGATTTAACTAAATATACAAACTCAAATTCAGTTTCTCAAATGCTTGCTATAATCACATAATTGTGTAATTCTTTTTAATTGGGGACGTGTCAGTGTGTGGCAGTTAATTGTTATAATAAGGTACGATTCACATCTCCACGTCGCATGGAACGAAAAATAGACTTATGTATTGTACAGACAATTCAATTTCCTTTACCAAGCGCGATTCAATGCGAAGCATTTTATGTGAATCGTTCCTAAGGGAGCGCAAGGCGCCAATTGACACCTTGTAAACAACAATTTGACCCTTACATGCGACGAAAAATTTGACATTTATATTTTAAACATACGTAATATTATTTTAATAACTATCGTACTTAATTACATTTATGACTAGTCAAATATGTTTAAGATAATAACAACGTTATTTTTTTTTAAAATGATATTTGTGATTGATATTTTTTTATATCTAAATAAACAAAGTACAATACTGAGGACAATTTTACGTTTCACACAATATTTTACACCATACTTTACATGAAAAACAAGAATACATACTAAACGTAATACTTTTACTAAACTACTTAAATTTAAATTTTGAACATTCCTTCAGGTCGTAATTATAAAACGTTATTAAGGAATCAACTATGTCTTTTTAGCTTCATTTTTTTATATAGAGATCATTTACAAAATACAATAAAAAGGTTTTATATATCCACATATATACTTGTGAAAACGATTGTTTTGTTACTTACATATAGAATGGTTAACGTTTTCATCAAGTATAATTTACAAATTTGGGGTCAATAAAAATACATAAATTTTGTCATAACTACATTCAACAAATTATATTTTAAAATAATATAGTAGTGACGAAGCCATGACGTCAGCATCACGCAAAATTTTATATAGTAGTAGTTTTAATTTCTATTACAATTTAGTTTCCGGTTGTTGACTTTTTTTAATTAAATGCTTCAGATTTTATATTTGAATCGTATTTGCGACTACAACTTCAAACAAGACTGATGTGTTCATGATAATAATACTGATAATAAAAACTTTCCACATGTAACTCTTAGTCGGAAAAGGTTGTATGTAAAATTATGTGTTCTTTGCATACCATAATAACTGATATTTTCCTTATGTTTATTGATGTATTATTCAACATTTTCCTCTGCTTTTTCCATGGTAACTAATTAACTTATCTTCTAAATAATAAAATTTATAATATCTACCGAAAGATTTTTATGAAATTTTAAAATTGTAACGATTAATACATAAAACCTTTTAAACTAACAGTAGCAACTAATTGTTTTGAAAAATTTTCAAATCAAATATTACTTATCATACCGGAAACATAAGAATAAATAATTAAAATGTTTCAAATGACTCAAATGTATGAGAACCCAATTATTAGTAAATTCACTAAACTAATAAAAACTCAACGTCTTGAGTCGAAATAAATTTAGTTGTAAATTTAAGTACATTGAGTAGAACAAAACAATGGACATTTAACTTACAGATATTTTAGTTATTTAAGTATTTAATAAATCTTAATGTGTGCCCATGTTTAAATATGTTATGTAATAAATATTCATACAAACAATAAACTACACTATAATTCTTACATTATTCTCAAATAACAGTCTATTGTAGGTATGGGTTACCACATGTTTGTGCCGACTTATATCTTAGTATTTCCTCGTAACCACATGCATTTGTATACTTGAATTTTAAATGAATGTTTTCTATCTGTAGATCAACTCACTTAAAACTGAATACTAATTTAAAGTAATACTAAAACACACAACAATAACAACAGTATCTACTAAAAAAATATGTTGTTTACAAAAATACAAAATATATTGTTCGTTAAAAAAAAAGTTTCTTCATTTCTAATCGAAAATTATACAGACTAAAAATAAATAACAAACTCAATTATGCAATGAAAATTGACAAAACTAAAACTTACTTCTAAATCAAAATTTTAAGTCTTTGGTAATATAGGACAGGTGACTAAATACTTGTTCATGTTTAAAAAATTACAATCACTGATATAAATAAAAAACAATAATTACATCAACATGTATTGATCTCTAAGCATTATATTATCAAACAAATCTTAAGTTATTTGTGCTATGTATTTTTATAACTGTATGAAACCAACAATTAAATACTATAAGAATCATACTGTAACTGGTATTTTTACCTCTTTATTTACAATATAAAATTTGTGCTTTTTACCTAACATACCCCATATGACAGCAATATTCTCTATGACTATGTTGAAGGGAATCGTAGCTAACGCACCTCCAACAAACAGAAAGAATTTAAGAGGGCCAAATCTATGAATTGGAAATGATTTAATAACACCAAATATATACATGTAAATATTGACTGCTCCTATAAAACCACATATAAGATCTAATAGTTGTGGACATGGTATTGGACAAAAGGCCGCAAGCAAAATATTGCTAGTTGATAAAGGCAGTGTTACCCATGAGTAACATGATATTGCTAAGAAAATTTTATTAAAAACAGGTATTTCTTGAGAATGAACAACTAATAGTATACCTTGAATCCACCTCTTTCTTTGTTGCATGAAATCCCATAGAGTAAAAGGAGATTTTTCCCACATTTCTCCCTCAACAAAATTAAATGAATATCCTTCTACATATGCCTTCATGGCAAAGTAACAGTCTTCTGCGACAGAACCATCAAGGCCATTATCAAATGACACTTTCTTCTCAGCACTGACCTATAAGATAAGAAATAATTATGTTTTTTTGATAACGAAAACTCAATTTATATTGTTTATCTAACAACATATAGCCTTGTACTTTATAACAAATTTTTACTTACTTGAGTGACAACATATGAGCCTTTCCAACTGAAGAGTGGTTTGTGAAATAAATAGAATTGAAATCTCAGTTTTCCCATATCATCAGCTACCCGGAAACTGTCAGCAAGTGTTGTTAACCAATTCACAATATGCTCATTAGCATAAGTGATCAAACCTTGGCCAAATTGATGTTGTCCGTCTAGCACAAAGTTTAATATACCACGAACAGAATTGTCTGTCAATAGAGTCTCTTCATCTAAATGTACAATCCAGTCAGTCTCAGCTAATATATTAACATTATCTTCCAAACAATATTGAAGTGCTCTTGACTTAAACAATGCTCCTGTTTTTGTTTTATACTCTGATGGTACGACAACTTCCCTTACTCTTCTGTGTTTAGGCAAGTTTAAAGCTTTATCAGTCACAACTTCAATCATAAAGTTCTCCATACCAACATCTATACACATATTCATATTTCTGGAGACATTGTCCCTTACCAGCTTAGGGAAATCACCCCTAGTCACAACCCTTATGCAAATGAAAGGAGCAAGCAAAGGAGATCCTTTCAATTTAATTTTCCCAGGGAATGCATTAAATAATGTTAATCCTCCAAAATTACATAAAACTTGGGGTATTGTTAGAAATGTAAGGAGCCTCAAAGTATACAAAATAATGGCTCCATAAATGCCATAGGTCTCCCAAGGGTCAATATAAGGCTTCTCTTTGTTGTCTAAATTGATAGCACCAGCAAAGACCAAAAATAAGAATATAAATGATATAAATAGTATGCAATGAAGTAAATGTTGCACTCTTCCTCTAAGCATTCTGAAACAAAATTGGAATTTAATCAAATACACGATTAGTAAACATTTGAGATCACTAATTCAGCGATTTATTTAACAAAAATACGTTACTACATTTTTTGCAAAAATAGTCTAATCGTACGTAAAAGAATATATGGTAAAGATGTTTAAAATAAAAATATTATTAATTATCCGTATATTAATATAATACAATTATCCGTTATTCCACTTAGAAAAAATTCTAAAAAATTACCTTACGCTATTCTCGTTGAATTAAAAAATATATCACAGTCGATGGGAACAATGAATACTAAAAATTAACACAATTGTTTAAAAAAATTAGTATACACTAAAAAAAAGACACTTTATACACATTTGTTAAAACTAACAATATAATTTAATAAACGTAAATGTAAGTGAACACCCACTGACTGACATTCAAACGAAGATTAAACAGAAATAGTTGATAGGTATGTACATACATAAAAATTCGGAAGAAGAAATAACAGATTATAGCATATCTAAAGCCTCTAGTACACGTTTGCTCAACACGCTGGGTAAATTGTAATATTTTATATACTTTTTTACTTCCAACACTGGAATTAGACAACTAATATAAGTATTTTATTATTTTTAAAAGAGAAATTAAAATACTTTCATTATTAAATTTGGCTACTAATTTTTTTAGTTATCAACGGACTTAAAATAAATTTAAGTTTATCCCTCTCAAGCTCTCTCTCTCGGTTGAGCACATTTTGTCCATTGCATCTAGCCCAGTCAAGTCCTTTAATAATCCACTAAACTGTCTCCTTTCACACTCAATCCATGAGATTATATAGAGGTCGTTATCAAAATAGCCTTACGAATACAATAGCTACTGTACTACATTGAATATTGCTCGCCCCTTTAGGATGGCTCAGTCAAGTCCTCATTGAGGACCTCGCGGTCCGCATTTTTGGCAACGTAGAAGTAATAGTTGTATCGACTGATGAGAACTCGCAATATCGCCGCTTAACTGTGACATCAATTACATCGCGCACGAAGAAATTCGCTAACTCTTTGCTTTGGCGCACCTCCAAAAAATGGAATATTATACCAGCACACATGTTCTCCTCCTCTTATAGCCTGGATTTCTTCAAATGAGGCTTAAAAGCATCTCGCGAGCCGGCACAGCGCGGGTGGCAAGTGAAGGTAGGTAGTTTATTCTACCTATGTACTGGTCGTCTTCTCGTTTGAACCCCACTACCACATTCTATCAGAAGGAATGGAGTCATATACCTACCAGGTTAATAAACAATAATAATAATAAGACTATGATTGATTTTCCTTCGATCCACTCAGCTTAATCGTAGTATAATCTTGCTCCGTAACCATAAACAACAATTTATAAATGCTAACATCAGTATCTCATAAATGGTTTATTATGACTAGCAAAAACTACAAAGAGCAACTTACCTACCTACCCTCAATGCCAAAATTGTGCTGTACGCAAACGAATATCATGTTTTAATGTATGTATGTAATGTAATGAAAACATGAAAGTGTAAAGCGTGTTTTTTTGTTCTCTCTTAAATGTATATTCTGCATTTATGAATATTTTCTTTAGTGATTAACCGGAGGGATAATCTTTTGGGATATATGGTCATTAATTTTTTAAAATATAAGAATAAAACGGAAACATTTCTCTTTAACATAGAACCGAATCACAATAATCGATCATCAAAACAAGGTGAATGTCCCACCTTATGTCATAATCTATATTCATCGTTTCGATATCGATTAACATCACTATTTTTAGTGTCTGTCAAATGCACAATTTTATTTAAGTGCCACAGTGAATTTGTATGGATATTCATAATACATTATGTTTATTTAACAATTTTTCTTTATTTACTTAAAGCAAATATCGATTGATCAATAGTCATAAGACCTATGTTACGATATTAAAATTCTACAGTACTTACGGGTAAACAATGGTGTGGCAAAGTGTGAGAAATTGTATCTGGAAGAGAAAGTGTCTCAAATAATAAATAAATAACGGGTCGATATGAATATGTCTGTCTCGGATTTGTCCGTGGGATGTCGATTTGCAGATTATTTTGTCATATGTGGGCTCGATTTTGATTCAGGACTAGAAACAGACAGGTTATGTGGTAAATAAATATTTTATTTTGTTGTTAGGTTTCGGAATATTTTATTGTTTATATATTTGATCATAACTGCGAACATAATTTTAGGTGACAATTTACATATATCTCCTCTCGATCGCTCATACAAAGGAAAGGTTCTAGCTCATTATCCAGATAATGTTCATAATAACACATTTGATGAACATGCAGTTTGTATGGTAAGTATTAATAACATGAAAATAGTATTATTTTAAAACTGAATTAGTTTATCTCTTTCTCTAGATAAGTCCTAAGTTATCCTAGATAGATAAGTCCTAGGTCTCCTGCACATCTCATATATTTCACATCTCCTTCATATTATTTCTCTTAATATAGCATTTATTTTTATAGATTAACTACACTATATTAAAAACTGTACTTTTACAGCTTTGTTTACCTGCCAGCCTTCAATTTAGGACCCAAAAACATTCTTTAGAGCCAAAGTTTCATAGTTTTGTTGTGACTAGAGAAAATGCATCAAGATATTATGGATTCAGTCTTATTTTTTATGAAGAAGTTAGAAACAGGAACATATGCAGTGCAATGCATACATTACAGGTAAATATTAACTTATCAATATCAATATCAAAATCTGTAAATATAATAAATAAACATTTTTACATGATACTGACAAATATATTTAAATGAGGTATTGGAAGTAATCAAAGCTTCTAACGGATTTTAATGCCTAAAATCTGCCATTTGTTCTTAATAACTACTATATATAATAAATGTTATATAAGAAATCAATTTTTACAGGCTATGTACATCACTGAACTATCTAGTGGACAAACTCCTCCAGGACATAGAAAGGGATCTGGGAAAGAGAGTTCTAGATCATTACCAAGATCCTTTAAGTTGGCCCCACACTCCGGAGCAGCACTTACATATTATGATATAACCAAAGATAAACTCTATGTAGCCAAAAGTATAGCACTTATATGCCAATACCCTTATGTTAGGGTTGCACAATTATTCTTAGAGAATTTATTTAGGTATGGTCTTATAATATTATATAATCTTTATAATTTTATTTCATAGTGTTTTTTCATTATTTTTCTAAGCCTATTTCTTTATGATCTGTACTACATAACAATAACGTAATAATAATAATATGTAATACATAACAGTTTAATAATAAAATTTCAACAGTTAACTGTTCTTTATAATATTCATATATTTATTTATTGTAAAAAGTTACACCATTGACTTATCACTAAAAACTTAAAAAAATAAAATATTTAATATGGGTAACATTCGAGGTGATACATCTTTATAAGTGTAAACAACATTGAATTGAATATTAATTATATATTATATATGCTTTTATTATGTCTAAATTTTATACTTTAATAATTATAGGTCGCTACCTAGACAGCCGGGTCCGGGCCTCAGTCCTGAATCCTATGTGTACAACCTGTTATATGAAGTTCCAGTGCCATCTCCGGGTCAAGCTTTACGTCTTTACGTTCCTCCTTCTGAACCACATCTCGATCCAATCCCAGTTGTAAGTAAAATTAAGTGAAAGCTATGGTAGGGTATTTGTATACTTAAATTATTGTCATTCATATCAATTATTATATCCTCATGGAATATTTTCATATTTGTTATCAATTTATTGCCTTACTTAAGATTAGGAAGATTATACAATATAAATGTGAATATTACAATAAATAAATTTTTACTAAAATCAAGCATTCTGAAGTGATTTTTTCAATCCATAAATTAATTTTAACTGCATATTTTTTATATGACTTGAAGTGGTCATTCGAACTCAAACAAGTAAATTATTTTTTTCTGTCAAGTCTGTTTGTTTTGCACATGATTTCTAAACCAATTTGTCATAAATATTATTAAGACATAACAATACTTAAATATGTTTACAATAGAATCTTGATTGAAGGATAATATCTGTATATATATTTTTTTCTAAACTTAGAATATTTACCTGGAATATGAAAGAAAAATAAAAGACGATAGTAAAATGTTACCAAAAAGAAAATCTCAAAACGAGTACAAGACGACAATTATTTATAATGATCATATATTTTCAGGTGATAAGAATGCCAAACCCACCTGAGGAGTTACCCCTGTTAGATTATCCTCTGCGTGTGATGTTTTCTACTTTGGGTGTTGAATGTGTTGTCCAGTTATTTACATGTGTGCTATTAGAACATCAAGTTCTGTTAAGATCTAGTGGTAAGTAATTCAACATTCTTTAAAATTAGAATTCTTTTTATAAATATCATTTAAAGGAATTGGACCAAAAACTTAATATGTTGAACCTAATATTTCACTTAATGTTACTCATTTTCGAATTGTTGTTAGATACTTAAATGTAATGCTTCCTGGTAATGAAAACATACAGGCACGCTAAAATAAATTAAGCTGGCTGATATAAAAGAAAATACGATTTTTATCTAAATAAAGAATTAAATCATGTTACAAGAACCCCCTTAGTTAAATGCCTAGGTATATTTTTACAAGGCCCCTTTTTTTAAACCTGTAACAATTACAATTTCAAAAACATATTTTTTGTTAAAACATGTTTAAAATTCCTAATTCTTTTTCTAGATTTCAACAAACTCATGCTAGTCGCAGAGTGCATTGTGTCTCTGTTGGTGCCGTTCTCGTGGGCGCACGTCTACGTGCCGATACTGCCATCTCCTCTTTATCATTTCCTCGATGCGCCCGTCCCTTTCGTTATGGGTAAATGAATATTTTTTATTATAAAATTATTTTATTTAATATAGAATTAAACCAACACGAGATGTAAGAGGCAAGCAAGAACTAATGATTTTTCAAGTCTTAATTTTTAAGCCATTGTGTACAAATGTGCATGTGTGTGGTAATCTCTCACACATGTATCCCACTATATTGGAATGGCTTTATTAAATATGGTCTAAAGTAAAAACTGTAATTCCATATATAACCACATAATTTCTTTAAACAGGTCTCCATGCAGACAGCTCAGCTATCACCATTGGAAGTAATGGTCCAAGAAATATTGCAATTGGGTCAGAAGCGGCTCTCTGTTTGGTTGACATTGACAAGCCTGATATACAACTACCCGAGGAACTGCCAATATTCCCTCACCGGACACCTTTCATCGAAGAACTAAATCACGTTCTTGATAAGCATCAGGTACATAATAATCATACTAACCCATAGTCTATTTCAACTACTAGAACAGACACGACTTGACGTAATATCATTAAGTGAAACCTAGATAAATAAATAATAAATAAATAAATAAATATGAGACAACATCACATACATTACTCTGAACCCAATGTAAGTAGCTGAAGCACTTGTGTTATGGAAATCAGAAGTAACGACGGTACCACAAACATCCAGACCCAAGACAACATAGAAAACTTATGGTAATCTACATCCACTCGGCCGGGAATCGAACCCGGGACCTCAGAGTGGCGTACCCATGAAAATCGGTGTACTCACCACTCGACCATGGAGGTCGTCGAATATTCTATGGTTTCACTAAAAATTACAACTTAAATGTCAGTAAAGTAATTATCAGAGTTATTTCAGAATCCTTATTGCATACGGTCATATTTGACTCGTTGAACGCTTAGTGAGTAAAGAATATTTAAGTCGATGTATAAATCTACCATGTTATTTTCCAGATAATTAGACCAGAAACTGAACCGACGAAACTAGGAGTACCATTGAATGGGACGTCATACAAGCATATGAACGACGGAATGAGCAGTAGTTGTACATTGCCCTCAGGTTAGATACATTTAATTTTTTATATGAAATAAGAATACAATTATTAATAAAAATGTAATATGATATCAATCTATCTGATTAGATGGGTAATAATTTCTGCTAATTGAAATAAAACTAGTTTTAAAAGATTTAAATCGCGTATATTAATTATTTTTATCATCCCGACGTTTCGAGCACCTTACAGCGTTCGTGGTCACGGGTAGACTGTCACAGTCGAAAGGTCGGGATATTTCAATGTGTAATAATCGCGAAAATCTAAGACAATTTCTGCTAATGTTCGGTCTGGGTGGGGATGACTCATTCATCATTGACTCAATTAATGAGTGAGTCACTGAGCGAGTGAGCAAGGGTGATATCGTTTTACTTGGCAGTAGGGCTTTGTGCTAGCCCGTCTGGGTAGGTACTACCCACTCATCAGTTATTCTTCCGCCAAATAACAGTACTCAGTATTGTTGTGTTTCGGTTTGAAGGGTGAGTGAGCCAGTGTAACTACAGGCACAAGGGACATACCATCTTAGTTCCCAAGGTTGGTGGCACATTAACGATGTAAGGAATAGTTAATATTTCTTACAGCGTCATTGTCTATGGGTGATGGTGACCACTTACCATCAGGTGGCCCATATGCTCGTCCGCCAGTGTTGGGCAAATTTTAATTGCAGGAACAATTAAAGATTAACAATTAATTAATTGTTAATTATTACTACTACAGTTAACAATTAATCAATTGTAATTGTGGAAAACCACAACTAACAATTATTAAATTGTTAACTGTATTAGTAACAATTAACAATTAATTAATTTTTAATCGTTTTGTTAATTTTAATTAAAAATAACAATTAAAAATACTGCTGTAAAATATAAAGACTTGAGCGAAGACGACGACTTGAAATGTTTTTGTTTTATACCTACGCTGAAGAAATATTTATCAATGCAACTTTATATTACATAATATAAAAATATACATTTTTTTTCCGTGGAAAGAGAGATTTAGAAAAAATAAGCTTAATACTTAGAGCCTTTGACCACATTTTTATTCGTCTGAAGTCTAATACTTATAGCTTAATTTTCCTAAATATGTATTTACTAATTTCATTTTGATATATAAAGTTAATTGTTAGTTTTAATTGTTTTATAAAACAACTAAAAAAGTTAATTGCAATTATTTTAATTGTAAGCTGCAATTGACATACGTTAATAAAATTAATTTAATTGCAAGGTGCAATTAAAAGTGTAATTGCGATTAATTTAATTGCAATTACTTTTTTAGTCAATTAATAAGATAATTGACAATTACTTGATTAATGCCCAACACTGTCGTCCGCCAACCTATACCATAAAAAAAATGTTTTTAGAAATTAATATAATTATATAATAATATATATATATATATATATATATATATATATATATATATATATATATATATGGTCCGCGTGTGTCAGGCGGGCTGCGGCGCAAGCACTCGTTCCACGACGTGCTGGAGTGGGAGGAGAGCCGGCCGCTCAACGCGTCGCCGCCCGCGTCGCCGCGCCGCGCGCCGCGCCGACTCGACGCGCTGCAGCGCATCGTCGACATCGTCAAGCGCACCGGTGCGCACAACACTATATCACTATATACTCTCCTGGTGGTTTAAGAATTTATTTTCTCATAAAGAACATACAATGTTCACTTAAATGAGATATTTTACATAATAATTTAACTGACAATTTAGTACAGTAGTAACGACTTATACAATTCAAGAGTAATTAATTTAAGTATTTTTATAATAAGATAATAATTTTTTCTTAAAGATCGTAAAGGATTTTTCATTGAAAATTTCATTAGGTATAGTTTTGCTCCCTTAAACTGTAGAGATTTAATTCCATATTTCGTCCTGGTCTTGGGTAATTTAAGTTTGTGTTTATTTCTAGTGTAATGTTTGTAGTTTTTAGTTCTAAACGTTATACATCTCTAACTCCTGACGTTCTACATCTCTAACTCAAACAGATATAATCGTTTTTCGTTCTCCCCTAAACGTATTAAAGGCTAATTATGTACAGTACGACACAACTTTGATGTCGCATCGGCAAAATACGTAAAACCGATCAAATCCGAATTGAGTACGCTATCCCAAATTATCAATATTTATTTCTCATGTGAAAATGATCTTTACACAAACGTAATAACTTGTAATATCAAATGACCTAATATATTCGTCAATTTGACACGTCGGGTTACATGCACTTGCTTCCTCGGGTTGAACTAACGCGAGAATCTATAGCGACGAATGGCGCGATCGGGAGCTATTTCTGTTGGTCGTGTAAATCGGCAGTAATTGATTTTATTTTCATTTCATTGCATTTTCCGATGCTACATCTAATTTGTGTCGTACTATATTTTCTTTCGATAATGCATTATTCCGTCAATGAAATATTAAGATACTAAAAAACTTTAGATTTCCTATGGCGAAGCCATTTTAACTTGCTTATATATATTCATCAAACATTATGTAATATCTATCATAGCATTCTCACCTCAGTTAATCGCATTCACATTTTACACCTATTCATACACAAAGACAGGTCTGATCTAGTAAATCCATAATTGAGTTAAAAAGAAAACCCTTATATATTATTTTTAATTTTTTTTCACAAAGAGTATCAATGTATGGTCTACTATTAATACTGATTGAATGACTTATAATGGAATTTATCAAATCAATTTACAGGAGTGAATATAGATGACGTTGACGCTGATACAGTTATGCCCACAACTAAGAAGAAAATCCTAAATGATGAAGAACAGTATAATGAAGACATTCGATTCAATGTTGCCATCAGAGAAACATTTCTTAACAGATTTGTTCACATATTCCTGATGTATGAAAATTTTGTAATCATGCCTGATCAGGTGAGTGAAATTTAGCTTCTATCTTATATATTAGTGTGAATGATTTTGACGACCTCCGTGGTCGAGTGGTGTGTACACCGGTTTTGGAGGGTACTCCACTCCGAGGTCCCGGGTTCGATTCCTGGCCGAGTCGATATAGATTATCATTAGTTTTCTATGTTGTCTTGGGTCTGGGTGCTTGTGTTACCTTCGTTACTTCTGATTTTCCATAACACAAGTGCTTTAGCTACTTACATTGGGATCAGAGTAATGTATGTGATGTTGTCTCATATTTATTTATTTATTATTTAATGATAAATCTTATATTATTGTTTAAATACGGAAAAAGTTAAACATAAAATGTAAGTAGGTGTTGTTGTTGGCGTATCTTACGTAAACGTACTAATGCGTAGAAAATAAAAAATATGGTATATATGATTTTATTATATGTATAGACGTTACTATAATATACTAATAAATATTGAAAAATTGTTGTAATGTTGTATACTAATTCAAATGAAATTAATTTAAAATCGTCAAAATTGCTGAAATTTTTATACATCACATATTTTCTAATTTTTTTTTAATCCTATTCTAGTACACTCAGTAGATCGAATCTTTTTTTTTTTTTTAATAAAGCGTTTCTTATTCAAAAATACATATTTTCTGTTATGACAGGATCGTGATTCATGGCTGTCCTCCCGTGAGTCAATGGTCAACTTCGACAAGGCATCCTTCCTCTCTGATCAACCGCAACGGCACAGACCGTTTTTATCTCGTTTTCTCGAAACGCAAATGTTCGCAACACTCATAGATAATAAAATCATGGCAAATTGGGGCGAGTATGACGCTAACTTGCAGGTCTTCGAACATAGGATCCGCGCTGTGAGGTGAGTACGATACAGTGCATGTGGTATGGTTGCATTTTTGAGTTTTAACAAAGGAGTTCGAATATTTTATTTTACTAACGCTGGGTTTCAACCGTTGAGATTAAAAAGTAACAATTGCTTAGTGGCATGGTCACTTGTTTTGGGAATACTATTCAAATAGCCTCATAACGGATAATGATATTGACTACTAGATAAGACGTTTAGTCTTTATCTATTAGAATTCTGTCAGTAATACCTGACGATGCGTTGCGATCAAGCCGTGAGACACACCGTTGCAGCAGTGATGCCAACTACAGATTATACCCTAGGACCTTCTTATTTCTCTAAAAGGCTATATGTCGATTAAAATCTCCCTAAAGGTTTTATTGTAAATCCTCTTTGATAGGAAATGTCACAAAAAAGTGTTAACAATATGGAATTAAACAATTCTTTTTTGTTAAGAAACAACTCTTCCTGCCTCCAGTTAAGTTCCTCCTAACTTTTTTCTCGCTTCGTCCTCCTATTCTTTTACTATTATACGCTTCTTTTGTTATTTTCTTCCTCTAAGTAAATGAGCCTTCTAAGAACCCTCCGGACGTCCGATTCCCCCTGACAGAGGGCAAGTTCCCCACCTCCGGGCATTTCGATTCCCCCTGACAGAGGGCAAGTTCCCCAAGCACGGCACTGTTGCAGGGGTCGGCTGGGCGAGGGCGGGCTGGCGACGCGCGGCTACAGCGTGTGGGCGGGCAGCGGCGCGGCGGGCGGCGCGGGCGCGTGCGACGTGGAGGTGGGCGCGCCGGGCGAGCGCCTGCCGCACCGCGCCGCCTACTACCGCGCCTTCCCCGCGCGCCTCGACGCCGCCGCGCTGGCGCCGCCGCCGCCGGCCGACCGCAGGTGCCCGCGCTAGCCGTCTCTAACGCGCCGCCGCCGGAGAGCGATCGAGATTCTACTCTAATCAAATACTAGTACCATATCACCTAGATGGTATACCGTATGGATTGAGTAAATATTCCATCGTACCTTGTACTACTTACTCGTACTGCTACTCGAGATTCAACTCTAATCAAATACTATAGTTTGTTCGCGTTAAGAATGCAGTGAGTTGTCATTGTTTACCGGCCTGACTCCGCCCCCTTTGACCAATCAAATCTTTTCAAATTACAAAGTCAAGTTCACATTTAATTAATTATTAACTGATATTTTTATTTTTATAATTTATATTTTGTTTATTTATATATTTATATTTAATTGATTCAAGCTGTACACGTAATAATTAATGTAACCTATAGCTGCTATGATGACGTTATGTCAAAATATGTAAATTTCTACATTGCGATGGCAAGATTCGCAAACGATTGTATATACCTAGTGTTAACAATTTTGTCGATTAAACATCCCGATTCGATTTTTTACTTTAATGTGTATTTTTTAAATTAATTATACTTAGAGTTTAAAACAAATATAATTTGTTGGAATTTTAACACAAATATGCATACACCTTCACCCTGCTGTTAAAAAAGATTTGATTGGTCAGGGGGCGGAGTAAAGCCGGTAAACAATGACAACTCACTGCATTCTTAACGCGAACAAACTATAGTACCATATGACCTATGAGTATGGATTGAATAAATATTCCATCGTACCTTGTATACTCTGTAGCGAGGACGCCGTTAGAGATGTCGACGTTTTATGGTATTATTGCGAGCGTTGTTGTGACGGTGCTGAATATGTTGAGCTGCTTCTAGTTTTGTCTGCCTAATTTTAAGTTTCCCGTCCGCTCCGTGGAGGCCCCGAAGGCGGGTTGTCGCGACGACGCTTATGAAATGCTCGACTTTGAGTCGTTGTAGATGTAGATGAGCATCATTTACTTTATTTATGACTATAGTGATATTATCTTAGACGTTTCGAACGTTCCGTTTAGCACAATATTAGAACAGTATTCTAATTTACAACATACATCTTAAATGGCAATGTAGCACTATTTAATGCATGTAAAACACGAACATATTATTTACACAATAATTTTTACTAATATAAATAGAGTAGGGTTATACTGATTAATTATTTGAAATCGATTATTTTTTATATTTTGTTTTTTTTTTTTTCATAAAAAAGGCCTTTAAACTAAAAAATGGTTAAATACTGTTAACCTCAATTTAACTGTATGCTATATCTCCGTAAGTGAGCGTACTGAAATACATCGAGGTGGTACCTATCCGGGCTGCCAACCGGCTCGCACACAGCACACATCCAACACAATATGCTCCTCAGTGAGCTTTAATAGCTCTTTTCAATTTTTCTTTAATATACACGAAAGTATTTATTTTGAATATACATCTTCTGGCCATAAATTCAATTTAGTTATTCCTTTTTATTTTATTATTAGTTAATAATAAAACAAAAATGGGTACGAACTCAGGCATTCGCCAACGTGCACTGAGGACAGCCGCTTCTTCTTATAAAGTCCAATCCACACTACACACTTAGCACACGCTGACTAGTACATTTTTTTATACATATTGGTTTACAAGCAAATTGGCTACTTCATTGTTAGTGCTTACAGCCCATTGACTTATTAACCGTTCCTTACACCACCAAATGATGATGTAAGGAACGGTTAGTAAGTCACCTCTTGGTAACTAAGATGTTATGTCCATTGTACCTGTAATTACACTTCAAACTGGAATACAACAAGACGCACACTCAAATATGGTTGATGTTGATGTATGTAAAAAAAAATGAGTAATTAATTTGGTACGTTGATGCTGATTCTTGACTTCACCATCCCAAGACTTAAAGACTTGGAAGTCTTTTGTAACGCTTGACAAAGATTAATATGTTTTAGTCTATAATGCGTACAACAGTATCGTGAACGGCGAAAAAAAAACGAAAATGACAGATGTCCATAGAATATATATAAAATCAGTATTTAATTAATGCCTGTTTACTTTGGGAAGCATGCGATTGTGTTTTGTGATAATATATGTATTCATATCTCATTATATTATTAATTTAGCATTGATGCTACTTTTCAAGTCTTGGACTCGTGGTAGGCGTAAAGCTTGCATACTTTTTGTATACATTTTAATATATCGTTGTATTGATATGTATAAAAGGCAAAAACAGTGATGTAATATTTTCTTTATTTTATAAATCCTCATTCAATATTTTTAAAAGATATGTCTTCCTTGCCTTCTAGTACAATTTTGTTCAATACTCGTTTTAAGCATTAATAATTACATAATAAATAGATTTAAACTAATATTCTTAAGTGATAAATATTTCTAAATTAACTACATAGTAGTTAAATAAATAATTCCACGCAAATTATGAATCTCGTAATTCGACTTAATTTTTTTAGAACTAGTAAGTTTGCTCAGAGCATTTTATTTTATTGTTAAATTTAATTATCTTAGCTAAGTTAAAGTCTATCAGTCTTAATGATTAACTGTTACGTGTTATTGTATTTCAATTTTACGCATGTTGATACAGATTATTATTCTACATTTAATACAATTATGAACTCTACAGAGTTATTAATAGTACCGGCACACTCATAAGTTTTGAAGCCACGTGTGTGGATCATGAGAAATGCGTTGATCATCCATATTAAACGTTTTTGTTTCAAATTAAATGATTTTTGTAGTCATACAGTTCATAAAATGTAAAGAAGAGAACAAGGAATATTTAAAACTAAATTTTGTTTGTGTTAGGTCACTATGAGCTTGTCTTACGGACTTTCTTTAGTTCTCTTTGTATTATGTTTTACTAAGGAGCTCTAAGAGGGTGCTGGTGTTTTAATAACTCTATAAGTATATATTTTATACAATTCAGGTTAATATTTTAAAGGTACCAAATACCAATACTAAGACACTTTTTGCTAAAAAGGATAACATTGTAGGAAAATCTATGAAAATGGTATAAGTAAATTAACTACAATTTTAACAAAAGTCAAGCCGAACTTATACACTCACTTAATGTAGAAAAATCAAATCGTTTGATTACCTTATGACCAAAAAGTACTTAGTTGGTCTTCTACAGATAATATATTCTAATATTGCTTCCAAGTGTTGTGATATATGCATGGTTGTTTTAGTTAGAGGTTTTTATATAAATGCATATTTTTATAAATGTTCTGTGCGATATCATTTGCATGTTGTGTTATTGTACTTGTGAATGTTTTGCTCATTCTGTAACGGTAGCTCATGTTTTGCAAATATTATGAAAATGTATACGTGTAATAAAACGAATTATTGTATTAATTTAGGTATATAAGAAGATTGAATTTATGTTTTCTATTCGAGTTGGCATGCTTTGTTAACATCGCATGTTTATAATACGATAGCAATTGCTAATTATTTATCTGTGCAAATAATTATTATAAGTATTTTTAATGTTTTATTTTTTGTGTTTTTATCTGTCAGTTAAAACTAATTTTAATTTATAATTATCGGTTATCATATTTAAAAACCTCACACAATAGGCAGCTGTTAAAAAATGTAAACTCAAATAGAGTTATAAATGTTTATGTAGAAAATCATTAATATATAAAAATAAAGTTATTGAAATCCATATTTTTGTATTTTAAATAACTCATACAAGTTTTCCATTTAATCTCATTTTTATATTCACTTGTAAAGAACAGCATAAAAATAGTAAAATAATATCAAAATATCTTCTTTACTATTAATTCAATATTAGACAGACACACATTGACAAATATTATTTGTTTATTGTTTGTGTATCGTAAAATTAAATATATTGCTTCAAGCTTTATTAGCTTCTGTAAATATAAAATCGGAATTTATAAATGACATGTATCTTTATTACTTTTTAAATGACCTGATAAATACTTTTATGTTGCAGAACTAATAGCTTGAAGCGTATTAAGAATGCGAAATGGCAGGTGAAAGACTGCCCACCGGAATTATTGCTTGGGGACATTGGTAGACGACTATCGACTGAGGTCACTCCGGCTGCGATAGCACAGAATAATAGAACTTTCGTCGAGAAACTACTGAAGGTATAAAAACATCTATAATTATTTAAATGACTCTGTCTGTTACCTCTTTGTGCTTACACCGCCAAGCCGAAATATAATGGAGATATTTTTGAGTCTCAGGAAAGGACTAGGCTAATATAGGCTATTTTTTTTAATTCACTCTTAGAGTGGGTTAAATGGGTCGAGACGGTTTTAATGCTATGTATTTTTTTATGATATAGGCTGGCGGACGAGCATATGGGCCACCTGATGGTAAGTGGTGACCATCACCCATAGACAATGAAGCTGTAAGAAATATTAACTATTCCTTACATCGTCAATGCGCTACCAACCTTGGGAACTAAGATGCTATGTCCCTTGTGCCTGTAGTTACACTGGCTCACTCACCCTTCAAACCGAAACACAACAATACTGAGTACTGTTATTTGGCGGTAGAATAACTGATGAGTGGGTGGTACCTACCCAGACGGGCTTGCACAAAGCCCACCACCAAGTAAGCTATGGGTAAAGCTTTATAATTTAATTATTTATGTCTAAAAGTAACAAGATACCAGTTTGAATTTGATTTGTAATTAAATTATTAAATGCAAATCAAAAGCCGAAAGAATCTTTTAGTAGATGAGACGTTTGTATTTCAGGAATGCAAAAGTAAAACTAAAAGGATGCTTCTCGAAAAGATGGGCACTGAAGAGAGCGACTTAGGTTTGGGTTGCGAAGTTTCTATAACAGGAGTAGAAGAAAGTACGATGATAGCGTCTCTGTGTGATCTTCTGGAGAGACTGTGGTCGCATGGTCTACAACATAAGATGGGAAAATCGGCACTGTGGATGCATCTCACCAACTACCAAGAGTTGGAGCAATGCAGCAATTCAACTAAACCTATTGACCCGAACTATCTTACTCCCGGTATGTCAAAAGTTTTCTTACTTTTATTTCTCTTCGATATAAATTAAAGCACAATTTGCGAAATAAAATAAATCCATATAATTAAGAAATCAACTTTTCGTATATTTAAACAACAACACTTAAAAAATCACACTTTAAAGGATAAAAAGAAAGCGAGGATACTCCTTGCTTTAAAGTGTTGTTGATATTTGTATAACAGTTTATATTTAAAAAAAAAACCACGCAAAGCTAATTTTAAAATAGAATGTAACATATTCAACACTCAAAAAAATCTAGAAGTAAAAGTATCTAGAAGGGTTGCTTGATTAGTCTAATATACAGTCACAGCGGTTTTTTGTTGAGCAGTTCTGAGTACTAATAACCCGCTTCAAAGCTGCTTGTGATGTTTTAGGTTCCGTTTTTAAGGCAACTAAATCGCTGCGTTAAAAAAACTTTCGTGTCTACGCCTGAAATTTTTCAGCAGTGTCGTATATGGTATCCCATCAAAATATCAGAGTGCCGTTTTTTATGTCATGCCCAGTTAACTAGTTTCCCTTAAGATTGGCCACCTTGACAAAAATCGTATTAACTGGTTTATATGTTTATTTCAATAGAGTAAGACATATTGAATATAATATTGTTAAGAGGTAAATCATATAGGTCTAATATAAATACAATAAACAAATATAATGTTACGCCTTCATCGTGAATTATCTTTATCTGCTATATTTTTGTTAATTTAAAACATGCAGCTTTGGCCTGGTGTGTGTTACGGAAGCGACTGGATTGTGAGTATATATAAAATGACTATCAATTAACACGTTTGTGTATATTTATATTGCTCTGTATACGCATAAAATAGACTCGATCAATCAATTTAGTGGATGATTAAAATGTTCCTAGAACCTGCCAATAGTTGTGGGCAATATGTTATTCATTGTAACGTTAAATTAAAATAAGTAACAGATCCCTTTTCAAAGACCAAAGTGAAGTAAAGAGGTGAAGATCTTAGGATTATTCATATTAGAATGTTACCCTATGCTTTTACTGGATTCCTTACAATGTTTTTCATCACCGTCGAGTGCTAGCCGAGCTATAAACATGAAGCCATCAAACCAAACCAAGAATAAAGAAACGCACTGAATATGATACCATTGTTACACTATAAAATTTTCTAGATTTATCATCTGTGGGTGCAGAAGTTGAAGCACAGCAAAGCACAAGTAGCAGTAGATCGCGGGATAGCTCTCGCGGTGGGTCGAGAGACAGCTCTCGCGACCGGCTCAGTAACTCCGGCACTTTGGAGAAAAAGTCTTCTCAGATACCGAACCCATTGCGGCCACTTCCAGAAAATCTCACCTTTGATATGAGGTTTATTTATATATTTTTGCATATTTTTTACTATAACATCAACTCCACCCAACCATATTTGTGGTTCATTCGCAAAACTGTATGCCGGTTTTTTATCATAAATTACCCTTTTGAGACATTTTATAGCAATAAACAACAGATGAAAAATTAGGTAAGATGATTTTACGATGACGGCTTATCAATAAATGTAAATCGCTTATGCAAAATGCCACTCCTAAAGGATCTTTTACTTGGTGATAGGGCTTTGTGCTAGCCCGTCTGTGTAGGTACCACTCGCTCATCAGATATTCTACCGCCAAATAACAGTACTCAGTATTGTTGTGTTCCGGTTTGAAGGGTGAGTGAGCCAGAGTAACTACAGGCTCAAGGGACATAACATCTTAGTTCCCAAGGTTGGTGGCGCATTGACGATGTAAGGAATAGTTAATATTTCTTACAGCGTCATTGTCTATGGGTGATGGTGACCACTTACCATCAGGTGGCCCATATGCTCGAACGCCAACTAATTCATAAAAAAAAAACTTACTTGCATTTTTTGCTCTCTTTTAAGCTTTACTTTTAATCGTCTCACACACTTTTAAACATATAATAAGCAAGAGTGTCACTCAATCATCGTAATGAACTCCAATAATGATTTTATGTGGAAGGGCTCGCAGCCGTATGTGAATAGATCTACATTTCTTTAGCTTTACTATTTGTCGAAAAATGTCCTGGTTATTTCATAATTTTTTTTCAATTTAGGTATAATATCAAATCATAGCTACAAGTTCTTATTTTTTATTATAGAAATGTACAAGCAATGACAGACATAAAAACAGAAATAGGCTACGCCCGTGCCTGGGTAAGACTTTCGCTTGAGAAGAAATTGTTATCAAAGCATCTGCGAGAACTGCTATCTGATACTACCTTACTGCGGTCGCAGTATAAAAGAACGGCATTTTTACGATGTGAAGAAGAAAGGGAACAATTTTTATATCACCTATTGACGCTTAACGCTGTGGATTATCATTGCTTTACCAACACTTACCCTACTACTAGTAAGTATTTTGAGTTCCAATATTTTGCAATGTAATCTTAAAATTCCAAGTAGTATTTCCTTTGTCCAAATCCTACTCTCAGTTCAGCTTAGGTTGGGTCTTCTCGTCTACACCAGAAAGCTGTGTTCTGGCTTGTATATTTGCTCAGATTCTCTTTCTGGGTGTCTTTTTGCATGTTTTACAACAAGGACGCGGGTCGTCCTCTTCACCGTGATCAGTCTTGGATATTTAAGGCTATAGTCATCGTTACGTCTCAAAATGTGCCCATACCAGCGTATTATTATTGTAATTTACCTAGTTAAAATTTTAATATATAATATCATTAGTTATGATTTTGTTTTCTTAAATTAAAATTGTGTTTGTTAAATTTACAGAGTTGCCATATCGAGTGCTGATTGTACCGTCTCGTAAAGCAAGTCAAACTACTGCTAATTGCTGGCTCTCTATATCCGGTGCAAATGGTGAATCGACGCCTAAAATACCTATACCAAGAAATACCAATGAATTCGTATTTCATGTAAGTTTAAATGATATTTATTTGATTTTTGAGTCTAACAAACTCATTGCGTCTTGGATTACATAAATGTCAATGATGAATTAAATTATTATTTAAATTAAATTAAATTATACTTTAGCTAAACTGGCATAAGTTTAGCTCTCATGATGTCTGCGGGGACATCAAGAGTATCAAGCTGACGTCGGTTTACCTCGAGTATACATGCTTGTACCATCTAGTCAACATTTTACCACCATACAGCAATTCTTTGCAGTCAGCACCCAATCTGATAAAATACTCAAAATATATCTTATATCATGTTAAAGGCGCATAGATTGCAAATTGATTTATATTTCTTGTTTGTACCAAAAAACATTTAATTTTTTTTTATTACAGCACAAAAATTTAGGTATACTCTCTACTCTACGCATTGGTCACGATAATTCTGGTTTATCTCCAAGATGGCTTCTAGACCAAATATACGTGAGGAATGAAGTAACAGGTCATACATATACGTGAGTGAAACAATTCTATGAAAGTAAAATTAAGTTAAAGTAGATCGAGATTACGTTTATATGATTAATTACATTTGATTATGGTTTGGCCATCGAACAAACCGCTCAATTAAAGAGTCGTCAGACGTTTATTGCTTTCCGTCTGCCTGACACCCTCAGCGTGAATGCTTTTTCTTCCTGCTGATATGATTGTGCTTACGGGACTGAATGTTATTGAGCTTAACAAATCCTCTTGAGGTGCACAAAGTCTACGTCATATGATAGGATGAATTTGATTTTAAGTTCCGGAATAAAAGGCATAGTTAAACATGACATTTAAAATCTGGAAAAACCATTATTGCCTTGTGTTTCAGGTTCCCGTGTAATCGCTGGCTGGGTACAGGCGTAGACGACGGCTCGACGGAGCGAGTGGTGGTGGCGGCGCGCACGCGAGAGCGCTCCCCGCGCACCCCCGCGCCCGCGCCGCACGCTCTGTCGCCCACCACGCACCTCTCCACCTCCACCATACAGCACATGATAGGTGAGCTCCCCGCGCACCCCCGCGCCCGCGCCGCACGCTCTGTCGCCCACCACGCACCTCTCCACCTCCACCATACAGCACATGATAGGTGAGCTCCCCGCGCACCCCCGCGCCCGCGCCGCACGCTCTGTCGCCCACCACGCACCTCTCCACCTCCACCATACAGCACATGATAGGTGAGCTCCCCGCGCACCCCCCGCGCCCGCGCCGCACGCTCTGTCGCCCACCACGCACCTCTCCACCTCCACCATACAGCACATGATAGGTGAGCTCCCCGCGCACCCCCCGCGCCCGCGCCGCACGCTCTGTCGCCCACCACGCACCTCTCCACCTCCACCATACAGCACATGATAGGTGAGCTCCCCGCGCACCCCCCGCGCCCGCGCCGCACGCTCTGTCGCCCACCACGCACCTCTCCACCTCCACCATACAGCACATGATAGGTGAGCTCCCCGCGCACCCCCTGCGCCCGCGCCGCACGCTCTGTCGCCCACCACGCACCTCTCCACCTCCACCATACAGCACATGATAGGTGAGCTCCCCGCGCACCCCCGCGCCCGCGCCGCACGCTCTGTCGCCCACCACGCACCTCTCCACCTCCACCATACAGCACATGATAGGTGAGCTCCCCGCGCACCCCCGCGCCCGCGCCGCACGCTCTGTCGCCCACCACGCACCTCTCCACCTCCACCATACAGCACATGATAGGTGAGCTCCCCGCGCACCCCCTGCGCCCGCGCCGCACGCTCTGTCGCCCACCACGCACCTCTCCACCTCCACCATACAGCACATGATAGGTGAGCTCCCCGCGCACCCCCGCGCCCGCGCCGTACGCTGTCGCCCACCACGCACTCGCACGCTCCACCTCAACCCCACCGCGCGTACTGCGTAAAGAACGCACTGTCTTCCAAAACCTGTGTCACATTTGTTTATATGTACCTAATTGACATAAAATAACAAATACTGTTACGTTTAGGTTCAAATGTCAATGCTCTAGTTTATTGTTATATACCAGCTTATATTACTTCTTAACGCGTAACTAACAGATTAAGCTTAAGTTAATTGTTTCACAATGAACTTCGGTCTCTTAATCTCGTTAATCACCACTATTGAAACGATTCTCTTGTTTTTTGGTACAGCAGTTTTATGGCGAATGAAACGTAGGTAAAACATACATTTATAAGGGATTACACAACATTAACAACACTTTTTTCTTACAGGTGATTGTGTGAATGCAATTGTAAAATGGCATTATCAATCTAAGCGCGAAAAAGACGCCAATTCACTGAGTGTCCTACTATGCGGAGAAAATGGCTTAGTTAAATGCTTGGAGCAGGCCTTCTTATGCGGCTTCAAGTCTGCTCGGCTTTTTGGCAAAAACCTTTTTATTTGGGACTATTTTGGTAAGGATATCGTAATCGTCATAAATTAACTTCATATTTTCCAGAACAGATATATATACATATTATTTACTTGTTATTATAATGGATTATCTTTATGATGATTTAAAACTTGACTATCTAATTTTTGTATATGTGGTGGGTAATTTGCTATAAACATTTTGTTACAGCGAGGGTAAAAGACGAATTCAAAATGAGCCTCTGCGACGAATCAAACGTACAATCTAACAAGGGTTGCGGCGTCGCCTACAATTGCAGACAAGATCAGGAGCATAGAGCAATATGGAGATGCTACTGCCATCTCATGGATGAAATAAACTCTGTGGGACGATCACTCGGCAAAGATGGAAAATTCCAACTGTTCATTTGCCTTAGTTTAAGGTATGCATAGTTATGTAGTACTATTAACTTTCGCGTTTTCTGAAATAACATGATATAAAATATAAGATTTTAAATTAACATGGTTATTTTTATTATTAAAGTTATTGATTTCGGGATATTTACTCGTGAACAAGACATTCGTAGATAATGTCGAAATATCGAGCTCCACCGAACAAAAATAAAAAACATGGTAAATATCCCGAAATCATTAACTTTAATAATTATATAAAATGCAATGATGTTTTAGTAAACAGATATGTTATAAACGCGCAAAAAGTGAAGACTAGAAAACGTCCTAATTGGGACGTTTGCCTTTAGTCGTTTTACGTAGTAATACGTTTTGTGTAATTAAAACATCTAGTTATCCCTTTTACTTATTGTTTTTATCAAGCTATCCTTTTTACTTTTACCGAAATGTATAAATGAACTAAAATAAACGGTCCCCGGTGCGGCACACTTTTTTCTGTTGTTTAGTATGGATATAACATATCTGTTTATTAGAATATCATGATACAAAACCTTTTTTAATATTTCTCATCTCACTATATTCGTTAATATACTTTTGTGGAATGTTTTATAAAAAAAAAAATATTTCCTTTACAGAGAACACTGGCTCCACAGAATGTTAGTGCCAATGTCAATGACGCGCGTCACTGCAGAAATGTACGAAGAACAAAGTTTCTTGCGTAAGCGCGGTCTACTCACGTTTCTCAGACAAATACTCGAACCATTGGATGAATTTGATATAGTTCTAGAAAATTCTCTCACTCAAGGCATTTAATTCCTTTCAGATTTATTATATTTTCGTATTTCAGATATAGATTCTATTTGTGATTCTGTCAAAGTATAACGTTAACATTAATATTTTCAATGTTAGTAGTAAAGAGATCATTATTTCAATATTTTTGGGAATGGTAGAGATGAGATATATTATAACAATACATAGTGCATAAGCGGAATAAAATACTCATAGGATTAATTTGAATAATTTGATGTAAGACACTCTAATCTTATGAATTTATTTTAGTTATTTGGGTCGTTTTTATATACATTTTTTATTATATTTTATTATTGTTAAGTTTTTACTTGCCAGTGAATCCAAAGATTGACGACGCAAACGTCTCTTTATATTTAGATTTAAATCAAAGAAATAAGTCCTGTTTTGTTTTTATCATTTGATTTGTATTATTTTTTTTCAAATCAAATTTTATTATAAGTAGTGCTACTACAAAAATGAACTGCCATCATTAGCAATTTAGACATGCTAGATTCAAATTAAACATCTATGAAAATAGTTTTCTGTGATAAAAACATTTTTCAAAGACACAGAAATTATCTGATCTCATGACTTTTTAGGTAAATTCTAGTTTCACCTAGCCATGATATTAAAAATAAAAAAACTAAACTACCGAATATATTATAACTTTATTTTGTAGTAATAAAAAGCTGTTTCTTCCCGTATTCGTTAAAATATAATAAAAATATAAAAATGGTTGATATATATAGTGAACGTTTTCACAACATATAACGCCATGAAACAACTTACAAATAAATATAAGGTCATTAAAGTTTTCGGTTACTGGACAAAACCTCCTAAAGAGTTACATGCACAGTGCAATTACTAAGTCAATAAAAAAACATAACATTATACAGCCAAATTAGGATACATAAACTTCCATTCATGAATATTTATATTTTGTCTTTAAAGGGATTTTAAAAGATAAAAACGTTTATATGTCTTAATACAAAATAACAATCGCATATTATCGCAAAAGTGAAATCTTATTTTGAAACTACAGTCTATAAAACTAAGATAATTATTTGTAACATCAGCTACAAAATTTATTTATGTTCTATTAAAATAACCTTTTGATATTACAAGCTTTAATATAACTTTGTTAGTTTATCTATGAAACAAGTACCATCCCTTGGAGATTCTGCAGTTTCTTTTGCTTACATATTTGGTGCTAGTAAAAATGCAATCTAATATAAGCACACAAAATAAATATTTTATTTAAAAATGTTTAAATTTTTTTTATTACTTTAATCAGAATATGATGCAAAAAATCGATATTAATAAAATAATTAAAGTGGATCATACCAAACAATCTCAAATTCACTTTTAATAGGGTCAAGGGCTGTTTTTTTTTTTTAATATTTGTTTGAGACAATATAAACATAAATATATCTGATCATACTCCCAATAACTGAAGATCTATGTTTATTTGAGATTATAATTATTAAAGATTATAAGAATTAAGTTTTAGCTGATGGAGGCTTTTAAAAAAAACTTTAGAATCTCATTTTTTATCTTAGTCTTTTTATTATCTAGTTGGTTGTATTTTACTTATTTCTTGTTGTTATTTGTACTTATATTATTTAAAATATATATATAACAGACGAAGCACTCTATAATGTATTCGCACAAAGTTAAATAGAACATAATTTGTACAAGAAAAATTTAGAAGCATTTACTAAGTATTCGACAAAATTGGTGAAAATGAACTATTCATAAATGGATGGCCAATGTACTATGTTGTCGATAGAGACCTCAGACTACAGTGTGGAGACTCAGTAAGTTGAGCATACTTGATGCCACAAAACTGATATAATCTCCAAAATATTTGTAAACAAATTTAAAAAATATTTCACCAACCTAAATGTCATATAAGCTGTCCAAAATGGTGATTAAAAATTATCCATTTGTAGTAAACGAATACAATTTTATAAAGAAAATATTAATATACACAACATATTCACAGTTTCTTTATAAAATTTTTCTACATTTGTTTTATGTTTTATTATAATAGTAGATTAGACTGAGTGAAATTTTACCGTATTATTTTGTCTCGATTTTATTACCTTTGCCTAAACTGATAATATAATATGTTTTTTTCATTTTATTTAAACTTTTATAAATAACAATAATATGAAACGTACATTTTTTTTTTCATATTAAAACCAGTAAATTCCAGTGTCAAAATAGTTCCATATAAAAAAATATAGAAGTGTTCAATTACTTGAGACATTTCATTGGAATAACACTAGCTTAAGAAAATTAATAACATCCACAATTTGAATTTGAATTAATTTTCAATTTAGATTTACAAATTGTTGCATTTCAACAAGGTGAATTAAAAAAAAATCATTTTTCCCGGGTACTGTAACTGTTAGCATAGTAAATAAAATAAATCATTAATAATATGTTTTATGAGGCTATTGAAATTTTAGTGTACTATAATGTATTTCTAGTAACATGAACGAAATTATCTTTTATTTATTTTATTAACATGTGTTTATTTAAAAGTGTAACTTAACTATAAACCTGTTTTTCTTTATACATTAAAACAAAAAAAAAACTGATATAATTCTAAATTTATTCTTATTAGCTGTATTTTATTGTTATTTGTAAAACCGTCCAGCACGGTTGTAAACTTGTGCGTTGTATAATGTGCCGTCTTTTTGCGTTTCAATGCGTTCATTTTGTGTGCCAAATTATGACAACTATAAAATTATATTCCATTAATATAGTCACACGAAATGTGAATGTCATATCGATTAGTACCAATTGTGCTATTGTAGGAAACTCTAATATAACTATAATTTTATTTATATTGTGTAAAGTATGTGCAAACCCCCATATTAGCCCTCCTTTTTTTAGCGTAAAAAATATCTATGATTTGCCTTTTTCGTGTTTATTCCTGTTTTACAAATCCTTTAGGAATGAGCAACAATTTCTTTGTCTCTGAATATATTCAATTAAATCGAAGCTGAACACAACTAATATGTTACATTTTTTAACATTGTAAGAATTACAAAATCTTCAAATTCACGAAACAAGATCATAATTGCCTCTACTTTCATAAACATTTGGACATAGGGCTACACAATACATAGGTATTAATTTATTATCCATACATAAATTTGAAAGATAATAATGTCTGCCTTCTAAAAAAGAACTAAAATCGTTAGCCTTAATTTTAAAATTTCTTAGAATTGATAAAATTGTCTGCATGTTACATTTACATCATAGATATCGAATTATGTGGCGGCCATAACTGAAATAATATACCAATTAAAAATAATTAATATCCAAGTATGTATGTACTGTTAAGGTTGTATTAAAGCACCATAAACATAAACACCAACATATTTTTTTTTGGTGTGCCACCTATTCCATAAAAAAGGCAAAAAATGTTGCCTTAAAGTATATTTTTTAAATAACAAAATATGGAAAACCTTTTGTTATCAAATTACCTATATTCAAAAAGAACTATTTTTAAAACTTTGACACCGACATATAAATAATATTTCCATGTTAAAACCTTACCTATACACTATAATGATACTTGCCTATTGCTTTATCTTTCACATAATTCGATGTTTAATGATCCATATTTTATTAGCCTACTTCTGGAATTATAAAGGAATCGTTTATGATGTAGTGGAATCTTAAAGTTTTTAGCTTAATTAATTGTTCGTTGTGATATTCATTTTATTTGCAATTTGCATCAGTACCAAAGAATATAACATTGCCTGTATTAGGTAACATAAACATAATAAACATGTAAATCTGGTTTTCGTTTTTATCAACTCCCAAACCTTATCATACATATCCTGATGAACTGTCACGATAAATTTAACTTTTTCGGGTTTTTTATTTTTAATAAAAATACTATTATATAATCAAATAATAATCTTGTACTGCAAATATAAAACATATTGATTATTGCATCGAAAGGCCCTCTACCAAGATTGGATATATAAAATGTACCTAATCTAGGTAACAACAACAACAACAACAGCCTGTAAATTTCCCACTGCTGTTATAAGGCCTCCTCTTCCATTAAGGTATTATGGAATATTATTCCATATGTATATATATTATATATACATATTCCACCACGCTGTTCCAATGCGGGTTGGTGGAATGCACATGTGGCAGAATTTCGATGAAATTAGAGACATGCAGGTTCCTCACCTCCACCGCCGAGCACGAGATGAATTATAAACACAAATTAAGCACATATACACAGTGGTGCTTGCCTGGGTTTGAATCCGCAATCATCGGTTAATATGCACGCTATCTAACCACTGGACCAATTCTTTCATATTATAAATATCGATTGAACGAAATACCTATCACATACAATACATATTAAGTATTAATAGGTAAGTGGGATAGATAAGTAGCCTGCAGAATCATTAGTTTCCTTTTGTCTTCAAATTTAGTGTGAAATGTCTTGAAAAATTTGAGTTCATTACGAACATTGAGCAAATATAAATAAAAGAGCCACTGTGTTTTTGGACCTTTTGGAATTTGGAATGCCCTCTCTTACAATTTATTTCTACTAGACAATAAACTTGGGCAATTCATAGATAGTAATGTTTTTATAAACACATAAGGATCTAAATATGCGTTTTTATTCAATTCATTTCGTCAAGTGTGTGTTGCGTGCTGTAAACAAAGTAAAGAAAAGTTTTATTTTAGATCTGTGCACACGCTCATAAAAAGGCGCTAAATTTATATAGAATAACGTTTTATAACCCATATTTTCGGTCTTTCGTTGTTTTGGTTAACGACGTTTCGTTTAATTTAATACAACCTGTGAGAATGAGCGTCTCTCACTCAATGTCATTCGTAAACTCGTAAATAATTTAAAATTTTAAATTACTAATTATTTAACAAGCAGTACCCTTAGTACGAGTTTGACAGTTAACTTCATGTAATTTACTTTCGGTTTTCTTTTCATACAAATCCTATCAGCGCCCCAAGCGTAAACGCAGAGGAACTAAAATCGGCAGTACGAGTTTTTATTACTAACGTTATCGACTTCGAAGTCGAAATAACGCGCGGTTTTCGACATTTTGGTAGTACGAGTAACACTTTTGACAGATTTACGCATGTAAATTGACGTTTTCGTTACTATCTTATCGAGTTTGAACTCACTGAATTTATTTCGGTGAGCGTCAGTGAAACCTATTTTTGAAAATTAATTACTAAACATGTGAGGCAATATAATGCTTGAAAACTAGCTACAACTGTTACGGTAGTCTTTTAGAACATTAAAAAGCAACGAAACTGAATTCTGCGGTGAAATTTATCTTTAATTAGCCGTATTTTAAACTAACATATTTTCTTGAGAATTGCCTTAGAAAATGTTAATATTTTTTTGCGTTAACATGTGAAGAAGAAATGAGTAATAAATATTAACTTATTTTCAATATATTTACAAATATGATACAAACGCAAGGTGAGTCTAAATATAACATATATTTTTAAATGGCATGCTAATGTATTATTTAATTACATCGAAAATAAATGATAATAATGTAAAAGAATTATAATTCAATTATCATAATATCATAAAATCGCTTAAACAAAATAGTAAAACAAGTTATAATTGAAATATGTATTTATGTAATTGTTTAAATGAGTATTTTCAAAAACATCAAAAATCTTAACTTATTTTTGTTATTATTCCTAACAATATTGGTAGCAGTTGAGAATGCTTTGAAGGTATGATGGGGATCATGCAAAGTATAATTAACTGTCATTCTTTAGTGTAATCATTATTAATAAAAATATATAAATTTTTCAGGCTATGAGTGAATCAATCCTTTATTTGGAGCAGCTATACTATTATTAATGATGATTTGGTGCAGACAATATCCAAGAAACAAGTGACCATGCATTGAACAGTTATCTACATCTCTATATAATTTCCTTTTCATTTAATTCAAACAATAAATATACTGAAAAGTGGATTTGTCTCTTTATTGAATATCTATTATTTTCTACGATATTGTAAAATGAAATTGAATTGAGAATGATTTAAAAATATGCATTATTACATTAGAAACATCTATAGGTACATTATTATACTATTACGTATGTGTATTATTTGTTTATATTAAATTATATATATATTATTATTATACTCAATAAATGCTTATAACTATTGTTTTGAATTCTCATAAATAATCAACGTCAAAAACACTCATTGCTTAAAAACATAGAATGTTATTTATCCTTTTTCAAAAAGTAAAAATATAAATAACAATAGTAGTATAAAACAGATAATTAAAACTATTAACTCTTTATTGTTTAATGTAAATCAGTAACTTTTAGGAAAAATAAAACAAATTAAGAGAAAGTAATTGTTAGGTATTTGTTTTCAATATATTAAACTTTATTTTCACAATGATTCTTGGAGTTAAGAGTGATAGACGTAATGTCACACTGGAAAATCAATAACTATTGTTTTGATTTCTCTCAAATAATCAACTTCAAAAACACTCACAGCTTAATAAAATAGTATGTTGCTATTTATACTTTCTCAATTATGGGGTATATTAAAACAATGAACTCTTTATTGTTAAATGTAAATAAAAAGCTTTATATATGTAGTATATATATAATTATATTTTAGGAAAAATAAAAACACAAATTATGATAGTAATTATAAGGGATTTGTTTTCTATATATTGAACTTTATTTTCACAATGATTCTTGGAGTTAAGAGTGATAGATGTAGCATCACACTGGTAAATCAATAACTATTGTTTTGATTTCTCTCATAAATAATCAACTTCAAAAACACTCATTGCTTAATAAAATAGAATGTTGTTACTTAGTATAAGTATAAGTTTTCAATTATGGGGTATATTAAAACAGTCAATTAAAACTATGAACTCTTTGTTGTTTAATGTAAATAAAAACCTGTATATATGTTATATACATAATTATATTTTAGGACAAATAAAAAACAAATTATGGTAGTAATTATTAGGTATTTGTTTTCTATATATTAAACTTTATTTTAACAATGAGTCTTGGAGTTAAGAGTGATAGATGTAGCATCACACTGGAAAATGCAGCACAGATGTATTTGTATTATCTAGGCTTGTTTTTCTTCTTTGGAACTGTAATCACAAACAATATTTTTTATTAATACATTCACAAACATAAGATAGTCATGATCATGGAATTATTTAAATCTAAGTGAACCCTAATTGAAATATAATTAATAAGGTCCATAATACATAATGGCAATTAGACATGCATATTATTGTAGTATATTGAAATAGTTTGTATTTAATTAGGATAATATCGAAATAACAAAATAATTTAAGCATAACTTTGAATTGAGGTGAAAGTCACTTCATTTTAAATTAAACTTTATAAACAGGAAATAAAAACAATTATTTAAATATAGAATAAAAGTGTTCGCAAACTAATTTTACTTATTAATAGATGCTCTAAATATGTATAAGTATATCAACGTAAAATTGTAAGGAGAATTCAATTAACAATATTTGTAGGTTAGTTATAGTGAACACAAATTCCTCTATATTAATAACAATATTCACTGTTTATAATTTTTTTAAACGTTTAGAATCTTTATTATAAACTTACGGTCCTTACAATTATTACGTATCGTTTTATTTACTTAATGTAATAATAAATTTATGTTTACGTACCTCTTGATGAATTTTATAATATAATTAATCTTTCAAACAATGTTTCAGTGTAATTTCTTCTCTTTTCACTGCTATTATAACACTTAAAAATTAAAGCATTCACCGTTCTATTTCTTATAGTAATGTAAACATTGTAAAATACGATAATATAACCTTTAAATTTTTAAAGACATTAGACAATACTTTGCGAGAAATGTCAAATACAATAAAAATGACAAAATATTTTCTCTCACTCTTTTTAGCGCGTGTAAGTGAGATGGAAATATGAATTGCTATCATGGTTTTAACGCAAACGAGTAATGTCAAACTTATACTATCGAAGTCAAATACTTCGTAAACGTTTTCGAATAGACGATACGTTATTAACGCAAGAAGTATTGAAACTCGTACTAGGGGTACAGTACGCACAGTCGTGGGAGGAAAGTGCGTGAAAAAATATTTACTTTTAGTATCATCAATGTGTGATGTGGTGACACACAAAATGTATCTAGATATTTCTTTATGAAATATTGCCACTAATACTGGGCATAAAAGTGTTTTATTATAAATTTATTATTTTACTTGTCTTGTTGTAGTCTTATTAATTAATAACTATTAATGAGGGAAAACCGTCAACTTATTTGCTGGCAACACAAACTGAATATTCTTTTAACAATAAATGTTTTGTATTATTTATATAAATAAAAAGATTTCTAATTCAGTGGAATGGAAATCCATATTATCAATATCCAAATGATATTGCATAGCGGAGACCTGAATCAGCCTTCTTTATAATAATTTTTTTATTTCTTGGATAAAATAAATTTTTAAAGTATTGTTTTTATTTTTTTTTAAACATACATATACACAAAAAAAAATTAATAAAAATAAGATTTATTTAGTAATTTTAAAAATGAATATTTTTTTTATTCGAATTCAATTTATACGAAATTTTGTAGATGGCGCTAGGTCGCTTGTTGTGCGATCGTTCGTTCGACATTCGACAAGTAAAATGGCGGCGATTAATGTGAAAGGCGAAACGTTGTCGTATTTGTACTTGTAAATAAAGTAGTAGCTTCATTGAAACAATATTACTCTTAAACAAAGAAAAGAAGACTTGTTACAAAGTGTATATTATTCAGTGATCAGTTGGGTGTAATACATAATACAGTTTAAGTAGTCTTTAATTTCACAATAGACAAAACCCGTCTCAACGAGCACTCGAAGAGTCGAGGCCATATTTATGATGTTATCTGTCGTGTGAGCGTCCTTTGAAACCACATTGATAAATGGTTATTCCAAACTAATGCGATGGTATGTTAGTTTCCAATACACCTTGCATTAATTTACAGATTTAAGTGTAAACTTTCTGTATTGTTCAAACACATTGACGCTATCATGTCTATGGAGCGGCGTATTATTTTTATTTCGTTAAATGTTTATATAAAAATTAGTTGTAATAGTTTTCGTTTACCAATAAATGAAATATAATACTTATTGAAAATGTTTATCGTATAATTTACTGGTTCTCATTAATATAAATACGTCTAATAAGACACTAGTTAATAAAGACTCAGTCAAATGTTAATGTTTTTTTTTCTTTTCAGGAGTGTTATCTGCATATGAAGAATATTTAACTTACTCAGTATGACTTCAAGTGCTCCAATTTAGTGGTTATAAATATATGTTTATGTGTACATCAAATTATGGATGAAAGTGTGGACTTTTATTAATAAATTACATAAATTAACACAACACAAAGCAACACGAAGGTGGTAATGGATCCAGTAGGACCATGGTCAGCATATGCTTCGTACAATCGGCTAGCAGGAGTACAAGCTGGTGCTGCAAGTGGGGACTTTCATCATCATCTAGCAAGTGGTGGTACTGGATTGGGCAGTCAGTCTGTGCCTTCTACAACAAGCCAGTTACTTCTTCAAGCAGCACACACAACGGCATCACTAGCAGGCCAACTAGGGTCATCAACTGCTTCTCCCTTTAATCCTGGTGGATTTCTCTCACCGCCTGCTGTGGGATATGATGCAGTATTCTCACCTTTGTTTCATCATGCAAACCCAAAACCAGCACATTATAGTTCATCACTTCAGGCTCAACATCGTCAAGTGATTGCACAAGCTCAAGCAGCAGTAGCGTCAAAACAGTCTTCAGTGGAAACTGAAATATCTTCATTAAGAGAAAATTATTCACATCAAACTTTAGCTGCACAAGGTTCTTCGTTTTTTGATCAACCCTCAACTCCTGGTAGTACAACAGCGACAGGATTAAGTTGGCAAGGAACAAATCAACTTCCCAGTCCATTTGGAATTCTACCTCATGAAAGTGTTGTGCCTTCATCTCCAAGCCCTGCAACTACAAAGGCATCAGCGACATATGAAAATTTTAATGCTCACTTTGCTGCTGCGCAAACTCTTAACAATCACCTCAACTCTCAAATTTCTAGTACTGGTAAACAAACCAATAGGTCTGGTTCACCTGCTACTGCATCTAAACAACCAGCATCTTCCTCATCATCGTCAACATTTTTTCAATCACCTTCATCTTTTGGAAATCAGACTGATAATTCATACAGTACAAGTGGTGCAAAAAGTGGTCAACTATCATCACAGCAGGATTATGCTGGAAGTAAGTCCTATTCAAGTTCTGCAAGTAACTCTTCTCACTCTCAGCAATCGTGTATTGTGTCAACTCCATCAGTAACCTCTGCCTCTACACCTCCTAGTAAAGATTACCGTCCTTCCTCCACAGCTCCCTCAAGACCTTCTGCCTCGATATATAGTTCCCAATCTCCTAAAGGTGCTACTAATGAAAAGAATCCTCGTAGCTCAACTGGTAATAGTAGTGGTTTTGTTTCCCCCACATCTAAGCCACCATTAATACAAACAAAAGCACAAAGTAAAATATATCCAGAACTAGGTAGTGAACAAAGAAAAAATTGTGATTCAAGTGATAAACTTCAACCCCAATCTAGCCCTATAAGTTACTCTATAATGGATGCTCCTGGGAGAATGAACTATAGTGGAAGTAGTGGAAGCTCTTCCAAGCCTAATAGAATTGGTTCTACTCAGTATTCATCCACTCAGAGTTCAAGTTTTAGGCATTATCAAAGTGGTAACAATGTTGAGTCAGAGTATCATGTTCGAGCAAAGAGTAGCTCTAGTACAGATACTGGCTATTCAAGCAGTAGTTCCCAAAATGGTCCAGATTGTAGTGTTGTAGTTACTAGAAGGCAAAGTCCTTTACAAACAGCCCCTCAAACGTCCCCTTTGGGGCATGGTTCTAGTCCTGCATATCCTATGTATCATAGTCCTATGAATTCTATAAATTCTCCACAGCAGCATGGAGATCATTATAGTAAAGTTAATACTGCACCGAGGTCACCACTTGATGCCTCCGTTTCTTCCCGACCCCCTTCACAAAATAGTCAAGTGGCCTACCCTTCTGTTATTACCAGAGCATTAGGTATAGAACAAAGTAAATCTTATAGTGAAAATAGATATGATCGTAATCAAAATCAAAATTCCAGCCAAAGTTGTTGGGAGAATGAAAGACAAACAAACAGAAAATACAATAGTAATGGTAATAGTAGTAATCCCAGTTCTAGTAATTACAATAATAGTTTATCTGAAAGTAATACTCACAATGAAAAGTCAACGTCTCAATCTCAAAGTTCCTCAGATAGAAGTTTATCTGATAAACACCAACACCTCTATATCGATGGTAGTAATGTAGCTTTGCAAGATCTTTCCAGCTGTCGTGGTGATCCTATGAGTATAGTTAAAAACTTACAAAATTTGCAACAGAGTTGTCAATTACAAGAAGTTAAAGCTTCCAAAAGTCAAACACCATTATCAAGTGTACCAGTGACTAGTAAAGTTGTTACGCGACGAAAAAGTGTAGAAAAAGCCCCACATACAAATATGAATGAAATCTCAAATGTTGTGATGGCTGATTATTTAGCAAATAGGATCCCACCCCCAGCGCATAGTTCTACTAGTAACCAACAACAAAATGGTTATTTTGATTTTGAAAGATGGAATCTCCCACCACCGCCCCCTAAAATGTTCCCTGGCACATCTGCATTTGGATCTCAAGCTCCATTGCATGCTTCAAATTTTGCGAACCAACATCAAGCTCTAGCGATGCAACATGGACATGCACTTACTTATTTCCCCCCCTTCCATCTAGGTCCTCATCCCGATTTCCAATCCTCGGTGGAGTTAACACCATTATCATCGTTTAGCGAGACTCCACCTTCGGCTTCCTCATCATCTTTTTCGACACCAGAAACTCGTGAGGAGGAACAGCCTAAGGTGGTAGTACCTAATATAGAAGAAGAACTTGGTTTCCTTGCAGAACAACGGGCAAATACTGCATCGTCGGTAGCACCCTCTTCACAGCAGCAGAACATTAACAGCACTTCCCAAGACGCTACTTCAAAAATAATGGAAAAAAAGTTCAATGTTCCAGTCACGGGCCCCGGTTCAGGTTTCATGGCTTCTTATTTGAAATTTTTACAAGGAGAGCGGGATACATCTCCCCCGCCGGCCGGCAGAGGCGCCAGGAAGTCGACTTGGTCGCGAACGACGAACAGTAACACGAACAAAGCGTACACTAACGACCACAATAAGAGTCAGTGCGAGGCGAACACTACTCAACAGAGCGCCAACGGCGCGATGGCTTCCAATAACGCACTAAACACAGGTATGTCACTGAGCAACCCCGTCATGAGTTCTGCGGCGAATATGAGCACGACAGGTTTGTTAGGCGCTAACCAACTACACGGTGTGCCCTCGAATATCCTCGGCTCGCAAGCGAAAAATGTCGAGTTGGACGATCCCCGGTATTATAATCTCAACAAAGATAGAAAAAGAAAATACGACGGGTCGGAGGAGGGCACGTACGACGCGGACGAGGAAGCGAGAAGGCTGAACAAGCCGGTGCTGAACGTGCCCAGTACGCCTCTGAACGACAAGGGCAAGAAAGGGCGCACGACGACGACGATGAGCAAGGCCACGCCGTCGGCCGTCGTGGCGCCTCAGCCGGCCGCGCCCAAGAAGCCACGAGCGCCTGCGCCGCCGCCCGTGGCGTCGCTGCAGCCCGCGCCGCAGCAGCAATATTATTACCAACACCAGCCCGACGAAGGTGCGTTCAATTTATTAGATTTCCACTTGAGAAGTAGAGCGCGATGGTGAAGAGCTAGCCCTGAAGCTTGTATGACAGGAGCAAGCTAGCTGCCCCTGAGGCAGTGTACAGTGAAAACTTGTTACATTTTAACTGTGATATGTAAATTTTTATTAGATGAAATCTATTATTATTTACTGTAAATAATTTCTATGATGAAAATGTGATGTACCTATCTAGTAGAGGTCGATATTTTAGGGTTAGTCTGTAACAAGATTTCACCGACTTTATTGTTGATGACACATTATTAGTGCCATTTTATTGTAAATTGTAGAATTTGTGACTCTTGTCATACTCGCTATTGAAGGGGTGCTACCATTAATAATTCCAAAATTGTGGTATATTTTTTTATGGGATTGATACCAGTGGTGTCTGTTGTATATACCTAATGATGTATTGTATTTTACAGTATTTGATTTTAGTTGGTACTTATGATAGTGTATTCATATACTTTGATGTTAGCCGAAAGTGATTTTATATTATAAGATGATGAAATGCATAATAATAATACATTGACAGCTATAAGTTAGTGCGAGGAATGTATTAGGAGGCCATGCCCTGAACATAAGTTTTTGTATTTCTATTTAATTGTTATTTGTTTATGCACAATTCTCAATATTTTATGTAAATACTTTTGTATAATAGGAGAAGACATAAAATAAACGCGAGTATATTACTGATATGTGTTAAATAATTTTAGTTTGTAATTATTCCTGGTAGCACCCCTCACTTCGCCAAATAGGGATAACATGTTCATATTTACATATTGTAATATTTCTTCATTGCAATCCGTTTTTAGGATGGTTCACATCTCATATGTATATAGACGTATTAAGTGTACATGTTATCGCGTTGGTGAAAATCATTTGGCTATCCTTTTCCCAACCGCTCCAATCCTTTTATTTTCATTTCCAACTTCAAAAAAATAATGTATTCATTTTAAATAATTATGGTTTAGCTTCTGAACAAAAGGTAATGTAAACAGCGTATATATGTTTTGTTGATTTGTTTAAATGCACATCTGCTAATTGTTTTTAATCTTTTAGTTACCGCGCACACAACGGGATTGGCTTATGGTACATACGGGCCAGCAGACAATGACGCTAATTCGAACAGGAAATTACACCATATAAAATCGCATCAGCAAATATCGAGCTCAGGACAAATAGATAATAATAGACCCATTGAAGAAATGCCCTATCAGGTTCTCTTAACGTTTTAATAGGTGTTAAGTTTTTGTATACTAGTTACACACTTAATACATATTTAACGTTTTATGCACTATTTTTTGACTATATAATTATTTTCATTTTGGAAATATAATATATTTCTAAAATATAAATATTATTTAGGTGCAGTAATGATTTATATTCATTTTATGTGCACGCCAATATTGTTTGCCGAAAACAGCTATTCACATCGTCTATATTTTAAGTCGAAGTTTGGGTTTTATTAACAAGTCTTGTATTTAATGTATATCCAGATTATTATGCATGTATGCCTTGTCAAAGAATGTAGCTATTGCGATTCATTTCAATAATATTTGATAGTCATCTCTTGATAAGAAAATTAATCCAATCCAAAATTATTAAATATAGTAATTGTCTTAGTATTAAGTATTATTATTCATTACTTTACTACATTCTGCCTTATTCAAATCTTTTTAAATTTGACAGTCTGGAGAATTTGTTGCGATAAAGAGTGAATTAAACGAGATGTGGCCGGCGATATGGAGAGTGGACGGAAAAACTCTACTGCAAAAGTACGAGCCTTTTGAGGAAAACGGAAAAGTATTATACCGAAATATATCAACGGTAAGAACTATTCATATCTACTTAAAAAAATTGTTTGCAAACAAAAATCCCCGAAGCGTTTTTTTTTTTTTTGTATCTATCTTGCATATTAAGTAGATAAAGCCTGTATCACACCAATGCTTGCCTTGTTTCTGCATGAAAATAGTGAGCTTTTAAAAGAATAAGTTGCATTATACAATCGATTATTCTACTAGGCGATCGCAGGTGAAATGAATAGAAAGATATTTTATTTTACAAATTCTTACACAATCGAAAATTAAAGGTTTGTGTAATATAGTAGCGTACTATAATTGCTGTACTGTTCTATTATATAACCTAATAAACAATATAGTAGTATATATTATATACTTGTCAGAAAAAATTGAGTTTGTCACAAAAATATTTTATTATGTAAGTTTTTGTTAGTTTTTTAAGCTTTCTTTACTTAAAAATTGAACAGGATAATTTTGAGATTCATTTAAAAACCAACATAGTCAGTATCAATGAAACAGCATCAGCGGCGCTAGAGGAAACTTTCTTACATATCGTAAGATTTATAAGCTTTGTTTAACGGCAAAATTGACTCAATATTGCATATAATGATTGCCCTATCTGTTTCTGAGCATGGAAGTAAAGAGAAGGAGAGTGTATTTGGGTTTTTATCACGCTAATTAGTCTATTATTATCAGTAGCGTGGTGAACGTTACTTATTTAAAAAAGGTTTTACTTCTTATGTTTTACACATTAATTATGACGAAATCGTAAGATTGGTTGGTATATGATAATTAGGAGTGTATATTTTTGTAGAAAGCGACATGGTCATCTAAATGCCCTGACCGAATATAGTCACGAAGACCAAATAGGACATTATACGGAATGTACATGTACGGTCTCATAATCCGATAGGACATACATTTGAAACCTTTGTACTTTTAATGTCAAGGTAAAGCCATATACTATTTACATATGTTTGAAATATTTATCTTTATTTTTTACCGTTTCAGTATGCTGCCTGGAATCCTGAAAATAAAAAACTTTACACCCAAGTTCCTGTTAAAGTCCGATCACAATCTCATTTAGAAACAATAGTCGAATTAGTAAGAAGTGAGCTACCGCTTGACGACTGTAATTTTATAGAAAAGAGGATGCTAGAAACTCAAATGTATCAAGAGAATTTCGAAGTTTACATACAGACATTAATATCGCACGCATTGGATCCCAACTTCTTAACGGAAATATTTCAAGAACAAGGTAATTCGAAGTTCTTTACTATTTTTGCAATAGACACAAAAAATCTACATCTACATGAAAAATGATTGACGACCTCCATGGTCGAGTGGTGTGTACACCGGTTTGCGTGGGTACGCCACTCTGAGGTCCCGGGTTCGATTCCTGGCCGAGTCGATGTAGATTACCATTAGTTTTCTATGTTGTCTTGGGTCTGGGTGTTTGTGGTACCGTCGTTACTTCTGATTTCCATAACACAAGTGCTTCAGCTACTTACATTGGGATCAGAGTAATGTATGTGATGTTGTCTAAAATAAGTTTTACTTACCGAAATTTTACCTACCGAGCTACCTTCTAGTAAACTTATATATGTCGGATCGACAGCGACATCAGTACGATCGTCAGACATCATAGGGGCGTATTACTAGGGTGATCGAGTAAAGAGGAAACCGCGAATACAGGAACACGTTTATTCTACGTTTAAAGTACTTAAGACACTTATCCAGTAAAACACTGTATCACACTTGGCAACGAAGCGAATGACAGTTCCTAGGATGGAGGTACTGGTCTTCACGAGAGCGGAATCGTAAGTGAGTCGTCTCTGAGCGCCTCCACCGGGCAGGCTCCGTCGTAGCACGAAGTTAGTCGCGTCGTGACGTCACGACAGTGCTGCCGCCTCGCGGGATTCGTGCCGCGCTTCGTTACGCTAAGGAATTCATGACCGTCTCCGACATATAAATCCATGACAGTATCTAAGACGCTTAATCCCCACCGATTTCGTTTTGAGCCGAGGTGCGATCTCATAGGAGACACCCTCAGGACGAACTTTAGTTTTAATTTAGAGCACCGCGCTCAACCTCAGGGCAGGGGACATTAGTTCTCGCCCGAAAGTCAGGTGACGCTGTGAAGGCCAGTAGGGCCAACAGCAATACACAACACAAAAAAAAAAAAAGACGCTTAGTATCGAGGTGTTTTAATAGTGAATGTCACGGCACGTTCCAGACGAGTACTTCCTATCGAACGTGAAGACGGTGGACGAGGTGACGGAGACGATGCGCACGCGCGTGTCGGGCGCGTCGGGCGCGGCGGGCGGCGCGGGGGGCGCGCGCGCGCTGGACGCGGCCGTGGCCACGTGGCCGGGCCTCAGCGTGGCGGCGGGCTCGGGCGTGTGCCGCGCCTGCGCGCGCCCCGCCGTGGCGCGCCTGCTGCTATACGGCCAGCCCTACAACCCCGCCACGCTCGAGCCCGTGCAGCCAGACGCGAGGCTCGCCTACGAGAAGGTATGCCACGCCCTGTCACGCCTTGTCACGCCTTGTCACGCCTCCTCTTCTTTTCCATAAAATAACTTTTCCCATCGTATATATTTCACTGTATCATATATATAAAATTATTCTTTTAGTTGTCTTAAATTTTCGCGATTATTACACATTTAAATAAAACTAGTTATAACGGATTTTAATCGCGTATATTAATTATTGTGCTTTTACACTTTGGTAGACCACTACCCGTGACCACGAACGCTGTAAAGTGCTCGAAACGTCGGGATGTCCAAAATAATTAATATACGCGATTAAAATCCGTTATAACTAGTTTTATTTAAATCATTCTTTTAGCCTATGTTTATACGAGGAAAACTAATTAAGCCAGTGTAACTACAGGTACAAGGGACATAACAGCTTGGTTACCAAAGTTGGTGGCGCATTGACGATGTAAGGAATGGTTAATATTTCTTACAGCGTCATTGTCTATGGCCCATATGCTCGTCCGCCAACCTATACCATAAAAAAAATATATTTTTAGAAATTAATATAATTATTTACAATATTTTTGTGGTTATTTAATACTTTTTTTTAACCCCCGTCTCAAAAACGACGGAGTGTTATAAAATTGACGTGTCTATGTAAATGTGTATGTGTCTGTCTGTGGCATCGTAGCTCCCAAACGAATGTTCCGGTTTCAAAGCTTTTTTTTTTGTTTAATACCTTATATCAGTCGAGAGTGTTCTTAGCTATGTTTGGTGGAAATTGGTTAGGGTTTTCAAGGTCATCAGGTCATTTGTTAGGTGTGATAGGAATGTTACACGCTCAGTTTGCTTGCAAGCATATGTGGGATTTGGCATTTGAAACACTAATGTCGTCTGGAACCTCTGAGCTGGTCTGCTGTTAGGTCTCGAAGATAGGAGATTAAACCCTGGACTGCCTTTTAGTAAACCCATCCAGTTTGGGCTTGTTGAATTTGACTTAACTAGTTCTCTTTACGTTAATTGACGAGGACCTGATGCTGGAAATCTGGAACCTCTGAGGTGGTCTGATGATAGGGCTCGAAGGTTGGAGACGTAAGCCTTGCTCTACCTTTTAGTAAACCCATCGAGTTTGGACTCATTGAAATTGTCTTGTTTGGTCGGGAGCTTTATTAAATTGTTAATTTAATTTATAAACTTGATTTATTAATATTTTGAAAATTTCTGTGCTTGTAACAAACATTCATCGAAAAAAATTCAGTAGACATTAGAGGATGTTGCTTTAACCCATTACGGTCGCTTTCTAGGTTACTAAATTGCACACACTGGACGGCCTCAATTACGGAAAAAAAAGGATGAAAAATAACGAAAATGTTTGTTAGGAATAGTTTAAGATATGATCTACGGTGACATGATTTAATCCGGATGAATTAATCATAGTACGCTTTGAAAGATTTTACAAACGAAATCTTCGGCTTATATACATTCTCTACATACTTTATTTAATATATAAGTATGTACTAGGTTATGAGTATAGAACTAGTTATAGTCCATTCCAATGACAAAAGGAAACATTCAAAACATGCCGTATCTTTCAATGTCACAAGTTTTTTGTTAATAATTCCGCTATATGATTAACTACAAACAGTTCTTGATTAATATATATTATCCATTTGTAATACAACCATATTTCACTAAACTACATCAATCCACTTTAATTTCACTTCTAAAGTAACGAAAACAGTTTTGTCGACATTTAAGACGCCATTTTTCGATGAACGAACAATTAAAATAGAGGCCACGACTAAGGATGTTCGCTAAACGAATGGAGGCTGAATGAATTTTTACAGATAAAAAAATATATTATTTTAGTTTTAAGATATATTATAGATATTTTTTTAAATATATATTTATTTAATTGGTTGTAATATATAATATGAATTATTTTATAGAAACGTAAAAAGTTTCTTAACGTAAGATGAAAAAAGTTATTTTTTTATACAGTAAGTAAAAATAACATTTTTACCAAAAATGTTAAAAGAATTATTTCACTTAAAAAATCCTCTTATCTCGATATGTAGATCACTTTTGTGCATAACAGTACTTAATTTATAGTCTTGAAAATAATACAAGAGTAAGAAAGACATTCGTCTCCGATCTTTCGTATCATGTGCACGGGTGATTATTCGGAATTCTCTAAAGTTTTTTATTACGACCTGGCTTTGTTCAAACGGACTTTCATTGAAACCGATTTACTATTTACGACCTTTTGCTTCTTCCTACTGACTTTTAATTGATATACAATTATTTATAAAATAAAATAATATTACTTTTAAATCAAAAAAAATATCGTTCCTTAGCATTCATTACCCATTCATTCAATTATTTTCACCTCACTAGTCGAACGCAAATGACATAACAATTCAAGGTCAAAGTTGTTTATTTATCTTTTCTCCTCTTCCCGTTAGAATAGATTATACAGACATATATTTTATAACAATATTCTTATTTTTCAGGAATTCCTTGTATGTACGCCTTGTTGCGGTCGCGTGCAATTGTATTCGAGAATATCACATCAAAAGTATCTAATGTATGCTGAATGTAGTAAGCGAGTAGCAGAAAAAAGGATGCAGAACCCCAGTAAAGATACTACGGTTATTCTAAATGAACTACTAGCCGACGAAGTGTGGCTATCTCAGGTAGGTTACTTTTTATTGAAAAAAGGTTTCTTTGAAATAATAACAAATAATCAATCATAGAAATTTATAATTCATAGTGATGTAGAGAAGAAATGCTCAAATGAGTGATTTTCGTTTGAGCGGGAAATTAACAGTAATATTTATTCTAACCAAAGCCATTTCAGTTTTATTACTAACAAATTTTAGATAATAACCTATATATAATTTGAGTGTCGTTCATTGAATTTTCATCAAAAATTAATATTACAAAAAAATAAACCTTTTCAGTTGTTCCGGGACGTTCGGCATTCTTGGGCCGAAGCGGAGTCATGGGAGCGCAAGATGCGACATGCAATGTCAAGACAAATGATTTAACGTTCATAACATGCGCCAAAAGTGTACAAAACACGCCACAAGGACAATTCTTATTTACTTTTTATACCTGTGAAATATGTGCTGTATGTATGTAATTTTTTTATATTTTTTTATTACTCTTTACATTTAAGCATTTAATAATCTTTGTTCAAATAACGTATCTTTTAGCAAATAAACATCACGTATTAATAATTTGTTTTTTAAATTCCAAACTATCGTCGAATTTTGGTTGGCTGTTACTTAGTATCAGTTATTAATAGTTAGGTGTGGTGCCATTTTTGCTTATAAATATGATGCAAAAATAGTATACCAATGTAGTGCCGTCGGGTTTCTGTATGGTTTGTGATTTTTTTTCATTTATTTTAATTCTAGAATCTAGATTTTACATACACATAAATTGTATGTCTTTTGCGGAGCTTGGGACAGCAGAGGTTATAAATACATGTATGAGTAATATTTTTAGAAACAAAATGATTTTTTGTAACTTAAGTTAATTTTATTTTATAAGCAAAGGTGACCATAACTTATAAACGCCCATTATAGTATTTTTCTTAAAATGTAATAAACTTAAATAATGTAATAAATGAAAATAAAATTTGTCATAAATATATTAAATATACTTAAAGGAAGTGATAAAGTTGATGAAGATAAGTTACAATTCAAAGGTCATCTTTAGTCTTGAAAACAGAAAGGCCTTCTTAAAATACGTATTTCGAAAAATGTAAAGAAGTGACGATATTATTAGAAAGTCCCATAAATATTTTTTGTAAATAAATTAGATAAATTGTCATTATGTGCAATGCCGATTGGGAACAAATATTTTTTGTAATGGATCAAAACTGTCTTTATTTTGGATTTTAAAGATTATTAATTTCCTTAGTAATATTTTACTTTATTTTCTATTAAATTTAGCCAATTATAAAATACCTATACAATACGCTTTTTATCAATATTAACGAATTTATATCCACATTTATTTGTGACTAAAATAACTGGTTACGCCAAATAAATCCCCTAGCCGTTCACATACAGTAAGTTGTATGTTTATTTGTTTTGTCTCAATTGAAAATAGAATAACATTTCATTCAATCATTGAACTAGAAACTTCTTCCATATACAAACTTTTTGTTTATATCAGATTAATTCAAGGAGGTAATTGAAATACCACATTCCTAAAGCGGCCTTGAATGTTTAAAAAAAATACTGATTTAAAAGTGATCTTTAATTTTAAGTTTTAATTGACCTAATTTATATATGAACAAAACTGACGATATTATACGTTCTATATTTGAAATAAGTAAATTATTAGATAATATTTTGTATAATTGCATTGGGTTGTAAAGGTTTAATACAAAAAACGCCGATAAAAATGCGTAATTTTACACATGGATAATATTGTAAAAAATTAGGTTCTGATAGTAAAGTTAAGAAAAACTTTATTTATTTTGTTTTATTTAAACACTTTCTTATTACACGACAACATAATAAATGGCAATTTTATCGATTCAAGTTTTTTATTTCGCATCATTAATTTATATATACATGTGTCCTGTTCTATTATATCTATTATTAATTTGATATGAAAATATCGCTATAGTAATCGCATTACAAAGTTATTCATTATTATATATAATTGTATTGATTGCTTAAATTACCTGCAGTGAACAAAATACACATATTTAACATAATCTATACGACCTAACATCCGAGAGCCTAATGACATAGGCATTCAAATAAATACCTACTATTTATGTACTTGAAATTATTAGTTTCATTAGAAAACTATACTGTATATACATGTTTCCTAACACATGTTTGTATACACAAATCCTTTTTCCTTCATACCCATTTTTTTATTAAAATGATAATTTCACGTTTAGCGATTCATGATAGGGGAAAAATTCGTTACCGACGATTTCAAACGACGATATGCTCGTAACGTGTTACAACTTACATCCGTATCTGCGTGGTATATAAATAAACGAATAGGTACATACATACATAAGCACAACAAATATATTATAGACAGTGGCGGCCTTAGTGGGTGGCGAACAGGGCAATCGCCCGGGGCCTCGCGCCTGAAGGGGCCTCGCCTCGCGTCCAGCCAAAAAAAAATAAATTTTCTTACTATATTTTTATTTATTTAAGACTTTTGATTTTGTTCCTGATTTTGTGTATGAAGGAAACGATGACATTATCTCGGTGCTGAAATACATAATAGAAAACAAATAATAATGTAAACTGAAATTAACCCCACTATCGAAATAGTTCTGCGAAATAGTTCTGTTTCTGAGTGGCGGGTACAGCCATATAGCGGATATATAAGCGGATATTAACCACGCTGGAAGAGAGGTCTATAAATTTGCAATATCTTATGGCCTCTCCCAGCTCGTCCACGAACCCACTCGTATTCCAGGTATCGTGGGCCACACTGAGTATTGCCTAGACCTTCTGCTGACAACCGATCCCGACAGATATTCGGTTTCCGTTTCACCACCACTCGGGACATCGGATCATTGTGTGGTAAAATCTGTGTCACACAATGTGTGTGTGTGTACTCGCCTCTTGACACTAGCCCCAAAGGCACTAGGCGAGTGTGGAGATACAAGTTGGCGGATTGGGACGAGATGCGTCACTTTTTCGCTTCTTATTGTTGGAAACAGGTCTGTTTTTCTTCTAAAGATCCATTGTGCTGCGCAGATGCTGTCTCCAGTGTGACTTATCAAGCTATGGAGTATTTTATTCCTTTTGCTGAAGTATCCCTTGAGACCAAAGCTCGCCCTTGGTATAATGCTGAATGTCTCTCAGCTGAAAAGCGTAAGCGTGAAGCCTATTTGTCTTAGATTGATGCTCGTAAAGCAAAGCATTGGACCTTCAGTCTAAGAAGAAAACATACAACGCAGCTACTAAATATTGTAAAAAAGCGATAAGAAAAGCTCATTTTGACCACATTAGCCGTATAGGGGGAAAGTTAGCTTCTTTTCCCTCAGCGTTTGAGAAAAACTTCTGTCGCTCTTCGTTGCCTCCTCTCCGCAAACCTGACGGATCCCTGGCCCACACCGCTAAGGAGAAAGCAAATTTATTTGCCAATCTCTTCGCGGAGTATTCTCGTCTGGACAGCAATGGCATGCGTCCACCACAGTTACCTCCGTTTGGTCCTAAAAAGAACGCCGTTAAAATGCACCAAAAAGAGCTCTGTGACTAGATATGTGATTTCCTGAGGGAACGATCGATTCGAGTTGTCTTGGATGGCTCTTCTTCCGATCTAATGGCAATCAATGCTGGGGTACTTCAGGGATCTGTTATCTCTGCTACCTTGTTTCTGCTGCACATAAACGATCTTCTAACACCCGGTATTATTAGCTACGCCGATGACAGCACTGTAGTTGAGAGGTACATGTCCAACCCGCGAGCCAGTCCAGATGAAATACGGTCCTTGAGAGAGTCCATGATTGAACGGGTAAACGTGACTTTGCAGTGGGTGACGCCAATCTTGTCCATTTCAATCCTTCCAAAACACAAGCGTGTCTTATCTCTGCAAAAAAGAGTAACTTCGATTTAACACCCACCTTCGGACTAGACCATCTAGGGCTTTTAGGTATTACCATTACCTCTAACCTCAACTTTGGCCAACAAATCGAGTCTATGGCACAAGCGGCATCCAAGAAAATTTCAATCCTTTCAAAAGTTCGGCGGTACTTCAGCTCTGAACAGCTGCTTAATCTTTACACTGCACAAGTTCGATCATGCATGGAGTACTGCAGTCATCTCTTAGACGGTGCAGCCAAATATCATCTGGAAGCATTGGACTCAGTTGACCGAAGAGCCCGTAGGTTAATTAACGACGAAAAGCTCTCAAATAGCAGACTGCACACCCTTGAGTATCGTCGCCGAGTGGCCAGCTTATCGGTTTTTTATAGGATGCACTTTGGAGAGTGCTCGAAGGCTCTTTTTGAACTGATAGAACCATCTCCATTCCATTATCGGACAACTAGGCGCAGACAAAAGTTTCATCCATTCATTGTTGACATACCCAAAAGTCGAACTAAACGATTTGTCAGCTCGTTTTTGGTAAGAGTCGCTAAGATTTGGAACGACATGCCTGCGTCTATTTTCAACCGACTTCAAAAAGGAGGAGGTTATCAATTCGTCTGTATTTTTTTTTTTTTTTTTTTTATGTTTGTTACCTCATAACTTTTTACTGGGTGGACCGATTTTGATAAATTTTTTTTTGTTTGAAAGGTAGTGCTTTCCGTGGAGTCCCATTTTTTTTTTTTTTTTTTTCCGATGATGGTATCCGTATGAAAACGACATAAGTCTTAAATTTGCATTATGTATATGCGCGACAAATAGGTGAATAACTCAAAATCACGTTAGCCAATTTTGATGATTCTTTATTTATTATAAAGGATTTACTTTAAGGGTAGTTTGGTGAAAGTTTGGTAAGGTTCTGAGCACAGGATCCATGACAAATTAAGGGAACGGGAGGGAACGGAACAATTCTGAGGAGCACGTTAGCAATACTCGGTCGAATCTTTTATTTATGGGTTACTTGGATATTTGAATCACCTTCCGGAACGTGGTTATGTTCATGTAATTGTCATAATCGAATATTATAATCAACTAGCGACCCGCCCCGACTTCTCACGGGTGCAATACTGATACTAAATATACTAAAGAATTTGTTTATTTACGACATCACATTACAAACTTCTAAAATTGTCAGTGTTTCTTTACTATATTGTTCATTTATTATATACACAAACCTTCCCCTTAAATTACACTATCTATTAAAAAAAACCGCATCAAAATCCGTTGCGTAGTTTTAAAGATATAGGGACAGAGAAAGCGGCTTTGTTTTATACTATGTATTGACGGAACTCCTAAACGGCTTACAGTTAGGGTGCGATTTGGGGTAGAATTTCTTACTGTCTTTAATCAAATTTTGTGTATATGATGTGATGTCATATGATGTACGACATAGCATACGAATAGCTCTTTTGCAAAGCTTTTTTACTGAGGTCGATTACAGCTCATTCGAAAGTTTGTTTTGAAATTGTCCCCAAAGTAGTTTCTGATTCATATAAACGGCACGCTTAATCTATCCATATTAAGAAAAAAATGTTAGTCTACATCAGCTTCACTTAAAATCAAAAAATAAATAAAATTTTAACAAAAAGAAAAACCGACTTCAAACAAAACATTATTTTAAAACAAATAAAAATGCACTAAAAAGTAATAAAAATAATTGCATATTTAACATATTTTTGAGAGTCCTCCTAGGTAAAATGAAATGAAAAATATTAGACTACTTAAAAGTCAATTTACGATTATATAATGTAGTTATAATTATTGCTATAATTGGAGTCGGTGTCAGCCAACCCTATACTATATCTATCAAAAAACAATACGAGAATACTTTAAGAAATATGTTTCTTACAAATTACCTTTTATACGATATTATACTGGGTCAATCAAGAGGCTCGTATCGCTTCTTTCTTTTGATTGTTGAAGCGTGTGCCTGTGGCTGACACCGGCTCCAAATATAACAATAACTATAACTACGTTATATAGTCGTAAATCGACTTTTAAGTAGTCTAATATTTTTCATTTCATTTTACCTAGGAGGACTCTCAAAAATATGTTAAATATGCAATTATTTTTATTACTTTTTAGTGCATTTTTATTTGTTTTAAAATAATGTTTTGTTTGAAGTCGGTTTTTCTTTTTGTTAAAATTTTATTTATTTCCTGATAAATTGAACTCCGGAGCCTTTAAGAGTAGAGTGAACAGGTTTCTTTTGGATGGGCGTGTACTACCTTCGTCTTCATCTACACTTTCCATCAGGTGAGATGGAAGACAAACGCCTATTCCATATAAATATGTAAAAAAAAAAGATCATTGCCACAACACCTGTTACGGTTGCGTCTGCTGAAAGGAGTTTTTCGAGGCTTAAAATTTTTAAAACCTATTTAAGAAATTCAATGACACAAGATCGACTTTCAGCTCTTGCTATTCCGTCAATCGAAAATGACGTAGCTCATTCGTTAGATTATTGTGCTCTAATTGAATATTTTAGTCTTAGTGAAAGCCGCAAACATTAATTTTAATATTTATCAGTGGCTAACATCTTTGTATTTGTTAATTTTGTAAATCTCTCAATGTAAGTAAATTATTTTAAAACTCAACATTTATTTATTATTACAACTTTAGCATTTCTTACCAAACAAAACGATTACCTATCAAACAACCAGACCAACTTTCGCATCACATAGGTATGTACTTTTTCGTAGGCCAAAGGGCCTCGCAAAGACCTATCGCCCTGAGCCTCGCAATGGGTAAGGCCGCCGCTGATTATAGATACTATTATTATTCTAATATATGTACACTAATTATTATTCTATTTACGTTGTAATGAGCTTGTGCAGTACAATGTTTTGATAATTAGCAAAGTATAGAAAATTCTATATCATTGCTCGGAGTGTCTATAAATTTTAAGACCGGACTGATATTGATTTATATAAGTATTGTCAACTTAAAGTAAAGTATTCTCACTTTTGACGACAGTCATCATGAGTGTTTTTTATTTTTTTATTGCATTAATAGAAAGCTGCAAAGTAATGAACATAAGCAACACATTTTTAAGTTCTGTTGTCAGATAAGATTATTTTTTATGAAAACTCAAATGGACACTAAAGGCCAGAAACATAACTCTAGGTCACTGCTGCTTCACGACAACATAAGACCAGATACTGCACAATAAAACTACCACTAAGTTAGTTGAGCTACAATTGAAATGTCTGCGATCTCCATTTTACTCCCCGGACCTTGAGTTTGGACAACTTCTTACAAGGAAAAAAATTCATCTCCAATGCGGCAGTCCAAACCTCCTTTAAATAGTTTATTTTTTTGCCTATGAAATGGCAAAATTGCATAAATAACAACTGTGCATAATTTGTTTAATTAAATATATTTTACAAAAAAAAAAACGACTTCATCCTTAAACGACGTATTTCGTATGTTTATTATATCCTCCTGACACCTCGCGTACTTTACAAAGTGCTAAATAAATCGTACTCTAAACGCCGAATATTTTTGAACTTCTTATTTCGACATCGGACGACCGTCCTTTATGTAGCATTAATTCCCGATTGTTTGTATTCACCCGCTAAAAAAGTATTGGTCAAGTGATTGCTTGTAGCCAATGAAATTTAAGCAATGGCGATAGTTTGTCCATGGAGTTCGATAGAAATATCAAACCTAGTGGCGGCCATTCTTGCGAAACGTGCTCAGGAGTTCAGGAAGATGACGGCATGCCACCGACAGGGTTAGTAAAACTTAAAATATTTTTATTAAATTCAATTGTTTTAATGATTTTTTTTACATAATTTAAAATTAGTAAATATTCGTTGGAATTTGCGTACTTTTGAGGAGAAATACAAAAATAATATATTAAATAAACCGTCGTAAATAAATTAAACCTATAGAAAGGCACTTCGTTCGTTATTCATAGTTTAAATATATGGAATTGGTCGTATGTATATCACATTCGGCGTTCATACCAAAAGTAGCGTAATATTATTTTCAGCGTTACGAACCAGCGATATCACGGAATTATTGTAATTATACTCCGAGTTTGAAAACTCAAGTGAGGATGAAAATTTCGCTGAGGCTTCTAGCAATGAATCCCTACCATCGGCAGATGAAGCAAGAGCGACAGTTGAGACAGCGTTGATAGCAATTTGTCAAGAGGTCGAAACGGTTCTATTATCCTCGGGAGGACTACTGGTTGTCGAGGTCGGGGCAGACGGCGTGCTGGCTGTGCTACTTTCAGCTACGGAACTCATTGAAGTATATGATCTTGATGTCACCACTGATGATGTGATATTTTGGTTTACCAAGGAAGTACGACATTTGAAGATTGACATATGTTGATTGGGTAGTCTTGTAACCTTTTTTGTATTATATTGATAAAAATAAATAAATATATTTATGTTTGGTACTTCATTTGTGACGTTACATTAAATTATATGAATAAATGTAATCATTTGTTTTATTTATACAATTAACCTACTTATGCCTTAATGACCTGAAGTCCTTTATAAAAGACAAAAAATATGTAAACAAATGTAAACTCAATGTCTTCGTCAAATAATGTTAAGAAACATTTGTTTTAGTGAAAACTCGGGAGAACCCCTAGTTTATGTTTTATTTAACTGACAAGGTCTCGGCCTTTGTAACAAAAACAATTTATTGCTATGTAAAGTACATTCGGCCCTTGTTGCAAGTGAACTCAGTAAATGCTTAGGCGTCAGGAGGATATAATAATAAACATACGATATATTAGGTAATAATTAACTAATTATTATTGAGATATTTTACGAGATACATAATTTTAATTTTTAGGCATCCAAAACTGGGTTTAATTTATCATAAAGCAACAGTTTCACCCCAAACTGGAGGCGTGAGCTTAAGACTGCTTTAATCGCGTGAGCAACGTCTCGCACCTCTATTGAATAATACAATACATAATTTTACAAGTTTTTTATTTAGTTTACATTTGTGTGGGTGTTTATTTATCAAATACATATATATTTACTTATATTTATGTTCATGTGTAACAAGTCTAGTTGTCTGTAGAGTCTAGTGTTTTGATTTTGATAAAAGTATGTAGGCACTAAACATATTTTTAGTCAAGTCTTGTTTTGGATTTGATCAGGAGAACGGGGATGCATTTTGGACCCTAAGACTGAAGGCCCGGTCAAAATTTTTATCGATTATAATATGCAACTGACTACAATCAACAGCGCTAATGAAATAATCTGTAGTTATATTGTGAGCTTGATATAAAAAAAAATTTTTTTATCTTCCACTGCCATTTAGGTTATTGGTAATAATTATGATTATCAGACAAAAATGGCCCCTGTTAAGAAGTACGCCGAAGTTTCACTTTCTCAAACTTGTCGCGTTGATTGAACAATTGCGTCAATTTACCGACAGCTGAATAAATGTTATTATAATGGCTTACTCGCATTTATCCACCCTCAACTGGTTCGAGGATCGGATTCCTTTTTCACTGTTTTTCCGACTTTTTAGCCCAAGTACGTCGACATCAATAAATAAAAGTATATTTAAATTCAAGTCTGGCACCTCTATTTAAACAACAACAGCCTGTAAATTTACCACTGCTGGGCTGTAGCCTCCTCTCCCTATGAGGAGAACGTTCGGAACATATTCCACCACGCTGTTCCAATACGGGTTTGTGGAATCCATATATCGCTGAATTTCTATGAAACTAGACACATGCAGGTTTCCTTACGATGTTTTACTTCATCATCGAGTACGAGATGAGATTATAAACACAAATTAAGCACGTGAATATACAGTGGAGTTTGCTTGGGTTTGAACCCGCAATCATCGGTTAAAATGCACGCGTTCTAACTGGGCCATCTCGAGGCTGTTTTCAAACATTAACGATTAATTAAAGAAAACAAATAACCTTATCGTTTAAAAATTAAAGATGAATTCTCTACCGGCTACTAAATATTAAAAGAATAATGCTATTGATATGAAGGCAAGGCACTTAATATTTCTGGCATGGTGTCACAGTATCACAGTTCTTGAGGCTGATATAGTTAATATTGTACCTATATCCTGATTATTAACTCTTTAACATGTTAATAGCATACTGCCAAATATCATGTATTATACTAAATCTTATAAAAAATCGATGAGATTTAAACAGACTGCTTTAATAATATGATAACCATTTTCACTAATTGTCTGTGTTCCCATTTTTTGCACAAATGCGGAAGAAAAAATTGAAAAAGACGTTAAAAAGGGAACAATTTCAATTTGCTCGAATGATTTGTACTATAGCTAACTTTTAAAATAATATATATATATTGATTACGAAAGTGCGTATTTGTTTATAAATCTTCAATGTATTGCTTAAGATTAGTTATATATTTTTACAAGGATCGATAATAGCTTGTATCATTTCAAATCGTCAAACAATATGGAATTAAATTATAGAAACAGACTAACAGTCTGTTTTCGCACGCATAACATTGAACAATTTCCGTTCTCTCTCAAGTTAATAAATTACATATGTACCTTCTTACATACCTACCTTTATATATACCCTCCTTATGAATCTCTCTTTTAGAGAAAACTCATGAAAATCCGTTCAGTAATAGGCTATTTGACAATGCGAAAAATAAATTGTGAATTATTGTAATCAGTATATAATATGAGTTTAAAATTTGTTATTTACTAACGAAACTTGAAAATAATACTTAATTTATTCAAAAATCAATAAATAAAAATGCATTTTTTCAAACGTTTGTCACGTGACACAAAACGCTCCTGATTGGCCGGGCTTATGATGAAGTCACTTTCTTGTAAACCTTGCTTTTCTACTATATGTACCACAGATTAAAATACAGCAAAGTGATGTCACCGACCCCATTGCAGCGCCATATTGTCCAAGTAGCGTTTTCGTGAGTTATTTAAATATGAAAATTTTTAATATATTTTTCGGTAAATATGTACTAGAAATATAAAAATCTACTTTTACTGGGTTGCTTAACCTCTACTAAATAATATAAAATGGATTTTAAAAACCAGTCAAATAGCCTATTTTGGAGTTTATTGCAGACAGACGCGGCCAGGGGCCTTTGTTTTATTTTACGTAGTAATTAAATCAAAGTTATAGCTGTAATTACAGAGATTGTATAATAATAAATAAATTAAACAAGTAGTAATCATAGAATACTTTTAATTTGCTTGCACACAGCCTCTATTGAGAACAATGTTAAATAATGGGGAGGAAGCTGGAAAACAATCACATGACAGCGACAGTTTATTGAAATTTGTACGATTTCCATTTTAATTTGTCGCCGTTTATTTATAGTAGTCATTTAAATAGATTAAAAACAATTTAAAAAAATTGCATATTGTATGTAGCAAAATTACACAAAAAATATATAAAAAGCTCATGACTGTTTGATAAAATAGATATCTGCTCAGTATTTTAAGAGTCAAGAGCAAAAATCAACATAACTGTATGTTTTTTTGCGTACTGATTTGAAAAATAAATAAATAATTATATATAGTTAAGTTTAACGAAAAAACAATATTTTAACTTTAACATATATAATTACCAAATTTTAATGAACCATATTTAAAATATAAAGGTCAATGAGATTTGGAAAAGATCCCAATTAAATGGCTATTTGTCATTGTGTGCACATCTCCAGTACATAATTTATCACGAGGACGAGGTACTGAACAACGACGGGCGAGTAGCACGGGCTCTCCGTCGCGTCACTTTAAGTCACTTGCGTGACACAATCTATACAAGAATCTAGAATTAACGTAACTTACAATAATCGCATATATCATACATCTAAATTCAAGTAACTTATTTTTTATTCAGTTTCAAGTTTTATTATTTTACTTTTTTTTTATTATTTTTTTTTTTTATTTATTTTTTTACCATAATCTCTTGTTTGTTGTTACCACAGCGCGTTGTTGCCGGTGAAATTTGCCTTCCACGAATGATTTAGTCCGTTATTTATTTGATATATTACTTCTGCTATTCCACATTTTCTGGTTTACGATTGTACTGGTGGGGTCGCGGGGCTCGCGGGGCACCACGTGTCCCGCCGCGAGGGCCCCCTCTACCGCGACTTTTGAAGCCACCTTGATAGTTCTGAGAGTTATCATTGTATCTATCGCGTCCGCCATTTTCGTTTTGAAGGCCATCACCAGTATCGCCATTACCGTAATAGCCATCATTTGAATTTCTGTTTTGATAACCCTCTTTCCCGTGCCTGTTTTGATAACCATCATTATACTGTCGGTTTTGATACCCTTCTTTATTCAATCTGTTAGGGTAATCATTGCCATGTCTTCCGTGATATCCATCATTGTTCTGTCTGTTCTGGAAAGATCCACGCCCACGAAAACCATTTGATGATCCCCTTCCACTTCCACGGTATCTTCTAAATCTGTTTTGTCCATCGCCTTGACCTTGGGTTTTGCGATCGCCCTCTTCTCGCTCGGGGCTTCTACTTTCTTTTGATTCTTCTTCAGTTTTATCTTCACTGGGAATTATAACTTTTTGTTCTTCAACCAGAACTGGCGATTGTTGCTCAATGTGAACAGCTTGTGGGACAGGCTGTGGATTATGTTGCATAGGCTGTGGTTGGGCATTTTGAGGAGGCACATGAGGGGGTTGTGTATGCGCCATTGGTGCAGGAAGTGGTACTCCTTGATAAGCCGCATGATCTGGGTGTGGAAGAAAATGTGGTTGAGGTGGCATAGGAATCGACCCTGGCTCAGGGACCCGGCCACCTGGTATTTGGACATAATGTTGATTAGTAAATGTCTGAGTTGGGATTGGTGCAGGAGGAGAAGGTTGATTCAAGATAGGAGGTGGCTGTGGGGTTCCTACAGGGCTATCAATTTCAGATTCCTGGAGAAAGAAAAAGTTTTGAGATCCTATAACTTCAGAGATTGGTCTTTGTTGAGGATATTGCTGAGAAAAGTATGCATGTTCAACTTCTTGCAATGTTATTGGAGGCAGAGGACGAAGAGGATAACCGGGTGCTGGCACAACAGCAGGAGCTGGTGGAGCGGGAATGGCAACTGGTGGACCATAAACTGGAACAGTAGTTTCATTCTCCTCTAACTCAGGGGAATGATCATTAATTTCCTCTGAAATGACATTTTGGCAATCTTCAACCTCAGGAACAATGATTTCTCCAGATTTATCAAAGTAACCACAGTCATGAACAGTGTTTATGATTTCCTTGATATGGGTGTATGTTGTTCCTAAGATTTCTTTGGGTTTACCATCAATAATAGCATACAAATGTTCAGCTGCTTTAATTGTGTAAGCATGAAAGCCTGGTTGTCCTTCTTCATTCAATTCATGCTTAGGAGTTATTTCCGGATACCTAAAATATATAATATGAATAGGTTACATTTAAATACATTAGTACAAACTTAATATTAGTTGTAAATAAGAGTTTTCCTTCTAAAATACATGTCTTTTAAATAAAATATCTAGGTGTAGGAAGGTTACTTACAGATCATCTAAAATTTTCAAATCTTCCTCTGTGAGCTTTGCAGCACCGTTAGTACCATTCAAAAAGTCATCTCTTGCTTCACCATTGCCCATTTGCATGAGACAGTCTAGAATCAGTAGGACTTCACGTATCTTATTAGTGTCTGCAGTATAACGTACCCATGCATCCTAGAAAAATACAATAAAGCTTCTATAATATATTAATATTCACTTTTGTCTTTATTACTTTTCTAAATTACAAAATTCTGCAACAAGTCACAAATCTATGAATTTCCATTAAATATGTTAATATTATTTTTTGAGTATGCTATGTATACGCCATAGCATTTGTTCTTTGTAGAGTATTTTTCAGTTAGATTATTTTATTTTACCTTTTTTGCCTGCTTCTTCGCTTCGCGTTCAGCAGAAAGAGCAATTGAAGTCACCTGCTTTGAGAGATCACGAGCAAATTCCAATGTCTGAATGACTTCATCATACTTAGCAACGGCAACTTTTTGATCACCATTAAGCTCTTTACCAGCCTTTTGCAAGTCACGGTATGATGTCAGCTTACTCTGTAAATAATATGAGTATTTTGATGTACTTGTCTAATTTTATATACCACTGTAACATAATTTGACAAAGCAGAATAATTATATAGAAATAACTGATACAAGTAAAATAAATTCAGATATATTTGAAAAAAAATATAATTTTAGCAAAAATTTACACTAAACAACATGGTTTACAGTATCCATATACAAGGTTTAATAAAATAATTATTTCATTTTTCTTTGCTAAATTTATGTCTATGAAGTATAAAAATAATAAATTATCTATTATTTATAAATAAAACATAACTTACAATTAATATTTACTCTAATGCGAAAAATATTGTTATTAATAGTAGTTAGGTGTAACTGCATAAATAATAAAAGTAGCCGAATATAAAAGACATTAACTTATCACGAAATCTAATATTATATTTGTAAATCAAGAGAAAACCTTTTATTTATGCTAAAGTTTTATGAGCGTCATGGCAGAAGCAAAATTAATAGAGCACATGTGTAAAAATGGCGTCAACGGAATACCGCATCAGTATTTACATACAATTTAATTTCACCAGCATTTGATTTACGACATATATATATTTGAAATACATTTTAAGTGGTATTGTAATTTGCGAATCATTATTTGATACAAACAAGACTAACAGATAAAAATAACATACAAAGCGTTTGTTGATGCCGAGAGCATTGTACAATGTACTCACCTTTCTTTTTTCCAAGTTGCGAATTTTATGTTCAAGAATAGTCATAATCTGTCGTATTGGTGAATTATCCGCAGCTTCCGAAGAAGCTGGTTTTTCAGACTTTGCATTCGCAGCTGAAGGCATCCTTCACAGGCAACAACTTCTTCTGGATTGGGTATGGTGGTAGTTGAAATAAAGACGAAATCTATATATCTATCTATATCTACTTATGTACCTATTTCAATTTTATTTAACAGCATCTGTCAACGAACGAACGAGACCGCTACATTATTCTGCATGTTGGTATTCATGAATCTCATTTGCTTACTTACTTATGGCAACTCAATTATAATCCTAAATAAAATTATATTTTGTAATGTGTTGTTTATTGCAAAAAATATATATGTATTACTTTATGAATTTAAGGGAATATTTGACAACAAAAACGTTTTTATTGTTTATTTACTTACACAAATTATATTCACAGATATCCTTTAAAGAAGCAAGTACTGCTTCGGAATACCTTCTTGTCGATATAAAAATGTGTTTGTTCAGACAGGCTTCCATATTCATAAATGATTTGTTGAACATAATATTTAGATTATCCTATGACTAAGAATTGTTTTCAAGAAGCTACAGTGATTGATTTTAATACTTTAAACTGCAACTTTTAAGCGTAATATATCAGAATATACATTTCTATTAGTCTTTATATATATTTATTTTGGTGAAGCCGACATATTATATCTTCCTAATAAAATTATTGTTAAATATACTTATTACAGATAACTTCAAATTCTAGTTAGAATAATAATGCCAAATCTCGAATATAAGGCCTCTATAACAAAATTATAGTCTTATCCTTCAGAAAGGAATGTTATGACTTTTATGTGTATTTATTTTTTCAATTTATGTCTCATTCCTCGACTATTGGTCGTATTAGTAGGATATAGTTCCAATCATAATAGGAATTATAAGTTAATGATGCATAGATTTATGTTAGGTATATTTTTATTAGGATATTTCTTTATCAAACTATACAATATTGGGGACTTACCGATTTCTTATGACAATATGGAAAATATATATACTTATATACTATCTCCATGTGGCACTGCTATATATAGTCATTATTGTTGCGTACTGCGTATTAGTATACTCTATGGTAATTTCTCAATTTCTTATTAGTCTGTACTCTTTAAAGGACTTTTATAATTTGCTAGTTATTTACGCGGCTTTTTTTACATACCTACGATCTTGTAGATGTAGACTTGTATAATTTTGTTTATGACATGTGACATAAAAACTACTGAATAGTGAATAACTAAGCACTATATAAATAACTGTAGTTATTATCATTTACTTGTCTTTACATATAAGAGAACAATTAATATAAATTTAAAATGCAGTGTCTTTACAGAGTAAGTGGTATTCGTATAACCTATAATAAAGCCGGCGAAGACAATATTTATTAAATGTCGTTGTTTAATGTCTCCCAACCAGTTTTGTTTAATAATTTTACAATATTTTCTTAAAGGTGTCGTCGTCTGCTCGTCGAATATTTTTAACTCAACCATTACATACGACAACAGCACAATATGAAGCTCAGAATACAGAAAAGAGTGAGTTTTTTTAAATTACTTGTAAATGTATAATCTGTGTAAATTTCACAAAATAATTTGTTTTATTCACTGAAATAAACTTTTTAGCCATCAATCAAGTCACATTATTGGGGCGAGTTGGAGCTGATCCTCAAAAACGTGGATCAGAAGAGCATCCAGTCATAAATTTTCCACTCGCAACTCATTTCAGTTATAAATATGAGTCAGGCGATGTATTACAACGAACAGACTGGCACAGAGTCAGTGTTTTCCGACCTGGGCTTCGTGATACTGTTTACAAGTTTTTAAAAAAGGGTCAAAGGGTTTATGTCACTGGCAAATTATCGTATGGCGAAATAAAATTAGATGATGGACAAGTAAGAACAGCATCAACAGTAATAGCAGATGATATAATATTTTTTCAGAGTCAACCTCAAAATAGTTAAAAGCCTTATAAATAACATAATTTTATAATCATAACTGTTATTAGTATTTAAGCATGAGGTAAAAGTGATTAATTACACTTATTTAGATTATATGTCATGATTTTTTATTTCACCAAATTTTAAAGAATAATATTATGAATAATATATATTATATTACTACTAATATTTAATAGAACTTAGATTATTTTATCAATATCATAATTATGTACCATTTATCAATATTATATTGAAAAAAATTTTAGATAGATTTCAAATCAAATCAATTTTATACAAGTAAACTTCACAATGAAGTGATTTTAGTAAATAGCCATATATTATTATATATGTAATCTATTACTATGATATGGTACAGTATTTATCAATATATTATAAAAATGGTATCCAGTGCTGCTGTGTATGCAAAATGCATTGCATATATATTGTCTGTATTGGTGCAACTTAATAAATATATGGTTAATTCTTGATTTTAAATATTATTTATATGTAGTATTTTCATGCACAAAAATCTTAGAAATAATTACACTAACATAGTTAATTATAATAATTACAATAACAAAATATTTTATAATTGTCTAGTCTAGCCCAGCTATAAAATTAAGAATGCACATTTGAGTACAATATATTTTTAACAGTCTTGTGATTTAATATACATTTTTTATTTTTATTATTACTTATTAGTACATTTGTTAATTTATTTGTCACATTTTAATCAATTTTCTGTCTTTGAATCTGTTAATAGATACATATATTTAACTGATGCTGCTTTGGGTTGGCTTCTACCCAACTTGAGAAGGCCTAAATCACTATGCATGTTCAACAGTGGTGTAAGGTGCGTGTTGTACAGTTCAATTAACTTTATGGATTAATGAGAAATGTACTTGGTGGTAGGGCTTTGTGCAAGCCCGTCTGGGTAGGTACCACCCACTCATCAGTTATTCTACTGCCATATAACAGTAGTCAGTATTGTTGTGTTCCGGTTTGAAGGGTGAGTGAGCCAGTGTAACAGCCAAAGCCAGGCACAAGGGACAAAACATCTTAGTTTTCAAGGTTGGTGGCACATTGACAATGTAAGAAATAGTTAATATTTCTTACAGAATCATTGTCCACTTACCATCTTACCACTTACTATCAAGTGGCTTATATGCTCATCTGCCAACCTATACCATAAAAAAAATGTACTAGTTGAAACCAGACCAAAAGGAGTCCTTCTGGGGATCATATAGTTGGGGTGAATTAGGATACCAGCCAAAACCCCTCTAATTAATTCGTAGGACAAAAACTACGGGTACTTACCAGCAAGCCTGATAACAGTGGATGCAATAAGCCCTCCTTTTAGGGGTGGGTAGTGAGAATAGATTGTAAACTCATGTATGCAGAATCACAAAAGCTTTTCTATAAACACCTTCAAGGGAGAGTAAAGGAGGTACTCTCCGGCCACGAGTGTAGTGTGCCACTGGACACGGTGTATTACACACTGACGTGTACTGTAAAATCGACGCGGGTCTCTCGCTGCCGACAGTTAGAGGTGTTGGATGGCGATAGTGTTTACTGCGAAATCATATGTCGCAGACGGAGACGAGTATCCCGGGAACCCCTCTAGCTCGGAGGTCCACAATCCACATAGTTGGCCCAACCGTTGGAGCGTTATGGTTAAATTCCAAGCGATCTCGTGATGTCCTCCAAAGAGACAATGTAGATGCCGCTGATATACAGGCACACTTAGCGCTGGTAATCTCATGTAACGCAACGATTTTTTTTTCCAACGATATACAAAAGTAAACATGATATGTCTGAATTGCACTATTGGTGATTTCAACTGAAATCAAAAATATTTTCATGTTATTCTATCTGTCTATTATAAACTTACCTATTTTTGCACTCTTTGATATATGTAATTCTATTCTTTTATCAATGCAACAACAACTAACTTTTTAAATGCGTTCCCCACATTTCTAGAGTATTCTGATAGTATAACATGCTTCATCTGGCTGTCTATTCTCACCTATTTACAGAGATTGTCGCTAATTTATGAAAACTACCATAAGATCTTCTAAAAGGTCTTACCTACGTTATCACTGTTGACCCCTCAACAGAATGTGTCTTCCAATAATTTGACAGTAAAGTAAAGTAACAGCCTGTACATTTCCTACTGCTGAGATAAGGACTCCTCCTCCATTAAGGAGAGGGCTTGAACATATTCCACCACGCTGTTCCAATGCGGGTTGGTGGATTTGACAGTAGATGTCTCATTTACCAAATCGTCGTATTGTCTTTTTAATCAACTGAATCTGTCTTAAGAAAAAAGTTAGAGCCATTAGAGACCCATTTTCTTCACCAATGAAGACTAGCTTTCTTCTTTTTTTAGTTTCACAATAATATATTACTATGACTAAGGCATAAAATAGAAACATAAGATTTGCTATAATATAATTGTTAATTAAAAGAACATCACTTTTGTTTGTCTTTATTACTTTTATATTATAATGCCCGACGATATAGGAAAAAATAACGATGAAACTTGTACATATGTCCACCATACTGGACCAGCTTGACGATATAAACTGCGAATCTTCTTTTTACTTGGAGAGTACTGCAGAGAAGTGGAAATAATGTGCCGTTAGTCGTAGATACTAGTAATGATATTAGTAAAAGTGAAAAATAAAGCAATATCGCATGATTTTGCATAGTTGCGTGTTCCTTGGCGGGCGAGCGAAGAGAGGATTAGGAAATTTAAAAACGTAATCATTTCTTATTTAAGAATTGAGCGGTTTAATTTATAGTTAAAATATGGTTAGTACACATTAACCATATTTTAACTATACATTAATTTTAAGAATACCTTAAAGATGATAAATAACATGTATTTCTTGTATAAATTAAAATCTAAACTATTGTAGGTGCTGTTGTTGTAGAGAGACGAGATGACTATGTTCATAATTCTTGATAATTCATCTTGTGCCTTTTTTTTTATTGATTAAGCTCTAAAATCTCTCAATGTCTCAATCGTATTAGCCAAGCAGAGGTATAGACAATACTTCCAGATATTTATTCCTGAAAGCGAGACACGTCTTATGATTTTAGTGACGTGTTTTGCCTAGTGACGTGTTGTTGTTTAGTAAATTATTATAATACGACGCATCTAATTCGACACCGCCCATTTTCTGTTTTTTTTTTTTTTTTTTTTTTAAATCAAATATTCGAATTGTGGTAGAATGTTAACCTACATTTCATAGATATTGCAATAATTTCTTATTTAGCATATTATGGTAGGGATTAAATAGAAGTCGATTGCCATTCCATCTTATAAATGTATGTGAACATATGTATGTTATATATTGTTGACTTTGTATGTCCTGAGAATAAAACAAGAATGAATTTTGGACGCTTTTCATTTAAGTGTAATGTTAATTAATTATTAGATTTCGCCCGCGAACGTGGTTGCTAGTTTTTTTTATGGCATAGGATGGCGGACGAGCATATGGGCCACCTGACGTTAAGTGGGCACCATCACCCATAGACAATGACGCTATAAGAAATATTAACTATTCCTTACATCGTCAATGTGCCACCAACCTTGGGAACTAAGATGTTATGTCCCTTGTGCCTATAGTTACATTGGCTCACTCACCAACATAGTAGGTGCCAAATATCTTGAACGATGGGGCAAGAAATTCGTGAAAACGCGCTTAGTATAAATAGGATAGGTTATTGTCGTAATAATTACTTTTCATGTCATTTAATTTGATCGTCGATAATTATAATTACGCTGGTCTATGTTCGGCTGTTGGGCATTTACGAGATGTGACAGTTTTTAAGTAGTTTTAGATGAACATTTTAGCATTTCACCAATACTAAATCCATTTGAATATTGAGAGGTAGAATGAATAAAATGTAAAAAAAAGAAAACAAATTACAATAACATTACTTCCATTTATTTTAAGTTATAATCTGACACAATATTTTAGATTATATTTATTTGTATTGTGTACAAGTTGGAAATTGTGGCTAATGCCAGATAGAAATTATTGTAAAAATACAAACTCGATCATAACTATTCTTACTGATACCTAGGTACTTTGATAAAGCTCCACATTTTGTTTGACAAACCATACATACACTCTTTTGGTTCACTTAAAATCTAACTTATTTAAACTAATATTTACAAACACGATATTTTACGCTCTATTACATTATTTACCTATATTGTTATAAGAGATCACAGAAAATTGTAGCTGGAAATCATTGAGTAAAAGCCCTAGCATATTCTATAAGACTACCACTTCATACTTTTTATCACAGTGGAATTTTAGATTGATTTTTCAAGGCATTGTTTAGGTAGGTTAGTTAAATTATTGTCTTTTCAACATTTATATTAATAACATAATTTATAGAACAAGTGTACATGAAAAAATCTATGTAAATAAAAGTTACCAATTTAATACAGGTATAAAGGTGTGGTAGCTTTAATAATATGTTTCACATGCTACAATTGATTTTTGCCAAAAAAATAAAACAATGGAAGACAATAATATTTCGTGTGATATTCTATGTTGACTCTTAAATTTTCAGCAATCTAGCAAAAAAAAAAAAAACAAAATAAACATACATGTAACTAATTAAATTTACAAAAATGCAAATTCACTGCGAGCCGCAGGTAGGCGCAGGGCTGCTGACGATGTTGGCAACATTTTGTTTTATAACTGCAAGATTCAGTCAGCTGTTACAAATTGTCCATTGCACAAAACATTAATATAGTCTCTATGACTTCAACACAAATAAACTCTTGTCCCCTTTTTCTAACTAGTTATGTAATTGACACTATTAGATAAAATCACTTGGCACAAAGGCATCGTTTTAGGTCCATACCCTGTCTAACTAAACTCCAGCAATCATATCAATTGATCGAAGCACTTTCAGTGTTTAAATATAATTTTTATTTTGATAATTCCACTTATATTCTTTAAAGGAAGACCGATATATCTGAGAGTTACATGACTTGATATAGAACTGCTGGAGTCATTTTCACAATTAAAATAAAAATCACACTATTAGTGTTCTGTGTCACATGTCCTTCAAAATCATTGTTCACATTTTTCACTTTTTAAATTAAGAGCATAATGTTCAGTGTTATACTCTGATTCTCGCTTCAACATCATATTATCGCCGATGAGTGCACTGATACGATGTTTATCGTGAGGTGCGGGGGCGGGGTCGGAACGCGCTCGCTTCCGCCAGGGCTCGGATGCCGTCATACTTAAGTCAGTCGGCATATCTTCATCAACATTGTCCTCTTCACAGCGTTCCTCTTTCATTTCTGTTTTGACGGGAGCTTGTTGTGGAACCCGAGTCGGACTCATTTGTTGTCTTAGAAGAGAAATATTTTTAATATTTTTCAATTCAGTTGGGTTCCTTAGAAATCTGTGGAAATTAAGAAGTCAATTTAATAACAGAAAATATTGAAATCAAACAAATATTTTTATTTAATTTGGATTGATTACAATTACAATTTTATTGTTTTAAAAAGAAACTTACTGGTAACAATGTCGCTCGCCTTGTACTTTTCGTAAAATATTGACACGATAATAATATCGCAGTGCGCGGGACATTTTGTCGTAATTCATTGACAAGTGATTTTTCTGAATACCCCAAAGCTTAGCCAATCCTGCAGGATCAACAATTTTAAAAACGCCCGTTTCTCTGTTTTTCCACGCAATATAATTTGTGTATCTTTGCGTTGGGTCATTTAAAAGTTGTTGCAAGAAATCCCACAGTAGTCTTCCATCTGAAAGGTAAATAAAAATTAATTATAATTCTTGAAACATGGTTAATTTTTTTTTTAAAGTTTAAATGTTAATTACTTACTTGTATTAGATTCAGGCATATCATTTGGGAAGAATTCCCTATGCTGAGTTCTGTAGTGTGAATGTTGGGGCACCACGTGGGTTTGTGGTGCAGGGCTTGTTAGAGCAGTTTCTTTCGGTGACCGTGGTGCAGAAAATTGGGCTTCCTCATCAGAATCTGAGTGATTACTTCCAGAACTCACAGCTTGAGCTGTTACAGATACTGGTTGAGCATATCCAGGGGCGTAGTTCATAGCCTCTCCTCTTTGGGGGCTACCAGAACTGTCAACTGAGGGCGCTGGACTTAATGTCACAGAGTTTGGCTGTGCTGCTGCAGCAGCGGCGCTATGAAAATGATGGAATCCGTCAACTGCCCAAGTAGGTGTTGGAGGGTGTGAATGTGGCGATGGTGGGTATGGCGCAGCGCGCGCAGTTGGCGTCACTGGCGAGGATGGTACTCTACCGAGCAAAGCTGCGTCGCGTACCAACATTTGAAGTACATTGTGTAAAACATCTCCCGCACCAGGACAACGTTCTCCCAAGTCCGTTTTAGTTAGGAGACAAAGAGCTTTGCCTGTAAAAGAGAAATTTATATTGTATTATATAAATGACTTAAAATTGGTCAAAGGTTTTCATAATATTTATATAATTTTTTTTTATTTACCATTCATCTGGAAAAGATCCATATCAAAATTAGGCAGATCGAACTCCCTTTCGCACCATTTTAAAAAAACGGCTACATCTTCACGAGTCCATAATCTTGGTTCTGGAGGAAGACCGGCTGGTAGTTGAGCCTTTGTATCACCGAGCGGTGAAGGTGGAGGTGGCGCCCAAGGTAATGGGTAACGCCAAAGAAGTTCCGTCGGGCTAAATGGTAGCGGTAACCGCTCCATGCTGGGCCCTGACGGCAGTTGAAGGCTAACTACTTTCATCACGATGTTCTGTAACGACAAAATCCTCAGTCAATATTGAAATTCTAAATTTCGATCTGCATTTGAGGCATTTTTCGATCTTGCCTAATTATAATGAAAAAAAAAAGACTATTCAACGACAGGTGGCGCTGTTTATTCTTCTGTATATTTTAACAGAAATAATTTTTTTGTACTTTTGCTTTTTAAAAATTAAGTAAACGGTATTTTTTATACACAGCTCATACCGATATACAATTTTTGGTATATATTATATGTATATTTATAGATTATAACTAAGTTGTAACTACGTAACTTCAAAATTAAATTAACTTAATATCGCTTTTAATGAAATCGTTAATTATAGCGGAAGAATAAATATAATTGACCATTATTACAATTTATAATTTTGAAAACATATTAGCTGATGCGATAAAATATTACTAAATCATATACTGAACTAAAATCAAGTATCATTGTATTTTTAAATAATGAATGTGGGCGCTTGTACGACTGTACAAATTGTAAACATTAAGGAAGTGCAAATGGCCATTGTTAACAAGTCTCAATTTGTTTATAACATAAAAGAAAATTATATTTATTATATATAATTAGAATTACGATATTTCGCTTGTGTCAACCTTGATACTGAATCATTAGGGTTGACACCTGTTTGTGGTAATTTTTCTGAACTAAAGGGGGATACTATTGTTACATAATGATAAGGAACTATAACACAACAATTGATGGTTGCATTATTGTATAAGAAACTCATGAGTAATATAAATATTGTTATAGTAGCAAAGTTTTACTCGTTTTAAAAAAAAACTTGTTTATAAGTTCTTTTAAAAGCATTTTTTTTAAAAGACCTGTTGGATTCTGTATCGATAGTAGTTACAGTTGGTTTTATCGGGCGGGGTCGGAAATGCGTGAGTTTGAGATAGCGCGGCTTGCCGCTCGCGATAAGCACCGCTACTCACCGGCTGAGCTGATCCGGAACTGGCGGTGTCGTCAAAAATCCTTTTAGGCGAAGACGTTAACTTGTAAAATCAGCACATTCGCATTGTCACAGCACTAGAAGCACAGTATCCAGTGTTCACAGAGCACCAGGCACACGCGTAGCAGCGGCGGTCCCTCCAAACGTGTCGTGTTACGGCACGCCGTAAACCAGCAGCGTATCTGAGGGATCAAGCTCGCAGACAAGCGTCGCGGGCAACTCTTCGACGCGGACTGACGATGCGGTGGCGGCGCGGGCGGACGGACGCGCGTCCGCCGCTCCCCTCCGTCCCCACACCGCCTCGCCTCATATAATATAGCGGAGAATGAGATAAAACTTCGGGAACTTGTTTGAGCATAGAGTCCCATTTTTAACTGCGTATATAATGCAACTAAGTTAATGCGAACCTAGTTTATAAGGTGGATCTTATATGATAAATATTTGCATATAACTCCTTAAAACAGTATGTTTTAATTGTAATTTACGAGGAAACTGTATACCTAGGGCATGCGGAAGTGCTAGTTGTGTGGTAAGATTACGTCAGCGTGCTAGTTTTTAATAATATTGTAATATTTCCTTGTTTGTGCAGTACCTAAGAAACGACACAAATTCTCGACCGAAAATTGGATATTGCTTACTTTCCGTGAGTATAGACGTAATACATTGTGATGAACACAAATGTATTAACAAGATTATTAAATAACGATATGTTTATGACTTATGTTATGCCGGAATAACACCAAGAAGTAAAGAAAAGTAAGTTATATTTGGACAATGATATGTGCTGTTATTTTTAAAGTTTAGAATTTTAAAAACAATGGTATTTGATGTTTTTATGGAGTATGTCTTGCATAGAATATACTACATTATTAATATGATTGCCCTGGCTGCTTCTTACTACCGGTTCGTACAAAAATATTCGGCAGTCAAGGCGGAAGTGGCCTCGGCATCTTTACCTGTTGCTCCCTTCGCCCACCGAGCGCCCAGTTTTTCGTCTCTTTCGTTCGTACACTATTCCTATAGGTAAAAGTGGATAGGCCTGCTCGTGTCGAGTAAGTTCATGTGGAGTAATATGGAGAATAAAACATAAGGATGTTTGGCCGTTAGTGTGCTCTCATCGTGACCGTGACCGTAGATCTCGCGGGTACTTTCTTTGTCGAAGTTTGTTGCGATAACGAATTGACACTTACGTAAACATTAACTTCGGAAGTTTAGTTACATCATTTTCAATAAATGCAAGATTCTCATTGAAAATATTTGGTTTTTACTATGCTATTTGTTATGATTGTATAGTACCTAAACTCTTTAAAAATATCACGTATTATGATATAAATGTACAACATATACCACGTTTGGAGTAACTATACTATAAGCACATTTTTAATATTGTCAATAATATAGTATTAATTTGCTAGTAGTAGTATAAGGTGCCTCGTTTGGAATGCGACGAGCGGTTGGGGCCAGATCTCAACACATGCGGAAGTGCCCGAAATAAGTTCATTGCGTGAGCATTTAGGTTTGGCTAACAGCTATAGTACATTTATTTATAATGTTTTCCATTTTTTAAATAATAATAGCCAATTAATAATTTTATTTTAAGTAATAAATACCTTTTTATATAGGAGAGGCATATTAAAAATAGCCAAATAAGTCGGACATAACGTAATAAAATTCGTGAGCTTGAAATTAAATTAAATTTATGCAAAAAATTGAAATTAATTGTATTAATAAAGTATAATTTAGTAATAAGGAAAAAAAATGTAAATAGAATAAAGCGGAAATAAGTACAAGCGTGTAAAGGAAATTAACGGGAGGCTGGGTTACCGGAACCAGGAGGGTCGCAGAACTAATCTCTGCTTAACTTCCGGTAATGTCCACGCCACGGAAAAGGAACCGACATTGCGGAAGTTGGACCCTCCTCGGATAGTTGCTGTTACTTTGTATATGTATATATTTGATTTCTGCAATTTAAAGTGATCTATGGGTATCAATTGAGTCTGCTAGAATTTTTGTAAGTATTTATTAATAGGTAAATCGTATTTACCGGCTTGTAGGTAGGAAGAAAATAAATTGATTACTTTTTCACTTTGTAAGGGGTAAACTTGTTTTTGTGTGTCATGCAGATATTTTATTTAACAGAACAGTGATTTCTGAGTGAAATAAAGATTCCCGGAAGTGTCTGTCTATCTGTTCTCGTCCGAGAGTGATTATCTGGATAATTAATGTTTGTCTAAATTTAAAGCATTCTTGTCATATTACATATATCGTCCTCAAAAATGTAAACAGAATTAATTATAAGATATTATTAAAGTAAGATTTAGTAAGTTTATGTTGCAATAATTGCGCCGTGCATTTGTTAAGAAAATATAGTAAACAATTTCTTATTAATAATAATGGGAGCTAAATAAGACAAAAAAACTCGAGCCGTTTACTCATTCACGAGTTAAAAGGCACGCTAATTGAAAACGAACAACTACCAATCACAATAACATTGATTTTGATCGTGTTAGATTATGGCTACCATCAAAATTAAGCAAGTCATATCCAAGTCCATTGTTTCAAACCCGTACGGAGTCAATGCGGCTCGTAACCTTCCATATTATTTTCTAGTAAGATACTGGCACTAAACATAGTCAAATTATGCGTACCTTAACCGCAAAGTCGACTTAAATAACGTTAGGAATATTGATAAAGAAATCCGGCTATAAATATTTATAGATGACTCAATTAATGAAAATTTATCCACCCGTATAATGAAAAACTAGGAAATCTACATAAACTTGGCGGAAGTCTAGACCGGATGCCCGACATTTGAAATTGCAATCGTATGGAAATGCCAGTATTTCCTGTGTGCTGACCCGAATCACGAGGGTTTCTACAAAGCATAACATTAGACGTTTGTGACTTTTTATTCCTTGTTTCGCTAATTTGTTTATTTTCAATTAATAAGAATGGATAAAGTTAAATAATATTAATTTTTATGTTTAATGTTATCAAAAATGTTGTTTATTTTTTTTAAATGTGACTAATATAAGTAAATTGTTTCTTGACTATAGGCACAAAAACAAGAGAAAGAAAAAGGTTAAATTAATTTATGAAATATTGGCAATATAAGCGTACTTTTAAGACGCACTTCCGAATGATTGCCAGTAGACCGCGACCCCAATTTAGCTGTTGTTCTGCCGTTACATAATTTAGCGCCACTCAAAACTAGGCAATGATGTCACACCGAAAAGTTGCGCCACTTTCTGCCTGTGAACTAGCAGCTCGGTAAGCAATACTACGTCGCTGAGCTTGCGAAATGTTGATTAACAACTAAGTAATTTATTGTGAATTGAATAGTGATTGGCTAGTTTTTTACGAGATAATCTTAATTCAGTGGTGCTGTTTATTATATCTTTGACAAAACACTACAGTACTTTGTCTTCGTTACAAGCTGGTGTTGCCCTTTACAGCTTATATATTACACTGTAAGTATTAAAAAAGAACAAGCAAGAATATAGGTAATACAATATGTGATTAAGCAAAAGTCTAAGTCCTGAGCCAGATCCATTATTTTCACCTTATTTCTAAAGCAAAAGGAGAATGAACAATTATTCTTCGATTCTAACGAGTAACCCCCAGCCGAGTTTCTGTGCGTTCGAGTGTCACATGACAAAGCGACCCCTTCGGTGATTTGGGATCAACATGATAAAAAAATCGTGTCGGGAATGCACCCACACTGGGAGAGGGCACATGCTTATTCATCGTATTAGGTAACTTAAAATTGTATATTATCAGTATATTAGTTAGATTTGCCATACGAAGGTATATAATTACATTAAATAAAAAATACCGGCAAATAACTAGCTAAATTAAAATAATAACGAGTAAATACCAATCATTCATATTATTCTCCTTTCTTTGTCATGTCACAGCTGACAATGAGTTGACCTCAATAAAATAACTAAATGCCTGTAAATTAAATAGTTCTGATTTTCAATATATATCATATATTAAGAAAGTAAATTGTTTTAAGTAAATCATTGGTGTCTTTGTGACATTATATGCGCCTCGTAAAAAGTGTATCGTCAAGGGGCTCGCTTGGTATGTCCCAATCGGGCCATGTGCGCGCGCTCCCACGCGTAGCTGACACATGAGTGTGCGCCAGCGCCACAGCGTAATGTACGCTACAACGTCTATGTGTGTGTAACGGAGCTGCTACTTCCTGGTACAATGCGCGAGATGCTTTATTTAAATTCTATCTTTGTGTGCGTACAGTTTATTATTTATATTCATCTACCTCTACACGAATATTATTACATTAACGCCGTGTGTGCGTCAAGTCTTTTTAATCTCCATTGTACTTCCTGATTATGCGTTTGTGTGAGTAAGCCACTTGTTTGAATGTTGGGGCGACTTATCTCGGCGAGGGACATAGTGCAGCGTCCGATTACATTATTAGTCGGATAGGACTGTTTTGTTTATGTTTATAATATCGATATTTCATATATTGTAATAATGTGAAAATATGTAATTGATGACAAATCTTTATGTGTATTATTTTTCTAATTGTTTGCTTGGTAGAAGAAGAGTTATACTCAGTAATTTAAACATACAATTCTATCAGCTTGTTTACATTTTCATTGGCAACAGGAAGTATAAACTCTGTTGTAATGTATCCAACGCATACTGTTCTTGGTATGAAACAATGCCAGTTCCGCTGTTGTTTGCAAAACGGCTGATTTCAGGAAGTGACCGCACTTTGATCGATTCTTTTTATCGTTGAATAAAAATGTCATACATGTTCTCATAAAAAGTTTATTACATTCGAGAAATACTTATCGGCAATAGTACTATTAGCATGATGTATTGTTTCGTTACAAATTTTAAACGATTCTAGTAGCAAAAATTGTTTTTATTTTTTATTTCAATCATACCCATTAGTCGATATCGATGTTATAATTCAGCACTATTTGTAGGAAGCAAGTGGACAGATGCGACTCAAAGCCAGCAGTTTGCACAATTTGGAAGGGTCCAATTGCACTCTCAGAGGGAGACCTATGAATTTTCACTGCTATACCCTCCGTCGTACACATCTGTCGCTATCAACTGTGGATTAGATACAAACGTCATTAATTGATTTTTACGAAAGGGTTAGGGACACTCTTAAATCCGATACACATGTCGTATTAGAAACAAGTTATTAATTTTTGCTAACATCGAAATAGAGTAAAGAAATCTTAAACTATTGTTTTCACTATTACGTGTTTACGAGTGCAGTAATATAAGAATATATAGCAAAGGCCGTCGTAAGCCACGACGTCAGCACTTGTATAATGCAATTAATGCAGTTACGCATGTTTGTGTTCTCGAAGTGACAGCGAGAGTTGCACTTGTATGGATTTTGAAGCTGATTCAGTAAACTTCCTCGATACCAGTAAATTGTGTAACACGCGTTCTGATTGCTAAACTAGTACATAATCGTTACATTATTTTTCAATTGTGTTAAAGGGATACATGTATATATAGAAAGTATTACTAGTAACTAATACTTATCGTTAGTCTTACAAAATGGCAACACTATGGTAAACACAATTTTTTTTTTATTTAATTAGATTTATAAATTCAATTATTATAAGTTTCAAATACAAAATATATTTACATATATTGAATAATTTTTGCGCCTACTATTGTAGTATAGTTTATCTTTTATACCTAAACTTTGTACTTAATAAACCTATAACATGACTGACAATAAAAAACCTAAGATCATAGAATTTTTTGAAACGAATTCCTTATAGGTAGGACGTGTGATGTTCGCCTAGAACATTAAAAAAATATTTTCAGACAGTTTTTCGATGGAATCTCCCATCGGGTATTCTGGTAGTCATGTAAATAATTTTTATTTCAATTAGACACAGATAAGATGAAAAACCATGTAAAAAAACTAACCTAACCTAACGTTTTATTTTATATTGTTTTAGTATCTAATACGTATATAAAATATTCATAAAGTACCAGTTCATATTTTATTTTAAATATGGCTAGGTCAATGCAATGTAAGCGTAGTAAAATTTAGTCTAGAGTTTTAATATTACATACTTAAGTAATTCCAGGTATTAATTTTTTTACACCTGTCTATAGAAAGCCGTGAGAGACAGATCAACCCTACATTATAAGTTACACAGGTGTAAAATCATTTCGAACCACGCCTTACCCTTGCAAGGGCAGGGTTTTTATTTTCTTTTTCGAATTATATAATTAGATTTTATCTCAGACAGAATTGTGTGATAAGTTTTTATATATTAATTAAATAAAAAATATTTTAATATTATGTTATAATCTATTTTTATTACATACTAAAAACATGTTTTATTTTGTATGATTGTAATAAAATTAGGTATTAGGACAGTATACTGGTGCAAAATATCTTTGCTAGCATAACAATTCAATTCCGTATAAAGTAAATAGTTAGTATATTTTGTAACGAAGTTACTCTGTTAAATGCCTGTTATAAGAAAGAAAGAAAGCATATCAACATTTATTATGTCAGAATCAATGCTCGCAATGTTGTATAAACTCGCGGGGCAGTTATTTGGTCTCGTCTTGTCGATTAACCCTGTGACATCGCATTCTCTCTCTTCAACAAACGTAAAAATTGTATAGCTATCTCTTTCATTCTATCGTGGCTTCCTATTCAACACACCCCGCTCGTTGCGCACACGCAATATTAACATCCTTATTATTACAGCAATATTGGTAGTGATGCAACTATTATGTCAGGCTGATTTATTCGGTTAATTTTACAATTATATTGAACCGTGAATTTAATTTATTTTTTTTTATGTTTAATTCATTGTATTGAGTCATGTTTGTTATATATTGAGTCAAAAATGCTAATATACTTTTCATACGGATATTAGATTTAGGTATTTTTATATATAATTATTTTGGTATTTGTGTGAAAACAAATTTTAAAAATAAAACGTTTATCAAAAAGCGAAAAGGAACAATAAATAAGGATTTCCTTTAGATGAAATTACCTAGTTGTTATTTGATATCTATCTATCTTGTCCTCAATTATGCGAGGCGATAGAAACATATTTTACAAACATAAAATATATAATGTGCACATACGGACGCACGTATATATGGTAACCCTAAATTTAACTTTTAATAATGATAAATTTAATAAGAATGTCTAAATGTAAACTCTCGTTATATCGATTACTAATACCTAAATAAAACTCTGTTTTTTATTTAGTAAGCGCAAGATGTTTGTTTTGTTCAATTCAGTGATAAAAAAGTTAACTCGTTTCACTTTTTCGTCATTAATACTGTTCAAGTTACGCGGGAATAGACAAAGCAATTAAATTTAAATTAGGAATGATTAGACGAGACTACTCATTAAGAGTAACGTGATGCAGGCCAATAACATGTGTTTTTTTAAATACTTTAAGTGTCATTTCCGGTTAGTCTCAAAATTTTGTTACTTCATCCAAACAGATCTTTTTAACACTAACTATCATTTGTATTATGGCCTACTTTATAATCACTACAATTTATTAAACATTAATACTGAGTGTTACAAAGGTTATTTATACACGTTAAAGTTATTACAGAAAATAAATAAAAAAGTTCTGCAAAACGAAATGCAGTTATTGCTTACTTAGCAAAATTAACTATCTTTGGTTTAGATCTTATTGACACCAATAATTACATTCTTAAGTTGTTTCTAAAGGGAATGGTTTATTCGGTTTATAATTCGTTGGTAATGAATGTAAAATAATTTAGTAGACTGACTAGCAAATGGGCCACCCGATGCCACCACTGCTTAGATATTCGTGCTGTAAAAAACATTAATCATTCCTCACAAAACCAATGCTGTGCCAAACAAAGGAACAAAATTGTATATCCCTCGCGCCTGTGGAATACACCAATACTAAGTACTGCTGTTATGCGATAGAATATATCGAATGATTTTAGTTACTTAGTTTATTACTATGCAGCCCTAAAAACGGAAGGAAGACAATGTTTATTTACAAAAACAGTTTAATAAAAGATGGAAATTTTAAGATATTACGGAACGTTAAAAAAAACTTAGAAAAGTAGTAAAGTAATTACTTAAAAACTTTTGCTTGTGTAAAGAGTGAAACACATTTTGTCCAGATATGACAAAGAATGACATCGTGAATACATGTCACATCACCCGTAAAACCCCAGCTTTGTCCTAAGTGTGAAAGGGTTCACTCATTAGGAAGATTGCGAGGGCGCGGAGCGATGCGAACATTGTCTATTGCTATACCAACGTTGATACATTGTTCCTGGCTGCCACCTCAATGTTGCTAGTATACATTATACGTTGCTTATACTCAGGAAGTATACATTTTTCCAGCAAAGATATGAGAGTCGGCACAAAGCAAATGCATTCGGGTTAAATAAGAGTCTAACCGGGAAATGGAGGATAAACGCGGCCATTACTGAGATTACACCATATTATATTCATATCTTTAGCGTCTGTATCTGTTTAGCGTATATTTTGAATGATGATTTTCATGTGCTGATTTACATCAACATTATGAAACTTCAATAATATATTTAAGTAAAAATAATATTTAGATTTGAACGTGAACAAGACATTCGTAGACAATGTCGAAATATTGAGCTCCACCGAACAAAAATAAAAAACATGGTAAATATCCCGCAATTTATAACTTTAATAATAAAAATAAACATGTTAATTTAAAATCTTATATTGAATAAATATTGTTTAATTCTTAATAAAGTTGTAATGATATCATCTTAAAATTGAAACTCCTTTGCCTCTCGCTTCTAATACATTAAAATATATTACGTCTATGTTTTATGTAATAAAGTATTCGATTACATTGCTCGTAACGAAATAAGCAAATTATATAAACAAATACCTCCTAAGTGCAGATAGATCGCCTCAGCTATGTTGACCTTTTGTACAGATCCCTAGATAAAAATAGAACCTAAGTGTTTTATTCCGTGAAATGTACCTATCAACAGAGAATTCCGCAATTTTATTCAGACTCGTTTAGCTGTTTAAATTATACAGTGATTGTATAAACAAATTTAGTTTAAAATAAGAAAGATTAACGTTTATGATTTTTATTTTTACTTTACATTCTGCATATATTTGTACGGGTATTTAAAAAATATGCAACTCATCAAAAATATATAGCGTTCGAAGTCTTCGCTCACCTTGCGTTTAATATTTGGCGTACCTACACAAGAATAATGACAAATTGCGTGACAATTTCCGTGGTTTTTGTCGTGTTCCTCATTACGTAAAATTTTGTGACACTGAGCTTGAAACACATGGTTTTATTATTTTAATTACTCTCCGCAAATATTTATTAAAATTTACTTAATTTTATAACGTTTACTAATGTAGTAAATGATGATAATTATTGTTGTTTATACTTAAGTTATTTGCAAATATGTAACTATATGTTTGAATATTATTGTTTTAATATGTTTGTATTAAATTAAAGTGCACATTCAATTCTTAAGAATGTGAGGTATTGTTCTACATACAATATCTGGTTAATGAAAGGATAATAAATACATACATACGAGTTATTCGTTATGATTAATACATAGGTACAAAGTGTGGTCTTTGCCTAAGCGCTGGCGCTTGTGTTGAGACATGGTAAGACGGCATCGAGCAGGAAGTAAAGTAGGAAAACGCTCTAGCGTCATTCAAGGTCGACGACGAGCTCCATCCATCCACTTCGTATGTCATTACACGGTGCGCCTAGCTGACTCGTTATAAGTAAAACCATTGTTTCAGCAAACATTAATATACATTAATAATTACTTCGTGACTTTTCATTGATTTTATATTACTTAAGAATTATTTTTATAAATTTAATTATTTAAAAGTTTGAATATGTTACCACAAAACAGTTAGTGAGTATTGATCTTTTTCTTTATCTATTATTTGATGAATCAGTTCCAAGAAGCATTCGCTTTGTATAAGTCTCGCAGTAGTGGGTGTATTTTTTGCTTTAATCAATTACAACGGCCAGCCCACTTATAAACTTCTGCAATGTATACCTACTTTGCATTGGGTACACTGATCTTTCATGGATATTTCGACTATTGATAAAGCTCTTCTCATAATAAGTGTGCAATCCGCACGCTGATTCTATTGAGTGCAGGTAACGTTTGTGGAGTACAATAGAATGAATTTCATTCGGGCTAAAATATTAACTTTCACACAAAGGGAAACATTATATATCCAGTATGGAGTTCTTCACTTCCGAACAATAGATTGAATGGGAAACGAAGTGGTAAACAGTGGTTCCTTTACAGACTCAGCCTCAGTGCGAGGTGGCCATTGTGCTTTGTACCCGTAGCGCTACGAGACGCACTTTTTGAGCTCCCAGCTATTTGTGGAGGGAATGCACTTTTCATAAAGAACATACGCATTCTGTATATTTAGTATGATATATCGTAACAGATAATCATATCTCAGAATCAAAAAGCTATAAATAACTTAAGTTCTGAACACCATTTAAACAATTTACCTCGAGTCAATGAAGTAACTATTTGAAGTTTTTTTTTTAATATCGTAAATAAAACTTTTAATTCAACAGTAAAAAATTAACTGCCAGCGTAATAAATTTTAATTATTGATATTATTGCTAATATTTAAAATAATATGTATAATGCACGATATTTAAGAAAATTAAAATTAATATAAATCAATAATCTTCGTAAATATATTATGTTATAATTTTTTTACCTTATAATAATAAGAAGGCTTAATATTACTTATGCTACTTCATTATTAAACCTTCGTAGAAAAGTACTAAATAAGATTTAATAGGATAGAATCATTCACATTTACGAACCACGAAAAGAGGAAATAAAAGGTTCAAGTACTTCATTATATTGTAACACAAAAGCTTACCAATGAAATGGTGCCTCGGAGTTCTTGCGCACATTGTCATCTATGTGCTTCGCGCCGGCGCTACTTTTATGTGAAATGTAAAGAGGCTTAAAATAGCCTTTTCAAAAGCTAAATCCTAGGCATTATTCCGTTTCTTATGCTTATTTTAAAGGTTTGAAAACATTGTTATCGTTATGTATTATTAGAAAATATCGCATTTTACAGTTAAAGAAGTCATGTTATTGTATGATTTTCATTTTTATCATGATCCATATTTTTACATTACGTATTCAGTGTTTTAGGGTTGCTATAGTACCTATTACTATTTTAGTAGAAATAGATCTTACGTTATGTGCAATGTATTTAGTTAAAAATATTCTAAGAGTTAATAATAACAGTTACCCAATCAGATCCACGCTCATTTCATCATGCTCATCTTTATGGGTCTACTTTTGCCGACATATTGTCTGCTCGCTTCACCTCATCCCAAAGGATTCGTGATCGTTATAATTCCGGAGAACATTTCCATAAAAATCATTCTCGATCGTTATCTTGTGAACAGGTCGGATTCTTTTTTTTTCCAAGTGCATCATTTATTATCTTTAAGGGTACAAAAAAACGAGGGTCTAAAACGCCGCGTAGTCCCTTCTAAGAATATTCTTCGGATTTGTTTGACAATCGTCCGTGAGATATAGAGCGGCTAGTTGACAGCGTAGTTCGACGAATCCGGACGTCCACTTTAGTTTGCACCAAAGCGGGAACAAAGACGTGTAAAATCACAATATCATTGATTATTCATAAAGTTATCACAACTGGCGCTAAGTAAGATTGTGCGAACTGATAGCGTTAGAAACATTTCTTCAAATCTGTTACAAATAAGATACCAGTTATAGATAAGAATCATTTTTAAACAGATAAGTTGTGGTTATAATTAAAATCAATTTATTTTTTAGTATTCATTACCACTTCGTAAAAAAAGAATGTTAAAGCCTTATCTAAAGTGTGTTCTGTTTTATAATACATAGCTGTCCCCTTATCTTTATACTACTAGTATTATCGTTCACATTAAAAAGTATTATGTTGACAACAATAGTATTTGGTATCCCGTACGTAACTGTGCTTTATCTCGGATTATTTCTTTCACAATTTTATCGTGAAATTAATAAAAGGATTTTAAGTAGAGCCTTTGCTCTGCGCCTGCTTATGCTGTATTTTAGTTTGATGAAGGCTTTGATAATGTGATGGTTCATGGCGCTTCAAAGGTTTACTGTCATCTTTGTGCAATTTCCCACAGGGTATCAAAAGTAAATACCTTCTTTTGAAACAAGACACAATGGCGGGGCAAGAGTCAGGTAAAGCGCCTCACGCTGCGGGAGTCCGTTGCAGAAGTTTTATATTTCCGCTTCTTTGTCATGTCTGTAACCAATTAATAATTTCCCTAGCTGACCGAAGTCATTGTCGCGTCACCTCCCCGGCTCTTCGCTCCATGCTGTCTGTGACGATTGACTCGAGCGATTGTTCATTTTTATGGACTCCTATTCGCTTTATTTTTGAATGACGTGCAAGTTTATTGATTACCTGCACTCTTAATAATAAGTCTATTTAATTACGGGCCTTTGCTTGTGTAAAGTTAGTTGATATTCTTTTGTTATTTATATTTTTTTGCGTCTTTTTTTTCTATTAAGACATTAAGACAACGATTTCCTCATTAAGGATAAAGTAAGAAAAACTCAATACTTATGTATGTACGTTCACAAATGTATAAATATTTATGTACTAATAGCATCTTTTGTCTTTTTTGTTCATCTGATTGTCCGCGTGTTGAGGCGTCTCGGTATTTCCTGTTCGCAAAATTAAATTCAAATATATGCATACTTTTTGTCGACCAGTTTACGACCAAGAGAATGTCGGCTCGGTAAAACGTGTGTGTAAACATACTGGTTTTCTGGTTATTAATAATATTTAACAAAACTGCCATTTAAAAGATGGCAATTAAAATAATAATACCGATACTAAATTATATGTTCGTCTTAATGTTACATATTTAATTTTGTTGAACAAATCATGTATATACTCGTAAAGAGCCAGACAGCCGAAGACGTCACTGTACAAATACAAACATAAAAGAGTACACGAGACACGTTGGTATGTAAAAGTCTGCCAAATAGCCATGTGGACTGCTGCTCCACACATCAGCTATCAAAGCGTGGGCGAACTTCCTGGCGCGACAATACGCCGACACGCCCGATGGCGACTTGTTCTGCTGTTCCGAAAGTAATCTGATAAAGCGCGGGTAACAATTCGCATTAACGCTTCCGTAAAATATTCAAAATAACTATATTTAGTTCCCGATTTTGTAATACGATTAATTTTAAAATAGTAATTCAAATGTTGGCACCGTCTATTAAAGATTGTTATATATAGCACCCTGCATTACATGAATATAAAGGATACAGTAAGATGAAATCCCTCTTATGTAAACAGTTAAATTTGCTATGTATCATATCAGATCGTAATGGATTAGGAGCATAGTGATATTATTACGTAAAATAATATATAGCTCTATCTTTAATAAAGAGGTAGGATTAACAACATATGGAGTTATATGGATTTAAAATATAAAATATATTTTTATTATTGAAAAAGAAAATATATGTATATATTCCAAGCTTAGAGGCTTAAGATTAAAATAATTTGTAAACATATAAAAAAACAGGTACGTTTTTACACTTTGCTATCGCATTTTGGCGACACCAAATGCGAACGCTTGCCTTATAATATATACTTATTTAAAAGAAATACAGAAAAAAATCACCAAATGTTTTCCTTCTGTAGGAAATAATATAAACATATTAATTTTAGCGAATTATTTGACACCGAAATAGAGTTGAAGGTTTATCTTACAAAGCATAAAGTCGCAATTATCAAGTATTAATTACAATTACCAATTTATTTAAATTATTCACAGATAAAACGATATCTCTTCCGTTTCAATTTCCTAAAGTCATTATGATATGTGAGCGTATAAACAATTTATGTAATCCGCGTAATCACGTGTACGATATCCCGTTCGTCAGTGCAGACAAAATTAGTTGTTATCACTACCGAGAAATGTGACTTATGGATTATGATTTTTACTGCAAGATATTGTTTTGTATAAAAATAATATAAAACGTAAGTTACCGTAACGTAGGTATCAATCAGTACAGTCAGTACATAGTTGCCTAGGCATTTTGGTATGATTTTTATGCATTAATACATCTTAATCGTTTTTTTTAATTTATTTTAAGAGCTTAGTCACCAATATTAATCAACTTTAGTTGGGATGATATACCATTGCTACATATGTATATATTTCTAGTATCAAAAGAACGTTTTCATTTCTAAATCAAAGACAGCTTTATTATAATGATATATATGTAATTATTTTGTATCTAATGACACGTTATTGTAATAAATCGTTATTTATCCATTCCGTGTTGTTTGTTGTTGACTTTGTACGAGCTCGTTTGGATAGGTAACTAACTACAGCTAATTAATTAAATATTCCACCGATACTGTGTTACAGCGTGCAAGGTGAGTGAGCCAGTGTAGTGATTGGCATAGGGATACAATATTGTTGCTAGTATTAGTTAATATATTTCCTATTGGGAATACTTATAGGTGTCTAATAGTTGGATGGCCAATTGCTATTCTTTATTTCATAAAGGGAATTTTATGCTTCTTATAACACTCTCATTAGCCAGACAGTTGATCATAAATAGTTATTCTCAGGACATACATCTCTAGATTTAACATTTTATTATTTGTAATGTTACCATTATTTGATTACAGTATATTTCCTACAATAAATGTATGTAATTACCCGTTCCACTCACCCAGATAGATCAGGGACTGTGCATGACCGCGACTTCACGGAATGCTACCCGTCTTCCAGCCCGATAGATAAGTGTCACCACGCCTTAACGGGCCGACTTGCACTCTACTTGTACTTTTAATTACTGTACCCAGTATTGTTATAAATTATACCGTTTATTCATGTCATTTTCTACATTTGCGGCACTTACAGATGTTTGCTCTAGACAGGAGCGTATCAAATGTGTCTTTAACGCGTCTCGATCGAAAGACACATCAACCGCAAAGCACAAGTATTACACTTTTACTTTAAATTATGAAATTTGATGAGTGACTTGTAAAGGATTATTTTTTAAATTATGTTATATAGAACTATAACTTCGGACATTATGTAGGATTAAGTTAGAAGTAAAGTAAGCAGAACATAATGAGCAAACTTTTAATGCCTTCCCTCTGTCACCATTTCATATAGCACGGTGTGAAACACGACTTGAGTGACAGTTAGCGTTTTTCTCAGCGTTTAGTACGTTGCATCGGATCCGGGTCAGCGCGTCACGTAACGGGCTCGCTGATAACGGGAGGCCTAGGTCGTAGCGGGATGAGCTACGCGGAAGTGGGATTGCGGACGACTAAAGCTTGGCCCTCAAAGCTGTTCGCCGACATTTCTTAAGACTAATCGTTGATTAATTCTCGGAATCGTGAGCTTACTTAGTTGCGACTAAAGTGCCGTTGTTTATGTTATTGATATTATTTAAGAGGAAAGTTGTTGTTTACTATTTATTGATACAAGTAAATGCAATGATATGACCCTGATTGTCGTCCAATAATATACATAGTATGTATTTAAGTCATTTACTGTAATAAATAAAGAGTGAGTAAATCGAGTATTTAATTGGAATATCAAACGTTTAACACTGTTTATTTTGACATAAATGTATAACTAAATTAGAGAACAAAGTGGGAAATAATTTCCCCTGGAATGATTAACATAAATTTAAATTAGTAGTAATAATATACGTGAAGGAAGAAGCCTGAATTTGTCTTCGTTAATTTTTTATCACGACAGTCACCAATTTTCATATCAATTATGAGTTAAGAGTTTTTGGTAAAAAACTAAGAACTCATTTAAATAATTTCAACCATACAAACAATTTTCAAAAACACGGTAACATTTATATTACAAATATTTTGTTATTTATCAATCCAACACCCAAACCAGTTACGAATTTTCAATTTATTCAACTCATAAGCAGAATTCTTGTACTCTACAAATGTTATTCCGTCAGATTAAATTTAGCACCGGCTTAGTATCAAAATATTATTTTAATAAGCCTTAAATATAAATAATAGTGCATTATGAAAAACAAAACTGCCGTTAATTTTTCACACAGTTGCTGTGACTATACCGTAATAGATTGTCTGACTTTTCTGAAGACATTTCTGGAAGTTGTTTGAAAGAAATGTAAATCACATTTCTATACAACAATGTAATTATACAAGAACATAAACTTCTCTTGTGTTATGTCAATGGTCTAAATTTAAAACATGTGAAAAAGCAGAGCTATTTTTATCTTATAAATACGACTATAAAACTAATGTACCTACTGTGTGTATAATCTAGACCAAGATGTTATTTTGTACAGAGATTCATAAGGAGGAAAACTGTTAAGAGAAGATTTTTCAAACTCCTAGTTTTGTATGGAAATTTCTAATGTTGAAAATAAATAACATCGTGAGGAAACCTGCATGTGTCTAATTTCATCGAAATTCTGCCACTTGTGCATTCCACCAAGCCGCATTGGAACAGCGTGGTGGAATATGTTGCAAACCCTCTCCTTAATGAAAGAGGAGACCTTATGCAGTGGGAGATTTACAGGCTGTTACTTATAATTATGGTGTAGGTAAAATGGTAATGCGCTTTCGAAAATTCAGTCGTTTAATTCGGTAATATCATTGTATATGCTAGAAATATACAAATCGGTGTTTAGATTTCTCTATATCAGTAATTCTTTACATAATCTTAAGAAGCTCTATATTTGTTGATGGGTGAAATTATTTAAACACTGAAGTTGTGTTTGTGTTTAATATTCTACTTAAATTATGTATGTATTTGTAAAACTAGTGAACTAGGTTAAGGATTTTCAATTTATAAATAAATCACATACAACAATATTTTATAATGTATAGTTACAAATTAAAGAAAAAAAACTATATTTTTTAGATTTCAGCAAAATGAGAATATAGGAATATCAATATTTATATAACGTACCATACAAACAGAATCTTAAAAAAAGAGATATTTTCAATGATTAAAACAGCAATTGAGTTGAGAGTTTAGACCTGCTATTTAAATGGTCATAATGAAACGGTTTATAGTAGCTGTGAGGCGATGTGGCGAGGCACCGCCGGCGCGACGGGCTAAAGAAAGCAAGTTCACTGCCACGGCCGGTGCGACAACCTTGCCGCTACCTTCGCCTCTATCACTATTAACATTAATCTAGTGCCAAATGACATTCATACTTATGCATGCGCTGGGCTCTCGAAAAGAGATTTGAATTATATTTTGCATAAATTCGAGTCGGACGCAATGCGTTATGCTAGAAATATTAACGTATTAATTGTAGCCGTTAAATCAATTATTGAATTGATAAAATTAAGTTGGAATCGGATCGAGATCTATTTTGATTGTTATCGAATCAGAAATTAAATTGGGATACATTTCTATAGTTTATCTTACCAGAGTCCAGAATTATTTTTACATTAGATTCTCAAGCTCTGGCAACGAGTGAGTGTAATTTGCATGTGTTATCGTACAAAGAATTACTAATCTTGTACTGTATAATTCTAAACTTTGCCCCGCCTATCCTGCGTCATGCGCGTAGACTAGACACGTGATAAAAGGTAAAAAGTTGTTTTATCTAAAAATATATGAATCTGGTCGAGAATACGATCAGCGTGTATTAGCGAGTTTGAATTCAAAGTGAGATCACCTCGTAAGTATGTGAAAGAGTCTTAATATCGTATTGTATTGAGTTATTATTATCGCCTACTATAACATATATATTTTAAAACAATTTTTCAAATGAATGCCTTATGTGTAAAAAAATAATATTCCTTATGTATTTTTCTTTATACTTACCTAATTCATATTTGTATCCATAATCCATATATAAACATAATAACTAAGCGAATAATACATTAAGATGTTATGTTACCCGTATAATTGTGTAAAAGTTATTCAAATAAATACTTAGAAATCTCAAATTATCAATAATTTTTATTTGCTATGTGTACAATTTATATTATTTAATATCAATGATGCTTAATTATTAGTATACAGTTATTATTACGGTAAAAATATTAGAAATAAAAAATTGAATATTTAATCCTTTTGAAAGATTATTTATTTACGTCTTTCTTTAATATGTTCCTTTCGAAGACATGTTTATTACAACCTTAAACATTACAAGATTTATTTTACAATCTTGTTTTTCCTTAGTAATTAATAGTAGGTAACAAATCGGTAATGTGTGTCTGTGAAACTCACAGACTTGGACATTTCAAATCAACAACGAAACCTTGAGTTTATGCCAGACAGTGAATTCCAAACCGTTTCGATTCGTGGATAGCTATGTATTGCGTAAAAAGCTGAATCACGGAACAGAAATGTTATGAGCAAGCCAGAATCTACTGCCATCATATGTGAATCAGCATGACCGGAAACTTCGCCATGTTGGCTCACCGCCGCCATGTTTATCGCGTTCCGGAAGTTGCGCGCGCGCCGACCGTCTTTAGACATCATTTCCACAAGTCAAGCGGGACACGAGTCGGAAATATACAGCGGTTATTTTGGGTACCGACGTTTTTCCGCATCGTGTAGACATCGGCGGAGTTAATCATATATTTGACGACGGTATCCATTTTATTTATAGAGAAAACTGCTCCGAATATATTTAGAAACACGTTATTTTGTCTGAGCTGTTGTTGGTGGCAGTATATGCGTAAGTCTTGAGCGTGAATAATTCTGTTTTCCGATACGTAAATTGGTATCGTTAGAAGTTTAATAATAATCGAGTTTATTGGACTGACTAATTTCGTTACAACACTGTTTATAGGATAAAAAAATTAAGTATTTTTAACCAAATAATATCACGACAATTGCTGCAACCCAATTAAGTAACCTAAGGCTATATTAATATTCTTATATTAATATAGCCATCTTATATAAATACGTTAATCCGATTAAGTATTCTTTCAAAAAATACATAAGACTGGTTACGCTTCTTGTTGTAGTTGTAGAATTATCCGAAAACACTGAGTCAATCGACGAGACAACATTTATACTATGGCAAAAATTAATAGCTACACTCTTATTATTTACAAACTTTGCATTCAATACCGATAAGGTAACAACTTCCGATTGTGTTAACATGACTGTATTGAATACGTGTGCTGGTATCAAACAATAACAGTGAGTACGAATTTGTCGCTCCATAGATCGATGCTAATTACATTTTTGATAGTGTATTGATAGTTATATAATATATAGAGACAACATTAAGCGGACAGATGTAGCATATTTAAATAAATTATAGTACTAAGTTAGTCCAGTGGCTCAAAAATGTCAATCATAAACAAAGGTCGCAGGTTCACATTCGGACAAGCTGCACTGTGTTTTTATGTGCATAATTTATATTTATAATTCATCTCGTGTTCAATGAAGGGAAACATGGTTGGGAAACCTGCCTGAATAAGTTGAAATTCGAACCACCAGACTATCCTCTTCCCAAAAAAAGGAGAATCCTTCATACAATTGAGGGAAAATAACAGGCTGTTAATTTTACTGAGTTAAGTTTATTTTAAACTTATGTTATACATCAAAAACTACTCCAGTTTGATGTTTAGATTCGATATGTCATTTTATACATGATATGATTAACGTTTGAGTGGTACGCGGTGCGCGAGCGCACGGAGGTTGTGAAGGAATGTGGTCTGACTGGAGCGGGATGGGGCGGGAGGTTGAGGGACAAAGGCTCTGGAACTGGTTTCGCTTCCTGTACGTGTCGGATGTCCTGCGGCTTCCTGCCCTTACCCCGCCCACCGCCAGCCACGCAACGGGTTAAGAAACTGCAGGGCTGCAAACTATATAGTCTTCTTATTTCAGATAAATAATTTTCAGTTTCATCTTTATGTTATATGTCATCATACGCTCGTTATAAAAATACATTTTATGTGGAATATATACAATCGTGGAAGGCGATTGAGGTACTAAAATCATTCGTATTTACAATAAGAAGAAACAGCACGGATAATAAAATATGGAAGCTTGTAGCATTGCAAGTGTACTGATTAAGGTCATGAATTTATAAAATGTTAGAAATAAATCTTTTCCGTAGTTAATTCCTACTTCTGTACCTACTTATAAATAAAGATATTATTAATTAAGAAAAATATTGTAAAGAAATTCAATCAACATTTATAACCATTTAAAAAACATTAAAGCTATAGGTTACCTTAATGTTATATATTAGGTTAATGAGACTAGTTGTTAAGAGCTCAGAAATGAGGAAACATTTTGATACTATTCCAGTTTCATGTCATTATTATAATATTGTTTTATATCTCGAGAGCTATTGGTCAGTACAACAGTATACGTAATTTTATATCAGTAATGGTTGCTTTTCAGCAGAATTGACACTGAAACTTAATCAGTCAAACATAGTCAATGATAAGACGTCAATCGTTTTCAATACATTGAGTTGCCATACATTTATCCGCTTTCGCAATGTCGACTTTTGTAATTACAAAAGTCCTATCATACAATTTTCGAAATATCAGTGATACTCGTAACTAATCACTACGTCTATGAACGGATACATCATAATAGTTTATAAGGTATAAATTAAACTGAGATTTTGATACAGTTTTGTCAGCCCTGAACCTCAGAGGCAGGACACGCACGATTGAGGACAGTCTCTTTGTTTTTATTGCGCTGTGGTCACTGTAATATAACACCAGAGCTGTCTCCGGGATTATCTGGTATATAGTGAATTACTCTACTGTGATATCTTAACTCGATACTTCGCTATTGTAATTCGTTGCTATGTATTATGTATATTTCATTTATTTATATTTAATGCAAATTCTGTAAATAATAGATCATGTCTTAGGTATGTTAAAGAAAAGTTTGCCAGTTATTTCAGAAAAAGAGTCTGTAGAGTTGCTAGAATATATAATAATATATTATAAAATGATGGCACGCAACAAATATTTAAATTAAATTTAACTATACTTAACGTAATATACATAAAAATTAACCCGCACCCTCAATTAAAACAATAGTTACTCTTAATATATAACGTAGTTAAATTCGTAGTATTTTCTTAAATTAACAGGAATAAACTAAATGTTAAGCTTCCACTGGCTTGGAGCTTAAATTCTTTTGAGAAAAATCGGCAAGCATTTCGGTAGTTACTTTCTCTCATCTGATAAAAATATAAATAAGTATCGAATAAAAAAATCTACTAAAATCAATGAATACTACACTCCACGCTTTTTGTTATGTACACATTTTTTTTATATTTAATTCCAATTGTCTAAAAATTATTTAGTATATACTTGGTATATCAAAATATAATAACTTGTGTTAAACATTGAAGTTGCAATAATATTTATTTTTGTTGTGTCTTTCAGAACGAAATTATTATATTAGACAAATATTTATATTTTTTGTTACTCAAATTCGATATATATTATATGACTTTGATCCTATTTATTTTATAAGGTTTAGACTTCATTTTTGTCAAATAAATAACTTCTTTTGTTTGAATAATATAATCATTTTTTTATACAAATGTGCCAGTTTATTGCCTGACTGCTAAAAAGGTTAGAAGCTTATTCCACTATGCTGCGCATTAGTGGATTTACAAGCAGACTGAGTGTTCTTGAGCCTATGGCGGAAGATTTGAGGGGTGGCAAAATTGGAGACATTTTTTGTCGACAAAGAAAAACAAGACAGCATGAATAAAATTCATAATTGAAGAAAGGAGGCTTCGAGTAATTTAAAGAGTATTTTTTATTTCATAAATAAATAAGGAATTGAATTACTGACAATTGTGGAAGTAAGATATAACCTAGCTTATACTTTAGAAATATGGCGGACGATATAGTGGAATATTAACGATCATGCAGATTTCCTCAGGATGTTTTCCTTCCGAACAAAAGATTAATTATAAACATTACACTTAAAATGCAATGGTGAAACCATTGCAAAAATAGCGATCTCGGTTAAGATCCGCGTAAAGACTACATAATATATTAATAGGTATGCTAGAGATGCTATTCATATAGATTAATTTATCGATAAAATACGTTTCACAGATTTTTATTAATAGCATTTTAACTTAAGAATTATGTACTTCCTCTATGTAAAATTAATACGAACATGAAGCTCGAACCTCCTTGCGATAACAGCATTACGTGTTCGTAGAATGCAGCCGCCATTGTTGATACTATGGAAGGAATTTGTAAATAAATAAAGATTAACTCACTTACAGCAATAATTGTTTCATAATAAATTATAATTTATTGATTTTGTAATCTCAACTTGTTCGTGTTGCACGTGCATTGCATTTTTGCAAATGTAGTAAAATCTTCTTGGATAAACTGTTATGTAAGTGTCATTTAACACTAAGATCAATCAATTGTTATTAAGAAAAACATGTAAATTTGACACGGCAAATTTGACTCTATAGAATACGCAAATTTATTTATCTTTATATCGTTGCCAAAGCAAAAGTCAACTAACAATAATTTCCTTGTTTTACATTTGTATTTTTCATTTTTATGTATAAAAAATAAGATAACAGAAATTAATGTTAATATGTATTTTTATTATTTGGAAAAATAAACATAAGAACACAGATACGAGAAACGTATACATATAATATTACAATACACACAATAGACGGCATACGTGTAGCATGAGTAATGTTTAAAAATATATACGCTGTAGCATCCGTTTCCTCGATTTTAAGTCTCCACGCACCGGTAACAATCCACTGAAACAATGCCAAACATTTCCTTATCGTCACTTAGTTTCCATATACAAGGCCTATGCCAAGGTCTCTGCTTTCTAGAGACAGGAACGGGCTTAGATGTTAAACTTAATAACAATCCTAGCAACTACGTTTTAAGTTACAACGCAATCAAGAATTAATTATAATTTAGACCTACATATATTGTAATACTTTTTCACCATAGGCCGAAATTAAATATAATGATAAATCTTCTTATGTAATATGTTAAGATAAGACAACGTTATATAATAGTATAAATACTCGGAACTGGTGTGCGTCATCAGTTTATCATATTATACATCGGTTTTCTACAATAGAAAAAATATATATAAATTAAACTAAATTTGTTCATTTTACGAAAGAAAAATTCTTATCAATTTAATCTCAACATTACTATACTGACTTATTCGAAAATATTATTATAGGAAAAACACTTATAAAGCATTTCTAGTTTATTTTAAATAATATTTTATAATTCAAAATAATTTAATTCCTTTGGGATAAGGAAAAGTAGCAAACAAAATTCGATTAGAGTTAATCTACGATTGCATCATGAAGTTTAGAAAAAACTGCAGGCCGATTAAATGAATGGAATGAAGCCGGACATAGTGGTTCACACAATTAACAGCACTTCGCAACTATTTTATTATTACGAGTTATTTGTTACGACTCATCTTAAGCTTCCTTAAGAGACAGGATACAAACTGGGTCTCAATAACAGAAACCAGTTTATTTCCCGGACTTAGCTTGCACAGATACAGTATCAACTTTTTTATTGCTAGTGTTGTTAGTTTTATGCGTCATCATTTTTTTATACTCACATATTTAAATTATACATTGAGTGTATTTGATAATTTAAAAATTATATAATATAATTACTGATTTGATAAACATTGAAAGTTCGACAGTGACAATGTAAAATTGTATATTTTATTTAATTTAATTTACTTAATTCTTAAAAAATAAGTCAGTTTCAATTTTTTTTTTCAAAATTCTGAAATGTTATCAATCAATATGCTTGAAAAAAATATCAACAAATTAGCGCATATATCTATATTCTTAAGATAAGTTTTCGTTTGGTATAACGAATTGTAATGTGTGATCAGTTGGGTTCAGTGTTATTGATTTCACAAGAGCCACGTGAAATGTACCTGTGACTCAGAAATTGGTGTGAAGTGAGGTTGTTTAAACGGAACTTAGGTAACATATAAACAGTACAACGTATAATGTCTTTATCACTTTTTTTATTCCTATATTTGTATCTAGCAACTTTGTACTCTCTTTTACTGGAAATACCTTTTTAAATTTAGCGTTAATGTTTAATTTTACCTTCGTGGTATTTTTAATCATATCCCCGGTTGTAATTAATACTTAATTTAGTTTTCTTTAAATCTAATGATAAATGAAATCTAATTAATACACAAATTCTCTCGGTACAATCAGTATACATAGAATCAGTTAAGCAGTCTGTTTTAATAATTTCATCAAATTAATAATTCTATTTATTTAATAATCTGTACATCTATCATGTGTGTGTGTATATAATATATGTGTGGGAGATAATAAATAAGTATAGTATATTTGTATTCCGAAAAGACTGACAATTGAACAATATTGTTTTCTGATTAACGTATTAAATATTTTTTTAAATATTACATTGTAATCTATTAAAGCATTTTAAGTCCAAGGAATAATTAAAGACGAAGTGACAGTCACTGATTAATTTTTCAAACCTAAATAAATATTATGATATCCATACATTAGTAAAACATTTAAAACAGGAAAGACGGCAATTTGACAACCGGATTAATAGTTGTTATGTTAAAACGAGTAAAAACAAAATAAATCTCCCTGTAATATTAGTACTAAACATCAAAATTGTCGAGCAAAGTATTTCCTTCACCTGTTTATTATAATGTACAGTAAGTACTGTACGTATAGCCAATGTTAGTGCAAAAGAGAACAACATAAGTGTAGTTCAACTTGGTCGTAACTTTTTTTGGTAAATATAATTATCACTCCCTTTCCGTATTGTTTAAGTGCTTATTTTTTAATTGAATTTTTGCAATGTTTTATGTTATTTTTTACGCTTTGTAAACAAACGTATTAAGGTTCGAACACGTCTCCAAATTGGAAGCAAAGCGAAAGTGAAGTCGGAATCACCTGTTAGACTACGGCTACACCTGTGAGTGTGTAGTCCTATTTACTATGTCAGCTAACAATAATGTACTTATAAATAAAGAGGTTTCGTTATAGTCATATCGTGTTATCGCATATGATTAGACGTGACTTATATTTGAAAGCTATGAACTTCAAATTATTAAACTATACACATTCGAATATCAATAATGTATGTAAAGGAATATGAATTTTTGTCCAGCGATGGTTTGCCCGTTCACATATGGTAAGGAAATTATTATTTATACACCTTCCATAATATTTCGGAAGAAGTTAATTTTAACGTCTATCGGATGTAGAGTCGTGAAATCTTACGCTAAATAAGTTTTTGTGACTCATTTTGTATAGAAAGATAAGTTAAATTCGGAACCTCTATTTAATTCTACAATTTTATATATGATATAACACAAACAAACCTTGTGCTTGTAATTATCTCTTAGACAAATCATACGTTTTTGAGGATACTGCGACCTCTTAAATATGTATATAGATATCAATAAAATGTACTTTATCTAATATAATACAAAACAAATACATATCTTGTATTCCAGCAATAATCTCACAAATATTTAATACGACATAGCTGTTCGATTCGAATCGGTTGGACTAGTTTAGCATGAAAAAAGTTGTATTTTGTTATTATTCAACAAATTTGATTATTTTTAAAAGAGAGTATGAAACGATGTCAAATTATAGTACTTATTAGTTACTTTTGCATCCTCTTTTTCGTTGTAATCTAAAGATAAAACAATCAAGGAAATGGAATATACGATATCAATAAAATTTTCGATACGCTATCTCAAGCATAAAAAATGCTCTAGACGTGTGTGTCATAAATTTCTTTTCATTTTATTTTTGTTTACATTTCGTAAATTTAAATCTGCCTCACAATGGCAGACGTGCAAATAGGCCATCTGACGGGTCAATGCGTCGGCAACCATGGGAACTAAGATTATAATATATTCTATATCGTGTCTGTAATTACACAGGCTCACTCACACTACGAAGATAAACATAACAATACAAAGTAAAGCGTTGTATGTTTCGTGGTAGTATAATAGATGAGTAGAGAATAGATGTTAACTAATATGAGATGCATTATCAAAAAATCAAATCAAAAATTACTAATAAATTTTAAAAATATTCACTTTTCTACTTGACGAATCTCTTCAACGACAGTTTCTAAAATATAAAATAATTGTACCGCAATATACGAAACTAATTTACACATTATAAGATGGAATATTAAAAAACAATACCTACTAAAATGGTTTAAAATGGTATTGTATCGAAAACGATATTTGCAAAAAATAATCTTTTAATACGATAAGAATTATCTTCGTTTTCAAGATTATCGACATCCTGTATACGTGAACGGAAGTCGTCAATAATTTGATATCTTAAGACTAAAGATATTACATTATTGGTCCTTATGAAATTGGTCACGCGCTTTGAATATAGAAATCAGGGGCGTCGACTGCGGCACGCGATACTAATGTCGCTCTCTTCTGCCCTGAGACTAAAACAATGTGATTTCTAAGTTGCTAATAAAGAAAGAAAAAAACCTGTGATCGTGCTAAGGAATGTTTATCATACGCATTTTATAAATCCTTAAACAATCTCTTTTAGGCAAAGGATTTCTAGTGACAGTGTTTGATTCAGGCTTGAACACCGCTCCTCCAAAAGTATACGAACTGTTTTGTGACAAATCTTCTAGTGAAATAAATAAATGCAAGAATTACATTAACTAAAGCAAAATTAATAACATTTGCTTAAATACAGTAATACTATAATATATTTACTTTTATTATTAGCAAACATTCCAAAAGAAAAAAGAAATATCATATGTGTAATTTTCCATAATACATTTTAATATTCCATAATAATTTCAATTATGAACTCTGTTATGAAATAACAAAAGATTTTCAAAAAAAAAAAAATTCTATTGTAGCAGGTCATTTTGTCTCTTTCTAGGATGTCTTAACTTATTTAATTTATCTGCAATTCTTATCCAATTGAAACCAAACCTGCACGAATCATGACAAAAGGTTCGTATGTTAATTACGTATGTACAATAAATTATATTGTATAATAATTTTGTATCTAATTAAGTTATCGTTACAAATTTTCCCCGTGAGTAAAACAAATTATTTATGTGTGTTAATAATAAAACTGATAATGAGCACTTCCACAAACAGGACGATATGTCGATCATCCAGGCCGCTGTCAGCGCTGATAAGCGTTATCTTCGTACGCGACCAGCTGTCCCGGAAATTGTTGCGAGCGCTTGACGTCACTGCACTTTGCGATTTAAATGCTATCATATAGGAATTATAGACTTTTCCCATTAGCTCATTAGAAGACTTATGAATGTGTAATGAGTAATATAAATCGTGTATGGTGTAACTTTATTTTTCCGTATTTTAAATCATGTGATATTGATATTTTAAATTATATGATATTCTTTAGCTTAGATTATTTACCTAAGATGATGAAATATAAATAGAACTTTGTGCTTCAAGGAAATAATGTAGTAATGTTAGTAATTTATTTAAGAACAGTTCAACACAATATCAAGAATATATAAGAATAGTTGTAAAGGATTTTTAATAATACTTTGTATATTCTATCATCCGCAATATATTTATAAATAAATCAAAGGCGAGTAAATGGACTAGTTGGTAAGCCCACATACCAACTCATAGAAGTCGACACTAAGAAATATTTCATTACTTAACCTCACAGCGAATGCGTTACTAACCACGGGTCCTTCGCAAGTCCCTCGAGCCTGTAATAACACTAGTGCACTCAGACTTCAAACTGAAACACAACAATGCAGTCTTTTTGTTTGGCGGCGCAATAATTGATGAGTAGGTGGTATCTACTCAGACGGGTTTGCAAAATGTCCTACGAGTAAGATTATATTATTAGAATATGATTATATTTACAAATTAACTTAAAATATTACGTTGATAGTTTCCAAAAAAGTTGCCTATGTCCTTTCTCGGGCTCCAGACTATTTGTGTACTAAATTTAATTTTAATCGGTCCAGTAGTTTTAGCGTGAAAGCGAGACAGACATACAGAGTTACTTTTGAATTTATAATATTAGTATGGGTGTATGGATTAAAACTATGTAATGAAGTAATCTCTTGAAAATGAAAATATTAATAAATCCGTGAAATTAAATAAAATTCAGTTTATTATTTTTTATTTATACCTTTGTATTATATATATACAAGTTGTTTATAATCGCGTGAACGATTATTGCGATACACGTGCAGAATAAATACCTATAAGTCATAACATAATGTTGTGATGTATGCGAAAGCGGATAATTAACATTTAAGAGTTTATGGACAATTTTTACTCACGTTTCGTGTTGCATAAAATATCGTCATGACGAAATACATACTGTAACGTTTATGTAAATTTACTTTTTTAGATTCATTAAAATCTAAAATACTTTTTACAGCAAAGCAACCCTAAAAGAAAGATATCTTTATTATTTCATCTCTATTAAGATATAAGATCACAGGTTGCTTTATACATTAGAGATTTGTTTATATATTACCATTATGTAACTTAGGAGAAATATAATACAGTAAAATTTGAAAATATTGATATTAAAATATTTCATAGTGTATTAGTTTTCTTTATGATAACATAGATATTGACCTTCTCTGAAACAACTTTCCTTTAAATACTCGGGAGGTCAAATCCATAGACATTTTTGAAAGACTCGTAAAAGATCACTTTTTATCTCAAATGGCTTATCACCAATAATTTATTTTATATTTATTCTTTTCTTTTTCTATTTCTCGTTATGTTTGTCGACTTATCGTTTATATTCGTACTTATTATAAATAGTGTGTATTTAGTTTATATACTTGTAGTTTTATGTTTTGATATTATAATTTTGTTAATATACACTATGTTTATTCAATGTTTACATATATATTTATTAGTTTTAATTATAAATGTTATTTTATTTATTATTACAGCATCACCCATTCCATATTCTATGACTTATAATTTACACCGTTTGTTGCCTGGAAGACATCTCTGTATGATAAGTCGCCAAAATTGTACGCTTATTTTCTTTAAGTTGTATCCATGTTTTATTTATTTATTTTCTCTTTGTGGTTTACAATATAATGTATAAATTCAATTAAGTAAAGTAAAAGAGTCCAGATAGCTTAAAAGTCAGATAGTTTCAGTTCTGGCTATTTGTGTTCAAATTAACAATTTATTTAGTATGTCTGATGAAATCTTCTATTTCTTTATATTAATTATTGGATCAGTGCGTTGAAAGAAACTCTAAGAAATCCGCTAAGATTTGCTCTGCAGCAATTTTGCATTAATACGATATTGTTAATGTGCTATCAAAAGGCTTCTATTTCTCCCTTCAAATTTGAACACAGCTATATAAAAAATGTTCGGTAGTATCATAAATTTAACGTGGGTGGTACATACACAAATGGTCTTGAAATTAACCCCTTGATTTTCAAATGAAATAAAAAATAAATATGACTTCGTACTGTTGATATACTTGATATATTTTTACGTTGACGTATAAAAATGCAAGACATTGCCTTAAAATTGATTAGATTGGTCAATTCGAATTCGTAGTAATAAATAGAGTATATATATAGGAATTGTGATACGATGAGATGAGATGTCCAAAGCGGAAGGGTGACGAGACGGTGACCGCAACCAATTGCTTCAATTGCGAAAAGAAATCAAGTCTTACTTGTGTGCGGGTCTTTGTGCGCATGCGTGTGCTAGATGAGCTTAATTTGTGATGGACAGTTCGAATAATTTTAACAATGTCGTTTGTGCTTTATTAGTATTTGTTACGCAATGGTTTATTCTATAAATGTATATTTTTAGATCAAGTTTTTTGATATACCTAATGTGTTGAATTTGTTGTATTTCTTTATCATTTTAGGGTTTTTTTTAATTTATGGACTATAAGCTATCCAATTTATGTTGTAAGACTAATTTTTAAGCTATATATATTTTAGTATGTACATACGCCAAACTTGGATTATTATTATTATAGTTAATTATTTTAATACAAAATACGTTTAAATTCAAAGTACTACCTACCTATTATGTTTTCTTTTTAATGTTTTTAATTCCAAGTACAAGTAAAATTGTAAAGTATCATTTCAGATGTCTCAAGTAAGTCAGTGAGCTCTAATTAGGTGTTTAATTAAATAAATGAAACTAAAATGACAATACTTGTTGAGTTTGTTGTTTGAGCGACAGATGTTAGTGGATGATGACGATAGTTCGAAAGCGGAAGGGTGGCGGTGTGTTCAATTGGCACAATTGTCAGTAATTGTGGGCGGAATGTCCGGGCGCGTCGCGAGCCGTCGATGCTAGGGATGTATGTTTGATTATTGAAGGAAAATATATGATACGTTTTTGTCGACATCTTTTGAAGTACTCAATAGTAGGATTTGAAATTGGAACTCAACGAAATCGTTTTTTTTATGGATAGTGATTATGTTTTTTATTATTTTTTGCTAAGAGGGCACAGATTATTCCCTAAATGATCTCGTTAATTTTTAGATAATATATTGAAGGTACAATTAAATAAGTTTATATGCTTTTTACCATTTTTATGCTAATGTATTAAAACATAAAATATTACCAAAATATAGTCTAGCAACTCTAGAGTATGTCAACCCTAACTGACACCCGTCTGCTCAAACGCACACCATGTATATCACAAAAACGTATCAAATACATTCCTACTGTCTGTGTGCTGAATGTAAGAGTGTGAGAGACATTGATAAAAGTCGGTTTGATTTGCTTTTATGATAGTCTGGGTTTTAGTTATTAAAATAAAGATAACCGTTATCTTTATCTTTCTACCCGGATATAATATTTCGCTTCAGTGTTTGCAAATACGAAATATAGTATTTTTATAACTATTGCGTCATTACGACTAATTAATTTTCTTTGTATCAATACCCTAGCCATGTTGTCTTCGGTATAAATATTATGAAGGTTACATATTAGAATTCGATAGTATTTAATTAATTAAGGATATAACGAAGAGGAAATCGGTTTCTTATAGCTATTTCAATTCCGTGCCAACTTTAGTCAATGTAATGTAATAAATAACTAAAGCTATCTTAGCAATCGTCGCTTGGCGCTATTAAGGTAGATTAAACAACATTGGAATCCGTTGTGCGTCAAATTATAAATCACTAATCAAATTTCGGTCAAGGTAATGTGTGCTACGATGACACAACGAGCTTACTCTATATTTTTGATTCGAATATTATTATGTTTTTTTTTTTTTTTGTTATGGCATAGGTCACCTGATGGAAACTGAGTACCACCGCCCATGGACATCTGCAACACCAGGGGGCTTGCAGGTGCGTTGCCGGCCTTTCAAAAAGGAGTACGCTCTTTTCTTGAAGGTTCCCATGTCGTATCGGTTCGGAAAAACCGCCGGCGAAAGCGTTATAAAAACAATAAAAATCACGTCGGTCTCTGACTAATTATATAACTTTTTAATATTTTCAATCCTTGATCATTTACTACGAAATAAATTGTATTATATTGAATGTTGCCATTCATAAAAATATGTTAGGTACTATTAAGTATCTTTGCAAGAATACTTCCATGTACAGGTAGTACATGTTAGTATTTTCGCAGAGTGTTGCTCCCTGTAACACCTAATTCCTGTACACCTCACATGTTGAACGTAGCTCTCAAGAAGCATAATAAGGATGTTGCCCGCATTATTTTGAGTAATTTCCAGTCATGAAAGCACTATTAACCGATTTAGCCGGCGCGATTCAGACATATGCAACTTGTTATGCCTTAAATAAATTCCCTGTACATATTATAAACATAAAGGTTTTATTTTGTTAAGAAGTGTCAGTACTTAGACTGGATGTTTCCAAAGTTTGGGCTGTGTGTAAAAGTTTTTATGATTGCTTCGTCTCCTCTATTATTGCAACTTTTTTAATATTTTATTTCAAATATCATCAATGACCTTTGTTTTTCAAAAGAGGTTTTATAAATGTTATTTCGAAAATTCGTTATAATGTATGCCAAGAAAAAAAAACGGTGTTAGCATTTAAATATCAAACTTATAAATTCGTTGCAAAAAAAAAGATCCAATCTAATAATGTCCGTCGTGTTTGAATGGTTTTTATTCGATACCATTAAATGAAGTCCTGCCGTAGAGTAGGTTTTATAATGTGTAAGAGTTAGTTAATAATGCATATAGTAGTCACGATCGGTGTGCACGAGCGCGGGCGCAGGGCGACGCGGAAGTCGCACACACTTCCGCGTGCCGCCATCTTGGCGACTCGCGAGATTCGCCCGTCTGATCTTGCTATTGAATGTCCTATCGACGTATTTAACTGTACCTACGTGCTAATAGTACAATGTCGGATGAACGTAAACGAGGTTTAACGGCTTATATAATGTATACTTAAACAAAATTAAATAATAATAAACAATAATTTTGCGACAATTTAAAAAAAGTCATAGTTAAATATCATAGTAATATTATATACCTACATATATGTTGATAAAGAGAATAGTAGTAATTATGAATATTTGCTTTAGATTTTTCAATTTAATGTCCTGGGTTCTCATCCACTATGTCAATATTTGATTATGACACTGCATTTATTCAATGCATGTGATGGATAGAGTAATTAGCATTCTATGTTATAAATACGTTTTTGAATAGCACAAGGTGCTAAATCATCGTAATACTACGTTAGCATCAATTATCAAATTCCAATTAATTCCAATCGCTTTGTGCAATAGGTAGACTAATTTACATGTAGCATAATACCTAATGCAATATCTATGTGAACTGTGTAGATACCCTCACCCTCTCTTTCTAATTACGGAATATGTAGTGGAACAAAAAGAGATGACCTACATTTGGGACCGGTCGTGCGAGATCGGGTGCGCACCGTTGAGCATATTACGTGTTAGAAGATGAGGTTATATACTCAACGAATGAACTCGATTAACGGAATATATCGATGTGAATTTTCTCGCCCTAGAACTTTTTTGCGCGATTCTCCCGATTTTGTCAACAATGCACTCGACTATGCTTGTGTAACGGTTGCACATTTGATATAACTAACATTACGTTTAAAATATTTTTCTTTAGTTGTTTATTAACTTACAAAATGTCTATTTATTTCCTCAATAAAGGATATCAGATACATATCTGGTATGTGTTATTCCTAAAGGATGTCAGTTGATACGTACGTAAATTTAGAATTACTAAGCCAGACTTCCGATTACATTAAATAAATGCAAACATTTAGTACGAAAATGTTGCAAAATTTATATTTTGTTTTTTAATTAAAAATTAGAATATTTTTTAAGGCACGTCAATTACTTTCACTGATCAATCAATTATAAAACTTGAGAAAACAATTATTTCCTAATACTTACTATATACTTGAGAAATGGAGCAAGAATCGTTTAGACAAATTTGTCTTTTCATTAAGTACATATAAAAAGTTAGAGATGATACTTTGAATATAGTAGGGCTCGCAAAGCGAAGGCGGGAGCGCAGCGGGCGCAGGCAGCGGCTACGTAACCCCTCCGCAACGGCACTCAGCACTTCCTGAAGGTGGCGCAAGCCTGCGAATGTCGGCCGCCGAGCATTTCGCGCCACTTTCGTAATTCGTTGCGTGGTGCGACCGGCCGCCTTGCCTGGCCCGCAGGAAGTAAAAGTTCGAAGGTAAGAAAGTAGGTCTCCACTGTAATTGGCAACGCGCCTGCATACTGATGTCTGCGTATAAATAGGCTGCGAGCACCTGTGTCTGTCCGCTTGCAGGACATGAAAAATTATATTTTTGTCCAATCAAGGAACACGTATTGTGTACAATGTAAAATTTAAATTCGTAACAAATTAGGTATTTAATATTAAGGAGTTCAGCTGCGCTTCGTTTTTAACATTAACGAATATATGTACTTATTGCAAAAATAGTTTACTTTAATTTGCTTAAATTACTTATTTTAATTTGGTTATAATAATTTTCTGGAAGTTATGATGTATGTTTTTTCAATGAACTGATATTGTAATACACATAGTCAGCAAACTGATACAATTTTATTTCTTTTGTAGTCTATCTCTAGGTATCGCTTTGTTGCGTGTTCATTCTCACATGTAACCGATTGAAACGAAGCCCTATTCTGTTAAGTAATTACATGTTAGCAGTATTGCCTGCTATTGAGAGGGCTCACACGGCACGTACGTTACGTGTGCGTATGACATAAGTTGCGTAGGCGCTCAGGCGCCGCTGACCCAATCCGTTCCATATGCTGTATAATAACCCGCAAACTGGGTCACAAAGATGCGCCGAAATTAATTGTTTACGTAACTATAACCCTTTTATTTGTTTCATTTAGTATAGAAAATAATTGTCATTGAAATATTTCTATCTCGGCGAGAGAACGACTCGTGTTGCTCTGATGAATATCAAATATTTATTTGTGTTCGAAATGTAGCCGCTAGCTGTTGCCGGTGAGGTGGTGGAAGGCTTATAATATAAATTTTATGTAGGAAGTGTCGGTCGTTGAAGAAATTGGGCGGAGCGTGCGGCAATACAGGAAGCATTGGTAACTGATGAGCTCTTACAACAGTCGGTTTACTTACTTTCAAAACTTGATGTATGATAATATAAGAACAGTAAATCTGTGAGGTAATTGGTAGAGATGGTTTTGCCGCTTTATAATACTTCATGCAGTTTAATGTGAATTTCTATGTTTGACGAATATACAATACAATGAAAAATCCTATTAGTACTTTTTCATCCAATACAACCAAATTATACTACTCATGTATATATATGTTATATACCATTAAAAGATACGATTTTATCCGGGTGACCTTGAAAGAGCATAATGTCTATAAAACAAACAACACTATCACTTTACCTACAATAAGATGTATAGATAAGTGTTAAATAATAAATAAGTAATAATCTGCACATTGGCTATTAAAATGAAAGTAAATGAAAAGAATAACATTCATAAATCAAATTGCGAATCTAGTGCGAGTGTAGAAATTTGGTGAGTTTTAGTAATGCAGGAAGCGCTGTGGCATACCGCTACCGACTTGAGACATACCGGAGGTCGTTGAAACAACATAGATGATGTTATAATCCTTTTTTTAAAAGCAGTATTTCCTTCTCAAAACGAAATTAAACTAAAATAATATGCTTTTGGACTTGTATCCGGTACTTTTAATTCATATAAGTACTTTTGATGCAAATTATTATTTTTTTAAGTTAAATTTAAATTTTTATGACAATTGTTTTTCATTAATTCTTTATCATTTAATTATTTATAGAAATGAAGTAAAGACATGACGAAAAGTTATTGTTTCCACCAAATGTTTCACAGATACGGTTCAGTTCCAATTTAAATAAATGTTTCTATTCAAAGGAAATCTTTAGTTTCTATGAAAACAAAAACCCTTTCAACGGCGTTTACTTACATTAACGATATAACTCATCTTACAAATGATTAACATACCAATCTTAATATTTAATTTAATGTTCAGAGTTTCCAATACATGCTTAGGTAGGTGTCTTTGCCTTATAAGTTTTGAGCTATTTTAAGTTTCATCTTCAGTAATATTTTAATATTTGCTCTCAGTAAATAATTATCTTTACTGATATCCCTGCCTACTTTCCAATCATACCAATGTGTATACTATGTAATATTTGGTACTAGTTGTTGCCCGTTCGCGTTTTATGGGTTTGGTTTTCATGTGTTATTCGTAGTCAAAAAGTTAGCCTGTATCCTACCTTGGAGATCAAAGTTGTTTTATACTAAATGTCATAAATTTTGGTACAGCGGTTTGGTTATGAAAGAGCGACAGACAGACAGTGTTACTTTCACATTTACAATATTAGTATAGAAGATAAAAACTAGATTATGTGTTAACGTAAAACAAATTCAATATTTCTTGTAGTATACAACAACAACAACAGCCTGTAAATTCCTACTGCTGGGCTAAAGGCCTCCCCTCCCTTTTGAGGAGAAGGTCTGGAACATATTGTGGAATATGTTCCGGACCGCTGGACACGCTGTTCCAATGCGGGTTGATGGAATACACATGTGGCAGAATTTCTATGAAATTTGTCACATGCAGGTTTGTTTCTTCACGATGTTTTCCTTCACCGCTGAGCACGAGATGAATTATAAAACAAATTAAGCACATGAATCAGCGGTGCCTGGGATTGAACCCGCAATCATCGATTAAGATGCACGCGTTCCAACCACTGGGCCATCTCGACTATATTTCTGCTTATTATACTTGTAGTATAATAAAAAGAAATATAAAATGAAATTATGTTCCGTGTAATTGGAATATCATTCATACTTCTCCTGAGACGTCAAAAAATCGAATAGCTCCACTGATTACATGTGTGATTTTTACAAATATCTCCTCCTCAAATATTTATTCCAATTGCTTTCAAGGAATCTGCACACATACATATTTATGCAACTTTATTATGATATAAGCGTCAACGTTATCGCCTCCTTTAAGGTACGAGTAGATATAAAACTAACCTGGCCTAATGTCTTATTAATTAATATTTAAATATGATGTTAATATAATATAATATTAAAATGTGACCACTACCATATATTACTTATTTGCGTTTTTATACAAATACATAAAAAAATATTAGAGGTCTTCTTTGAGATTCTATATAATTGTTATTTGTGCCTGCCTTGTTGGTCAAGTAGCAGTAAGATTAAATATTATTGAGTTTGTCTATTGTAAAATTCTTGTTGACAGCCTGGAGTGTGGAAGTTGGAAATGTGTATACTTCCATGCCTTGGAAAGCGCGTAAAGCCGAACATTTTCCGGTCGTTTCGGATTTATATTATCGAAACATGAAAGGGAGCGAATAGAGACATACAGGTGCATGTCTCTCTTCTATTTACGCACTTGTTTGCCATAACATGTCCTGTATAGTTGGATCGGTCCCCCTTGAGATTTTCCGCCGTGACCAAAATAGGGAAGGACCAATGATGTTTTAGTAAACAGATATGTTATTAACGCGCAAAAAGTGAAGACTAGAAAACGTCCTAATTGGGACGTTTTTCTTTATTCGTTTTACGTAGTAATACATTATAATACATCATAATTACGAAGTAATACGTTTTGCGTAATTAAAACATCTAGTTATCCCTTTTACTTATTGTTTTTATCAAGCTATCCTTTTTAATTTTAACGAAATGTAAAAATAAACTAAAATAAACGGTCCCCGGCGCGGCACACTTTTAGTATGGATATAACATATCTGTTTATTAGAATATCATTGGGTAGGACGAAATCATCATCATAACTGTTATATTTAAAAGATAAACAATACATATTGAAAGTAAAATATTAAGTTAATAATTTTATACGGTATGTGCCTATCTTGTCGTTGGAAAAAAAATATTTTGTAAAAATATTACCGGTATATTATAACGTACAGATACACGATAATAAGGAAAGTCTTCATTATATATTTCTTACCTAACGTTTATAAGTTAGTCTCTAAATAAAAGCACCTTCATTTAAAATTATTTCAGTGGAGTAAGCCAAGCGAGCTGAAAACGGTATAGAAGTAGGAAAATGTGATTTCAAAGGAAAACGGAAACCGGAAGCGTGGTAAGGGTTAGACCGGAGACGACGCCCGTTTCCGGCGGAAGTGCGGCGCCAGGAAGGTGGGTAGTAGATAAATATACAGACGCCATATTGCCATTCGCGAATCGATAAATCTGATCAGTTTTGCATGTTTGTTACATACCCCTTCCGTTATTTTGTTTACTGGACATAAAATAAATAAAGTGGTATAATAAATAAATAAAGTGGTATTATAATTTTCATGTAAATATAGCATATAGAATGTTAATAGGACCGGAAATGCGTCATCAATATTTTAAAGCGTCGAAATTATTTTTAATCTTTTCTTTAATTGTATTTGTATAGATTTTATTACAAAAGTAGGTATATATGTAAGAACATAAAAAAGTAATTACTCATGCATTGAATGAGTTATAAACAAAAATCGACATTTACTAAAATTGATAGCATGAATTAATGAATATTTGTGAATACAATGTATTAAAAAATAATTGACATTTATGACAACAGCCTTTACTGACTTAAAGGTTTATAGGACCGAATGTGTTATTTATAAAACAGCTTAGCACGAAATAGTTGAATCAACAGATGACAATAAAACCAGTTATTAATTTCAGTAAGTATCTGGACGGATCAGTACCTCGACAAGAAAACATATTGAGATTACTTATAAATTACGTCTTATAAATAACATACAGCTTTAAATCGTTTTGTTATCGCAAAAAATATGTGAGTATTAAGTTTGAACAGGATTTGGAAAGGCGGAAAAGGAAACGAAACCGTTGCAAAGTTTCTGTTAAATCTGTAATAAAAAAAAATTATGTAATTTTAGGAATTTATATAAATTGAACAAAATGTATAGAGATCTTTTATAACCTATTTAAGATGTAGACTCGAGAGCGTATAATCTGTACAGTACGAGGAAGGAAACGTGTTTATATTTGGTCATGTCCAGTGCGACCGGTTATACAAGTGTTATTCCGAAAACGAGATGGCTCTGGACTTTCCGGACATGTTATTTTTACTCATTCGTCGTCTCGCTTGTGCTCATTATTCGGAGGACGACGACAGCTTTTTATTGACGGACGTTGGTGAAGGTCACACGGAACATTGGTCTAGGCTTGTTTGACAAGTAGGTAGGTACGTTTTTGGTATAACGAACATCTTGTCTAAAGAAAAAAGTCATAATGATCATTCGTTTCAGTCATGTCATTTTTATTTTAATTAAAAAGGTATGCTGTTTTGATAATAAGCCTGTAATTTATGTTTAACTAGCTTGTGTATCCTTAACTTTTTAATGAATAGCCATATCATTAGCCCAATAAAAAATGTGACGTAAATGGTATATCGGTTGCTAAGAATAAAATGTTAAGCCTTATAATTAAATATAAATCTTCTGATCTACATATAAAAGTTTTAAAATTAATAGGAATTCATCTTTAGTAGCAAGATATGGATTTTTTTTTATTATTTTGAATAATGTAAACTTAGGAAGATGGACTCAGCGCTCTAACTCTGAGCCTGTAAGAAAATTTGGAACCTTACGATAAAGTTTAGTAGCATTTTTAAAAACAATTTAACGTTTTTTAAGAAGAGATAATTCACATCATTGTCATATTTATACAATACGACACGTGTCAAAAATTTAATGCTCTTGTTTGTCCATTGTTGTACTGAACGCTTAAAAAACTTAAGTTATTACATCATTATAGATAAATTAATGTATAAGTATATTTATTTTACATAATATGCAGATGATTTTTTGAATAAGTATGAAGGTTACAAGAAGTCTCAGTGACCGCTCCAGAGGTCAATGTCGCATGAATAAGATTATCAGATATTTTAAATTTTTAAGAAAGTATTTCGACTATGAAAACGATTTAAGTTGAAACAATAAATAAACTAAAAAAATATATCGAAACTTAAATAAACGACGAAATATTTTAAATAGAATAATTTTATCTTATATTGATGCCGGAATTGTTTCAGTGTTGAATATGTTTATTTGAACGCACAAAAACAAAATAGTGTTGTAAAAATATACAGAAAAAAATGCAATTTCCTTGTTTTGTATAATTGTAACTTTAAACAATAACATGATAATTATGATAGGAAACATAATCAGAGATAATGTAGATAAGATTATAAAAGGTATGGCAGTAGCTACAATGCGGAAATGTCTCACGACTAATGCGTTCTCTTCTATTAATTGCAAAAGGATTAAGCGTAATCCATTGCTCTTTTCGATTATTGCTTTAGATCAAGACGTTTTTCTTACTTACAAAAACGAATTTTACCAATGTGTGTACTGATATATAATAGCAGTTTACAAAGTCAACAAGTTAACAAAGTCTTGAACTTGACCGGAGAGAAATGTGATTCATTACAATTCTCAAACAATTAACTTGTTGTTTCTTTTACTCTTTTTGTCAAGTTAGGTATGCAATTGATTCAGCAACTACTATTATAAATATAGAAGAACCTCCTTTAAGCTTCCTCCTTTCAAATACGAGTTTACTTTCGAGGCATAAAATAAAGTGAATTACTAAGTTTGAGGTTACAATAATAACATTTAGTAATTTATATACGTACTTTGGTATGTTTGTTGTAAATACTAAACAAATAATAAAAAAACAGTAATATCTTATGATTTCTTTTTTCGTTACATCAGAAATATATATATTTTTTATAAGAAATAAGGAGATTGTTATGTAATATTTTAGTGTTCATACTCAACTTAGATAATGGCCTATGTCGCAACTCTTTTCGTAGTTCTACCTTTGTCGTTATTAATGTTGATATCTCATTTTTTCAGATTCATCGATTTTGTCATTGGATGACTGCGGGCTAAATATTCACTTTGTCTTGACAGGTTTTCTTCAAGCGACAAAAAAGTCAAAGATAGTTAACCGTACAGTGTTGTATGTGAACACCACGATTTGAATAAACAAGCCACGACACTTTAGCCAGAACGACTATTGTCACGACACAGTGGGAATTCATTCTTATAAATTATTTTTTTCCCTGAGGATAAATCAATTTCTCGGTATTTTTTTTAGTATTGTGAACTTAACGTGTACGATAAGTTATGTAAATTAAATGATATTTATGAACGGAGGATTATAACCAGAAACGAAACGGGAAATTTGAATATAAGGGTAAATTGAGTAGTTGTATATATGTAAGTGTTAGGAAAGCTTGGTCTCGCCATGCGCGCGCGGCGTGACTCGTCGATCCAATTGGTCGAGATTGCGCATTTCCGTCGACTCGCTTCCGGCCGATAACAGCAAGTCCGTGGATCGGACTTGGCTTCGGTCAACGGACTCTCAGCTACTTAAAACGCTATTAAGAGTAAAGTTAGCTCTCGACTAGATGCTCTCAACCTGACAAGTGACTTCGCTTCTAATAAGTGAGGCGTTTTATATCGGCACTCATTAGTAAAGTCCACTACATGATATCTAATATTTGTTTTACCTTTATTTTATTTTGCATTAATGTTACGAATGATAAGTTAGCTTTTAACGTAATCAATATTGGTTTTAGTTTATTTGCTAGAATGTTACTTCCTGCCTATACTACTGGCAAGTTTTTGTTTCACTTCACTTTACGTATTACTTAAACAATTGTTGAAGATATATAAGACCGTTTATTACAATATGTACGTCTGTGTGATCGTTGACATTAAAGCAGCAATTTAAATTACATCATATATCATCTTTGAAATGAAGGTTTTACAATTCAATTTATATTACATTAAATTTAATGCAATTTTATCTAGTGTTTAATATTGAATTTTTGATATTTTATAGATAAATTATAAAGTTGTATTTTTCTATAGTTTCTAGTGTTATAATATTTATAACGCTATAAAAGTAACTGATAATAACGACAACGTGATATATAATGTACATATATACATTTTAAAGTGAAGTGAAGCGAAGACATTGCAAAATGACTTCACTGCGCAACATTGAGACGGTCCGTTAATAAGCGTAGAGGGACCAAAATATTTGATAATTACAGAGACATAGTTAATTCTGTTTATAGAGAACTAGTTATTGCCCGCGGCTTCACTCCCTTTTTAGTGGAATGGTTGTCATGTGTTAGACGAAAAACGTAGCCTATGTCCTTCCTTGAAATAAGGTTTGATTCAAACCAAATTTTATCAAATTGGGTTAAATGGTTTGGTCGTGAAACTTTCACATTTATAATATTAATATAGATGAATGGTTTATGAATTGATTCACTTCTAACATAGTAATGCATATTTTAAAATAAAATATATGTTGTTTATATCTCTTTATATCCTAATATAATTCTTCTGCACTTGTGGGTCACTAAGAAACTATGCAATAGTGAACTATACAAACTAACTAATATAATTAACTATACTATATAATAATGAACCATTTCTTATATAGGTAGGTTGATGTTTTAAATTCGAGCTCGAAGTTGGCCCTGCAAACGCCTTATCTTTACAAGATTTAAAAAAAATATCCGTACGAAATCAGTACGGTGGACGGGTGTCGAGATAATAAAATAGTAACCAATATACTTAAATCGAATTATGCAAAAATATTTGCATTATTATGTTTTATAATATATGGTAAACATCATCAAATGTATCGATATCAACACATTACCATATGATGCACGAGCTTTAAAGCTTAGAACAACTAAAAAAACTCTTGATGATAAAAAAAGAAAATTCATTTTGCTGTTGTTTGTTGTCCTTGTCCTTTTCAAGGAAGATCCGGGGCCAGGTGATTCAATACAAAAGGTCAGACAATTCCGACTTATCATTGGAACGTGACATTCTTTGTAACCTTTTATCATATACACTTTAATATGATAAAAAAAAATAGGAAGTGCGTTTGTTTGTTTTGTAATATTCGTTACGTTCTTTATGAATATTAGTAATATCTACACAGTGGTAATAAAAATCAAACTAGATATCAATGCTTATTTCTATATAATATACATTGTTTATCAGTTTATCAAAAATATATCACTGTTTTGATAGGTACTTGATAGCGAATTATAAAGAGAAAACGAAATATACCACCTATCTAAGCAAAAATGAAATAATAGGAAGAAAAATACCGAACTACGTTTGAAACATGTTCAAGACAAACAGGAAAATGAATAATTTCACACTTAGATGTTATTTCTGGTGAGCAACACTAATGATAACTTGGTAGTTAAATAATGATTCTTTTGTCATGTACATAATGTATTAGTAATATTTATATTTAAGAAGTAAAGCTATTTATAGTACATAGAAAAAACTTGTATATTTTTTATTTTCGTCGAGCCACCTGACTGCAAATGGAATTACCCTCATAAAAATACATATATCATGGAAAAAATCTACTACGGGCTCACTCCCGTTACAACCGTTACTGTTTGACGTAATTCGATTCGATTAAAGTCCATTAAAAATATCCGCATTAAAAGTGCAAAAACAGATATACGAAAATCACGTATGTAATTTTTTATAAAGTAATTACGTCATACTAATTTTCAATGTACATTTTAGTGTTTCTTCATATGCTCTTAATGTCGGGTGCTTTATATATCTTAAAACTTTTTTGAGCAATACAGTATTTCAAGATTTTAACTGAATCTATACTAATATTACAAAATGTGAAAGCAACTCTATCTTTCTGTCAGTCTTTCACTACCAAACCAATGAACCGAATTTGATGAAATTGTTATGAAGCGGACTCCAAGAAAGGACATAGACTACTTTTTTTGCCTAACACGCGACAACACACTCTTAAAACACGAGCGAAGCAAGTAGCAATTAGTATAAAATAGGTATATTTCAAATATTTACTAAGTAGATATTATGAAAGTGTGAGACTTGCATTATAAGTATAATTGATTGCTACAAACTGGTCACCCTACATAAAGGAAATAGCTGAGAGTGTCGAGGCGCGATCGCAAGCGGAGCGGAAGTTGCGGCCGTTCCCACGGACACTCATCCGTTACTTCACCTCGTCTCCTGCGAGCCTGATACTTCTTGTTCGCTTTCTTACACAATTCGCGGATATTCGAACGAAAACACCATCGACGGACTCTCAATCGTTAATCTTTATCTAAACAAGATATTCAATTTCGATTTTAACTCGTTATGTTTCAATTTCTTTTTTGCTCTCCATTTATAAGCGGCAATTACTTTATATGGATTGACCTTGTAAATCATATTTTATATCAGCATATAAAACATTTTACAAAATTGTGAAGGAGGTCTCATTAACTGGGAACAACAGTAGACGTATTGTATTCATGTACTCCGTGGTAACATCAACACAGTTACATTAAAACTCTTGTCCTCGAATGTTAAATAACAAAACAGTGTGGCCAGTTGTTTACACGTAACACTATTTTAAATGTGTTCCAGAATCAATGTCGTTCAAAAACTCCATGGTTCGTGCCTACTCTATAGGCTCAGCTGATCTCATTGTTTAGTCTACATCTCAACGTCGACCAAATAGTACATTACAATTTGATTTGTATATGTGCGTATCGTTTAATTTTATAAAGTCGACCCTGTTTAAGAATATTATAGAACAACTCGAATTAATTTTTCTTGAATATCACTTTGAAGTAAGACTCCAGGATTTAATGGTATAATGATGGTAATGAATGAAGGCAAAAGTACCTATAAGCATTTTTCTTGTTGAGTCATCGTATTGTATATTTTGCAAATATATTTATCGATATTGGTATATTTATTCGTAGAATATGTCACGTTATATTTGGATTAATTTAAAACATATAAATCTGATAGACATATTACTATCATATAATGATAGCTGATATTGTAGTTTTAAGATAAACATAGATTATATACATAATATGCGTACATTATTATGGCAACAATGCTTACGTCATGATATTTTTTTTAATGTAAAATTATAATGTGACGAACAAATATTATTATACAATCAGCGTCGATTGTCGAATCAAGTGATTTCTCCGCTCGTACTGAGATAATTCTTTTTTTTCTTATTTCTTGGAATTAGTCCGATACTGGTAGTCCAATTTATATTCACAAAATAATATTTATTTATATTTAGATATCGTTTTTGGTGAGATATAATTATTTATTTTTTTTAAATTAACTTGTTTATTTGTATTACTAAAGTTATTAATTTGGGGATATTTACCATGTTTTTTATTTTTATTCGTGGAGCTCGATATTTCGACATTATCTACGAATGTCTTTTTCAAGAGTCTAGTGATTAATACATTAATAACTTTAGTAATAATTACTGTTTGTCTACTATCTTAAAAAATGCCTACTTTACCTATTTTATTGTGTAAGAAAGCGGACAAGAAGTATCAGGCTAACAATAGGCATATATGTATATCTATAAAAGGTAAGAAAGCTGTCTTACTGTTACTGCAATAAAATTGGAGTGTAAATTTGCCCAATAGCCCTTTTTTATTTAATGCATATACCAAAATAACATTTTTTACATGTTTTCTCGGTCGGTCTGTCTGTCTGTCTGTCCGTTTGTTCCGGCTAATCTCTGGAACGCTGATATAACAGGGAGTAACTTAATAATTATTATTTTCGTTAAACTCAAACGCTTACAAGGTCGCGGGCACAGCTAGTTTCGGCATTAAAAGTCATATTTCAAATTACGAATATTCTTTATAATTTACATGCATTTCAAATTTCATCCATGAGTTGTATGAATCTTTAACTTTCTTAAACTCTTATTCAATATCTATTACTAAACAATAAAACATTAACGGACTATATTCGCTTAATATATCGTTTGAACAATCGGTCATCGCGCTGCTTGGGCCGCTTGGAGCGTGACGGCAACTCCCGAGGGAGCGGAAGTCTTGCGCGCTTCCGGACGCACGACCCGGAGATCCGTTGCCGCCCGCCGCCCGCGCTGCTGCTACCCAAGTACGGTGACTTATAAGATATACGTTAAGAAATTATTACAACCGACGTTTTTATTGTTACCGATGTCATTTAAAAACGAAATTAAAGTATTAGTTAAATTTAAGTTTTCGGTATAATTTTTATTATAATTATTTTAATATTTACATATAACGTTCAAATAAATTTTATACAGATCAAAAATAAAAAATGGTATTTGTATATTGGTAGTATTTTATTGTTGAGAGGAAAAATATTGCTTCAAAATACAACACAATTATATCTTTTTTTTGTGGATTTTATTTGTGCCAAAAAGGCACAGATTATTTCGCATAATTATTATTGTGCTATGCATATCGTATGTTTTACGTCTAGACGTTATGTCATTGTCAAACAACGGGTTATCTAGTTTAATTTATAAATTATGCTCACTCGAAATTGCGATATGTTTGACGTCAAAGTAAAGTAATAGCAATATTACAAATTTATAAAACGATGTCATATTCATAATGCTAAATCCATCCGACTCTCCAGAAAGTGAAGTACAAAATACGTTACCACCGGTGATAACAAATAATACCAGAGAAAAATTATTACCTGAACAGGTAGCTAATAGATTTAAAATAACGTTATTTCCTCGAATATATCCTTGGGTTTTCTTATGATATAATTTAAAAAATATTATTAGCAACATTTTCATTTTTAATTACACATATAAGTTTCCTGTTATTGTAACAAGTTAGTTTAAAGGAAATGTATCAATACATTCTAGAACAATTTTGATTCAGGTTTCAATTGGATGCATAAAATCACCAAAGAAAAACCACGATGAAAGAAATAAAGTAAAATTAACACATTCATTCACACAGTCGCCTAAAAAACAATTACAATCTAATTGCCCTATAAATGTTGTTTATCATCCAAAAGCATTGAAATATGAATTAGGAGATATAACTACAGTTCACAGTTTAAGGTTAGATTTAAATACATTATAATTATTATGTAAATTATATTATAAATCATGCAGCAATTAATTTATTATTTATGTAACAGTGCAGGCAATGTTTGTTTATGTGTGGAGTTCAATAATGATTATGTAATATTTTTCACAATTTCCGAGTCATTTTTAAAAGTCAAACTCTCCACGTGCGGCATAAACTGTCAGTGTTACCACTTTATCAGACTGACTGTTAGAAGACTTAAAATTAATAATTAAAAATTAGTATCAAGGGAATAATCTAGTTATATAAAATCATACTTAAATTGTAGGTAACTTAAAAATGCGTTCACGTCATATTAAAATTAGCGGCACAAAGATGAGCTTTATAAACAAATAAAATATTAAAGCATATATTATATTCTAAATTAATATGATATAAGATAATTCGAGTTCTTTATTTTCTTTTAGAGTATGGAATGCTTCTGTGCGGTCTCTCTATGTCAAATGTAACGGTATTTTGAATAAATCCGAAGATCATGGCGCAATTTTTTTTTGGTATCCGCGGACTAGATCACTCCTTGCCCCCGGCCTTGAAACGACATTTAAAATTAAAACTATACCTAAAGATGTTTCACCTGTAAGTTCTTCACGTCTAGCACTACAAATAGCTGCGGCCTATAAAAGTGATAGTGAGAGCGTTGTGAGACACTTTTCAGTGCCAATAGAAATAACATTTTTGAAATACACTCCACCTTGCCTACCTGAAGACGCTGATAGCACCTCATTCCATCAATCATTATGAGAATATTGTAATTGTGAAATTGGTTTAATATAACGTACCTCTTTACAATATGAGCTTTAACTAATCGACTTTATTTCCAAAGTACTGAAAATGGTATAAATAGAAAGTTATTCGTCTAGTCTTTATTTTCAAATAAATATAGTACCTAAGTTTATTTGAATACGTGTTTAATGCAATTGAGTTTGATATAATAAATCTTATATGAGATTGTAATCAATAAACTTTTATGTAATAGGTGAAATATTTCCCCTTAATCGTTTTTCTTTACCAAACTTAATAAATTGAGATTATCTAATGTAAATTTTATTCAGTTCCTTTTGTATCATTCTAAACTATAAGCGCTCTTGTATTAACATATATTCTTATAAGTTACGTCATGTTTCACGAATATGTACACAAATATAAGGATAGTGGTATGGGCGCTCGGAATAGCAATCAAGATGGATCACAATCCTCTTTCGCTTTGTGTCCGCGTGTGTATAATATTAGGCTTAATAATCTCGTCGATGAGTCAGTCGTCAGGCCTGCCTTTGTCCTCGAGTCGTTAGAAAACCGTGCAATTGATGATACAGAACGAAAGGACTCTTCCCTCAATTCACGCGCCATGTACTTCATTAAATTAACAAAAAAACCTTTGCTTTGAGTTAAAAAAGAAGTACAATCGATGATGGACCTGCAATTAGTAATGTTCAAAATTGCTTTCTTAAAACACTTTGTTTGAATTTTATCCGTGCTTACGTTTGGTTTTTGTTGTTAATTAGTAATTACTTGTCGTAAATAGTAATGTTATAAAATATATTCGATCAGTTTATTAAATAAAGCGCAAGATAACATTTTATTTATGTTCACTTCTTAAATGAGATTTCCGCGTGTGGAATACAATGAGATTGAGAACAGTCGCAATAAAGTAATCTTCATTAAAGTAATCCTCATTGGATATTTCTTGTTACTTTGAAGTATGTAATGACGAAATGTGTTGATGGTTTTTATATAACAAAAAAAAATTAAATAGTACGTGCCGCAATGGCGCGAGAAATAGATTTTACGAGTGCGTGCGGCGCGATATTTACGCTTGTTTACACTTCAGACGATTTTATAGGCGCAACGACACCGTCTCTGCACCATATTAGCATATTGAGCTAGAATGTATGGAACACTTAACGTTTAATGTATTAAGTTCTTAAAAAAAAACATATTTTCATCTTTATTAGCTATCGATTTTAAGGTGTCAAAACTAAAGTTAAGTTACAACGATTGTTAAATCAACTATGTCTTTAACTTTTACATTCTGGAACTTCCTTTAATTTGACACCTACGGATACTTTTCTAAAAAATATTCTTAAAGTTTAAATATCTTTTGCCTTTTTAAAAATTATGTTTTAAATAATTATTATAATTATATTAGTATAGTTTCTAGTCTTTTATCGTGTATTCATTATGGCTTGTGAAAATCAACCCAAAAAAAGTAGCGGTAACAATTCAAACTAGAAACAGGGGCAATCATTCCGCCCACCGGTAAGACTTCCTGCTACAGATTGATGCTGATTGGTATCGATCTTTGTTAACAGGGGCCTCACTAGTTCGAACACAATTTGCAATTTTGTATAGCTTTAAATATAATAATGATATATGGCTCAAGGAAAGAGAACGAAAATATATTTAGATACTTTTACGATAATTATTTAAAAGATATACATATTTTGTCAACACAGTTTAATAATGTGAATGATATTATTTTTGTTTTGCAACGATACAATTTATTAGGGCACCTTCATCTTCTGAACACGAAAAGGAATTTCTTTAAAAATTTAGCTTCACAGTCGCCTGTGATGTTCTATACGGAACACAAATTATCGACTCGGTTTGATCCCACGGCCAAATTAAAATATCATATTTCCTGTCAGACGAACGAGCTTCAGCGTTGAAGTGTCTTTTTTCTACATTTTTTCAGGGCACCGTTTTTTAAAGGAACTGCGTCGCACATGTTTGTTCAACATAGGCGACGTCTTTCAATTATGTGTTTTTTGTCGTCTCATGTTCAACTGGTTGAATGTATTTCGACTTAAATTTTATGAAAGTAAATTGGGGAGTTATGTTTTCAATATGCATGTCACGTTATGAAAATTCCTAATTTTATTTCTTGAGGTTATAATTATAAAAATATTTCTTTTTCTTGTTTTATAAAATGTGCATTAGGAACTTTGATAGAATTAACTGTGCTCAGTGAACCAGAGTAATAAGAATTGCTTATTGCCGTTAGAATGAGCATGCTTGGTGTTAGCGGGTCTCAGTGTTGCGAATGTTGCGCCGCTTCTCACGCGCGGCGTGCGCCTGCGCCGGTTCTGCGCGCCTTGCATAACGGCCGTGCACGTAATACGCCGTAACATCAAACATTATGCATGTAGGGCGCGTGTCGACAACTACACGAGCCCCGCTATATGAAGTTAATCTTTCCGACCGCAAACCTAATGCATGACAAGCATTAATATATCATGTACCTAATTATATTTTCACGGTCAATTTTATTTAGAATGAAAATATTTTAAAGAAACAGATGTATGTTATTTGTACCTGAATTAGGTATAAGTAATACATTTTTGAGAATAATAAAAGTTTTCGATGACACTTCATTTATCTATTCACGAGGACACTTAACGCATGTTGCTTTTATTGTCTTGCTACCACAAAAGGCTGCCTCGTATCATATTTCAAACGGAGATGATGAGCGCACGAGACATCGCAAATCTGATAAATGTATATCGCCTCCGACAACAAAAGATCGAATTGCAGAAGTGCAATCGAATCCGCATGCAGTCCTCGGAAGCTCCAGGCGCCAGCTGCCGATCCTGTATCAAATACCACACAGATAATAAAGGATTCTTTAATACGAAAAACGTTAAGCGAATCGGAGGCATGTTCGAAATGTTTTTACGCTAAATCAAATTCAAACAGAGAGATTCTGTTGTAAGTTATACCGACCTCGCTTTAAGTAATCGCATTGAAATTCTCCTTAGCATTTCATACAGCCGAGTATTATAGGTGATGTAACGCAAGTATACGTACCATTTTCGGCTTATTACGTAGGATGTTGGGAACGTAACAGACTCAACAAGTAAGTATTATTACGTTTATTTATAAATATGAATTAAATATTTTAGACAGACACTGCAAATATGATTCATAATTTTGTACGTGTTGCCAAATTTTCAAACATGTTAAAGTTCGTCTAAAAGATCGAGTGTAATTGAATGTGACTGACTTTTGTAAGATTTTGATCTATTTTACGTAAAAGTAGTGGAAATCAATCCAAATTTCCTTTCATCACTGAAATTCAGTTGCTCTGCTATTTGTTGGTCGTACGTGTGACTGATAACTTCAGATGCATACAAGTTTGTGGAAGATTTGTGCAATCATCTAAAATTAATTATAAAAAAATGAAATACAATAATGCACCAGTAGTTGTTGCTCGGGTTAAGATAAGCACGCATTTTGTCAAATGTGCTTTCTTGACATATTACACCCAGAAATATTCGGTAAAGTATCCATCATAATCGCAGTAATTACATAAGCAATTACACTATATTTTACTTTGAAATTATCTAAATGATATACAATTATCGTTATACAATAATTATTCAACTATAAAACAAAATAATGTGGATATCGTTCTTGTAAATAACGTAATTTGACTGCCTTGCAGATCTTATGATTTCATCCTTTCCTTTCATTGTCATCCTCAAATATGTAACATCTTAAAGCTGATTCTATTATTAGATCGTAAGATATTATGTTATGTTTAAGGTGTTATAAGTAGAAGACGGGGTGATCAACCATCTTAACCTTCCGCCTCAAACCGGAAACTTACCTCTATAATTATTATAATATGGTGAAACAAAGTACAACATAATTTGTTCCTACCGCATAACAGAGTCCATAAATTAATAGTTGTAGATTATATTAGTTGTAGATTATTGATATTATATCAACGAGGACGGTAAAGGTAAAGGGTAATTAGTTTATTGGCGCAAAGGTTATATAGACGCCGCTTTATTAATACAATTTAGTCTATAATTAAATAGAGTTAGACGCTCATCATATTTATGTTTTCAGAAACCATTTATGATGCCGTATTCATAGGCATAGTAGCCAGATTACAAAATATAGTTACTCGGTATACTAATATGCGGCTCAAGAAAATAATTTAAGTACATTAGATTTTTGTAGGATACAGTCTTTGTCTTTGTTTGTTACAGGTTACTGACCATCGTGTTTAATGTAGTTACAGTCCATAAATCATTTTGGAAACATACTCCTTCAGTTTTAACGAGACCGCGGGAGAGCTTGTGTTATTAATATTATTACTTTATTATAGTTCGATTGAAGCGAAGTGTATCTCATCTTCTAGCAGACATTTGATGGTTTAGATAAAATTATAAATATAATTAAAGATTAAGCTTATTTGTTAGTAAAAGGGTCATAAAATACATTTTAATGGGCATTAATTACGTCTAAATAATTTTTTTTTCGCCCCCTTAATTTAGAGTATGAAGATCATTCAATCTATATATCTTATATAATCTTGTATAATTGCAAACATAAATATGATCGTTCCATTTATTATATACTAGATATTTCTAATTATAATAATCATAATTGTTCTTGTGTTACTGCAAGATCAAGACCAATACCGCCTAATCAATAGCAAGACTAAGACCAAGACTGATCGTGCAAGATTTGAGCAAGAACAAGATTAAGCCTGCGACTCCTGCATCTTGTATGAATGATTGTCCTCATAGAGCTATAATTTATAATACAAGATATAGTCATATAAAAAACAAACGAACCAAAAGAGTGGCTAGTCGGTCAAGCCAAACTAGCCAATTACACAGGACTTATTAAAGTGCACAAATATGCGCGCAAACACATAACACTTTAAGTGTACAGACTCCGTACCAATGTCTCTAACTGCATTCAAAGGTAAGCTTCTATTATTTTTCTTAAAGCTAAACTTCAGTTTCAGCCAATAATAAAGTTGCACCAAGTGCAGTACATTTTTCTATTTATTGTCTTAAGTTTATTTTATTACTTTTAAAAGATCAAACAATTTGTCTGACTAAATGGACCGTTATAATTAAATACCTACTAGTTATTAATAAGAACATAGTCTTTAGTGAATCTGAAATGAATTCCACGGAACCTAAAAATAAGAACAAATTACGGATTTTAATTCAAATATAAATTTCAAAGCAGAAGTAAATAACTCATCAATGCGACAAAACTTCGAAAAGTCAAATGTGCGTGCCTTGCCGTCGAAGTTTTGCTTTGTAGTCCAACAATTATCGCTCTACAAACAAGTATTGCTATTTCCTAATATTTTATGTCTATAATTTAAACATGGATTATTCATCACCAGCTCATGTTTGTCCACTGCTGGACATAGATTTCTTCAAATGCACGCCACTGTGGTCTTTCTGCAGCTACTCGCATCATCATTTAAACATAGACTATTATAAAATAATAATATAGTTATTATATGTAAGTATTAAGTATAGTAATAAGTAAGCATTATATATAAGTTAGTTAGTTAATTAAGATAGTTAAGATAGCGGATTTTGATCACAAACTACAAAGCGGGCGAAGCTGCGGGATTAGCCAGTTAGATGTCAAACGTATACAAAGTCGGTAACTTCATGTGGCAACGTTCGCAATCTGTTAGAACAAGTGCACTAACACAACGTTTTCGTTTATTTCTCTGAACTGAGTTTATTCGCAGCGTGACGTCACCTTCTGCTCGCCACTTCCTTATCCTACTAGCTTTATATTTAAATATTATCCGATTCAGAATATAATTATTTTATTAAAGCTATATATCAATACTCTAAATACAAAAGAGCAACTAACGGTGGTTACGTCGTCTCGATTAAACCACCGATAATGACACATGTTTACGGGGAACATGTATATAGAATGGCAAATAATTGATATAATTCATAAAGAGTTTTTTTGTTACGTACTCTGGGACAAACTAAAATATTTTGCAGCCCTATTTTAGATCAGAAAATAGTATATGTAGCTAAACACGACAGATGTAGGAACAATAGGGCGCTGCGGGATGTCCACGGTTATGACGCCTCATTGACTCCGCAATTGACGTACATTCACACTGCATTATTATTTGTACCCCTCGAGGGTCCGAAACAAATAAAAAGCCACTTCATTCAAGGTATGGCTTGGTAAAGTTGAATGAAACTTATGGGTGTTTGCCCTATCTGTATTATGTATACATATCGATAAGCAAGAATCTAATTGAAACTTATACACGCATTCAAATACCATAAATTAAACAAAAAAAATATATATATATCTATTCCTTTTAAGCCAGTCACGTATTTTAAAAATAATCAGCTACTAAATTAGTAAATATTGATTGAAAAAGTTAAAAGCCTCGTCGAGCCCTGATTGGAACCATATGACGTCGCCGAACGATGAAATAAATTAAAAAACAATCACCAGATCATTTAAGTAAACATAAAAAAAAAGTTGAAGCCTCGATGCCACCGAGACATTTGCTCCCGAAAGCATCGCGTTGTCGATAAAAAAAAAGTTAAAGTAACGTGTTCTAGCTAAACTTTTACTGTTTGTCGTTAAGGAAGCGAAAATAAACGTTCACGTTTTTGTTTCAAGGGCTCAGAATATATTCTCAGCGTGGGAAAGCTCAGTGAGGTCAGGTGGCAGCACATGTGGTTCTCTTCTGTTTATGGAGTTTAAAAATAATATTTAATAAAATGAAGGTGCCGAACAGACATTGGAGTACGTCTTTGCGGGGGATAATACGTATTACACCTATCGCACGCCCGGTGGTCCGTAAACAATAACAACGCATTATTTTATCTTCTGCATTCTAACCATTGTTTAGTTTTGAATCACAAAGTGATATTTGTGGCTTAACCGTTAAATGTTTAAGCAATAATCTACATCTAAGTACATAACATGAATTCGTTTTGTACTTCTTATTGTATTTTTACAGATATGGATATGATAGATGTCGTGCCGTATGTGAAAATTTAAAGGCGCCATTAAAATGTAAACCGCAATTAAATTTTTTGTTGCGATGATGCACTTGTGAAGCCATATAACGTTGCTTACATAATTTTGCGAAACTTTTATGGAAAAATCAATTCATGTGATCAGCTGAGAAAAAATTTGCTAAACAAAAACCGAAATCCCTGCGCAGAGGCACCGCCCAGTGCTAGCTCCTGTTCGATACATGAGCCCGTGGGATGGAATGATAATGGCCAAGAATTGGCAACGTGGGTGTCCGGCTTGCTTACGTATTATGCAGCATTTTTTATACTTTCACGATGCGTGCGCTTCTTAAATTCATCGATGCATTATAATGCTTGTTTTGTCAATGAAAGACAGCACAGCACACCGAGCCCGGGGCATGTTTTCGCTATTGATAATAAAGACGCGTGTTAGCGATGTCAATGTAAAACCACGCATTTAAAAGTAACAGTTGTAAAGATTACTTAGAAGAGTTATTTTATGGTAAAATTGCGAAGAATTAAAAGCAAAAAAATCTATGTTAGTTTTGTTCACCACGATATATCGGTAGCTTGCACAAGTAACGTGCCGTGAGATCTATCACAACAGCGATAAGGAAGTTAAATATTATTCTATACATACCTTCTTATATATATGACCGCCGTTGCTTACGTCACATATAAACTCTTTAATAATTAAATAGTACTAATGTATGTATGTGTAGTATGTAATAGGAAGTTAGTGTATTTAAGTACTTAACTAAATGTGTGTGTACGCATACAAATTGTTTTGTTTTTAGTTTTATAAAGACGTTTGCAACTTTTCTATTAAACTAAGATTTGAACCTCATATAAAAAAAATTTTTAGTTTTCTGTGACAGAAATTATTGATATATATTCTTGAGTAATGCGTTATATGGTTATTGCGAAAATCTATTGATCGTATCTATCAGTTTTAAGTTAAGTTGTAATATACATGAATTTCATAAATGTAATGAAATTATATAAATAATTACGTTTATCAATGTAAGTAAGTATGTAACAGTTATGTTGAGTGAGTCATTACTTCAGTATCAGGGTCACGATAGGGAAATACTGGTCTTAGGAAATCCTATCTCGCAAGTTATGCTAGGAAATATAAACTATTATTCTACACGTACTACATTATTTTTTGTCTGTATTAATTTTATAATAAAACTAACAATCAACTAATTTAAAAACTAATTATTAATATCAAAGAAATTAATTAAAGTACGTTTTAATATTGAATTATCAATAGATTTATTTAAATTTGTGTGCATTCCCAATAATGTACACAAATTTAAAGATATGTATCACATATATGTCATAGATTTATATGACATGGTCTTTGTTTGTAAATAAGAAAAAAATATACATAAAAATATAAACCTTTGCCGCACTAAATTGAAAAGCTAATCATAAAAGATATTTTAAATAAAAGTGGACTTCGTCATAACACTATAAAGAGTTTATCATTAAATAAACTATAATACTGACTTAATTTACTTTGCTAATTTTATATTTTTTATTATTGTAATAGAAACTTTTAAATACAGTTTGATTTATATATTTGAATTTAGTTTTAGTAACGAGAGATACGGAAGCGCGCAGGTGACATCAAAGTAACTATTCAAAGTTTAGGTCAAGAACAACCACCGAACATCCTTCACACTATTACCCTTGTATTCCATAAATTACTAAAAATAGCTTAATTTACACACCCATGTTAATAGTTACAGTTTATTTTATAACAAAAATTGTAAGGTTTACAAATGAGACAAAGGTAAATGTATCAGCTCTTATTTATGTAATAATATAACTTGGAAGCTGCACGGTACACCTTTTTGGGACACGATTGCAGTAATTGATTCATAAATCTGTATTGTTTTTATTAAGTAATATGTATTTCGTGTTTTTTCGTCTTTTAGTTAAAATATTTAAGTTTCTGATTAACTTTTTCTCATTCTTATATTCTCATTATTAAATATAAAAAAAACTATTTCAAGCATTCTTTTAATTAATATATGAAACATTCTTTATATTATTGCTAAGTATAACGAATTTAATATATTTAATTTAAAATCTAATATGAGTTTTTATTGCCATCGAATAAAAGGGGTAAAAAACACAAACACATAATATTAACATTCAGTAGTAATATTAGGTAAATAAGTATGTTTCTAAGTATTTTAAGAAGTGAAGTTTTTAGACCACATTTTTTATTGAATATTGTATAGGCAAAGGTTTAATGTTGATTACGTACTTATCTTAATTTATATGTCAGGTTTCTGCGCGGTGTTTTATCGAAAAAAAAACCTAAAAACTCGCATTTCAATTGACGAATTGTTATCTTAGTTACATCAGATCTATAATGGTTTTATAAGTAGCACGTAACATTGTATCGTGGAGAAAGCACGGCCTTGGCAGTGAAGCGTGCTCAGCCGGGCGCGTCGTGCCGTCGCGCAAAGAGTGCGCCCGCGCAGCAAGCTTAGTATTCGATACACTAAATGTTAAAACGTCATTGAAGGTTAATTTCAATTTGGTAAACTTGGAATCACAAACTAACAACTGAGAAAAGGTAAAGGAAACAGTAAATTTCCTCCAAAAGTTATAAGTATTAGGTTTAGCTGGTATATTTGTAAAAACTTACATCCCGTTTACCTAAGTTACGTATATTTTTAACGTTAATTAATGCTGAATGCATTATATATTTTAAAGAATACGTACACTAAATCAAAATATGTAAAGATAAAAAAAATAATTTAGTCAAATGGCTGATGGCAAATGGTAGGTGGATCTCAAACCGAGTGTTTAAATCTGGGCTTGTAATTCAGTTATTTATTTAATTGGATAAAACTCTAATATATCAAGTGTATGTACAACCAATTGAACCAACGTGTAGAGGAATTTTACCTCGAGGGAAGATGCGTTACCATACTTTTATTTTCATTCAGATTAAATATTACCCCTCATGTCGACGCAGTAGAAATACCTAAGAGCAATGATTTAATAGATCTCGCTGTGTAATTGTGTTCTTGTAACGCGCGTTTTCACGCATACAACACTTTCGTTGTCATTGAACTTGGAAAGCGGGGATGCGCTCATTGTTATTAGATAGCTGAGAATGCACTCTCGCTGCGTAACCTGCTATGATCATAAGCTATTTACACGCAATCGATATAAAATGAAACAGATGCCATTGTATGCGTTATAAATAGAAAATAAACTTCTGCTACAGTGTGATAACTTATATCTACCGTTATATTCTTGTTATTTAAAAATAGAACGTAGATAACCCTAAAGTATTCAATTAAATTATTAATGAGTTTTGTATTAATTTAATGTAAGTACATTTTTTTTTTAATTACAATAGTCATTTGAAATACGATAACAATAATGTTTTTTTATGAAACCTTAATAACTTTATTTATTATACGCACTTTGATTTACTTTTTATTAGCTAATTAAGGTAGGATCGTTGTAAGGCTTCGGGTGACAGAGTACGGGTCGCCCTCTCGGTGGGAACGTGTAGGCGTTTGGGCGCACTTGACGCTTCAGCGACCACGAAAACTGCGCTCCTGAGGCTTAAAAATACCTTGAGACGCATATTTTTACATAAAAATTATTTTATAAAAAGAAAATCGTGTCAAACTAGACTAGTTTCATCATAAAGAGGTTTGTTTGATTGTCGTATGACGGTCAGGAACTAATGATCTAACACTTAAATATTTTTTATACTATTATAGACTTTCATTAATAGAGTGCAGGTATAAATCATATTTATTTTATATTGTTTTCTTTATTAATAAACTATCTGTGTGAAGCTGTTGGGCTATATAATAAATAATTATAATAAACGCCATATAATAACGCTGAACAATACCCTTTTTATGAAATTGCAATTTATGTTTAAGAAGACGTAGTTTAGTACAATAAGTCGTTAATTATATGTTTTTGTCTAACTGGTTTTGATTATGGACATATTCAAATGTCCATCACATCCAACTAGCATTGGAAGAGCGTGGTAGACTAAATTCTAAACCATTTTTAAAAAGGAGAGTGAGTTTTACCTTAGCAATTATTATATAGCATTAGATAACAGGTTGTTAAACTTATTAATAAGTTGTTTCGAACTCAGCATTAAAATATCCAATAAAAAGAAGTTAATGTTCGAATTTGAATTCTACAATTCTGTAGTCATACAAATAATCGTAATTGACAAGAAATTATGTGCAGTGTAAAAATATCACCTCGTTATATTATTATTATATCTCTCAGTCACACTGGTGACTGATGAATGAATGAATGAAAAAAGAGATTCTTATTTGGCAGCGTAAGATTTTTCTAATGGGTAGGTTAGATACGAATTCACTGTCATCATATATAAATAATTTTTTCGTAATATTTATACATAAATTCTCTACAGTTTTCCTTATCCTTAAATCAGTGTTTATCGAAGAAAGGCTCAGGATCCACGCTCCATTGGTTGCAGTTACGGCATCCCTTCTACACAACCAGAACACCATCTGACGTTTGTAAACAATATACCTACTCAAACTTGTAGTTTTAACCTTTAATTCCTTGATTCTTTTTATCATTTTATATAGATTACAGTTTTATAATAATTACTGAAAAAGAGTTCAAGGCTAGTTATTATATTTCAAATGTACATTGGTAAATACATACATTAAAATAGGAAAAATTAAAATGAAAATACCATTCGTGTTTTAACACCGCATCACATTAGTGACAAAAATTCTCATAAATGATTTTCATCCCACAATAATGTTGCGGCACATTGTATGCAATAGTCATACATATGCCGCATAACTAGTTATCCTATCAAAATATTATATTACCTTTCACTAGCATTAATCGCAAACTGTTTTAGGCACTATCAAAATGATTACCTAATAATTACAGCTAGTAATCATTAATAGATCTTGTCATTTTTCTAACAGCTTTTGATAATATTAAAGTGTAATGAGCAAATAAAAGTATGATTAGGTTAATGACAGAAATAAGTACATTGTTAATTTTTTTAATACTTGGTTTTGTATTTCCGTTTTTATGAAAACTGTTCTTATTCAACTATTCTTAAATTAATGCTGTACCTCAACCAAAAACATTGGTACCTACTTACATTGAGTTTCTAAAAATACATGATACTATTATGGAACAAATACTCGTTACTTATATAAATAAATAAATCTTTATGTTTATGTAATACTTTATTGTAGGCACAATTTTCATATCAAGTTTATTCAAGTGATTCGTATAAAGTAATAAAATGTTAGAATTATATTCGTTCATGCCAGAGTCATTTAAAAATAAAAAAATAAGTTACATAACATGACTTTCAGTCAAACGAAATGAGTATTTTAAAAAACTTATAAAAGTGATTTCCGCACAGCTCAAGATTAACGCGGCACTGAGGTAATTAATCATCAACCTTGACAATCTCTTATCGCTCAGGAAAATACTCAGGAAATTACTCAATAACTACGTACTTATACTAGAAATTTTGTACGAATAACAGCAATCTGCAAAAACTTACATTTCCTTCGCGGTTTTATAATAAAACATTAAAATAATTATATAATTAAACATTCTTAAAAAAAATAACTAAATAATATATTCAATATAATATATTTAAAAAAATATTTAATGCATGTAAATTATTTCAGTGAGAAGTTAGCTGTTCAAGAGGCTTATATCTAAATACCGTTATTAGAAGATAATTTTATAAGCATAGATATGGATGCACAGGTAAACTAACATTGTCAATGGTAAATTCCATTAAATTTTTCCGCAACAGTTGAATTTATTGCTTATATTTATTATCTATGAGACGGTAATCACAATCGTTGGCAGTAGGAGGCAAAGGAAGTGAGCGGACGAGGCCTTGACATTTCCCGCCACGCAACGCAGACATAGCTGATACGAGGAAGTGGGAGGCAGCTCCTTTACTCCTACCAGCCTTCCATCCTTTGTGACCAACTGACAACAAGCTACGAACAACCACCACTAAGTATTATACATTTTATAAAAGTAAAGGTAGTGCAGATAGTACGTACCTACTATATTATACCTAACCTTAAGATCTGGGTTTAATGTTCCCTTATACAATCATTAGGTAATATAAGGCTATATTGCACATGTACAAGTATCTATGTACACCTGTCATATATATTACATAAACTTTTAATATAGAATTAGCTAAAAACCAAGCTTTATATAAGAGCAAGCGATCGCGGTATCGTAAGGAAGGGTAATTTCATACGTCCAATGACGTCTCAATAACAAAATAAAAAGTCAATACGGCATACGTACAGATGAGTGCATTTACGCATACAATATGCCCGCAGACCACAGCTACTTGAATCGGAACGGATATGTGATGAAGAGATGACAAAACCCCTTTTAAGACCTTTATTACTCGGCTCTGGCACACGAACACGGCAATAAAAAACTGACCGAGATCCGGCTTCCTAATGTTGAAATTACTTAAATTTAGGAAGAAGACACAAAATAACCTTCGAGATTTTGTTATTTTCGTTACAAAGTTTTACTTTATTCTTAATCTTATAATTATAATCTTTTCTAAGTTTATAGTTATATTTATGTATTGACTTTTAAAACAATTTATTATAAAATATATGTTTATCGATTACTTATAATTGAATTGCAACGTCATTGAATTATAATTGAAAGTATAACCATCACGGTTTTGTTTTCAAATATATTAGTTTAATATCATACTACTAACGCCATCTTGTGTTGAATAGGATATAATTATACAAGTTATTCACGTGTAGATGTCACTCGATTATATTCTTAAATCTGAGTGATGATTAATGATGTATTAGAAGTACATAGGTATTTTGATAAGGAAATGTATATATCATAAATTTTATAAAATGTTACCTACATGGAGATTAGGTAAATTTATATTTTCCTTATTGTTCTTAAACTTCAAAATCCTTCTAAATAGGAGAACAGGCCTTTTCCCGGCAGTGGAATAATGACTATTAAATTTTTACGCAATTTTATTTTTACTTTACTATTGAATAGTATACAACCTCAAATAATACTAATACTGTTATGATTTTCAAGAAAAACTACTAGTGTGCCTCCAAGGTAGAATCAATAAACAAAGTTAAAAAACTTTGATGCCATAGTTTTTCCTTGAAACTATGTGACCGGAAGCAATTATGATAGCATTCCAAGTATAAATTCCCATAAACCGATTTTCTCATACTACATACGTGATACTTCGTATAACGTCACCGTATACTTAGGTAATAAATTAACTTCAGTACTCCGGCTGCTTTGACCGCCAAATACAATAATTTGTATTCAACGTACATTGATGCGCAACAAGTCCGCATTGTAAGTTGCTACTTACATTTGCTTTTGAGTCTTTTAGATGTTTATTTTTAAACAAATGTCATGTACCGAAATGTGTCGATATAGTCACACGAACTTTACAGCATAATAATATTTCCTTATATGAAGTATTCCCTCTTTTAGCGACGATGGCCATTTCAAAGAGATTAGATAAAAAAGCGAAACATAAAATAATGAGTAAGTAAGTTGGTAAACACAATGTTCCCATTATTTACTCTCTTAATCTGATGGGATGACAAATACGATACGTCTGGAAACATTTCGAGCGCAAGAACAGCTTAGTGCACAGGCAACAGAAAAACCAACAACAACAACAACATCTTGTAAATTCCCACGGCTGGGCTAAAGGCCTCCTCTCCCTTTTAGGAGAAGGTTTGGAAAATATTTCACCACACTGTTCCAAGGCGGGTTGGTTTAATACACATGTGGCATAATTTCTATAAAATTTGCCACATGCAGGTTTCCTTACGATGTTTTCCTTCACCGCTGAGTACAAGATGAATTATAAAGACAAATTAAGCACATGAATCAGCGTTGCTTTCCTGTTTTTGAACCTGCAATCATCGGTTAAGATGCACGCGTTCAAACCACTGGGCCATCTCGACTCATACAAAAACCAAACTACTTTGAAATTAACCAATCTGGGGCTTAAACCTATCGTAGGTTTAAGCCCCAGATTGGTTAATTCTTGAACCGTATCTTATGAGATAACCAGACATAAATATACCGATAAGGAAGTCAGTAAGTATAAGTAATTAGACGACAATCAAAAATAAAATGTAGGTAGGTTCTGTACTCCCCGAACTATCACATTGAAAATTTATAGGATTCTATTAAACATAAAGGTATACCTACTTGTTCGGAATATAGATTCCATATAAAATATAAAAAAGAAATCAAACTAAAAGGTTTATATAAATTAATGAACGAGCAGACAACTCAAGTACTATAAATCCATATTGATCGCAATGAAACATAGAGAAAAAAAATACAAATGTTTAATGCAAAATGGAAGTCAGTAAATAGGCCTATAAATATTACAATAGCAAATGCATAGAAACGAGGGTTACAAAAATTTAAAAACTTCACTCTTTTTCTTATCAACTCCAAAAGATTATTAATCTTCATTATAACACATCAGGAATTTAATTTGTGTTCAAACAATTAAATAATCACTACATAGTATCAAACAAAGTCGCTACCTCTGTCCCTCCCCATGTATGCTTAAATTTTACCCTACGCAACGGATTTTGATGCGGTTTTTTAATAGATAGAGTGATTGCAAAAGAAGGTTTTTGTATATGGATAATATAGTAAAGAAACACTGATAATTTTAGAAGTTTGTAAGGTGATGTCATAAAAAAAACAAATTAAAAACAAAAAGAGTCGCTAGTTAAAAATTAAATTATATAAGTTTAAGGAACGATAGATTTTTATTATAAGATGCTAAATAAAAGGAATGCACCTACTCTACAGATCATTAGTTCACTCAATGATACATTTTCAATCAGTATTTATTATTTAGTAATGAATTAAGCCAATTCTTTTCAAGTTTCAGTACTAACTATAAATTGTCACGAAGGTTTTTATAACGTCATATATTTTAAAGTATGTTAAATATTATCCTAGAATGTATTTACAACGCAATTAGGACAAAGGTCCTCGAACTTTTATGGCCTATTGTTTTACTATTAGAATATTACACTTAATAAGTACTGATTATTTTTTATTAATCATAGAACGCTTAAACAATGAGTCAATTTAAATAGAGAATTAGATCCGTAATACGTCATAAAAGGATTTAAAATAAATACATATATAAAGGTTACTGAACTTACGCTATTTTTATTGATAAAATAATTCTAAGCACGTACGGCTTTAAACATTGACAACTAGCAGCTCTATTATGTATGTTGACCATACAATTTGGTAATAAATAATACCTACATCGAAATTATGTGTGAAATCATAAACTAGAATAATTAAATTAAATATATTTTTCGAAGAAATTGTATGACTTTTAAGGACTTATATCAGACGCTTAACAATTACCGTTAGATTATCGTTAAAGTAAAACAATAACATCCGTCACTTTAATATGTAAATATTTCCTATGTTCAATTCTTGATAAATCCGTAATCATCATTTACATTCCCTAGACAAACAAGGATCTGTACGCACTTGATAGTGCCACGTGTGGGTCGTCCTGTACATAGTTATTATTCACATTTGGCACATCACACAGTGTCATCGCCCCTAAACCGTAGGGCTCACATAATAGCTGGGGAAACCCAGTTGCACATAAGAATACTGACGCGATACAACCGTCAATGCAGATTTTATTTCACGGAACATTCAGAATCTATTACATTTATTGATTCTGTAATTACCCTTTTTTCTGTATTGTAGGTGCTAGTAAAAATTTATCTAAGGTTTCCTTTTGCAATTAATGCAAATCCAAGTACATATATGCAAGACGTATATTTAAGGTAAGGCAAGCAAAACCATTTGCAGGAGAGTATTTCAAATTTTGCTTACCTGTGAAATCTAAATTTACCTTCATTATTTGTGTTACCTTAAACAAAGACCAGGTAAAGTTTCTGAGCTATAAATCGAATAATGAGTTCTAGATTAAAGTATAATGAAAAATGTCACAGATCTACTACATAAGTATTGAGTTTGAGTTTGTAGTAGTATCTAGGCATGATAATTTGCTAAAATTTTTTTATTTTTTTTCAATATGTTGGCCTCCGCAGCAGTTCAATGTTCAAAATGTTCATAAGATAATTAGAGGAGAAGACTAGTTTTAATATCGGCATAATATCAATATTATTATATATTTCCTTTACCCTGGCGATAAGAGTTTTGTCAGAAATTGGGCATTTTTACTACAATCATTTCTATTTGATCCCCCTTATCAATGAAACGAAATAAGCTAAATTCAATAATAATCTTAATATTTTTGATATTTTATGCGCAAAACGCTGTAGGAATTCGTTTAAAAGAGAAGTTTACAGTTTTTAAAATGCTGTTGTTTTTTGTCTGGCACAACTCATGCAAGATGTTTATATTATTCAAAGTTAAAGAGGAGAAAAGCAATTGCTTAGATGCCGTCATTGTTTATTTCAGAATTTTTGTATCTGGAACTTTAAGTAAAAAATGATAAACTATGTACGTTAGCCTGTTGCTAGCACGTGGTCAATGCCGTCAGTTTAACAGCGTCACGCCGCCGTTTTCCACGTCATTATGTTTACCACAGAAATGTACCATTACAGTGTAAACGTAGTCACTAGCCTCAGCATAAAATTAAACAAAAATTACGAGATTTTGAATGAGTAAAATAAATAGTATTATTTAATCTGAATGTCGCTTAATTTGGAGAACTGGAGGCTACATTTGTTGCCAATATACTTATTGGTTATGGGACGATAGCTGCATATAAAAATATGGTTATGGTCTTATTTTGAAGAATGAAGAAGAATATGCAGAAAAATGAAGAAGTTTCTTGATTGCAATTTATTATATTGTTATGATTTAACTAATAAAATGAATTAAAGAGAGACGCAAAATGTTACTGGCCACTTAGAAAGTGTATCGTATAAAAAAAAACAAATGTAAATCGTGCGAACAAACGTCATCAGTTTATAAAAAACATTAAATTAAAACAAGACCTTTCATAGGTTTGCAATTTTGTAAAAATCTGTTAAACGCAACTTTACACGTGTGAGCTACTAGTTTATCAAACTATATTACTTATGTAAGTTATATCTGGCTGATCTGGGTGTTCGTCAACTGAGGTTTAGATTTAATTAAAAAGAAGAGTACAATGAAGCAGACATCCGAGTCAATGATACAGAATTCCATTTGAAGTCTGCTACTTGAACTTTGAACTTCATTACTCTACGACCTACTATAGCATCAAGCGGCAAGTGAAAATTATATTTATAGAAAAAAATACTTTATATTTAATATGTATACTAGTATCGAACGATGGTTTTATTTTGTCGACATAAGATAATAAAAAACAAACTTTAAAATTTGAGTACAAAATGTCCGCTAGTTATTTGTTCTACCTAAGTAATATGTTTAGTCCAGTGTTTCCCAAAGTTTGTTCTACCATGGCCCGGTAATTTTCCCACAGCCCTTTCGTGACCCACTGAATACTTTTAAACCCAAGCTGGTTCCGTTAAGATTAAATAAGACACATTTATTAATAGTAAAAATATCGAAGTTCGCGGAAAATGATGACAGTTTTATTCTAAAGTCTGTTTCCACTTCAAGTCGGTTTCTGTATTTATTTTTAAGGTATACTAGTGTTGAAATCCCACCTTCACATTTGTAAGTTGTGACAAAAGGCATTAAAAAGTTATTGCTTGATGAGTTAATTTTGTGTATTCTTGACGGCAAGATAGTAGGTATTATTTTTTAAACAAGGAATATTGCGACCCGGTATTTTATTTTGATGGCCCGGTACCGGGTCGCGACCCGGCAAATGGGAAACGCTGGTTTAGTCAATTTCAAAAAAATAATGACTTGTTAGTTGACTACTTTTGTATAAATATACGAAAGGCTGTTTGGCAATTTTAAATTAAAAAGAAAAAACAAAATATGAGGAATCTAATTTATGATTGTGTCGTATCTTTCATAAATAGTTAGCCCATATATGTACGTTATGTATTTATATTTAAAATATTAACTTAGTCTAAAAATACATACTTATACATATTCCCCCTCAAGGTTAATTGAAAGGTTTTTTTTTTTTCAAGTGAATTCATATATTCATATAGCTTCCCCTATTTTCTGTATTTACTAAGATAACGTATAAACAGTTTTTTAAAAGGAGTTCCGATAGTGTTTTATGCTAAATAACTATACAGAATGACATAGAGCTGCAATAATCGTATAGGAAAACTATTATTTCTTTCAAAAATACAGAATCGTCAAATAATTGTTTTATAGAAGTAAATAAAAATATGGATACTGAACGAAAGTACTGTGATTAACTAATATAAGCGTACAAAAAATAAGCTTTTTTAATATATATTTATTTAAAGAGATATTTGGAGTTAAGTAAGTTAGCGTAGTATGGTATTTCTGGTTTACAATAATTAATATTAATAGTTTAATTGTTACAAAATATTACTCATTTATCAAGTTAAATTAGTTAAGGAACTTAAAATATTTCAATAAATAGAGCAAAGAGCGCTTAAAATAGGTTTGTTAAGCATAAGGCCCCAAGGTAACTCAATTGACAGAGCCTAGCTAATCTGAACTACAAATATTATCTCCAAATAGTTATGTGATCTACATACAGCTTTAATATATTTTATTGTATAGGTATAACTCGCGAAATCATTGCACATATTTTTAAATTTATTTTTGTAATATATAATAATGCCTTCATAACGATACCGATAGCTTCAGCATATAAGCACGGTCATAATATATGTATATATGTATAACAGAAATTCTGTAATGGTTGTCACTGACTCGGGCGAGGACCTCTGACCTAAACGAAGATAGGAGTAATTGGACTGTTCATACGGTTTTTCCTGGTTTTATTCTGATTTGTGTCTGATAGCAGTTGGCAACGTCTAGACAAATTATACAATTAAATTACCATAACGGACGGGAACGCGGCCAGCAGGAAGCATACCTCGATCACATTCAGATTCTGCAACTTTATAGCTGTAATAATTGCAAACATCGCTTTTCTCAAGATATTTGTCGTAAAGACCGCTGTTAGCGTTTGCATGAATTACCATTTCTCTTCATACAACCAACAAACATTCCGCAGGTTACCGAAGTGAGTAGAAAGATGTTTTCGGCGATTGGTTCTCTGCGTAGGTTACAAAACTTTTTGCCCATACCTACCAAAATTACGTTAGCACAAACTCTCCTATTACCAATCTTAGATTATGCCGACGTATGTTATCTCGATTTAAACGAGGAGCAACTAAATAAACTTGAGCGCATTCAAAATCTCTGTATACGGTTCATATTTGGGCTTCGCAAATATGACCATGTTTCTGAATTTCGCAAAAAGCTCAAGTGGCTTCCAGTCCGCCTTCGCAGGAATACTCGTATTCTATCATTTCTTTACTGTATCCTATTCAATCCAAAAGTTCCTCTTTATTTAAAAGAGAGATTTAAGTTCCTTGGCGCTTCTCATTGTCGCTCTCTGCGCTCCGAGGACAATTTAAATTTGAGTATCCCTTCTCACTCTTCAACTTGTTACTCAAAATCTTTTACAATTAACGCAGCACGCTTATGGAACTCCTTGCCCTTAGCGGTACGTCGAGCTAAATCTCTAGAAATATTTAAACGTCGCATTTTCGAATATTATATTGATACTTGAAATCGTATTTTCATCCCTTACCTTTCTCCTCCTCCAATCCTCATTTATTTTAAAATTGTGTGTATGTTTTTCTTAATAGTTATGTGTGTATTTTCTCATTATATAGGTATGTATTATTTTTACTACTTTATTATGTTTGTATTATAGTACACCTCCACCCTAAATTTATTTATTTATTATAATGTCCTATGCCAACCGGTTGCCTGGAAGAGATCGCTCTTCTAGCGATAAGGCCGCCGATTGTATACTCTATAACATTGTTTTTTTTTTTTCTGTTTTAAAATTTTATGTACTTTGCTTGGTGTACAATAAAGTATATTTCATTCATTTCATTCATTCATTCATTCAAACAACAACCACAGCCTGTAAATTCCCACTGCTGGGCTAAAGGCCTCCTCTCCCTCTTTGAGGAGAAGGTTTGGAACATATTCCACCACGCAGTTCCAATGCGGGTTGGTGGAATACACATGTGGTAGAATTTCTATGAAATTTGTCACATGCAGGTTTCCTCACGATGTTTTCCTTCACCGCTGAGCACGAGATGAATTATAAAGACAAATTAAGCACATGAATCAGCGGTGCTTAGCTGGGTTTGAACCCGCAATCATTAGTTAAGATGCACGCGTTCACTTGGCCATCTCGACTCTAATTTCTCTTCATAATCTATTATATTTTTATCAGAATACTACTGTTGTGAAAGATAACTATTGTTACGCCTTGTTTCGTAAATAACTGGAAATTGAATCCGTTTTGTTATTTAAGCGGAAAGGTAAGTGGTTGCATAACAGTACAATAATATAGTAAAATATTAAATCTACCGAAGCACTCATTTTCTCTCAAATAAATGAATTTTCGTATGCTGAATGTGCGATTTTAATTTTTTAGTCGTCTTTTCCGACTTCAAAAGGATAAAAATTCGTACAAAGTTTACAACAAGCTTTATTAAGTAGTATTTACTATTAAGTACCTCTCTCAAGTGTTGTAATCGTTTCTTAGTGAGCGGCTACGTCATGATAGGAATAGCTGAGCTAAATTTTAAGTCAATCTGACTTTTCAGACAGTTTCGGAGTTCTCGTGATGAATTAGTCACTCGTGTTTCGCTTATTTTCGCGAAGGAGACCAGCGTTGAAAAGTTTGACAGAGAAGAAAGAGCAGGCTGTATCCCAACTGTATAATATATAGTATAATTCATATAAACTATCACAATAATCCATGTCTCATCTAATATTAATAATTATAATATATAACTCAAATCAATGAAAAATAATTTAGAGACATGTATTTACTAAAATTAAATGTTAAAACCGTGCGACTGTTTGCAATTCTTCAGAAAGTCAATTGTTTCGGTTTTTCAAATGACTCAACAATTTGAGTAACATTTCATTTGATAACTATCTTATTACAATATTTAGTGTATTTTATTTCACATTATATTCTAGTTAGTGTTGCCCTACAACATTCACTAATCTTTTATTATGATTTAGAGGTCCACAGTACAATTATAAAGACTTTAATAGTTCTGTTAATTTGTATATTCACATGGGAGCAATGCTTTATTTTTCAAATCAGCAAGCTGCGAAGATGTACAAGTCAATATATGTAACACATAAGATTTGGATTTGTGCTTTATTTGCGGTTTTCTGTGTAGGTTCTATCACTCTCTCGCGACCTAGGTACTTAAAAAAAAAACACTCGACTTATTTCAAATACTACAACTACAATACTAATCTAAACTAAATTACATTCCTGATGTTTTTATGCCGTTATTATTACGGCATAAATTTCGTTATTAGATTACTATTTTCATTTTAAATAATGAAAATAGTAATCTTATAATGAGTAAGTTTTAGTGTCAAAAACTAATATTAACTTAGGTTTAAATTGTTCAGGAGGTTTCTAATAACTTCCCTAATTTTTTTATGATACAACCGAAACTAAATTTTTTTGTAAATTATTTTAGCAATTATAATAAAAATCGGGGCGTCAAGATGACTCAAGTTGATTATTTTTTGTGTAGGATACAAATGACCATTAATATTATCAAATTATGCCGTATTTAAGGTGTTTATAAATATAGTACCTACATTGATCTCGAACAAATATTATAAAATTACTAGAAAATGCATATGGTTTCAAATAAATATTGAAATATCTGTACGCAGCAGGTCAGCACAGTGAACTAAGTTTGAATGTCAAATGTTATGAACACTCGTACCATGTCTCTTTAGTAGGGCGGATTCTTACTGTATTTAAAATAAATTATTAACGAATGCACAATTATACTAATTTGCATATTATTATAATATATTCTATTTATTAATAAATATTACACGCAAGCCACACGTAACACGTATGCATTGAGTGGCCGCATTCATATCCAATGACAACAACAATTGATTAAAATGACAAATGTTAACAACAGGTACCCGAAGAGTGTCAACGTCAATAATTCTGTGCCATTCTCGCTAGTTGGGCGACCGCGACCTTACTAGAATACAAAGGCTGGCTGACAGCGGCTCCTGGGTCCTTATGCAAGTCAACACGCGCGGTCACCGACTCGAACCCCTCCTCCCGCTGACACGTGCACCTCTATACCGGTCACAGCATAATATTTACCGCGAAAATGACCATTTCCACGAAAGCACCGGAAATCGTAGCGCCCATGGAAATACTATTAAACTGATATTCAATCTTTTTTTTTTCAATTAATTAAGTATGTGCGCATGAAGTTTGATGTTATGAATAATTTAATAGAGTATAATATATATTCTCGAAAGCACTTTTTCTAGGATTCGCTTATCAGTATTTTATTCAAGGCATTATTGGTTTCACATAAAAATAGTCCAAAGAGCATTCTATATTAAGCTGTTGTTAGCATGCTTTGTGAGTTAAAAGGATTTTATAAACTTTAAAAGGTCCTATTAGTTGGATGTCTAATGAATTTACTTTTTACTTTCTGTAATTTTCAAAACATTTCTCAAATAAGGAAACATTAGACATTGTTGAATAAATGCTTTAAATAATGAGGTCACAAACATTGTAATGACGGAAGCATAAGGCGCTTCCACGACTTCCTGAATCAGAGTACGGGAACTTAGGATTGCCGCAAGCTTATCTCCATCCGTATTGGGTAACTGAAGGAGGCGTAAGCAACACTTGATGTAACCACAAGTGCCGCAACCTTTCCGCTGACGCAATCCCCAGCTGGTCCTACAGACGTCGTATTAAATAGTGTCAGCCGTACCGATGCGGAAATAATTAGACTATTGCGTCATCGCTCTGAACAAGTTTCGTAAAGCTCCATTGAGTTCATAATTCTAATATGATTTGTAATAAAAAACGTCGTGTCGTCCTCTTAAAATTGATAATGTATAAATTAGATTCAATGTTTACCCATAACATGGTTTTAGGTACATAAATGTTATGTACCGAATGTCCATTTAGTAAATAAAACATAAGAGGCGCCCACTCCGATACTTAACAAAAACTATCTACATAACATATAAACCACTTAAAATGCAGAAAACACACCGATGCCCTCTAAGATTCTCGATACACAGTATTTGTCATTATTTAAAAACAGAACACACCCGTTGACATAATCGCGCTTCCATATTGGGCAAAAATACATTGTTTAGTGTATGTTCCCGAACAATAGAGTTAACAGTAAGGCTGCTTCTTATTCCGCTCGGATACGGACACAGAGGGACCGGTTGAAGTCTGTAAATTCCGTACATTGTAATTCAGATTGGATGTCGAAACGCACGAGTCGGCATGCGGCTATGCGGATGCCTCGGTCGGGACTAAGGGTTTAACGCACTTTGAAGTATCATATAAAACTATAAACTTTCCGTAAAACCTTTATAAAATAGTAGAATTTATAAATGGCTTTAGATATGCCATTAAAAATAATAATGAACTACTAGTGGCATTCTAGGAAGCCGTATCGTTAGCTTCTTCCGCATCACCATCCACTTTAATAATCAGTAAATGTCTCGCGGCCAATAAAAGTGCGGCATTTATAGACCTGCCATATAATTCACATAAATCTCGAACTAAAGAATGGTCTGATCCCGTGAACCGAATCCAACATCACAGAAACTGATTTCAAAGCCACGTTGTTTTTCATTGGGTCTTTAAAGTCAGGTGTTTAAAGACGTTTGTCATTTTTAAAACTGTTTTGTAGACATGAAATATTTTTATTTCTTAGATATATTTCGATATTATTTTGCTTGTAGTTCTTCAAAGTGTAAAATAATTGTAGTTATTATTAAATTATAATGCTAGTATTTTTATTTAACAAATTAAAAAAAAGTTAAAACTTAGACTGTCTTTGATAACCTTAGAAATATTTAAATTACGATATTAGCTAGATAACACAATATTTTTAATTGTTGTTTTAAAACTTGTTGCGACTTTAATATAGGTATACAAAGAAATGGTATATAATTCACTTTGTTGTTTTTGTAAAGCACAAAAAAGGTATAATATTGTTGTAAATCAAAATAAAGGATGTGTAATTGGAACTCTAAAAAATCGAAAAAAGTACCAACTCACAGCCAAAGCTTAAGTTCACGGCTCTCATTGTTTGTCAACATATCATATTAAAGCGTTGTTCTCAAGTACTACACAATAAATCGGCAATTTCTTACAAGTGCCATTTCTTTAGTTTTCATATCAAACAATCAAAACAGAACCTTTGAGTTCCATTGCAAATGTCTGTCGAAGTTTTGACAAAGAGCCGCCGCGCTTGCCGCCAAAGATAAAAAAACGGGACGCGGCGATTGTTATAAGTTGACACAACATTTATTGAGAGAAACCGCCTTTTATTCTATTTTATATACTTTTGTATGTCACTTTTGTTATTGAATAAAATCTCACGTTCTTTTCGATAAAATTATATCAAAAAATAATAATGGGTGCCTGCTTAATATTATGTTGGGCGTAAGTGCTTATTTTCTGCTCACTTACTACATAAGTCTTTTTTTATGGTATAGGTTGGCGGACGAGCACATGGGCCACCTGACGCTAAGTGGTCACCATCACCCATAGACAATGACGCTGCAAGAAACATAAACTATTCCTTACATTGTCAATGTTCCACCAACCTTGGGAACTAACATGACCGGAACACAACAATACTGAGTACTATTATTTGGCGGTAGAATAACTGATGAGCGGGTGGTATCTACCCAGACGGGCTTGCACAAAGCCCTACCACCAAGTAAAAAAGTCTGTGTACTTTATTTATAATTCATTGAAAAGAATCACATGTCATTCGAATTATCTGTTACAAAAACATGAAATTCACGTTTCTAAATTTGAATCGGATGAAACATTACTTAAATTATAGTAAGTAATATTATGTTGTAAAACCTTTTCTAAGTATTATACGTATAATAAATAACCTCTAAAACCTTTATTATAAAGTATCTTGAATATTCGTAGGCTATAGTATATTATACACTTCAACGATAGAATAATATATTTTTTGAGTGTTTTATCATTAAATAACGAACTTTTAGTTCGAAAAAATATGTACACGGCTGAGGAATTTATTGTAATTAAAGTGTATTTTTGTTTGTTCATTTCATTTCATCACATTTCATTTTAATTTACGAGTTCTTAATTCAATAACTTGTGGTGAGAAATATAAAATTCCTAAAATATTTTCGAATGTAACATTATTTTAAGAATATAATAAATTTTGTTAAGTTTGAAAGTTTCTAAGATTAATAAGTATAATAAATGTTGTAAAAGATCAATTTCAAAGAAAGTTGAATTTTACTTATACTTACATTTTTAATTTTTTTTTACTTTATAAAATATTTTTTTATACAATGAATGTCATGAATGTTTGTATATCATTTATTGGTTGTCACAATTATTTTTACTGGTTTATGTTAGAAATCATAAACATAAAAATTTAGGAAAATTTCGTTCATTTTTTAAACAATAACAAGTTAAAGTATTTGCCAAAATTCTTTCCAGTTGTGTCGAATTTTCTATAGTGCACTCTTGTTAGCGCACACTCTTGTACCCTGTGATATGTATGTCTTGTGCAGATAATTTCCCTTCTTCTTAAATGTTCTATGTATTTTCAAGAATATTTTGACTTTGAGATAATTTTATTTCTTATTGGAAAACCTACTTATGTTTGAGGTACCCTCATCTGGGACTCGACAAATGCCACATTTTAATATTAGTACATTTACAATAACATGAAAAATAATAATTACTCATTCAAAGTTGTATGAGTACCTTATTTCAGTTCCCTATAAAAATAATTTCTTTATAATAAGTAAAACTAAACACAAGTATTAAAAATAATATTTACTTCTCTTAATGTAAGGTATTTACTAATAGAGATAACAAAGTTTACTGTTTTTGTTTCATTAATTGTGCAATAATTCACTTTTATTCTATAAACAAATTAATTGAACTAGTGTTATATGTAGTAAGTATTCATAAACGTAGATTGAAACTCTGAATTTAAATATTGCTTCATGTATTATACAAACACATGAAATTCACTAGGAAGGAGGGAGCGGTCGCTGATCTCCAAAAAAATTTGTGTACACCTCTATAAAAACGACGAATATGCAAGTAACAAGGCTCTTACAAAAAGTTTTGCATGATCTTTTTCAGGATAAAATTGTGTGTACAGTTACAAACTTAATTTAGATATTATCATATCAGTTCTACATGGTTATACATAAATACAAAACTTATAGTTATAATATTATTTTTTAATTTTAAATTATCAATTTTTTCATACATGATAATTATATTTGTTTGAATTTAATGGTTATATAGTAGTCCATTAAAATTATTTTTGATAATATTTCAATTTAAATTTTAACGGGTAGAATTATAGGTTTCTAGTTGAACAGTTTAACGCCATCTAGTGCCATCTAACGCCACTATCTCATACATAGGTATGAAGATTATTTTATATGATCAACCATTAACGGAATAATCTGAGAAAATATTGTATCATATTTTGAAATATTTTAATGAAGTACATATCATATCAAAGGATTTAGTAAAATAACATAAAGTGAAGGACATTTTTTCATTACTAAAAATGCGTATATTGGACCGCATATCTTTGAAATTGTTATGATAACTGTCAATAATGCCATCTGAACTGTCAAAAAAAATATAAATGAAGCGTATAGATATTTGTGTTCAGCTTTTATAATAAATGTTTCAAAATTGTATAATACCTAAAGATAAGATGCACAGCACCATAAAGGAGCTTCTTGACGCTTTAGGGTAATTTTTAAAAACCATAATTGGAGATACTTTAGTGCAATTACGCTTGTTTATCACGCTCAATTAATTCAATTCCAGATGTAATTTAGAAGCAGATACGGTATTAGACTATATTCAAAACGACCCCAATTATGGGAACAGTAATCTCTCTTCAAAACAAGTGAATGAATACGCACAAAGATTAGCGCTGAAGGCATGTAACGCAAAAGTATTTTTAAAAAAGTATGAGGAATTAAAAAATCGCAAGTATGTTCTATTATTTTATTGAAATGTATAAAATATATTTCTTAACTTTTTGTTGTATGAAACTATCATAATTCTTAATGTTTTTCTCAGCACTGATAACTTGTCGGATCTTGTATTACTATTTTATAAATTGGTTTGTGATGAAAAGAAATCTCGAATATCAAAGCCAAAAGTGGCTCCAAAACCTGTATTAGGTGATAACAAACATCAGATCACCAAAGAAGATGTGCCACAGGTGAGATGTTTAAAAATATTGAAATTAGATCTGTTAAGCCAATATTTGATTAAATTAAACTAAAGCAAGATAGTGAGATCTAGTTGAAATTAAAATTTTATCAATAAATATTTTCTTATAGAAATTTTCATTTCATATTTACAGTATAATTGTACAACTTAGCACACATTTTCCTTATTAAACATTTAAGTAAATGTACTTTTAAAATAATTAAAATGTTAAAAATAAGACTTACAAATATTTTATGTTATAGATAAAGGATAAATTACTTAAAGCTGTTGATGAAAGTAAAAAATTAGTCATGAAGTCATTTGAAGAGAAGGAGTCAAAGCTGCGTCCAAACTGGTATAATAGTCTTGATTTGCCAAATTGGCAAAAAGATCATCCTGCTATGTCTTGGGACTTTCCCAAAGAATCACTACCAATAACATTGTCTTTAAGTAAGTACAAATATATAAGTAATACATTTTACAATAATGTTTTCTATGAAATTAATTACAAACAAAATATCATATAAAACTTTCTTAAACTGTGTATGGAAAATTTTATTTTTATTTTGTTAAAAATGTGATAAATTGATAAAGACTTTATTCTACTTATTTACATACTTAGTAATTATGCCCATATCATGGACAACAATCTCTTAGACAGCAAAAATTTTAGGAGAAACTTTTAAAAAAGTTACTACTCATTGAAAGTTGTATGTGTGCCTTTTTTTAAACACAAAATTATTAAACTGTAATTAAAGCCAAAAAATTAATATTTACTTTTCTTAATGTAAGAAAGTTGTCAGATTTATATTTAAAAAATGGTTGAATGTTTGATTATTAAGATTAATTGTTGATTATTATTGTAGCCGGGATTCCTGTCACATCTCAAGAGAATATAATTATAGACGAGCTTTTATATGTCTTCTCTGGAATCTCTGGTAATTTTATTGTTGCGAAACCAGCAAAAGATACATATGATCCCCGTACATTCTTAATATCAGATGACTTAGATGATGCTCTCAAACAAATTGTGCAGCAGATGTTACCACTAGCCTCAAACTACTCCATAGTTCGGAGATTTATAGAACACTGTAATATGTGGTCTGGGCAAGTTTTACATGCTTTAGTGGCTGCTATCGAAGTTTTGTTAAAGGATTATTATGTAAGTTGTGATATTCTATATTATTGTTTTTTTTTTGGATAAATAATAACAATAAACTACTAAAGTATTAAACATGAAATTTATACAACTGAAGATGTAGCACTTTCCAAATAATATTTTTGTATACTACATACTAAGCAAATTGATAAACTTTACATTAATGAATTTAATGAGGTAGGCTTGGGTGTTTAATACCCAAGCCTACCTCATTAAAGCCGATTTTGTGTAAAATGGCTGAATTAGGATGATGATTGTTGAGGTTGTCACAAACAATTATGTCGGCCAATAAATTTTTATATACTATGACCTAGTATTAAAACTAAAATTGCTAAATTAATGTTTCAGACAATGATAGCACAACTGGAGACAGAACATTTGTCTACAAACTTGACATTGCAGAAACTTTGGTATTTTGTACTGCCTACTATGCACACTATGCAGGTTTTGGCTGCTATTGTTACCAGCATTGGAAAGGTAATCAATTATTTTTTTATCAATACTGTTAACTTGTTTTTATAAATAAAAATTTTGAATAAAAAACCCTTAAAATGTTTTTAATAATTATGTATGTTGACTAAAGTTAAACCTTAAGACATTTTAATTAAAAGTAAGCATTAAATGTTAAAAGTAAGTATTAAATGGGAATTTACTGGCTGTTGTTGTTGTTGACTCAAGCAATTTAGTATGACAATATTTCATAATTTATAGTGTGGACTTAAGAAAACTTCTGACTGACCTGCAGCAACATTGATAAAAAGCTTAGTTTTAAATATACTTTAAATTGGCTGATATCTAAAATAAATATTTAAAATGTCTAGAATACCTTCATCATATAAGTTTAAATAATATTTTAATTAACAATTAGACCAGAATTTTCTTATTTCCCTAATCTTCAATATTAAGAATTAACAAGTTATGCTAAAAAGGTTATATGTGTACATAGTAAGAAATTTCAGAGTGAACTAAGAGGGGGTGCAGTGTTAACTGTGCTTCATGAAAAAACAAATACCTTGATGGGAGATGCTCGAGCGCAAGAGATATCTTTATTCCTTACTGAGCGCTCCTGTCGGCCTTATCTTAGTATCTTAGATCAATGGATTCACAAGGGTACTATTGTCGATCCTTTCCAGGTATGATAACCAATAAAATCATGGTATTACAAATATGTTATCTATTAAAGTTCTTCATTTTTGTAAAAATGTATAAGAATGATTTAAATGCACCAACATTGTAATTGAGCAGGTAGTAATTACTATTTTTTTTTTTTTTATGGTATAGATTGGCGTCTGAGCATATGGGCCACCTGATGGAAAGTGGTCACCATCAGCCATAGACAATGACGCTGTAAGAAATATTAATTATTCCTTATATCGTCAATGTGAAATTACTACTAATATATATTGTTTTCTAGGAGTTTATGATAGAGGACAATGAATTGATAAACAAAGAAGAGTTACCTGTTGATTATTCTGCTGATTACTGGGAGAAACGCTACAGTGTTCAAAGAGACAGAGTACCAAAATTCCTTGACAAATTTGCAGACATAATACTTCGTACTGGGAAATACTTAAATGTTATTAGTCAATGTGGTACAGTTTTTTTTACTTATTTATTAAAATTTTATTTAATTACAACAAACAAATAGGCTATTTGACTCTTTTTTAAAATCGATTTTATATTATTTAGTAGAAGCTAAGGAACCCAGTAAAAGTTGTGTTTTTTTATTTCTAGTACATATTTGCTGAAAAATATCATATTAAAAATTCCATATTTAAATAGCGCGCAAAAACGCTACTTGGACAATATGGCGCTGCAACGGGGTCGGTGACGTCACTTTCCTGTATTTTAATCTGTGTTACATATAGAAGAAAAGCAAGGTTTACAAGAAAGTGACTTCATCATAAGCCCGTCCAATGAGGAATGTAATGTGTCACATGACAAATGTTTGAAAAATGCATTTTTATTTATGGGTTTTTGAATGAATTAAGTATTATTTTCATTTTTTGTTAGTAAATAACCATTTTGAAACTCATAATATACACTGATTACAATAATTCACCATTTATTTTTCGCATTGTCAAATAGCCTATTGCATGTGGTTTGTAAATAATAACAACCTCTTACATTTTCACTTTATTTTGATCTCCCAGGTAAATCAATAACAAAATCAAATACAGAAGAAATAAAATATTCCCTGAGAGAGCAAAACTATGGTGCAATAATTCAAAAAGCATATGCATTTGCGAGCAAGTCCTTATTGGAATTGTTATTGAAGGAATACGATTTGATGGGTAGATTGAAATCTGTTAAGAATTATTTCTTAATGAGTCAAGGCGATTTTATCGTACAATTCTTGGATGCTACAGAACAAGAGCTATCGAAGAAAATTGATGATATCATACCATCGAAACTGGAGTCACTATTAGGATTATGTTTAAGGTAAACTTTTATTTTAATATTTGGAACAGATATATGTATCTAATTTTTGTTTTACTTTAACAATAATTGTTTCCATGTTTTATTACGATAAATAGATACTTAGTAATTTATTTTTAACCAATTATTTTCAAAGATCAAAGAGTAGGTATCGTTTTGTTTCCAGAGCCAGCTTCTTTAAAAGCCAATATGTTATATATTATATAAATGTATTCTATTATTTAGTCAATCCTCATTTATTGCTTAAATCAATCATAGTATTTTTTTCTTTTTCTACAATAAACTTACCCTTTTAACACAACATTTTAAATCATCTGTTATCAATTTATATCTCTAAAATAGTCTTATTAAATGTGTAACCTTTTTACTCAATTTCTTCCAGGCTGTCTGCGGCAAGTCATGATCCTTATAATGAAGATATGAGGGTGGAACTGCTTCCTTATGACTTACAGTTCCAAATGTTTAAAATATTGTCAATTGAAACCGAAGAGGAGAAAGGTAAGTTGTTTATAATTAATAAAAAAAAATATTAAATAATTTGGAAATGTTTGGTTTATTCCATTAAAAATTATAATTTAAATTGTTTGTCAAACTTGTGATGTGTAATAATGATTACTTGAACTATTAGTATTTCTTATGTTATTATCATGTATCAATGAGAATTAAGTCATGTCTTCAGATGACTGTCTTTATAAAAAAAGTTTAATTTTATTCAACATATAGTCTATGAAATAAATTTAAAAAATAATTACTTGTGTAATTGTATGTTTGTATTTTTCCAGAGTACAAACAAAATAAGGACTGTCTACCACTGACTGGAATTGAAACATTTTCATTTGGAATGGAGGTGAAGTGGCCGGTGTCACTCATATTGAACCATAAGGCCATTGCGTGCTATCAGATGATATTCAGGCACCTCTTCTATTGCAAACACGTGGAAAGATTACTTTGCAGGTCAGTTCACATAATAGAATGTTATCATACTAAGTCTACAGCACAAGTACTGCGGTCATATAAACAGTTGTTACTCCTATCTTTTAGTTGTTCTTATGTGCTGGCATAGGTATAGTTTCTAATCGTAAAAAATGATTATATTAGCTATATGTGTTGTTTGTTGGTCTGGTTGTTTAAATTGTGAATGTTTTCGTACTCACATTGCTTTCGAACGAGGTTGTTTTGGCAGCATTTTTCTTACTATGATTATTTAAAAGCGATTAATGTAACAGAACTTATTCTGTTTCCGTATGTGGTTGTATCATTTGCCATACGTAAATAGCTGCTGAATCTTATAGTTAGCTTAGAATAATAATGATGTCGTTTAAGTCTCCAAAATGGATAATGGATTTTAATAAAGTGATCATGAATTTATAGAATCTTTTTTGGTACAAGAAATAAATTTATATTCTTGGTTTTTCCTACTAGTGATTTGATTGTGCAAACTTGGTACTTGTTGTAATTGGTTTTCACGCCATCAATAAATAAATTAATGAACACTATAAATCTTCTTTAACTTGTCCAATCTTAGCGTCTAGCTTATAACCATTAATTAAAACATGTTTCCGGTTCCGGTTTATTAATTAAAACTATATTACTATTGGTATTATCTTATTTGGTACTCAGATTTATTCTGTGTTATATAGTACCGTCAAAATAAAAACGACCCTAGAAAGTCCATTAATGTCATCAAGCATGCAAACTCCACAATTTTATTATGGTGGGAAAACAAGTTATTAGAAATATCGTGGATTGTAAAAGCTGTCAAAAATTTATTCATTCGGTCGGTAATTATACACTATGCCAAGTGCAAAGGCGAGTAAATGCTATAAGTGAGTCAGTGAGTAATGCGTGAGTTGGCGCCCAGGGTGTGGCTGTACAACAAGGTTGTGAAGCGATTCTCGGAGGCGCGTCTGTACGCGGACGCCTTCGCGCTGCGCCAGCGCATGCTGAGCTGCGTGCAACACCTGCAGTACTACATGTGCGTCGAGGTCATCGAACCCTCCTGGTGCCAGCTCATACAGAGCCTCGACAAGGTCAGTCGTGTTTTTTTTTTTATGGTATAGGTTGGCGGACGAGCATATGGGCCATGGGAAGTGGTCACCATCGCCCATACACAATGACGCTGTAAGAAATATTAACTATTCCTTACATCGTCAATGTGCCACCAACCTTGGGAACTAAGATGTTATGTCCCTTGTGCCTGTAGTTACACTGGCTCACTCACCCTTCAGACCGGAACGACAATACTGAGTACTGTTATTTGTTGTTTTATTCCGTGATACTAATGTTGCACATTGTTTTTGTTTTTCAGAACTTTAGCTCTTAAGAAATATCCTTACATTTTGCATGTAATATTTGTATGTATGGAATGTTTTAATCATTATAAATGTGGTGAAATCTTTGGCTTTGGCTTTGCTTCTTTATTTTAGTGGCTAAAACTGTAGACGCTCGAAACTCTAGTTCAGACGTCGAACAAGACAATCACCTTGGGGTTTGAATGCCATCCAGATCTTACACTTCGTGTATCTCCTCTACTCAACACTAGCTCTGCTGTCCTACCTTTCTAAAAATATCGAATAAAAGATGCTAAAGTTAGATATCAAAATTAAAAAAGGCTAGTTATTATTTTTGTAGCTTAATGTCCTGCGGACTATATATACACAAACAAAAAGACACAAAAGAAAATACAATTATTTTTCAAATAGTTTATTTTGAGTATCGTTAAAAATATATTATAAAACTTAAAACATGATAGATATAAAATCATAGGCAGCGTCTTAAATATAAAGCAAAAATGAAAATAACTAAGAATTACATAAATAAAAATCTTCCAGAAAAGAACAAACTTAAACTAGTTACATTTAAAATAAAATAATGGAATAAATGAAGTTTATTCTAACTTCAGTAAAACCTTTTTTAATGTATTTTCAAGGCTTACAATTTTTGTTTCATATTGAGTAAGTCTGTTCTTTATGTCGTCGAAATCAGATACATAGGTCTTCTTGTTTATAACAACCTTTGCATTTTTAACAATTTTCCTGTCCAATTTATAAGCTTGGCATCGTTCAAAACAACATTTTCCGCTTTCAATATCTTCATAATCATCTCCATATTTACCAAGTGGTTCCGCATGGGGAATTTCTATTCTATTATCTTGATTAGGTTTTACAATTATTCGATATTTTGGCAAAAAGAAGGGAAATAAACTTATTCTTCTCGCAAAAGGTTTTATACAAAGCATTTGTGGCTTAATGATATTCAGATCTTGTAAATATGATGGTAGCCATGACCAGCATTTTAAAGGTTTTGTGTATATTTTACCAATAAGAACACTTTCGAAATAAGATATGAGTCTGACTCGAGATACATGACCTACCAACTCAGCGTTCGCCCTTATCTCTTGAGTATCACTAACGGCTAAACCATTTAGCAAATTGAATAGCACTATGGGTATCATAAAAACGAATACAATAAAAATGACGTGACTTGTCACTGGGAATGTACTGAACTTAATAGATCCAGCGTCGAATTCTCCTGTCAACATAACAATAGTTTTGAATAGCGAGCGTCCTGGATCTTCAAAAAAGTCTTCCTCTTCTTCTTCTTCGCCATTTTTGTTGGGATTCGGTGGTATTTGTTCTTCATCTTCTTGATCTTTCCGAAACAATGTATAGAAACTCAGAGCGAATGCTATAATCAGAATGCAATACCAAAGTAGAAACTTGAAGAAATTCCACGAAACAGTCCGTAACATGACAATATTTGTTGATAGTGTTGGGAATTGGCCAATGAGTAAAACGAGCTCGGCTGACGATAATAGAATGGCAACTGCAGACAACTGTTGTTTTGTGGATTCTTGCGCTGAATCGTAACAAACAATCCAAGCTGTTACGAAAATTAAAGCAATTTCCATCCAATTTTCAATGCTCTGTAAATATCTTGTAGGAGAAACTAAAAATTGAAATAATTCTCTTATAATCAAAAGAATTAAGCCAATAATAGCTCCGATATGAGTCACGACGTTTAAAGCTTCAAATGAATTAACCTGTTGCTTTTCGGTTCGGTATCCTAATATAATGTATAAAACTAAACATAACCACAAGAGTGAGTAAAATGTTATGTTTGCATAAAACAGACTGCTAATTCGTTGCCATTTTAAATATAGAAAACTAGTAATTACTGGATGCTTAAGAAGTGGACGTAAATCCTCATTTCTAGTCATGTACAATAGGGCTTCTGTTTCAGGAGCTAATATAGCGTCATATTCTTTCGGTGTACTATTGTTATTGTTCGAGTTATCCATCAAAGGTACCTTACATAACTCGTTCTCCAAAGAGTTATTGGGATATACTAGGAAACTGTATTTAATATGAATCTCGTAATCATCATCGCTGGGTCGTTGACTGTTTGTCGTAATGCATTCGTCTAAGTATGTCTCAAGAGTTTTAGCATTTATATCAGCCAAAGGTGGCTCATTGAACTTATTATGTAATCCTACACAAGCTCCCTTTCTAAGTAACTCCAACACAGTATCGCTGTCCCCATTCCTCGCAGCATAATGTAAAGCTGTATTATCTTTCATATCTTGGTGATTGACATTTATGTTGATTTTAGGATGGGTCAATAATAAATGAAGACAGGCGTTAAAGTCAACTTTTGGACTATTTACAGCTGATCGCATACCTTTTACTGTTATTTGTATAAGAGATTCGCTATTAACAGAATCAAACAAAGTAGACTCATTGTCGATAAACATTTTGAGTATTTTAGAGTATCCATTGCGACAAGCTAAAGCTACCGGTCGATTTGTATTGCTTGCGCACGTCGTATTTGGATCTGCTCCAGAATTAAGTAATAATAACACAACCTTTTCAAAGCCTTTATCGACTGCTAATTGTAACATTGTATTCGAACCGTTATTAGCAGCTAACATAGATCGATGTTCATTCTTTTTAACGATTTTTGAGAAATCTCTGATAAAGTTATCCTCTTCGTGTCTATTTAAATAATAGAACAATTTATCGACATCGATTACATCTTCACTTTCGGACATAGAATCAAATTTTGGTAGAAGATGAGGAAAAGCTTCTTGCAAATAAAACCTGGCTGTTCGACCTCTAATATCTTTATATGTATCCAAGTCAATTGTATCTTTAGAATAATCCAAAATATATGTAACAACTCTCTCAAGTCCCTGTTTTGCGGCCGAATAAACGGGTGTAACGCCTCTTAAATCGGGAGCATTAGCATTGCAACCAGCTTTAAGTAACTTTTCAATCATTTCTTCGTACAAATCTAACTCACGTTCACGGTCATCGTCTAAATCTTGTATTTTTTTAATTGCCATAAGCAATGCAGTATTTCCCTTAGATTTGATGTTCACATCTATTCTATCATCTTCTAAAAGTACCGATAGTGCTTCAACGTTACCATTTTCTACAGCAAAATGTATTGGAGCTTCTCCGTGTGTCTCATTTATTTTGTTAACTTGAACTTCATGTTGTAACAACAATTTCACAAATTCAACTCTATTAGGCTCTGATATGGCCAATTCAAGACAGCTTTTGTAGTCAGGATATTGATAAACATGTTCAAGATCGACTGCTCCATAGCTAACCAGCTTCTTAAACGTTGCGAAGTCATTGTTTCGAAGCGCTGTCCTAAGTTGCACTTGAGGATCACTTCCAAAGAGTGAGCCACCTCGCGACAGGCGGTTGGCGTTCATCTCGTAGCTGTCCCGTGTCATGTCTTATAACACACTGGCATCTGTAAAGTGAGAATATTTCGTCCCTTATTTAGGTCAACCAATTTTCTTATAAAAGTAAACATTTAGGTACTATTATTATTAAATTGAGGCCACTAATTACTGCAATTGAACAATTAGATACAATCAACAATTGGTCACAATCATGATGATTTACTCCTTGTAAATAGTTTTTTTAGTAACTAAAATTTCCAGCATTAACCGTATGTTGGAGTTGTCAATTTGATTAAAAATGTTAAATGGCAGCTTAAACATTCGTGTGAATGTAAAATGATCAGTGTAAATGAGCCCTTAGCTACGTGTTAATCTTTGAAATAACAAGATACCGGTTTAAGCTCAAAGTTTGCTCACTAAAGAAAGATGTAGACTGTATTCTTATTAATGTCTTTAATTATTTGGGTTTTTACTATTGCCTTGATAAGTTTATTATTTTTTTGATACTTTCTTATTCACTCATACCTTTTAATGGCGAAAAAACTTAAACAAAAAAGACGGCATAGTAAGCCGTTAATTGCTAAAAAATACGAATAAGGTCAATTTCATCATGTTCTTTAATGAGCTCCTATGATATGGGCCGACGAGTATAATGAAGGTGCAATTATTCAAAATTTCTCCCAATGCCATAAAATTAATGCTATTCTCGTACAGCACGCGCCGCTTACTAGTATCAAGTAATTGCTCCCATTTGCTCTCATTATCTTACTTGTGACTTAGATACGAACATAAACCCTTTTCTATTTTCAAGCCTATCACAAATAGACTTCATATTTAATTAAATTGTAACGTTAACTTATTTTTTTTTTAATTTAATATAATTCAATTGGTTAAGGAAATTACGTTTTGTTAAATATCACGAATCGCGTTTTTTTAATCACTACATGCTTGCATATATTGTACAAAGACCTCGTTGATGGTGTTCAAAAATTATGCCGATTGCGAGCTTTACTGGCAATAGTCTATTCCAACCACAAGAGGAAAAAAGTAAAATAAACAACATTTGACATTGATTTGGCGCGATACTGGCGGAGCTTAAACAATCTATGATATTCATTATGGATTTTCGTAAAAATAGCGTTTGAAAGTTGACGACGCTGTTATCGGAACTTTGGAAATAAAATAAAAGTGAATATAAATGGTAAAGTGGAATAGTGTTGTTTCATAAATATTAATCTAGAACTGTTTTAGCTGATGTATTTTTTAATCTCATGAAATACGTAAATCTAAAGTTTTTTTATCTTTATTCTAATATAGACTCTTATCATGATCGCTGGAGATAAACATATATGTTTATTTAAATATAATACTAAATAACAGTCAATTTAAGTAATTTACTAATTTCTGGAAATATGAACCCAAAGTTTTAGTGAGGTAATTGTGAGCTGTTAGACGATTTTGTCGATTATTATTTTTATTATTGAAAGTTATCTGATACATGAAATGTAATCATAAAAAATATTATCATAATAATATTTGCAATACTTTATTATAGAATAACACGCAGAACATATTTGAATTGTTTTAGCTTAAAGTTACATCGCCTAGTGGTGTATTAGTATGAGGTAGTTTTATTTGCTAAGTGTGGGCTTAGTAGGTGAAATATTTGTCGTATGCTCTTTCGTTAATACACCATGACTAAACCTCGCCTTGAATTCTGTTACTATGGCATAATTATGTAAAATATTTTAACACGTAATTAAGTCCAAGTGTTTTAGTTTTTGTAAAGAATAACAGATTCCTCTTTTTAAAAACTAAAGTCAATAACAAACATATTAGGTGCGTGTTGGTTAGAATATAAATATTAATTGTCATCTTAGAAAATAACGATGAACAAGTAAATCATATATTCATCGTCGACTGAATTTGGTTCCGCAGGGGGTATTGTAGTGCACATTTTATACCTTAACTCTCATAGTTCGAGAAGTCGATAATGCGACCCGAACCTGCTAAGATCCCTGAAGTTTTATGCTATTTTCTTGAAGTATAAGACAGCATAAAGCAAGCGCTATAAAATACTCTCAATGCAGTGATTAACTAAGACTTTAAGTCGATAATACTAAATTAATAATTTAATTAACTTTAAGCCAATTTTAATCAAATATTTAAAGTAATTAATGTATTTTAGAAGTAAAAGTAAGTGGCGAGTACATATTAGGTAGTTAAGATTTGATAAACTGTAGTCCAGGGCTATTGACAATTCAAATGATATATAATCCAAGGGTTAATCATTTTTAATTATTTTTTTAATTGGAATAGTGTTAATAATATCTTCACTATTCTAATTTTGAATGTATATGTAAGCTTATGAATATTGATTAAAGCCCATATAGATCTGCTTAAAAGAAAGCAATCTATCTGTGGCAAGTTATTATTACGAATTACGTAAATTCGCTGATCGGTCAATGGAACGGTGAAGCATGAGATACAGCACATGTTTACGAGAACAACAATGTACTTGTGTCCGCATTCAGATGTCCGATGATCCCATTGTCCGACACTGTTTCGAATCGTACATACATTAGTTACATTAACATTTTTTTGAAATATTTTCTTTATTTTACATTCTTAATTCTACTTTATTAAATAGGATGACTAGTAATGTTTATTTTTGTCTGAGTAAAACCTTTTTAAAAAGGTTTTTTTTAAATTCACCTGAAATATGCCAAGCGTAAAATGATCAAAATTATAAAGTATACACAATATCTCCCGTCTGAATAAAATTACACAAATACCTCGTCTGATTATTAATTTCAACGATTTCGAAGACAAAACCCAGCATTTTTGTAACATTAATACTACTAAAAACTCACTATTATTTTTAATAATAGTGAGTAAATAAGTATCAAGATAGTACCAGTAGTATAATAAGTACTCAAAATATGCGACAACAAAGAAAGAAGATAGAGTTTCTATGAACAGCGTACATAAACACACGCACATATATTTTGACACAAATATTACATGAGTTCTTTCACAATTACAATTTTAAAATTAAAAAGTAATATAACGTGGATAATGAGTTCAAAGAATTAACTAGAATGTTTTTCGTGAACCATAATTTAAAATTACAACATAAGTACAATTACCCTACGAATTAGCGACCCCTTGACATTTCGACCAATAACAATAATGACTATTTCAAGATGTCCGGAGGCGTGTCTTACGACTTTTATTCAATCTTAAATTTGTTCACATGACAAAAAATACTTAGACAAGTTACTCAAGCCTTTTTGTTTAAATAATTTAAATAGATCGGCATAAAGGAGGTTTTATATTTCATCCAATTCATTCTGTATTTAAATAGTATCTTCTTCAAAGGCTAAAAGTCCATGGTAATTTTACACAATAAATATTCAGGCTCCACAGACAAAGGGCTTATTTTCATATGAACCTTTATTCATGTCAAGGTCTCATATCCAAGGAAGCTGCGTATTGATGTCTTATCTTTCTCTCTTTAAAAGTCATGCCGCCCGTGGATAAAATATGGTACATTCATAAATATTAATTCCTGCCATAAATTACTAATGTATGAACTATTGAACATATTACTGATATCGTCAATGCTCAATTTAAGTGCTAGCAATTTACTTTATAATATGTGTGATGTGTATGAGTATTTTGAACCGCTTATTTTCGTTTTAAAATTGTAAACATTTAACATTACAAATTTAAATCTTTATTAAGATTTCTAAACGTAAATGTATGTGTTTTAATAATTAGTAATAAGTTTTGTTCGATCCAATCAAGTTTTTATCGATTTTGTATCTGAGTTTTCATAGTCGAATAGTTGATTTCATAATATCATGAACACTTACAGGTTTACCGTTAATCTGTCAGCGAATCCTATCGCCTTTGTTTGCGGCTTGTTTATTTAAAATATAAACATGTTTGATTCATGGGAACACGGATTCCTGTATTAGTGGTGGTTATCTATTTTGCTTTTGAAGTATCTATTGTTTATTTTCAATATAGTTATGACGACTCACGTATTGTATTTTCCTAAGTTGCTATGTTAGCTCGCTATACATTTTGCATTTTATGAATTCTTAAATGCTATTTCGTTATTTTTAATGTTTTAATGATGAATGTAATATCCGTTATGATATTTTCGTAATTTGTAATGAAATAACGTATTTAATATCTTTGTATAGCTTGAGGTTACTAATATTCTGGACTAGACACCTAAACCCATATTAAGTCTTAACTAATTTACCTGAGAAATTTTCACTATCAGTTCGAATTTCAAAATTAAGAAGTAATTTTGGAAATCAGTTTGAAGTATATATTTAAAACTTAATAATATAAGTACGAGTATATACTCAAAAGACACGTATTCCCTTTTTTCTACTCTTCCCTGGCATTGTTGGATTGTAAGATTGAGACAGCTTATAAATTAGATAATGTCGTAACGTGTATTTGCGATTGGCCGCGATAACCGATATATGCCGGGAAAACATTACTGTTATTATATAAGTCTGTAGAATACTTTTACTGATTTGTTTGTTGATAATAATCGACCGGACATTATCATTACCGACTTCCGTTGCTGTTACACATTATTAAGTTTTATTTTGTTCTGTCTACGCGCTTCTTTTGCGACCCGCATATGATAATTACTAAAATCTTTTTACTATAATACCGAAAATTTTAATTATGTAATGTAAATTATTTAATGCTTCCTATTTTATTTTTAACTTTTACTAAGAAACGTGCATATTATTATATTAAAGTTATTTCGTTTTATTTTTAGATGAACGCAGAGAGAGTCAAATATTAAAAATCATTACGAATCTTATTTAACGCAATCAAATTTAAAACGTGATCTCATTTTATCTCAACTACATGACGCCTTGAATACATAATCTCACTTAACGAAATATGTACATTAGGTATTAAAATGTAGCTTTATATTGTATGTTCTATGCCTAATTTGTAATTACAAAATAATAAACTATAGTATATCTACATAGTATAAAACAAAGTTCCCGCCGTCTGTACGATTTAAGATGTAGATTTTAGTGCGGTTTTCATCAATAAAGTGAAAGTGATTTATACATAATATAACAGAGAAAACACTTACGTAGCCGATAAATAAACGAGAATTTTTCTTTTTATGTTTGTACTTCCATCCAAAAGTAGTAAATAGATCCTAATTTTATCTGCGTGAAGCCGGGAAGAGAATCTAGTTATAATATATAAATATACCGTACCAAATATACTGAGTGTGCTTGGAATGTCACGTATAATATTTGGTTATTGATGTTTTTATATGTTATTTTGATGGCATTTCATTATTTATGTCTAGGATAGAGATACCACATTTTAAAAAAATCAAATTATGATTACATCATAAAATAAATTATATTTACATCATAAAAAACAGAACGGGTTTGTAATTAATGCAAACCGTACCGGTTTTTAGGTAAATTAGGTGAAATATCATTATAACTGTGCTGTACACTATGAGCAGAATAATGTTGCTTCCCGACTGCTCTTCCATTGAATACTAATGGAATTAATCCAATTACTATGTGCAAAATATAATGTAATGTCTATATTTATCTGACATCGACATAATCCACTATTCCTAATCGACAAGTGATAAACAAGTCTTACCTAAGTTGTAGTTAATAATAAAATATAATCAGGGAAAATGAGATTTTCACTTCAAGTTCATTTAATACGTCTACTAGTAGATTTTTTATTGGTTGCTGCCATAAAGACCAATCGACCAATTATTGATGAAATATCCTATCAAAATAATATAGTTTTATGTACAGTCAGAGTAAGAAAACCTTCGCCAGTTTTCAAATTTATTCTTTTGTCAAGTCTTAAAGTCTTAGTACCTTTTGAATCTAAACATCAAATCATTGCGACGCAATATGTCATTCTCGATCGGTAAAACAGATTATCGCTCATACGCAGCACACGAAAATAGATTTTAAGGTGGCGACCCTTTTCTTACCCCGACTGTACCTACATAGTAAGTAAACATGTAAATTCTAGTATCAACAAAGCTTGCAGACAGGACCTATAATTTTGTATGTGTAACGTAAATTAATAGCATTATTTTAAGCTGGTTAAGTACGATTCAGGTAGTTACTAAAAGTCTTTGTACAACAGTCGACCGATACCACCGATAGCCTGTTTAAACCGAGCAGTATGCGGGCTACGATTTATTTACTCCAATAAGATTACGAGAGCCATGTATACTATTGTTTGCTGAAATGAAAAATGTGTATCGTTATTCTAGTCACGTTTTTTGAATATTCGTAAAAAGAACGTCTCGTGCAGTATGTTATGGTATGATTTAAAACTGGTCTATACTTCACCATATATATAAATATACTTAAAAATCTCTAGAGAATTAGTTATGGTTGCCACATATCCGGCACTTGACCAACTAAACAGTAAAAGCCTTCCGTTCCGCACACGATATTTCAATTTAGACCCGCGTTCCGACGAGTGAGTCGGACATTTTTAGTCAACATTGTACTTAATTTCGTAGACCCTAAATATATAATCGAGTTTTTAACACTTTCGTAGGAAATTTAGCTTAAGTACGAAATAATGTGTTCCGCTATACTTGTTACCCTACTTACTAAATCAAAGCTATTTTTTTAATCTTGTCCAAATGAGTATATATTCTTATAAAATACCTTTTTGTTTAGGAATTGTCAATATTTACGACAACGATTTAATTCGCGTAGCACGTTAATGTAATGAATATTAACTTTTCAATTTCATGTCAGTAATTACGTTACCAGTACATTGGATCGATCAGATGCCCGTATAAAAAAGTGCCTAATAGGTCATAAAAATCGATTAAACGACGGCTCTTTAACGATATCCTGAAGTGCGATTGAAACTGCGCTGTTCTGAGTTTCTATTTTGAGTCGCTGGACCGGCACAGACGCGGATTCACCCGTTTTCTGATTAACAGTTTTTACAGAGATCACTGGTTCATTTATACCAGCGCCTCTAAACACTTTCCATCTGTCGTTACGCACGACGGGTCCCCCGACGAATTTGCTCGCTTCGTATGTTTTAGTTTTATATTGTTTCTGTACTTGCTCGAAATATCGCTTTACGGACCAGCAATAATGAGTATTTTTTTTTACTTTTTATTCTGTCCGAAATAGAAGTTATTACTCATATTTCTTTGAAATTATTATCTTTATACGCATACTTTTTTGAAGCTTTTGATCAAATGATAATATGTTCGGAGTTGACACAACCAAATAAAGCCGTGCCATTTGAAATAACCTTCGATTGGAATTGGTGACCTGTGAGGTGATAACAGCTCTGACGCCAAATTCGGTTGCACGGGTAACAGTTTATTGGTTTCTGTTACGGAAGTTAATATTGTATTCAAGTAGCAAATGAGAGCGTATTATGCATTATACTCTGCTACATATTTGGTCTGTTGGCCGATGTGGGCGAAATGTTGTCATCGTTCCATCGATGTTATTAATGCCACAGGTACCTTGCGGTAAGGCAAAAATGTCTAATAATGTTTATTCATAGACTTAAAACATATGAACAATAATATATGAGATATGGAAACTTTAAATTTGTACCGAACATAAACCACGACTTTTGAAAACTAATTATTTTTCATCTTGATGAAAGAAATTTAATTGAATTTTGAGTTGTTTCTCATAAAAATAAATCAGCATTCAAATTATTATTATTAGTTTTTTTGTAAGTTTTTGAATTACTACTAATATTACATTATAAAGGGTTGCAGTAAAATCTCAAGGGTTTGCAATCAAACGAGTTCCTTTCACACTGTCTAGTGTCTTGTATACCGCAGAGCATTTTCAACTTGAGCAACTTGACATTCATACAAATGCGAATGTTTGTTACTGTTTATAAAACGATATAAAACCACGGAAGCTAAAGTTGCGTTTGTAAATCAATAGCTACAAGTAAAACCATTCATTCGTCACACTGAATACTTAATCGCGTTACACACATAATTTACAAATGAAACTGCACAAACATGCTGGTTTGATGATCGCGTAAGAAAGCCGTGGGAAACAAGTAACCTATTTCATAAATCGTATGTCCGAATATGATCGCTCGAATCGATTGATGACTTTCAAAATCAATCGAATCGCTCCTGTCAGAATCGTTATCTCGCCAGTACCTTTAGGGCTTAAAGGTCATTTATTTTAACACACAAATTAATTGAAAATGCTTTTGCAATATGACCTGTCCAATATGATATTTAAGATTGTTGATATGATTCATGTCAGTATGATTATTGTCACGAAAATAATAAATGTTCAACGTCTGCCATTCTTTACAATTGTTACAATCGAAACTAACAATTAGATTAAGATATTTTTCACAATCTCGTAACGATGTATGTAAACAATTTTATATTATTTTCTTTCGGGAAGAGACCAAACCAAAAAGGTTCAATATATAGACACAATAAACGATTAACTATGTTCTAGTTAAAGAATAGTTTCCTTCAGTAGTGCTTCTACAATCTTATTAATATCTAATCAACGTTAATCTCTATCAATTTAACCGCTGTGTCACGTTTTTAGAAATAAATAAAAATACTACCGATACGATTTAAGTACAGTTGTGTCTGAAATACCAATTACATTAAAACTTAAGACTTATTTTAACAATTTTCTTTAAAAAAATATTGTTTTTTTTTTCACCACAAAGCCACAAGCAGTATTATATAATACTATAGGTATTAAATGAACCTAACCCAACATTCCTTCGTTGTAAGTCAATCAGCTAACATACCTAGGCTGAGGCTAACCAGTTTAATAACTGAGCTTCTCGGACATAAGATCCGTAAATATCAACTTGGCGTCGTTTTTTTGTTTCACTAGCGCCGGATATGTCGTTGAACGTTTATTATAGTATATCGTGTGCACAAGTTAGCCCACTTTATCAATTACCATAACACTTCCCGCGAGATCTATTCGTCGACCCGTATGTCCTGCATCATCATAAATATGATGACGTCACTCTCGTCTCGTCGACCTTGTTTGAGGGCTTCAGTCATCGTATGTTAATATCCCAGTTCAATGTTTACACCCACATATGTTTGTTATATTGCCCAATTTGGTAAACTTTGTTTTTAAACCTTATATTTCTTGCGAAATCGTGAAACTTTTATGCTTATATTCGCTCGACGCAGCAATATGCAAACGCGTTAATTTAGGGTCCATACAATGTACAGATATAAAATTAAAGATAAGTAAAAATTTTTTTTTTGACAAATGATACTTATTTTAGAACGATGGTTTAGTTGTAATGATTTGCACGCTTTTGTGTATACACATATGTATTCATTTAAAAATTGAGATATTAAAAAAAATAGAACAATTTTGATGTAAGCGATTGCGTGTTATTTAAAATCAAACTATAATCAAATCGAACTTTTGATTTTGATTACAAAAAAAAACACATGTCCACGATTGCAATTGCGATTAACTTGAATCAAAACATAAATAACAAACATCCCTTATGGGATGGGATATATGGCGTTTAACGAAACGAATTAGGTAAAGAATGTTAAACCAACCTGAATTAGGAAAGTATTAATGATATCACTGAATTATGTACACAGTCACAGGCACTTATTCACTGGCTTTGTCTGCTATTGGTTTACATAGCTTCTGCGCAACCGTGCAACTCGAGCTCGATGTTAGAATGAGGCGGTGCGCGCGCGCAGCCGAGTGGGAGGCGAGACTTGCTGATCCTGCGCTACTGGCAAACTCAATTACCGCTCATATTGCTCTACCATATCGTACTGCATTCGAAACCGATTGAATCACCTAACCATTGACCATGCCTCGTTATGGAAGATTAATGGTTTTATTCATTTGTTAAGTTTAAAAATGACTGTAGCTGTAGTTTAGTGTACCCATTGTGAAATATAAATACTTTTTTTTAAAACCTTTTTCTAACAAAAGTTTTTTTTTTTTGTAATTGAAACTGTGATAATTATTTATATGTCCCAATGGAAGTTTTTTCAACCTTTCCATCACCTTAAGTTTTTGCAGTGGGCGGAGCGCCTTGTAGACCGATGTAGGCGTTTCTTTTCATCTCATTGTACGTCACAAGGTTACATTACTCATAGTTATTGTGTAGATAATGCCGATTGTTACACAGATATAACTATTAGGGGTTGGATGTTTTCTTTATCAAAATAATATTTTAATTTGGGTGGTTAAATTTCGAACGAAATCTAAGTCAGCAATGCCTCGTACAAAAGCCCATTAGTTATCTAGTCATTCTTCAAAGATAACTAGATGTTAGTACAAAATTCTAAATGTTTTTGTTCGTTAGTAACGATATATACAAGTTACATAGTGATGATATGTATGTATATTCTCAGTAGTCTGTAAATGCTGCGGCTCGGCTATGTCCACCCCTTCTTAATAAAAAAAAGTTTTGGAACTTATTTCACCACGCTGCTCCAATGACAGTGGTTAAACCAAGTAATATCTTAAAAATAGAAAGCATTTTCAATTATAATAAATTTATAAAAAAAAACCATAATATGCTCGCAAAACCAATTATTAGCATTTCAATCAAACAAATTTCGCATTAATTAAAAATTGGCAAATAAATTCGTAATAAACTTATGAAATTTATTATTAAACAGGGCTTAATTAGAATTACCACGTTAAATTTTTTTTATAGCAGTTATAGGACTGGCAAATGCGTTACTTGAGATCGTCACCACTGCTCAAATTTAGTACAAATATTATTTTTAATTATGGTCAAAGATAATTGCTCAGATGAGCAATATAGAGACTCGAATCCAAAGTAATTATATAAACATTATTAAGATTTATTTGTTTATGTTATAGGTGAACAATGTAGACGAGGTGCTGGAGAGGCATAACGATTTCCTCGAGTCCTGTCTCGGGGACTGTATGCTGACGAGTCCGCAGCTGCTGAAAGCTGTCACCACGCTGTGCCTCGTGTGCGTGCAGTTTTGTACCTTCATGCAGGTACGTCATTTTCAATAAATGATGCTTGTGTCATTCCACCGTTATGTATGTACAGCCAGGGTAAGAAAAGGTTACCTTAAGATCAATTTTTGTGTGCTAGATATGGACGATAATCTGCTTTTTTTGATGGTATAGGTTGGCGGACGAGCATATGGGCCACCTGATGGCAAGTGGTCACCATCACCCATAGACAATGACGCTGTAAGAAATATTAACTATTCCCTACATTGTCAATGTGCCACCAGCCTTGGGAACTAAGATGTTATGTCCCTTGTGCCTGTAGTTACACTGGCTCACTCACCCTTCAATCCGGAATACAACAATACTGAGTACTGTTATTTGGCGGTAGAATAACTGGTGAGTGTGTGGTACCTACCCAGACGGGCTTGCACAAAGCCCTACCACCAAGTGAACATACCGATCAAGAATGACATATTGCGTCGCAATGACATTATAAAAAACGTCTAGCAAAGAGTACTATGTAAGTTTCATTTTAAATGCAGTTGTCTGTTTAGTGTTTTAGTTTCAAAATGTACTAAGAGTTGACGATATAGGAATGAATTTGAAAACTGACGAAGGTTTTCTTACTCTGACTGTACATGTATAATTAGAAATATAAATACTTATACATTACAAAATTTTAAATAAATTGATAATGTTTTATAGTTTTTTTATAAATAACAAATTAAAATGTGTTTTAAGCGTTAAGTATACAACAATGCAATTTACATCATATAGGTGTTCGAGATAGTAGTATTTTATTGTGTCTAAATTATTTAAGTAAGGCAGGGGATGAATATTTGATAGTTCTAATTTTTTATAGAAATGATCTAAGAGTGCTAGGTATAAAAAAATTTCAAGTTTACTTCGTACCAAAATTCATCAAATCCAGTTAAGTGGTCAATCGGTTAAGAGCGACAGAGACAGAGCTACTTTCGTATTTATAACATTTGTATAAAAAATATTACCATCATCTTCTTATATCACATATAAGAAAGAGATAAAAACATTTTAGGTCTATATTTGAAATATTGCGTATAACATAATTAGCACTATTGATGTTAGCATCAAAAGCCTTACTATTTGCTTATTAACCTTAGAAAATAAGCGTGATATCTTACCGGCGCTTATTTAAGATAACCCACGCTTTTATATAGAAGGATATACACGCATATACACAAGTAACTGATGCCTTTACTCAGGTAATTATAATAAATAAATTTCAATGTATAGTAATATTTTATTTGTAATTCTATCTCTTGCTTGCATATGATTTATATGATTTAATAATTAATTTTATTTTTGTATTGTTTAACGCAAACAAAACACGTTAATTGGCAAAAGGAGATGCACAAGTACTTCGTGGACGCAGAGCTTAACAGTATGCTTGGATCAACGTATGACAATATTGACTATAGTGAGGTACACCACAAATATTAGACATCACATGCGCACTTATTATGTACTTAGATCACTGATGTAACCGTACCTATAACATCATTACTGTGAACATGAGCCTGACTAAAATGAAAACATATATATTTTTGTATATTTAAAAGTAATTATACCAAGATTTTATATTTATACTTCACCTATTTAGGTCTTTGAGACCTAAATATCCATTTCTTTAAGTCAACTAAAAGTTTTGAATGAAGCTGCAAATAATTTGACATATTTTAACCTGTACACACATGTTTGTCTCGAAAAATAAACATCACAAAGGAATTGAAAAGAAAACTATATTAAAAAAAAAATGAAATTTGCAGTCTTATAAACAGTCTTGACGACCTCCGTGGTCGAGTGATGTGTACACCGGTTTTCATAGGTACGCCACTCCGAGGTCCCGGGTTCGATTCCCGGCCGAGTCGATGTAGATTACCATTAGTTTTCTATGTTATCTTGGGTCTGGGTGTTTGTAATACCGTCGTTACTTCTGATTTTCCACAACACAACTGCTTTAGCTACTTACATTGGGATCAGAGTAATGTATGTGATGTTGTCTCATATTTATTATTTATTTATTATTATTTATGAACAGGTCCCTTTTTTCTTAGTTTCTATATTGAATAAAAATATTGAGGAGATATATTTTTTTTGGATTTCAATCTTAATTACCGATAAAGATAGATATAGTATATTCGTAGTAATTAAATTAATATTAAGCCATGTTCACATATGAATTATTATCACTCAGTAATGGCAATATTAACTAAATATAATCGTGTACAATGCTTCCATGTAGTATTTGTGTTAACGAAATCATGACGGATTTTACTCTTATTTTTCATGACTTTTCTGTTTTAGACTTTCACGGTGAGTCCATTTTACTTTATCTGACTTTGCTTCTTAGCTCTTAAATATAAGCGAAAGGATTTTGTTTTTGAAATGTTTTTTGTTTAATTTTATACTGATTTTCGAAAATGCCTTACACCGCAATTATAATTCAAAGAATTATTATTTGTACAAAATCTTTTTGAATATGTATTTACATATGACGAGTATTATAATCGAAATCTAAATTAAATAGGGCTAGTTGTTGAAATAGATTAAGTGACATGAAAATAAAACAGAATAATAATGTTCTAATATTAACTATTATATTAATTAAAACGTCTAGTTTTTTTTTCCTTCTATTTTAGTTTGACAATTTTCGTGTGAATAACAAATGACATCACGTGATAACATTATTCTTTTGCTACGGTTTCGCCGAACATAGACATTGTATATAAGTAAACAAGGATAATAGATACATAGAAACATATAATGCTTCCCATTTATAGTATTCCTGAAAACATCACAATACAATGTTCTATGAATATGTCGAGGGATTTATGTTTATGATGAACAAACTATATATTTAAAACAATTAATTTTGTTATCAGTGTTCAATGGAAGATAGTGTAATTAATTTAATAAAATTATGATTTTTTACAGTAAAACAAAATATTATATGATATAAATATCACTAATAGATTATTACATATTTATATTTGTGTTTAACAGTACAAATCATCTCACGTCACATATTTAATTAAATAAAAGCACTATATCATTTTGTCTCATTCATTTTTGTATAAAATAAGTATCATTACTAATAAAAGGAACATCTAATCTTTATAGGTACGAGTATTTATGTATTTGCTATAACATGTAAAGTTTATTATTAGTGATTTCATTGATATGTATTGTATTTAATTTTATCAGATTAAAACAAAATCTGAATAGAATACAGTATTGTAATGTATTTTAATAACGAATGTATATAATATGCAGGGCGCGAACTGTGGCACGACAACCAGCGGCTCAGCGGATTCGTTTTCCCGTTCAGTGTCTCGCTACGGGTTGAGATTCACAGCAGCGCTGCTTTCTGTGCTCGCCTACATTGAAAGGATGGCTCGGGACAACAACACCAATAAACTACTCAATATTTCCGCAAGGTATGTTAGGAAAACGTTGTTATTTTTGTATCGATATCGTCGTCAACGCCATCTGTTATCGTATAAATAAAATTACTTAAAAAATATTTACGAGAGTTACAAGATGTTTTCTATTACATACGACACCATTGGGTGGCAGAATTTGTAACTAGAGTTGTTTGAATTTTGTTGACTTGTATGTTTACACGGCTAGTTATTATTTATATTACTATACTGAATATGTATAAACAAATATACTAAATCTTAGAAATATTGAATTGTGTGTGATCATTAATATTGAAACATTAATACTCAAAACATTGGAAGAGTGAGTTAAAGTATAAATGCGCTACATACCATATACCACTGCGCTGGGTACCTGCATCACATCCAAGAAGCAGGTTTGAGATTATTCCAATGTACGGGCTATTGCAGATTGGTGGATGCAAAAACTAAATGAAAATCTCAATAGCCTAGGGTACTAGACTATTGAATTTGTCTGGGCCAAATTCAACTTGTTCAAATATTATACTTTAGCGGTTCCATTTTGTCTTGTTTTTCATAATGATTTAATTTTTCAGATTAAACTTCAATACATACTACGTGAAACAATTGGAGAAGTTTTGCTCTGATGACAAATTGCTCGAAGCAGACAAAAAGTCTTAGCGGTCAGCGCCGCGAGTCACCGCGGTCTAACTTTTGTGACTTGTATACACGATGTAACGATTTTGTAACAAGACATAAACAATAACAAAAACACCAATCAAATTTTATGTTGGAAGATATTTTAGCGATTGCATGTAACAAAATTAATTTTGCCATATTATTTTACTTTAAGACTATAACCGAATTTCGAATATTCTTTTTATAAATATCCACTAGTGTCAATCCAAATAATATTTCAATGCATTTCCTAATTATTAAAACAAAAAAATTAAGCTGTAACTACAATCTGAATATATTAAAAGTAACGGCTTGCTCTATTAGTTACCAGTATTAGAATTGTTAATCTCACTTACGATATTAATATTTACGGATTTAAATTGGCACAATAGCAACACTCAATTATTATTAGCAGAGATCCATCCGTGTGATTGTGATGAAAACGTACTCTTGATACAAGTACAAATTAATCTTAAAATACTCGATGCGTTATTTTTTTATGCCAAATTCCGATTGAAGTGCGTTATACATTTTAACATCCAATTAGATACATTGCTAATTTTTAAGTTTTAAAAAATTTACAAGGCCGCAAATATTTTTATAGGTAAATTTGTCGTGCATGACGTATAAAATATTTTAGGCTGTCAACACATATCTTCATTATCAAATTAGCGTAATAGATACATACAATTTTGACTATGAGAGTGTATTTTATTGAATATGCTGCACTTGCGTTAGATTTTATCTGTCGATATCAAATAGCAATTAATAAATTAGAATCTCGGAACAAATATTAGGAAATATCTCAGTTTTTGCTCTCTATGCAATAAATATTTTAGATTTTTGAATACTTGCCATAATACAATGAAGCCATTATAGACGTTAAGTAAATGTTGTGAATGTGATGTGTGTTGTGAAGTGTTTGAAAGTAAATCTTCCATAGTGAAACAATTTGAAATTGGCTGTGCAGTGTATTGTAGTGTATGGAATGTATTTTATCGCCACTGTTGGTATAATTTCGTTACAAAAATGTCCGACACTAATTCCTTTTATTGTTAACTTATTTATCTGTTTTTATAATTGTCACTTGAAAAATTAAAATTCCTTCACAAGTTTTAAGCTCATTTTTTTAACTTCTTATAAAATAAAACAAATGTTTCTTTCATATGTAAATCTTGTATCGTAGAATATTTTAGCAAATAAACAACTAACTCATAAATGTATTTTCTTCTTTTTTTCTATCTTTTAAAAAAGGTTATGCCAATCACGAGTAAGATTGGTCGAAAATGCTGATCAATCTAGAAGTATCACAGCCCATGGATAAAACACCTCTGTTCGTCTGCAATAGATGAGACATAACTATGGCGCCCTGATCGATTGCAGACAAGGCTGTCAATTTCAAGAAAACCAGGCAACTTCGCAGGAAACCCTATGAGTTTGCGTAAACACAGGCGGGCATCTGGGCAAACTATTGCCTCACTCTTAATCCCATAGGATGGCACATCCGACACCGACCGAAAAGAGTGTAGATAAAGGTGGTTTTGCGTGCTTTCCGAGGCACGCAGGGAGGGGTAATTTCCATACTTCTAACTTCTAGACACCCAGGTGCAATTAATTATTTTTCATATTTATATAGAATTATTATATAGAATTATTTTTATAACTAATTGATCAATAATTTGTAAAACTTTAATTAATACTATTTTATATGGCATAGCATTTTAAATATGATTGAGCTGTCATTATAAAACAATTGAACGATAGGGGGCATTCTAACAAGACATAGAGAGATAATATTATTATATATAGATCTAACCAGTATAGATAGTATAATAATATATGCCCATCCCGAACTACTGAAATAACACTATATATACCGTTACTGGTTAGATACTAGCTGAACTAGGTAGTTACTTATTTGTTAATTCTAGTCGTCGTAGTCGCCAAATATTTATATGTGAGTGGAGGGGAGTAAAAATGTAGGCTGTTTGTCTGTGTTGTGTTTATACCACATTTTGTTATTATTATTCGAAGTTCTTGAAAATGTATTATTTTCGCCATAGTAGCTTTTCGTTATTATAGTTGTAACATTTTTTTCATTCAACTGTTACAATTAGCTTTATTAATGACCCGTGTAAGCTTAACTGGTATCGGAAAATAAAACAAAGCATACATCACAATATTCTATAATTTTTAACAGACTTAAATACATGTTAACATTCAATTGTTCACGATCGGTACATAAAGAACATCACACTTCGGACTATAACAATAAATACATTTTCTAACATTGGAATATTTACTACTCTAAATTGGCGATAGTAAAATTTTTAATAAATACAATACGACTTGAATGCATGCGAAATCATAAACAATATCAATTAGTGCACGAGGAACTCTGGATCCGTTTAAAACGCTGCGAACTATATAACTATGATGTTTAAAATTACCACCAGCCCTGTATACTAACAAAAGTATGAATGATAAATTTATTCACATAATCGAAACATACACAACACTTTACAGAACCGACATTAGGTAAAAAAAACACGGACACTCAATGCCATGAATATTGCAGGAGTTATAATTAATATCACTGCGAATTAATTACTAAGTAAGTATAATGAAATTTAAGACTACCCTACTCAAATCGCAAATACATGATTAATAACGAAATGGTAACTAAAAAAGCAGAACAATTTTGTGCAATTGTGAAACACTACCGACAGTTCTAGCTAGGCGCCTACCCAGCGCGACCCTTAGGGCGCCGACATGCTTCAGTAAGGGAAATTTTAGCTAAGTTCAATCATCAATGGAGCACATAAGCGACTCAACCATAAAATCAGACTAGGATAGCATCAGAAATGTTGTCAGTCGTAAAACTTGCCAAACTTCTTGATTATTTGGTTTCCCCTTTCCGCCGACCGACAAACGCGCATGCGCAAGCGAGTGATGATGAGCGCTTAGCGTTTAATATTGCTTATTAGTGTTAGATTTGTCTTGCATAATGTATGTGACATGAGAAAATTCGCATACAAATTATTAATAATTGAAACATTAATAAAAAAAAAACCGTTCGTTACTTCCGCGTTTTTAAGCATGAAGCTCAATTCAAGTATTTCTTTACAGCTAACACAAATTCACTTTCATATTATCTGTTTTGGCTCTGATATTTGGTTTTATTATATAAATTCGCTTCTAAATAATACTATGCCAGATTGTCATGAAATTAATGTATCGAGAGAGCTGCAGATTGTAAATATGAAAGCGAACGTGTGTGAACATTTAAATAAGTAAAGTGCCTACACAATTCACCTAGGTTACAGGAGTATGTACAGAGCTCTGAGCTCAAATTCACTATTTCACAGACTAGAGTCATCATCCTCGGCCAAGCATCACCACATGTGAGTTTCGCGGATTTCGCTTATAATCTGACTGGCGCGCTGCAATGCCTGTAATCATAAACAAATATATAAAAAAAAAACACAGAAACAAGTCTCTTAACAAACATTCAAAAGCACACAATATGATCCTACATTAAAACCTACATGTAAGTAGTAATCATTGATGTGACAGAATTTTTTTCTTTTGCAAATGAATTTTCATTTACAAACCAAGCAACATAAAGCACATTTTCAATTTAAAGCTTCCGAAGAACTGACAAGAAACAGTGGCAACTCTATTGCAACAGTCGGCTACATAGATTTTTAAGTAAGCATTCACTCAAGAGTTAAGAAACCTTGTAAGTTAATTATTACTTATCCTGCATGAAAATACTGTCTCCTGCTTTATCGGCTATATATACAGGGTTATTGGTAACTCGACGTATATGCGTTAAGAGGAGACAGGGGTGACAATTTGCAATAATTTTAACCCCCATATGCATAATCCAAAAGTGAACCATTTTTAGTTATGACGTTTCATGTATTAGATACAATTGTACAAATCAATTATAAAACTATAAACCACTCTGTTCAATCTCTTTTTAATGAATAAAGATTTATTATTATTATTAAAAAATATTAATATATATATTAATGGCTGACCTTGAGCATGTCGGCAGCCTCCTTGCGTCGCTGAGCGATGTGTTCAGACTCGTTGAGCATGTTCTCAGCCTGGTCGGACTTGTACAGGTGCGTGACGAGCTCAGACTGAAGGTTGTCTTTCACGAAGTTGACCAGGAAATGCATCACCGCCTTCGGCACGGAATCCTTGATCGATTTGCGTACTATGTAGAAGTATGACTTGATCAGCCGTTCTGAAATACAGACCATTATTTCTGTAACAATTGCCTTTTTATCTGTGAGTTTTCTTATCATATATTCTCATTTGTACAAACTACGAGATTTACACATTTTAACAATAAATAAATAAATATGAGACAACATCACATACATTACTCTGATCCCAATGTAAGTAGCTGAAGTAATTGTGTTATGGAAAATCAGAAGTGACGACGGTACCACAAACAACCAGACGCAAGTCAACATAGAAAACTAATGGTAATCTTCATCGACTCGGCCAGGAATCGAACCCGGGACCTCGAAGTGGCGTACCCATGAAAACCGGCGTACACACCACTCGACCATGGAGGTCGACAACATAAAACAATCCAACATAAAAGACATCTAGTAACTTCTTTCTATTGATAAATGTTTCTAAGGCGTTGCAGTTTAAAATCGCAACGCATATTGACTAATTGGTACATTCAATTATTCGTAAATATACATTTATATTTATAATATTTGATTATCTATTATTTAAAACACTTAAACAATACACAGCTATAACATATAACAGGCAACATTCAGTTATTTGTGTGTGAATTATGATGATGATGAAGTGTGTGAAAACATGAAAGTATAAATAAGATTCAAAGAATTAGGGTAACAAGGATAGATTAGTAAACATAAATAGCAAAGATTACCACTTTTATTTACACATTACTTGTTATATTGAAATATAATTAAAGAGTGTACGGATTAGAGAGAATTGTCAGACAAAGTGGTAGTAAATGTACATGTATAGTCAGTTGGGTAAATAGAAGTGGTCCAATCTGTACAAAGCAGGAAGCGGCAAGCATAACAGCAATTCGATGAAAGGTGGTCGGAAACCCTATCAGTGGAGATATGAAGTAAGCATTATTTGCATTGCCACTATTATATCTGTCCTCACCGACTAAATCACCCATTTGGTTCAAATGCATCATGCTGATGCCTTCTACAGTCTTTGTATTACATTTTTGGTATGTCGTGTGGTCGCTCCGTCCACCTAGCATCACAGGAATATAACCAATCAATGTATATATCGTATGACTCGTAACATGTCTGAATACATAATTATATAGGCATTAACATATATGTCTGTTAATGAGTAAAATGATTATCGAATGTTATTTAAATGTATAGAAAATAAAATAATCAGCAAACGGAACGAAACAATGCTTACTAGTTTAACCTTGCTAATTTTATTAGCCATTGAATTCAAATGTTTTAATTGTTAAATCGATGACAAACACAACGCATTGAATTAGAAATAGGATATGTCGTGTACACGTCACACATCAGGTAAGCGTTAAGTAACATAACATCCACGAAATCGACAAAACAAACTCAAGTTATAATACATAACATATTTTAAAAACAGAATCTTAAAATTATTAGGGCTTTAATCTACAACAAATCTTTTTTTATTATACTTTGTAGTGTTTATTATATTTTTATTTACTGCAAAGTACTAACGCAGTACGTCTCATCATGACAAAAAATATAATATAAATGTTTCATGAAAGAATTCACTCTCCTCAATAAAAAGCAATCACTGAACTACCTATACAAATCCAAGGAGTGAAGATAAACAAATTGATATATACTACAACACTCTTTAACTTATATCCACTTTGATTATCACATCAAAAGAATATTTTTCACGAAATCTGCACCAGTTACATGTCAGAGTTGTTAATTTATGTATGTGTACTCCTCTCATGGTTGAAATACGAGACACTTGCCTAAAATTTATCTCATAAAACAGTGTTATTCAATTATTAATTTTTAACTTGATTTATTTGTCATTGACCAATTATATTACTTGTTTACAGTTATAAAAAATGTCTTTTTTCAGCATTATCACAAGATATAGTAACATTATAAATAGATAATGCCAAAATGTCTAAGGAATAATTACAAAATTACTAAAATCATCGTTCATATTGAGTATTAGCTGTATTTAACATTTTTTTAAGGGTTTATTTTTGGTTTGTTTGTTTTAAATAAAAATTTAATGACAATATTTTATATAAAAAAATTCTTACCAATTACATCACAGTCATGTTGCTCCCTGTCAGAGAGCTTCCTGGAAGTTTGACTAGGGACTTCAGGCAGCAAATTGACCGGTTTCTGTGGAGTCATCGCCTTGTTTTCTGGACTACCATTCACCTATTTAAAACATTTCAAATTTAAGTCTGGACTTTTGTATTACCAAAACTAAAGTTATAAATAATATGAAGCTAATACGAATTGCAAACTTATATTTGGTATATAACTATAATTCTCTATATTGATCTTTCGTATTAGTAATATAAATAAATATAAATATGAGACAACATCACATACATTACTCTGAACCTAATGTAAGTAGCGGAAGCACTTGTATATGGACAATCAGAAGTAACGACGGTACCACAAACACCCAGACCCAAGAAAACATAGAAAACTAATGGTAATCTACATTGACTCGGCCGGGAATCGAACCCGGGACCTCAGAGTGGTGTACCCATGAAAACCGGTGTACACACCACTCGACCATGGAGGTCGTTGATTATAATTCCATAATTAAATACAAATCAAAGTATCGACTGAGCTAATGTTACATGAAGATGTATGTATGTATGTATGTTACCTGTGGAGTGGCAGGAGATTCGTTACTGGGCGGAGACCTGTCGTGGCCGTCGGTGATAGCCGGGACATGCTGAAATGTTAAATGATAAACTATAATCCCATGATAATAAACCCGATTGCACTTTTCAAGAATATCCCATGCATTGATACCATGTATTTATGTCATGACTTGTTTGCTATCAAAATTGCTTTGTAATATATACTATATATAAAATATGTAACATTCGGAATTGAATAAAGTAAAACGCTTTTACCTGCACAGTTGTAATTCTGATAATGTTGTCTTAAATTTTCGCGATTATTACACATTTAAATAAAACTAGTTATTACGGATTTTAATCGCGTATATTAATTATTTTGGACATCCCGACGATTCGTTCGACGTTTGAGAAATCGTTGGCGGTAGTTGTTAATAATATTTCCTTTGTTCTTCAAATAGACAAATGTCACCTTAGTCTACCCGTGACCACGAACGCTGTAAAGTGTTCGAAACGTCGGGATGTCCAAAATAATTAATATACGCGATTAAAATCCGTAATAACTAGTTTTATTTAAATGTAATTCTGATGTTAGTTTACGAAAATCTTCATTCTTTTTATATTTGTATTGAAATTAGAGTTTGGAAAGAGAGCCCATTTTGTGTAAAGCCATGAAAATAATCAAAGATAATTTAGTATGTTGAGATGAATTATGGAGTTTTAACATGGAGCACTCGTAGTCAATACTCATTTACCTGGTACGTATCCATCATTTTTGCCAACAATACCAAGACGGACCCTCTTTCACCCATTTGGCGAAGAAATTGCTACGAAAAATACGCATAATTACTTAAACTCATTACATATTTTTTGATAATTATTATATTCCATTATTTAATTAATATTATCATTATTCGAATCTGAATACTAAAAACAAAATTCCCTGTTTGTTAGTTAATTAATAATTGCACAATTTATTGATTGAGAAATATGATTTAAAAATGAGTCCGCATTTCCTTACCTGTTTTATAAAGTACCATAAATTTTAATCTACCTCTATACAACAAACAAATATTGAGTTTTAGTTTTATGATTATAATGATGATGCGGTGTGATGATGATGATATATAATGATGACGATGTATGGATCAATTATAAAAGTAATGTTTCTAAGGAATAGGCATTAATATTTCTGTTATTCATTTGTTAAGTCAATACGACGTGTTTATAACGTCATAATGTTTACAGATAAGTTGAGATATGTTATGAATAATATAGTATATATTATTCATAAATATTTTTGCTGCAATCCATGATTTGTTTAATGTTAGTAATTTTTTAAACTAAAATCTCTTCTCATACACAATCATTTAGGGATAGCAAAACATTTAAATTTAAGGTTTTTTTATTCAAAACATAAAATACGGATTTTCTTTTCTGACATTGCCTCGGAAATAATCTACTATATATGTAAAGGCTTAATTTGGCTTTGACCGTTCTAAAAGCCTAGTCTTACCCCATCTAATATAACGAAGGTTAACGTTTTACAAACCTAACATATTTATTTTTTGTAGATCACTAATCAGTCCAATCTCACAAAAAAAAAAACAATATTTCAAGTTGACGTTGTTAGAACTAAAAAGGTATGGCATGGCACCATAATAGGCAGTAAATTATACCCCATACATTTTCAAGGACAAAAACTGAAAAAATAATTTAAACCAATAAATCAATGACTATCACCACATTGGTTAACAGATCTACTCATGGCATGGACAATGTACACTTATAACGTTTTATGAGGCTTGAATACCAATCCATAACATCTTCTCAGCCATTTTCATTAGTAGAGTTAGTGGATTTCTCACCATGAGCTAGAAAAAAATGTGTATATACTTTGAAAATTGTGGATACCGGTGTAGAGGTCGGCCGAGGTGTCTTCTGCCTGTACATCGGACTGTGCTCTTCCACCAGTCCATCTGTACTCTTGAGTAGACCAGAGACTAGGGCAGCTTCGCGGTGAAAATCGGGGTGCTTGGTATTGATGTATGCAAGCTCGATGGCCACTAGATTTTCGACCTGTATGCATTAAAAAATAGGTTTAGAATAAGTGATAAATGAATACGATACTCTTTTGTTTCAATGGCTGACTATAGATGCCGTTTATCAAAATAAAAGTAGCCGGCAGTTTCGATCATATAAGATCATTTCTATTATCGTGCTATGTTGAAATAGTTAAATCATGGAGTCAAAAACCCGAAGATCTTAGATTCGAGTCCGGGATTAACAATAAGTAGGACAATAATTTTTTTCGTCGACTAGTTCTTAATAGTAACCCAAAAAATATGATGTCGTAGAATCTTTCTGTTAGAGTCGAATTTGCTACACTAATGAGATAAAAATGGCGTCTTCTCCATCCTACGTGACATTAGCTAAATAATCTGCGCCCTGTCGGCACAACTAGAAGCCATTAAACCAAGAATTGAATTGAATTGAGATAAAAATGTAATAGAATAATGTGTTGCGTTTTTCCACACACTTATGCACTGAACAATATTAACAAAGGGCAATAACTTCGTCATCATATGTTTTACTGCCAAGTGTTTCTGAGCCAATATAACCATAGACAAAGTCTATGCACAGTGGTGACAGTACAGACTGGTGACGAACAATTGCACTGCTTGCGACTGGGGCGGCTCTGTGAGGCCTCACCATGGAGTTGGTGGTGGGTATTATATGGCTCAGTATCTCAAGGTAGCCTACACTGGCCTCACCATGGAGTTGGTAGCGGGCAGGCGCGTGCGCAGCAGCTGCGTGACGACGTCCACGATGCGCTGGTGCAGGCGCGGGAAGCGCTGCATCTCCTGCTGGACCTCCGTGCCGCAGTGCTGAACGATGCGCTGCATCTCCTCGTGCACCTGACGACCACACAGATTACTCTCTCTCTCTCTCTCTCATTGTCCGTTCGACCGAGTGGTCGAATAATAATGAATTTTTTTTTTTTTTTTTGTTTTGGTATAGGTTGGCGGACGAGCACCTGACGACCACACAGTTACATACTCTCTCATTGTCCGTTCGACCGAGTGGTCGAATAATAATGAATTTTTTTTTTTTTTTGTTTTGGTATAGGTTGGTGGACGAGCATATGGGCCATAAGTCCATCACCCATAGACAATGACGCTGTGAGAAATATTAACTATTCCTTACATCGTCACTGCGCCACTAACCTTGGGAACTAAGATGTTATGTCCCTTGTGCCTGTAGTTACACTGGCTCACTCACCCTTCAAACCGGAACACAACAATACTGACTACTGTTATTTGGCGGTAGAATAACTGATGAGTGGGTGGTACCTACCCAGACGGGCTCGCACAAAGCCCTACCACCAAGTAATATAGGTAATATAGTAATATAGGAATAAAGGTAAAGAAGAAAATCTGTAGCAAACTATAGTACGACACAAATTAGATGTATCATCGGAAAATGCAATGGAATGAAAATAAAACCGATTACTGCCGATTTACCCGACCAATAGAAATAGCTTCCTATCGCGCTATTCAACGCTATTGGTCGCTGTAGATTCACGCGTCAGAGAAAGCAAGTGCATGTTAATCGACGCGTAAAATTGACGAATATATTAGGTCATATTATATTACAAGTTATTACGTTTGTGCAAAGATCATTTTCGCATGAGAAATAAATATTGATAATTTGGTATAGCGTGCTCAATTCGGATTTGATCGGTTTTACGAATTTTGCCGATGCGACATCTAAGTTGTGTCGTACTATACTTCATAATACTTGGTACGCAAAGTAAGTGGTGCCTTCCACTTATTGCTGTCACCGGGAACTATTTATTTACTAAGAGTAACGCGATATAACTGCTGGTAAGCATTTCAATTAAAGTTATGAGTTACTCTACTGGGACTACTGGTAAGCACTATTGTATGAGTGTTCCTATGTCTAGTAAGCTATCTGTGGGCCAGACGATGTATGACCAGAAAGGGAATATTTGGCTATTATTAGTCACTGAAAGTGGAGTACATTATTCATTAACAATCTTCAGTACAGTCTCTTAAACAGATTATTTCCTGTTAAATGTAATATGTTAATAACACAATGTTATACATAACATATAATTTGATTTAACCTTGCGTAAAGTTTTGCGATAAGAAAGGGTATTGTAAAGATGGACCACAATTTTTTTCCAGGCTGTGGTCATTCTAAAAAACCATTTAAGTGAGGATGTGAGGTTCAATTAATTACCAGTTCTACACAACGTAGAGACGGATCCTCCAGTCTTCTGATCTGTCTCTTCACCAGCAATTCGAACGAGACCTCTGGAACGAATAGCGCCGGCCTGGGACCCGTTGCGTTGCGTATTGCAGTTAATATGTCCATACGTGATAAACCTGAAATATTGATAATTTAAAACACTTTATAAGAAAAACTGTAAGTAATTATACAAGAGCTAATGCTAAATGAAGAAATTTGCTATTCAAAAACAAAAAAATCTTTATTTTATTTACATACATTTCCTTGGTTTCTATAGGAAATTTGAGATTAACCAACAAAGTAATAGAGTGTTTAATAATGATATCGTTTAAAATTCTCACCTACTAAAGGATGTATAGAGTCCAAAGTACGTCCAAATGTCTCATGGAATATATAGCATATCCGAGCGCCACCACACAGCTCTGTGGTCTCAATGTTCCTCGCAGTGCCCTCTATGGTGGAACAGTAGGCACTCGCGAACTTTGTGATGATTTGCAGGAGAGTTTGGGATTTATCCGAAACATCTTCCCCATATGAGTTGAGTAATGATTGGAATTGTGAAATCATAACATTGACTCGCACCTAATAATCCAAGCAGGGTTAATTATGTTTATAATTTTAGCAATTACTATTTATTAAAAAACTTCTTTTATAACTTAACACAGATAATACAACCTTAATAGCCATTCCAGTGAATACAACCACTTAGACATGAACTGGGAAAAATATAAATAAGTCTATCATTATCAATGTTCTGCCAATAATAGGATCTAAAATTTTATGATCCTTATGCCTGTAATAACACTGGCAGTCAGTCTTCATTAAATACAATGAAATAGAAGGTATCTTGTGGTGGACAAGACAGTATCTAAATGGGCTTATAAGGATTTAAATCTGTGCTAAGAAATAAACATAGACAATAACCTTGAAAATGCATCACTAAGGTCATGTCTAATGCAACTAACTTTGAATGGAATATAAAGAAATGTTCATACAATGTACCTTCAGTTCTGGTAAGCAGTCCCTTATATGGTGCATCAAAAGCCTGTTCAGTGTTTTGGCTAAATAGGGAGTGCCATTGCGAGTTGCAATTGTAGGGTACTTTCTTTGAAGATAAGTAGCCTCATCCTTGAGTGCATCCTAAGGAGAAATTTTAGCAATTAGTAATTTATTCAACAAAAAAATAAAATATATATAATACATAAGCTAATTTTTTTTATTTGTCATTTATATTGTTGACATTGAAACACAGTATGTAATTGATACTGGTTCAAGCTTGATTTCATTTCATTATTGTAAGCAATCTAAGTTTCCTTTGTGAAAGCATATCATTTTACAAGGTGAAACAACATACAAATGTAGTATCAACTTCACATACAAATTAAAATATATTTTTTATGAAGATTTTCACAGCTCACTCTACAAATCTTAACTAAATAAATAAAATCAATAGTTTTATGATACCTCAATAGTTTTTTTATCTATTATATCTTGTTGAGATCTGTTAACAACACCAATGATTCCCAGTTTCACGGGAATCACACGTCCACATAGAATATCAATGGCATCAGTTCCTAGAATAGAAAACAATATTATGCATTTCTAAACTGAAGTCAATATACATGAAGATTCTGTTATATTAAAAAAAATTACCTGCATCCATGAGATCTAATTTTGTTACAACCGCCAAAGTTCTCCTACCATCAGGATCTACCTCTTTGGCCATTTTTATGGCTTCACTTGTAGCCATATCAGTGTTGGCAGCAGTCACTGCTAAGATTATAGAGTTAGGATTGGAAATATACTTAATAATAAGATTTCTTATTTGGCTTTCTATGTCTTCAGGTTGATCTCCAATAGGTACCTAATACATGGATAAGAAAAACAATTATAATGATTTCTCTTTTGCAACAAAGTCATCTCTCATACTTGTCAATTAAAATAAATAGTGCTCGTAATACCTTGGTAACTCCAGGTAAATCTACGAGTGTCAAATTGACAACTCGGGTGGAATAAATCTTTAAGTTGATTGGTTCTGGACATATTCCTTTATTGCTACCGGCCATGCGATCGGTTTCTCTTTCTATCTCCTGTCTTATTTCGTCGAAATTTGCATGTATTCTTTCTTTTGTGTGGAGAAACTTGCCCCATTCTTCTAAGTTTATTGTACCTGTAACAATATAAAAATAGTAATGTCAATATTATTATGTATTAATAATAATAGTTACTAAATACTATTAAGCATAAACACCATTTATGGTATGGATTAAATTTTTTTTTGCTTAACTGCAAGTATTTTGTAATCGAATTCAGGTATGAGAATGCTTTTTGTTTAATGAAATGTTTTAACATAGCAATAAACACTATCCCAATAATCAATGGACAAACATAACACATTACATAAAATATGTCCATTTAAAATACAAACCTTTTGAAAATACTGTTTGGGACAGTTGTACTAATGGATTCCATGACAAATTTCCTGTCTCCTGGTGTCTATATACTAAAGTATTATATTCATCCTGTTTATTATAGTTTTATAAAAATGTGCTAAATAAATAACATAATAATCATCAAAAATACATATATTACATATATACTTTGTGAATATTCAGAAATAGTGAAATAAAACGACTAATAATATTTTATATACACAAACATAAAGACATACAATAACATGTTATATTCATTATTCAAATAACATCATCATGATTTTCATTTAATGTTATTGCAAGTGAGTCTATGTGAATTGTATCATTGAGAATCCGACATAACAAAGACTTGCATTTAATGAAAAAATGTAAACATTGTTAATGAGTGTGAATCATTTATCTCAGAAATGAGGACTAGGTTATCTGGGTTTAATAGCTTTACATGCTTGAATAGTTATTGTTGTATCAAGTTCTATTGATGTTTTACATTTGTTAGGAGAACTAAAGATTTATTTCTAATATTCATTTCCTATTTCACAATTAGGAGTTTTTATGGAAATTATTCTACTTATAAAGCTTTACCTACATATATTTATAATTTTCCTGTTTTAGAATTTGTTTTATGCACAGTATCATTTAATAAAAACATAATAAGGACAAACTATTTTTTGACATGGTTAAGTGAGTTATATAAAGAGATAGTGTATAGTGCCATGTCATTCATAATTATCAATCTAGAGTAATTTTTTTATCAATTGCTAGATAAAATGCGCCAATTGTAATAAATAATTTAAGAAAACCAAATTAAGATATGAATCAGTCTGCGTACCTTCTTCAGCTGAGCGATGTTCCTTGCTATCTTTAGGGCTGTATACCAGCTGAAGAACAAGTGGACGACGAGTAACGATGCCTGGTCCTCGAGGTAGAAACGAACGTCCGACAAGGCTCTCTATAACGGAACTCTTGCCAGAACTCTGCAAAATAGTCAGATTAATTATTATAATTTACAATACGTTAAGTCATGGTACAAAAAATGCACCTAACTGTAAAATATAACGTTACTTTTAATAAAAATTAATGCATGCATTTCAAATGTGTACTAATGAGATGTTGACGAGAATTATTCATAGGCAAGTCGATATAACGGAATGGGGACAAAGAATTTCAGTGACATCTTTACATAACCATTGTCTGAATGGAAAGAAAAAAACCGATACACGTGTTTGTTTATGAGAAATGCGAATATATCTGATTAAAAATATTATAACCTGAGTTCCCAATACAATAATTTGAGGTAATTGGATGGCATCAGCTCCGACGGTGTTAAAAACGTCTTGTAACTTATTAATAACTGGTATAAGTGCTTCCATAATTATTTAAGCACTACGATTTGGTTCACAATTATCTCAAGATAAAAGCACAACTTTACGGTAAAAATAATTATTTCATTCAAATTAATAATTATCAAAACACTAAACTGACCGGTAAAAGTCGGCCATATTGATTCAAAAGGAACGATAGTGAGGTACTGAAAACTGATTTTTTAATTTATTAAATATCGATAAACTTTACTATATTTTTCAGAACTAATAAGTTTTGTCCAGCAGTTTTAGTTTGATAATCAATTTCCACCTCACGGTCCTCCTAATTAACGTGTTCACCAATACCATAGAAAGAGATAAGTGCGAGAGAAAGAGATGAGAATAAAAGGCTATGTCAATTCAATTCAACTCATAGTTTAATGGCTTTGAGTTATGCTATGGCTATGTCATTACAAAAATTAACAAGAAACGAAAGTGTCAGTGAATAGCTGCAACTCCAGACTTTTACTACATATTTCTCACACTTTTTACTATAACAAAGCAATTTTTCTATGAGTGATTATTTTTTCTAATTTTCCATTCAATTGAGGTATTGAATTTGATTTTTATAAGGCTCTTAAGTTCAGAAAAAGGAGAGGTTACAATAATTGAAACAATCTCTGTAATCTTGTTTACATCATTCAAATTTATGTCAGTGATTTATGATTTTCAGTCAAAACCTTGATCAATATTATGGGCACATATTAATTTAAAAACATATATTTTCTTAAGTATCGATAATATTTATCACTTCACTATACATAGGTGTGCAGTGCTGCCAGAAGAGGAAATATTATTAAGACTGTTGTGTGAAATTATTACCATAAAAAAAAAAGCCTTTCTATAATATTATACGTGCTAATCGAGGTCATAATTAATTATTATGATGTGTGTAATCACACTACATACACCCAGACTTATTGATAAATTAAAAAATGTATAATGAATTCTAATTTAACGATTTGCATTGAAAATATAGGTTTGTCTTAATAAAAATTTTAAAAATGAATAAAATCGTTGGCAATTATTAAAACAGTTCAATATTTATGACTGAAAGTAAAACGGCCCTTTTCAGTATCTATTTATTGTATTTTATTGTATTTATTGTAATTATAATTAGATGATATTTTCGAAGATATTTAAGATTTAAAATGTAGGGACATGGCGGTTTATATTGTCCTATGACAAAAAAGCATCAGTAGTAGGAGTAGTAGTATATTTAGTTTCAGCACTCGTGTGAAGCCGGTTCGGCTCATAAGTATATTATATATCTATCAAAATCCTCAATAGGGATAAAGACAATTTAACAGTATTTGAAGTCATTGATCGTGATTGAATTATCTGTAATATTAATTATTCACGAAAAATGGCCTTTGCAAAATAAAATTAAAGGGTATGTGAGTTAAATGATTGCACAATATAAAAGACCAATAAACAAAGATCAAGGAATTAGCAAGGTTTGTTATCTTTGTTTAGAATAAGCTAGATAGAATAATCCTTCATGAAGTACCACTCTTTTTTCCAATCCGTATAGAGCGTACGTGAACTCTGCATCGTAAGCTGTTTGGGCGTGAGTACTATTTGTACGTACACGGTACACGCACACAAAGCTAAAACACAATAGAATCATAAATTATACTTGAAATATCTTCTATTGTCTCTTTCCTTCACAAGATGCCTAATACTATGTATTCCATGCACAATATTTTCTAGTATTTTTTTTTTTTGATAATTTTACTCGCATGAGATATTTTTCTTCCGACTGGTGCACATACCCCCCCTACGTCACATCATATTAAATAGATAATAAATGAAAATGTTATGTTGTTAAACTTTGCCGAATATACATCACTAGGGACCTGCCCCAGCTTCGCACGGTTGTAATACTGGTACTAAATATACTTACTACAGAATTTGTTGATTCAAGTCATAATCTTAAATGATCAGCGTTTATTAATTGTATTGTCCATGTATTATAAACAAAAATCTCCTCTCGAATCACTTTATCTATTAAAAAAAAACCGCATCAAAATCCGTTCCGTAATTTTAAAGATTCAAGCATACATACTTACTACTGGGCCCGAAGCTCATCAATGCCGCTGCCGCTTTGGGCTGCATCCTACCAAACGTGGAAGGACCAGACTTACCATGCTGGCGCCAATATGGGTGGATACTCTCACCGCTCGAAACAGAGCGCTTCTTTGGAGATCACAGAAAGTTGTAGCGGAAATGTACCGGTTCTCGACGGACTCTCGACGAGCCCTTATTCACAGATGGGTGGAGAACCTGGGGTCCCCACAGCAGGCCATGCGATAGTGGAGCCGATCTGCTCCCACTTGAGTCGATGGATAAAACGGAGTCACGGCACACTCACATTAAGACTGACTCAGGTGCTTACCGGACATGGATGTTTCGGTAAGTACCTGCACAAGATAGTGAGGCGGGAAAAGACACCCGCCTGCCACGCGTGTGGTTCGTCTATGGACACGGAGTGTTACACCCTGATGGAGTGTGCCGCTTGGAAGCCTCAGAGTCATTCCCTGGTGGTGATAATTGGTGGAGGTCTTTCGCTGCCGAACATAATAACCGCCAGACAGCGAGAAGTGCTGGAACGAGGTGGCGTCTTTATGTAAAAGTGTAATGTCGCAGAGGGAGCGCGAGAGGAGAGTGTCTCCACAAATTCGCTTCGACGAAGAAGACCAGGGAGAAGACAGCAGCGCTATGCGCACCTTCTCACCCCGCTGTAAACGTCGCCGGGAGTAGGAGGGTTTTCTGTACCCCGGGAACCCCTCTAACTTCAATGCCCATGGGCCAACCGTCGGGGCGTCACGGTAGAATGCGCAAGCTATTCCGTTGCTTGTGTCCCAAACATGTTCAATGAGATTAAAATCCGGGCTGCATGCTGGTAAATTTATAGTACGTATTCCAACCCCTTCACAATAACATCAAACGGGCTGGGGTCGGACATTGCTTTGCATTACAGTAAAATTTTCTCCAGTTAATCCCTTATAAGGTTGAAATTGCGTTATTATGCGAGAAATCTTGTGGCAGTGGCAGCACTAATAACAGCGATTCAATAAGAACGGAACGATATTCTGTAAGATCGTTTACTAACTCCAATCAGATGTATGCTCATACGATTACAATTAACTTATTACGAGTAATTCAAAAACTCTTATACTTAATACAAACTATATTTTTCAATAAGTCTACCAAAGCCTACTTTTGTTATATTTGTTGCTTGTTGTTGTTAAAAACTTGAATGGAAGGAGCATTCAATTTAGCCAGACAAGTATACACTGTATACAATCATACATTAAATTTTTATCAGCCATACATTATTATTTATAAAAGTTAGTTTTCTTCAAAAGAGTCTTAAACATAGATGCAGAGACATATATAAGCATTCTCCTGTGGATACGTCATATGTACGTAGATAGCCTCACATTCTTCAGAGTATTATCTATTTACAAGATTAAAAAAATAGATATAATTCTTTTTCTGCTTGTATCTATAAATGGCTATATTAAAATATTTTTATTATTAATTTTACTAATTTTTAGTCGGGTTAAATACTTTTTGTCGTTATATCTGTCTTTTAATGTCAATCATTTCCAATTGTCAACTTCAAAATCTGTTATTTAAGTCAGATTTTAAGTCGAGTATGAGATTGTAATGTGTATTTTATAATTTTGTTGATACATTGTTATAATTGGAACAAAATAATGTTTAATTTCTAACATTATATAATCGATAAGGGCTTTTTCGAATTTTTGTGTCTATAATTATATGTTATAATCTATCGGTATTCTGAATAAACTGACACTACAAGAATGTTTGTAACGGAGGTAAGTAATTAATTGTCACAATTTTTAAATGTATTCAAGGTCTAATAAATTATTTGTTTATTTATTTTTTAAGGCTACTATCGATTCTGGACGATATACTACAAATTCACAATCCATCGAATTCGGTCCATGGCATATATCGTACGATATTAGTTGTATACTGCCTAGCGTGTGTTCTACTAAAGTTGTTTGTGAAAGAAATGATAATCAGTTTTGTCAATTTTGTATGTAAGTACAGTTTTTGTTTATAATTTAACAATATTGTAATCCATAGTTTTTTTTTATATGAAAGTTAATTAATTATTTTCTTATATAAAAATTTATAATTTGTGTAACATGAACACATTGTTAATAGATTCAAGAAAAATATCTAACTGTTTAGCTTATTTAAAATTACTTTTTAAATATATTTCAGATACTCAAAGGAATTAAGCCTTCCACATTTTCCTGATATGGTATTTCCTAAGAATGTTTTGAAATTGGAACATAAAAGTGGTACTAAGATACAGTTCACCCCATTAGATGCTCTACGCAAAGTTTCAAGTAAAGTACAAGCTATTGAAGTAGCTTGCGCTGAAGCTTGGCTGGAATCAAGGTATTTATGCTTGTATTATTATTAAAAATAAATTGAAACTTATTATATATATTTAACACAAATACTAATTCATTACTCACTTAATAATTCACTAATTCATTATGCATATATAAATAACAATAGCAAATGAGGCAATGATAAAGCAGATAAATAGTAGAAAATATAAATATACAGTAGATATTTAAACATATTGAAATAAATGTAACTTGACAAACTGAAAAAGTATATAAATTTAAATAATAATTTGAAAGTCAAAGAACAATCAGACATAGTATTGTAAATGATTGAATGGTCAAACTCAACTCAAATATATTTTTTTATAAAGACCAGATGCAGCTAAACCAAAGAAGACATTTGATTGGACCTTCTCAACAGACTATAAAGGTACTTTATCTGAAAACATCACGATAGAGCCCACGGATGAGACAATAAATTTTGATCTGTTAAAACGTAAAGACCAAATTCTTTTTTATCATGATCTTACGCTGTTTGAAGATGAGCTTCACGACCATGGTATTTCAAAATTATCAGTGAAAATTGTAAGTGGTATTTATATATCTTTCAACAATGCAGAAGTCACTTATTTTTTTATATGTTTCTACGAAAACATTCATTGAATCAAATGTTAGAAACATTTACTACAATTACTTATTTAAAAACTTTTTACCCAAAACTTAATTTTATAATTGTCTTATATTTAAAGAATGTTGTTATGAAAAATATATAATAAAATAGTTGACCTTGATATCATGTTTCAGTGACAAAAATATTTGGTCTAAGTAAAGTGCTGTTTTTAAATGCATTTTTTTAGGTGTTTTCCTGATGAAATTATAGAATACAAGCCATGTTGCCGATGATATATCCCATCGGATAACATTGCAAAATTGGTCGTATAAACAGAAGCCGATGGTCACAATATATTCTTTATATTTTTTAAGTAGTGTATATAATAAATATAAAACTAAAAGAATGATAAACTATAATACAAACTTTTATCCACAATACTGTTAATATTGGATAGTGCTTTAATGACACCCTAGATATTGTACTATATTTAATTGAAAATATATCATTCTTTTAGGACATGAATTTTGAGAAATGCCATATTAGCTGTCTTTACTCATACAGACAAGCCTTGATATTGATTCACTGATTTACAACTGTTTCTTTTGGCTCCAAGTTAGGTATAGTAGTCACTTGTCATATAGTTTTTACATACACAACAACATACATATGTATGGGGCATACAACAACAACAAAACAAATGAATTTGAGTTACAAATAAATTTTTGGTTTTCAGAGAGTGATGCCATCATACTGGTATGTGCTATTGAGATATTTTTTAAGAGTCGATGATGTGTTAGTGCGATCTCACGAGACCAGGATGTTTCATATGCTTAACTCCGACTATGTTCTACGAGAGTATACCATTAAAGAAGCAAGAGCGCAGGATATCAATGTATGTATTCTTTATTATACCTTAATTTTCATACCTGTTAGAGAAAAGAAAAAAATTATTGTTATTTTTATAATTACTATTATACTCGTATTGTTCAGCTCATAATAAAAAAACCTAAAATCATGTAATAGAAAAGTATATTTTTTTATTTAAAGATACCTACTTCTCAAATGAAAGAAGCAGATGACGTCATACCTATTCTTCCAGTTAAAGAGAAAATAATGGAAAAATTGATTGTTAACTTGGAAAACAATTGATAGTGGTTTTTTATGATCTCAACTTATATAATATGTCTAAGCAATATAGTTTTATGTATAAAGTGCTAAGTGAAAACTGTGTTGTTTTTTTTTGTTTTATACCCTTCCTATATTAGCTGCTCCTGTATGAATAGATTATTATAAAAATAAGCTTACCTTGTATGATGTGGACTTCTGTCCATAGAAATATCTGATGAAATACAAAAATTTGCTACAATCGAGACAGGATTTATATCGAGAAAATATTTAATATTCACTTGTAAACTTATTACAAATCAACCCTCAAATTTTTTGAATTGAGGATACACTATATGCTTCCATGTCATATGTCATACACATGATATGGTAAAAAAGAAATAGACCGGGAGATGATAATGACAAAATATTTGGTCATTTGTACCAGTATGGCGGTTCTTCAGGGGTTTTATCACGTAAAGACAAAAAGGAAAATGATGGTCGTAGCGCTCGCACCGGCGGTCAACTCGCGTGGGCGTTAATCGATCGCGTCGGAAAAATAACGAGTTCGACACTCGTTATTTTTCCCCGGTCTAAAAAGTGTTCATAGTTTTATATTACTAAGAACAACAGTAGGGGTTTTTAAAAGATATGCACTACTCTCCTAGACCTTAACTTTATTCTATCAACTTGCCGAATGTGTAATTAAATTTTAAGACAACAATATGGGGTATAGAATTTTGAAACTTTTAATTAACTTAAAAGTCTTGGACGCTTTATTAATAATATTATTATTTTGTAATTAAATTGATTAGGTAATTATCAGTCTGACAATTGCTGATAACAAGTTTATACCAGATTTTACCAGACTCGCGTAGATACCTATTTAAAGTTCCGTATCACATAATTACATCGGTATCGGCAGTGATCAGGCAAAAAGATGCTTGTCTTTGAGGTATGCAACAGTGAACGCATTTTGAACAAACATACTCCATAGTACCTACCTGTCTATATTTTATGTATTTTTCATGGTATTTTTAATTTTATTTTATTCCTCAACTTTTGTTGTCCACGTGTTGTGCGTTAGTTGTTTTCCATGGGTATATTCGCCTTTACCAAGTGAAGATACCACATCATACATACGTAAATTGACTATTGTAGTCTGTGAAGTGATTTTCTTTTACGGAATATATACGCTTACAGAAGCTAATATGTATCTATTCATTTTATTTATTAGGTTTCAGCTTAAATGAAATTAACTTTTTCCCTATTAAAAATATTATACATATATATCTCAGGAATGCATTAGATAAATTATAATTCAATGACATTTATCTATCATGAAATCTGTTTCATCTTTATTGTTATGAAACTTTCCTCATGGAAAAATCATCGACTTATCGAACAACCCTCGTATCAGTAAGCTTATTCGAATCGATAAAGGAGATAATCACAATATAAAAGTATCATTGCGGTTGCAGTCACTTTGCCGGGAGCAGTTCATTACAGTAACTCTCAATTAAAAAGTGAAATGACTATAAAATATTTAATATACTATCTTTTCTTCGGTAAGATTACCGTATGGCTCATTCAAATTGGTTTTCATGCGTACTATTTTTAAACTAATATAATGTTCCTAACAGGATTATTACAGAATGTGAAGTGCCAGATTCTTGTTTTCCCAATAAGTCTGGAGAATGAACTCGTTGCTCAAAATGGTCTTGGATGGCCGTCAGCCATTCAAGTGGCAAAAGGAAATGAAGTTCTCATGAAATTGCGTCTCTCTTTGGAGAATCAAAACTCTTGTACTGTAACTGATCCGAGAGGGTTGAAATTTGATATAAGTTCACCGCCTAGTAGTAAGTGAGTAGGCACTCCAATATTAAGCTTTCAAATGCTAAGAAATAGTCCATAAAATTCTTAATTCTGAGCAAAAGTTGCTTGTTTTACATCTATTAAGGATTTTGTTAATATTCTCGGGGCAAAAATTTATTCGATTGACCATGAGTTCAGATGGTGTTTGACGAGCCGAGTTTGAGATTTATTATAAACACGATTAGGCACGTTGAAATTCCGTGTTTCATGTTTGTATCCGAAGACACGATATCCAGTTTTTGTATCAAATATTTAACAGTTCCTAAATAACAAAACAGTGTTTATGACTTTCAGGTTATCAATCGGTATAAAAGTATGTAAATTAAAATAACCCAAAAAATAATGCAAGCAAGCAATATGCTTTATATAATTATGGAATAGTAGTTTGAAAACAAAAAATATACAACGAATTTTAACCATTTTGATTTGTCTCAATTCAATTTAATAAAAAAAAAAACGTTAATAAATTAATATCTTCTAATTCATAAATAATTAATAAGGTTTTATTTTAAAGGTATCAAAAATGGAACGATGACTGCAGTATCAGAGTGCGAAACATTACATTCGAAGACGAAGGGCGCTGGCGCCTGACCGCATCTGAAGGCAGCAAATCAATAACAGGTTGGACCGAAGTTACTGTACTAGGTGAGCGCGATTAATAAATCTACTAACTATATTTCATTGTCTGTTATTAACAAATATTGTCTTATTTATAGAAAAAACAAGTACGTACACAGCACCGCCAATATCGCTACAAGATGGAGAAACGCAAACAACAGTCAATTTGTCATCATTAGACAATGCTTATTGTGTAGTAGCGAAGCCATTTTCAGAAAGTTCGCTAGTACCTGGTAAATGTAGCGTCACTTTGGATCGAACAACTAGAGCTGTTCAGGGAAATTGGCAAATTTATTTAGGATTACCCGGTACTGTATCCGAAGTCCAAGCAAAAAGACACGTTACTGTACAAAGTAAGTTTAAAATTTATAATGCACTTTATTTTCAAGTAAGTCATTTCATTATAGACGGTTTTATGCATTTTGTTTAATTATATATAATTATACGAAAAATGCTATATTAATTTCGTAAGATACAAATTCTTATCAAATCGTTTGTGTTTAATTACAGCGGAACACTTAGATGTCGGATATGTTCGCGATGCGGCTAATCGATTACATCTCTACTGTAATATATTGCATACGACAAAGAATATAACTTTTTGTCGTTTTCAAAAGACATCTAATTCTTATGGATACAATGTGATCGACGGACTCAGTGATGGGAGTCATAGGTAATGAAAATTGTTCTATACATAAGTATTACAGAAACAAAATATCTTTGCTAGAAACATTTATTACGATTATTATGGTAAAAATTATCATGGAATTTTATTTAATGAAATCTTAGTTACTACGGCAAAGGTTTTGATTTGAAGCAATGTGGAATGACGATAGAGAAGCCAACATCTGAAGATTACGGAACATGGCGTTGTTCCGTCGGAGTGCAAATGTTTGTAGGCACTCAGATCCAGCAGCAGACCCCTATGCAAGCTTTAATAAGTGTCCCACCTACTTTAACTAGTAAGTCAAAGGCTTATATTATAACAATTATATATACGAACATGTATTTTTGGATACATGTTATCTTAATACCTCAAAAGCTTATTAAAATAACTTATTTTCATCATCCACAGCTACATCCAATAGAATAGAAGAAAATGAAGAAAGGCCACGAACTATATTTGTTCAAGAAGATTCTTCATTTACAATAACATGTAATTCTGCTACTTCTTTGTCTTATTGTTGGTTTCAACACCCTAATGGAACTCAATATACTCCCGTGCAACTTGTTAGCGAGGAACAACTGTTTTGGTGATTATCTTGTCATTTTTCAGAGTTTATTTTTCATCTGGTTATGATGTAAATGTAGAGTTAAAAGTAAATGAAAATAATTGTTAATAATGTACATTTTAGGTATACTGGTGAAAGTCTCGTAGTAGGTCATTGTGGTATTACCTTTGCGCATGCTTCGATTGAAGACGATGGTCAATGGTTATGTTCAATGGGGCCACGGTCGAGTTTAGGTGTAGAATTGACGGACACCGTTCAAGTAAGAGTCACAGGACCATTAGCTGCCAATCAGAAAAATGTACGGGTACAAATAGGAGAGAATGCAACATTGTATTGCCATACGGCGAATGGTAGGAGACCATTAAAATACTGCCGATTTTTGTCGCCAAAATTTGTCGGAATGAGCATTGATTCATCTGTTACACCTGAAAAGTAAGTTATCTAAGCAATTAATAAAATAAACTCGATTTAAATTGTTTAAGATCAATGTAATCATTAATTTGAATCGTGTGAAATTTTGATTTTAGCGCAATCCTAAATCGGTTTTACTTTACTCCCGAGAGAGAGCTCAATTTTGGGGATTGCTCGCTAAGTATTTTGTCAGTCGAAGAGGATGATATCGGTACTTGGACATGTGCAGCTGTAGTTGATAACGAAATTTTGGAGTCAAGAGATACTATACTGGTATCTATTGATGGTAAGATAATATGTTAAACAAATATTTACGATCATACCAAATCATGCAAACTATGTGTGTTCCAGTATTTAATTTTTTTTTTAAATCTATTAAAAGATATTTTTGTATTGTAATTGTATTCTTGCAGATCAACGCCGCAATTATCAATTCCAAGCTAGTATTATCGGAATGTCTGTGGGTCTATCGGTTCTTGTTATAGTTTTAATTGGTGTTATCGCGTACAAACGAACCTGGATACAATATTTCTATTGTACGAGGAAGTCAACAGTTCCAGATGAGTATTCTCTACAGAGACGTAGTGCTACTTCAGCCAGTACACATAGTAGTAGCAGCACCGAACCATTTAACTAATTAGAGGTCGAAAATTAAATCATCATCGGAAAGTGGAAATTAAAAAGGCCTTGACGTCATCGATTTTACGATCAACAATTATTTACATTACAAAACTTATGAATAAATGTGCATATTGATGCTGTATAGATTCAAGTTACTCACAGATAGAATACGCAGTAACGTGAATTTTTTGAAGAAGATTACTACAAAGAGCAGTTTAATGTGTTATTATAACATATTTAACTATTTTACGTGAAACACATAAGGGACAACAACGCCCAGAACGAAAAAATATTTGAATAGCGGCGGCTTTGGATTGTTAGAATTAAGATGAATTATTGATCTGTTAATGATAATTATATTTATTTGCTTAGATTATCGCATTGATTTTAATAAAATTATTTAATTATATTAATAATGTTTTATTATAATATAAATTAGTGTAATGTAAATGTTGGTACTTTAGGATGATACTAGCTATTAAGTCTAGCTTCGAACGGAGAAAAAGAGCCGACATAAAATGTTCATAGTTATAACGTGGCGCGCGCTAGTAAAGATTACCTTAGGGATGATTTTTGCGAGATTATTATTACTTTATTATTGTATAAGTTACACTATCGACTTATCAATAAACACTTAAAAATAATATTTAATATGGGGACATTCGAGGTGATACATTTTTCAGGAGAAAAAAATTATCAGTATTTTATTATTCGACATATTTAACTTTAGCTAATCTATACAAAACATTGTACACGTAAACCATTCTCAAGAATGATCACGTCCATAGGTGAAGCTATATGAAAATCTATTGAGTATTTTTTGAGTTTATCGTATTCAGACAGACAGACGCAGCGGTGGGCTTTGTTTTACAATATTAAAAGATGATATCGCGAAATTATCAAGAGTACATCAATTACATACCATTCCGTAATTTTTATTTCAAGTCAATCACCTTTAATGTACGTTGATACGATAAGGGGTTTTTGTATTCTTATTGCTAATCCGAGTATACCCTTAATATTAGATCAAGGTCATTGATAAATTTGATACGGATTCTTAACCTTCGATGTTAATGAAAGTTGCATTAAATAAGTACGTAAATAATTTATTCGAGAGGCAATTCTCTTTGTAAAATGCATATTTATCGGAGGCTTAATACATACTAAATTAATTTACTGATACGCGAGAATATTGATTGATTTCCAATAATGATTATGAATGGTAGTGATATTTCACGCTGCACAACATGTGATGTGACAACATTGTGATAATTATATAAGGGAGTATAGATGATACATAACGTTGTTTCTTTTACATTTAATCCTCTCGATAGGAACATGCATTGCGATTGCTTTATATCTCAGGTTTCTACTAAAATGGGTTGTAAAACTTACCTCCTTTATAAGACAGTTGTAAGTAAATATAAATTTGGGCCGCCTGGCTAGTTGGTGCTGACTATTGGGTTGCAGCATAAACATATCAGAATATATTAGATAATATATTTATTTTAGAACTGGTTGGCAACTACATATTTAATAAATATATGGCAATTTAAAGTTTCGGTTCGTTTACAAATGCGCAAATATTACAAGTCTCAGGATTAAACAAAATAAGTTTATGAAAATGTAACATTGCTTATCCGGATTTTAACCTACAATATTAAAATTTGTCGTAAAGTTCAAGTACATTAAGGAACACACCGCTAACGGGACGGGAGGAGTTATTCTGCTACGAGTTTGGAGCCGCAGATCCGATCCGCTGAAGAAGATTGGAGAGCAGAAAAGCGTTCGCACACCTTCTCCCCCACCTTAATAGGCGGCGCAGAGACTAGGGAGGTTCTCAGGGCCCTCGGACCCCCTATGACCTAGAGACATAGACCGTCACGGCGTCACGGTAGCATCAGAAAGCGATTCCATTGTGCCAAACGAAGAAGCTGAGAAGGCTTTTAGTCTCAGCATAACGTGGAACGTAAGGCGTTTTTTCTAGCAAGATAAATTTACATCATGCTGTTAACAGCGTGAGACCTTCACAACTTTAGGAAAAGTACTGGGTCTAATAATTTTTTTGTAAATAATTATTATGTAGATAACTCTAATTTAATAGTAAAATCAAGTAATCTATCATTATTTTAAAATCAAGTAATCTATTATTACAGAGTTTATATACCTACATCTCGTCGTATATTTATATTAGATCTCCTAAAATATTTATTGAAATTAAATAATGTACGTATATTGTTTTGAATGAAATTAACAATTTAATGATAATTGCATTTATTTGGAAAATAATTAAGATATTCCACTCCTATTGGTCTATGCGCCTTTAGCGTAAAAAGGAGTTTACAAACAAGTTAAACATCGGCGAGGCTGGCAAGCTATAAATGTGTATGGAGGAATTCATAAACCAATTGTTTTTTTTGTCGGTTAATAAAATAACAGACTTCCTCAAGGAGATCACAATCATGCTTTATTAAATTACAATAATATTTTTTATCAGAGTTTTAAGATTTTTGCTTGTACCCATTGACTATGCGATCGATGGTGACTTTAGAGAAGAATTTGTTAATGGCTTTAACAATAGTCTTAACAATCTGCTTCACAACTGGAGGAGCCAAATCGTCCATAAGTTGCCGCCAGTTTTCATTTGCAAACTGCAAAGTTGCATCCGCTGAAAAAATATGTAATTTAAATTATCACTGGACCTTTATATGCATTGTTTATACTTTTTAAATTATTTTGTATCTGTGTCATATTAAGGAGGTTCTATTAAAAACCTCGATGGTTAATAGTTTTTATGAATCAATATTTCATATACATTCAATACTATATATTTCATTTCTTTAAACTCATCTCTGGGTCTGTGTATTAATTAGTAAAAACTCATATAAATAATAATGTTTTTTACCAAGTTGCTTGTTGCCGTTGAACAAATTCTCAAACTCGAATGTCGTAGATTGAATATCATATTTATAGTTCGGTGTCACTAGCTTAAAGTGCATTCCTTTGTTACTTTTGATGTGACTAAATTTGCTGTTGATTTCGACCTCAATGTTTTCTGTGAAAAAAAAGTTCAGATCCTACTTCAGAATTATTACAAAAATGGTTTAATAGTTCACACATAATACTAAATAATATTAATTTAAATTAATATTTAAGACTTGACCTATATAAATTATATGAAAATTATTTAAATTAGGTATTAAATCAAATATATTGATTCAGATTAAAAATAAAATGATTATATTAATTAAGAAAATGTTATAACTGTAAATGGCAATTTAACTGTTGATTTATAAGTTATGATGTAAAACGATTAACTGTTATTATTTTCAGATTCGATTTTATAGTTCGGCCTTTGAAATAAGTCTGTCGCCTTTTACAAAATTCCAATCGTTTAATTTACTATGACTTGATAGCAGTTTTCAGTGATTGTTAGTATATAGATTTTCCTAAATGTGCGATACTCACATGTTAATTGTTTAAATGTAGGTTAAATGTGATTTTTGATTTTTGTATTAAGCAGCTTTTGACTAACTTAGCTAACTTTTTATTTTATATGATCTGATTTTATATATTATGTTATAATAGTATTGAAGCTTACTGCACGTTATAACAGCGTCTCCATCTCCTTTGATAGGAAGTATCAAAATCTTTCCATCTGCGTTGTACTTGGCTGTTAAGCTTAGGTTTGCTATTATTCCAAGATTAATTGTTTCTTCTTCTCGCCCGATATCCACTCTGTTATGTTATATTAATATTTAAATCATGCCTTAATATATATTTCAATATAAATTATTGAACATCATTAGCATACAATACAAATACTCTTTTATTTCACAATGCAAATCTTGATTCATTTGAGTAACAATTATAATTATTTCATTGTTATATTTATGCATTGATTTGCGTCAATCAATTGGCTCACGAACATATCAATTATGACTAAATTTTATAGTTTTTATAGCTTTTGTTAAATATATCATTAAGAGTTTTCTAAGCGCTGTTTCATCTCCATTAGAAACACACAAGCACCTCACCACCTTTTATATTGTTTTACAATTTATGTACCATTTCATATCATATTTACAAAGGACTTAATACCAATCCTTTTTATCACACATACAAATACATACACAGTATCTTAACTATTCAAAGATTCATGAACATGCTCTAAGAATTACCATATCATTTTGATGTGTTTCAATTGTCTTTATAATTTATCCTGCGCTCGGCTGTAAGGGAAACATCGTGAGGAAATCGAAATGTATACGCCAAAAATCTGCAACATGTGCATGCCTGCCACCTGTATTTACGGAGAAATACGGGAGCCTCAATCAGCAGTTCCCACTGCTATTTATAGGTTGTAGTATTAATTTTTCTGTGACTGTGTATTTAAACATTATTGTTACTTACTTCAGTTTCGTCAGCTTTGTATGGCTAAGTCCGTGCATTTGCGCTTTTTCGAATTTTAATTTTAAACCATTTCCGTCGATGAGTATGTCGTCCAAATTTACTGGATCAACTGAAGGGACTCCGAGTTCGGGAATTCCCTTCGAAAAGTTTGGCAGACTTTCTTCTATCTGTTGTTTTACACATTTTGCGAAATCGTCTTCCTTCAAGTTGCACGGTTGGATATAATCAGCTGCAAAACCATATAATAATATTTATTTGCCAATATTAGAAGTACAGAAAATAAATGACACATACAGAGTACTTAGAAAAACATTTCACAATATAAGAGATTAATGACCCCATGCTAGGAAAATCTTGTGTTATGGGGAATTTATTTTAGTTAGTTGTATAAATAGACATTTTTTTATAATACAAAATACCTATGACATTTTTTTTTATTTCAAAGAGAAAAAAAGTGTACACGTGTTACATTAATTAGATAAAATACCTACTTATAGGAAATTTATCAACGCACACAATCATTTTTGAAGAATTAAATGAAGATTTATGCAAATGATACCTACAATAGAGATATGATCTTATATTGGGTCACAAAAATCATATGACTAAAGTTAAGGCGATACGAAGCAATGGACATAAAATACTCAATCATTTTTATCGATAGGATATCACTTGAATTATTTTCATACATTGTTGCAGACATGAAATAGATTACGATAAATAATGACAAATTCATATTCGTATTCGTTTTTACTTCCACTAAGATGACATAAAGTATATCGTATAAATTATAAAAAGGGGACAAGGATTCGTTGTAATTATAACGCTTTTTCTTCTAAAACGTATACATGCATAATATACTGTATGCTATAAGATATACAGTTTTGTATGAAAGCTAAAAAATGAATTAAATAAAACATACCACTTCTAGTTATTCAAAATAGGCGTCAGATAAAAAAGATCGTACCAAAAATTAATTTATTTTATGTACAAATTACATTTCATAAATGTTAACCGTCGGGGTCGATAACCTGGCTTAGAATATAATTTATAATATAAAAATATAACTGACGAATTTTACTTAATAATAGGTAGGTACACAATATAAGATAGATTAGATCCCAGACATAATAAATTAGAGAGGCTTATAAATACGTCTATTAAATCAAATTAATTATGAAGATAAAATATTTGGTGATGATTAATAAATTCAACTGTTTATTATTTGCCTATAGATTAACAATTGGCTATCGATTTTGTTATTATGACGTCGTCGTATACGTTTTTTACAGAAATAATTGTTAATATGTATCTAATTTGTTCATTTCATTTGTACAGTATATATATATATACATAGTATATGTAAATTTATTACGTACGTTATAAAATCGCATGAGCGATTACAGCAATTATCAAAAGATATAGATTTTAGTTGTCCTTCATATACTCCAATGCGTCAATGTAATCATACATTACGTTACATTATATTAAACAACTAGCTTTTGACTGCGGCTTTGCTTGCGTGGAAATCGGTTATAAATAATTTAACAGGCTAATTTAACGTATTACGTTAATTTCAGACCTCACTGTAAACCACATTTGTGGTTCAACTTTCGTGGGCTCTTGATAAAATTGATCAAAATCCTTTATTATGGGATGCCTACGTCGCAACATTTTCCTGCATGGCAAATTTCAGCTCAATATGACCAGTGGTTTGGACTGTGCGTTGATATTTAGATAAGTATATATAGTATAATATATTGTAATATTAAGAAAAGTATGCTGGGGTTCTCCTTTCTTGTGACGTCATTTTCAATATGATACGTCTTAATATTTGAGCTTTTATACTTCAATAAATCAGATTTATGAATGAACAGTATTTTATACACTTGGCACTTTACGCACCCAACAGGTGTGGATAGTAAAAATATTAATTTAATACTTTAATGGTTGGCTTTATCTTTTATATACACTTTTCTCAAACATTTATACAAAATTTAACATAGGTTAGAGAAAGGTCGTTTCTTATTCAAGGAATTTTTTTGAATTTCTCAAAATTATTTTGATAAAAAATTCTATAAATATTGCAAATATACTTGGACTGGTTCATAGAATACTCATTTTATATGTACTGGTCTTCCTGTCTAACTGTCTCCAGTGGAAGCATCTTCGTAATTTAATACTATAGTGTATAATAACTTACGGTAACACATAAAATTTTTCTTCTATACATATAATAAAGTTGGAGTGTCTGATTGTAATATTAAAATAGCCCTTTTGTACTTAATGACAAAATTTTTTTACAATTTTTTCGGTCTGTCTGTCTGTCTGTTTGTTTCTGTTAATCTCTGGAACGGCTGGGCCGATTTTGACGGGACTTTCACTTAACTCAGGGAGTAACTTAGGCTACAATATTTTTTTTTGTTAAATTTAAACGCGTACAAGCTCGCGGGCACAGGTAGTATAAAATAAAGTTAATAAAATAGACACGATTGCAAAGTAAAGTGTCAAAATACCTACTATAGGTATGTACTTCCGATTTCCGGTAAGAATTCCGATTCTTCGGAAAATACTGCTAACATTTTTTTCATGATTCTACGCGATGGTAATGTACGCAGTAGCTATTTATTTTTGATTCGTGTACATATATTTAAGGCCTTAAAGTAGATAGCCCCGTAGTGTTACCGTGACCTTATATTGTGGCACATAAGCGTTATCCTAACGTGATATTTCCATGTTAAAATAAAACAAATCTGTTTTCTCTTACATTAATTTAAAAAAAAATTAAACCTTTTCATTTTTAAAGAGTAGGTAATATATTTTTCTTGTACAAATCTTAACCACTGGCCAATAAAGTTATATTTCATAATTATATTCAAATAAAATAGCAGAAAAAGCAGACAAACGTCTTTTTTCACCAACAAATGTTAAAAAATTATCAGTACTACAATTTATCTTTATCAACAAATATGGATAAATAGTATAAGAATACCAATACTAGTGGAAATAGTTCGTGCTAACAATAATTCAATCTTAAAAAGAAAATATCATAACCATTTAAATGAAGTAAGAAACGAAAGAACATAATTTTCATTCATCAAACTTATTGTGACAAATCCTTTTAATATAGATTAAGCCTCGAAGAGATTAATTCGCACAATTATAATCAATATTCAGTAATCGTAACGATTATATAGTTTTCTAGTCTATAGTTTCATGAGCATTAATTATTTCATAAATATATAGCATCATTCCATACAATGAGAGCTTAATGACGAATAATTGTTACAGATTTTTTACAAAATATTTTCAATGGATATAATACACAAAATGATTAGTTGAAAATGAGTCACCATTGTTTATCGTTAATAAGTAGGTTTTCCATTTGTGCATTAACTGCATCAACACTTCTTGGAAAATTTATTCCAAGAAAAATACGTGACACGAAATGTTTTGTGGTTAGCTCGATATTTTCCATTTAACTGTTTATCTAGATAATTGATTACGTCTATTTAAATGCACTGTGTAGTTGACACGTCTTAAAGTTTATAGTCGTTTATTAAAGGCATATAACTACGTCAACGTAAATACTTACGAATGCACAATTGAATAGAAAAAGATTTTATTTAGTGAGATAAAAATGGCTAATAATCTTTTATTAGCCATTTTTATCTCACTAAATAAAATAAATGATGGGATAGAATAATAAATTTTAAAAATTATAATTAATTAACGCAATAAAACCTGCTTTCTCGTTTGAAAATTAATTGTAATTGAACAAACTACAACTTTAGATATTATTTATGATGATTAATTTGTTAAATTGCTCTATAATTAATATATTTATGAATTATATAATACGTAACCATGAAAAATAGAAAAAAAATTGCTTCAAAGTATCTACAGACATGTTTGATAATATGTAAAAAAGATTACAAATCAGCGTCCATTTATCATCAAAATTGGATAAGGGTAGAGTATACAAAAAATATTATTACCACAACATATATTACATAACAACACATAAAAATATTTTTTTTATGATATTTAACTAAGATAGAGTCTGAACCTAGGGCCTTGCGATGTGCAATTTTATAAGCAAGCCAATCTCAACACGTATCAAGTTTATATTTTAAGATAATATATTGATTCTAATTTTATGAGATAGATACACGTTACATCATCGGAAAATTAGATAAAAATAATTGTATAATTATGTAAATGTAACATATAAAATATAAAATTTGGTGCGAGTTAAAGAATAACATTTTCCATCGATAAATGGGTTCAAAAACGGTTTTCGATATAATTCACTGTAGTTAATAAACTATAGGGGAATATACAATTAATGTCGTTTTAATTTTTTTAAGGATACAGTGTGTGTTAAGCTTAACCTGTCATTCTTAGTGCTTTTGCTGATAGATCGGTTTAAGCGCCTCCGATAAATGTTTTAAAACAAAATCTACTATTACACTTCAAGAGTTGAGATAAGACAGCTCTTCACTAATGTAGAAGTCCCTCACGGCTCTACAGACATATTTTAATAAACACAGTAAAAAATTTACGTTAAAATTGAAAATAATATTAATCGATAAAGAATCGGGCAATCAAGTTCAATCGCCTTTTATTCATCTCATTGTTTCAAGCGTCTTTAATAATTTTTTGAAAACATTGGTTCAAAATACAAAGGTTAAACAGCAACTATTGTGTTTAATTTTTAAATTATACTTTACAAAATTTGTCATATGTTTTGTTTTGTTTTTAATTTCAACAAATATTACTCATTACTTGTGATTACATTGATTTTTGAAGATTGTTGATTTAGATCCGTACAAGCACTCTTTTCTCAGCTTAGCCGTGCGATGAAAAATACATTTAGTTATTAGAGCCCGGAAAAATGTATGTATATAGGTGAATCTCACCCTAACTAGAATATAGGTATATAGTAGATATACCATCTTAATTGAAATTCTGGTTTTTTGAGACTTTAAATAAATCAACAATAAACAAAACATCGTTTTGTATGACGATAAGATTGGCATTTTCGAGGGATTATTAATATTCCTATTCCCCATTTCAGTTTAGTACAAAACTTGTGTTGTAGTGCGTACGATAATTATTGTCATCCTCGTCCATCGTCCAAGGGGTCAGGATCGAATATGCGCCATAACATCACATTGTTGCCAGTACATGGTTAAGGTTTTAAAACGTTTCGAAATAAAATACGTCAACATACCTCGCAATAAGATTGGAAGATTTTAATTACGGAAACCAGTGGAACTGGTACACTTGAACTTGACTGATGAATTTAAAAGTGGAACATAATTAACATGTCAATGTTGGTTTTATAATTTAAAGGTTTGTTATAATTTTGAATATTGTATTAATTTATTGTGAACCAAAATATTATCTATAATCTTAAGTATAACGTCAGTTATTATGATTATTTTTTATAATGTATTTATAACGATATATTAGTAAATATCTATATACAATAAAATTGAAGTAATCGAGACAAAGAAAGGAAAGTATGAAGATTTATATACATAATGTATATAAATCTTCATATAAATAGTTTGTAAAGTTTTTTGTTAAAAGAAAATTCAGTAAAGTTTATATTATTTCTTTGCTTTGAATTAAATTATTATAATTAGTTCAGATTTTATAACTTATTAACGTAATTTAAATATCTTATTAAACAATGTTAAAAAAAAAGTTATCTTAGGTGTTCAAATAGATGTTGATTTTAATGAATAATAATTATACTATGCTAGCCTTACTTTAAAGTATTGTTCTATCCCTTTGTAGAAAGCTGAAGAGTTTGTTTGTTTCTATGCTTGTTTGTTTAAATTGCTCTTGCTCAAAATTTCATATTTGAAAAAATCTATCTACTTTAGACAGTTTTGTTTTGATAGATTATAAACCATATAACATCACACAACCCTCCGAGGTGGAGTATAACGTTCAATAAACACATAAACAGAATATTAATCAAGAAATCGGTGTCAACATCAGTTACTGGCTGGCTACTAATTATGACCGCGTGCTGAGGTGCTTAATTTTACTGTAAGATTTTTTATTAGAAATAAAACATTTAATGATCTTGTCTATATATATATAAATAAAAATAAACGCCTATATACCTTTATAAAGCCTTCAATTCAACTTTGTGTTTTTTCAGCTCAAAAAGGAGTAATGTATGCATGTAATTTATTTATACTTAAACACAAGTTTAATAAATACATGATTGGAGTTTCATGTTACGATTGTTACTTTTTGCTCTGTTTTCTAGAGTTTGTGAACTAAAATTTAAACAAAGCAATTAAAACTAAACATTAATTAATTTAATATCAAGTAAATTAATATAATTTTTATAAATTAATTGATTTTATTAATTACAGAGGTTAAAGTTATATTGATATAATTTTCACCTCTTCACAGATATTAGACAAAGCATATGGTTAAAAGTAGTAATTAAAACTTACGTAAAAAATCATCTTCAGCTCTTACATAGCAGATACCAAAAAGAAACACTAATGTTAATAAATAGTTCATTGTAGTGATGTTCTTTTGTGCAGGAAGCGAAGAACTGATCTGGTTTTGAGAAGAGCTCAGTAGCTACTGCGTGGAGGCGAATATTGTGCTTCATATTTATTGTCTTGATGTTCGAAGCCGTGTGCCTTGACAGGATTGACGAGCTAATTCTATATATTTTCCTTTAGTTTTTTTTTTTACGATTACCAATTATATTGGTTAAGCTTAGTAGTTATTACCTCTACCCTTACATATAGAATCAAGATTACTAAAGTTATTACTAAAGTTATTAATTTCGGGATATTTACCATGTTTTTATTTTAATCGGTGGAGCTCGATATTTCGACATTATGTACGAATGTCTTGTTCACGAGAATTTAAAATCTTATGTAGAATCAAGATATTACATATACGAGCCGTGAAAAAGTTGAATATCATTTTTATGCTAGTATCGTACCTGATAGCAAACCGATTGGCTAAGTTGTTTGTAGAAGACCGAAAACTTGTGTAATAATTAATAGGTGCGTATTCTATACGTCAACGTCACATTGTCAACTATGGGATAGAAAAATTACGTAAATCAAAGTATGTATTTAAGCGATCAATATTTTAATATCATTTCTAAAATGTTTGTCGGGTTTTCGTATAATTTATATTTACAGAAAACAAACGGTCGGTCGTTACAAATTAAATTCATTTCAACATAAAAGCAAAAGTAAAGTAAAATGTAGGACGCCCTTTATTCGGGATGTAACCGAAATTAATTATCTTAGACTGAATGTTGTATGTTTACCCAAAATAAGCTAGATGTATATTAAATAAATAACAACAATAACAACAAAACAATAACAGTCTGTAAATTTCCACTGCTTGGCTAAGGCCTCCTTTCCCTCTGAGGAGAAGGTTTGGTTTGGAAATGCTGGTTGGTTGGTCACATGCAGGTTTCCTTACGATGTTTACCTTTGCCGCCGTACACGAGATGAATTATAAACACAAATTAGCACATGAGTATTCATTGGTGCTTGCCTGGGTGAGAACCCCGCAATCAGTTAAGTTGCCTGCGTTCTAACCACTGGGCCATTTGGGCTCGTTTAATCGATTAATTAAACGTTATAACATATTTTATGAAGTGTACTTTTTAAACAAAGAGAACGTTGTATAGTTGTCGAAGAATTCTTTTGTTAGCTACATTCATACAGTTAGTCTTTAACCTAAATTTTAGATAAACAAAAAAATTGTATTTCATATTTTTTTACACTACATCATTATAATAACTATCTTAATAAGATTAAATGTAACATTACTGAATAAATTTAGGATTCGAGATTTATTAAAAACTAGCAGTACGTACCACTACTACTACCTTGTACGCGTTTGAATTTAACAACAACAGCCTGTAAATTCCCACCACTGGGCTAAAGGCCTCCTCTTCCTTTGAGGAGAAGGTTTGGAACATATTCCACCACGTTGTTCCAATGCAGGTTGGTGAAATAATTGAATTTAACAAAAAAGAAATATTATTGTAGCCTAAGTTGCTCCCTATTATATCAGTTATCTACCAGTGAAAGTCCCGTCAAAATCGGTCCTGCCGACCCAGAGATTAGCCGGAACAGACAGACAGACCGACAAAAATTGTAAAAAATGTTATTTTGGTATATGTACCGTGTATAAATATATATACAATATATACATATGCATTGAGTAAAAAGGGCTATTTTAATGTTACATACAGACACTCCAATTTTATTATGTATAGATCAGTGTCATAAACTCAGATAAGTGAATTTTTATTTGTATTTACAATGCATGGATGAAGCTGCAGTTTTAATTAAAAAGCAATTTTATTTTTATTATTTAAAAACGGTTTCATCCATTGTCATTTATTATGTTATTTTTTTATTATAGAAGTTTCCCACGGTGTAACCACTAGCGTTACATTGTAAAGTCATCATATTTATTTATTTATTTACAGAGTTTCTTATTCTTTCATGTGATACAATAAAAAGATCTTTTACCGGCACAGCTACCTTACTTTCATGTCACTTTATAATGATATTTTGCACAAATTAAAATTTATCGAAAGCTTCGGAAAGTGTACAACTTTTTAGTATTTTATTCTACGTATCTACGTATAGTATTTTAAAATACTGAAAAGTGAAAAAAACTTGTTCTCGTATAATTAGTTTGTTCATAATCAACAGCGGACTGTATATATAATCTTGAATGATGAAATTACCGTAAAGTAAAGCTACTTAACCTTAATATAGAATTTTATTTTAGTATTCAACTATGAATATAAAGTCAGGTCATCCAAGAAACCTCGTGGAAACGAAGAGGCATTGACATTTGACAAAAAGTGTTGTCAATATATTTATGTAAGTACCTACATAGTATTTATATTAATGAGTATGAATAATATTTAGTATATTATTCCTACTCATTAATTTACGTTTCTTAAGTTTTCAGAATTTTTTAATAATGTAATTACATTTTATTCCCATCTCAGGTTGTATATGTGCTTTAATATTTGTATGTTCACGTGTTTAATTTAATCACCGTTTCGGTAAACTATCTTGTTTTAATAATCTATATTTAGTACGGACTGCATATATATAGGTGTAGTAAAGGTCAAAACTGTTTTAATTTCTCGTTTCCGCCAATTAAAACAAATATAAGTACATGTTGATTAAATTACTTAATCTTTTTCAGTTAATGAAAAATGCGTGTTAATTTGTAATATTAAAATGAGTAGAAGTTGACGATAGGAACAAAACTCCTATATGCCTATCGTGAGTGTTCAACGGTAATTTTAATAAGGAGTTATTATAAACTGGCTTCATAAAAGGGCAAGGGTAGTCTGTCTCAACAGAGGATAGCCAACTACGTCGAAAATATTAAAGTTATCAAGTGTGTACCTAACCAGCTTCCGCCAGCGGTTTTTCCGAACCGATACGACATGGGAACCTTCAAGAAAAGAGCGTACTCGTTTCTTAAAGGCCGGCAACGCACCTGCAAGCCCTCTGGTGTTGCAGATGTCCATGGGCGGTGGTAGTCACTTTCCATCAGGTGATCCTGCTCGTTTGCCACCTATGACATAAAAAAAAACCTAACCCATGGATATTAATAAATGATTAAATTATTTATCACAGTGGTAACAACTTACCATGGTAACACGACGCAGCGGGTAACATAAAGACTCATACAGGTAAGTTTGCTGTTTTAGCGAATGCGTAAGTTTGGACGAGTAGCGGCGACTATGACACTATTGTGGTACGAACAATCTATTTTTATTTTAGACGCGCTCACGTTAAACGAACACCTAAAATCATTTTTTCATAATGATAATCTCAACAAATATTAGTTTTATAATAAATAGTAATATGATCCCCATTTATTATAGTCTCAAACAAAATAAAGAAATAGGCTTCTTAGTTATAATGTTAATCCTTATTTATACAAGTACATTTTATAAGACGTCATAAAATAAATTGGGCAAAGTTTTTATATAAGTAAATAAAGTTCTTCATTGTTCATTTACCTCAAACATTTATTAAGTCCTTTAGAAAAACTAGGGGATAATATTGTTAATTACCGAAAATCTGTTTTAAGTGTTTAAATGATTGATATAATACAATACAAGATAAAAAACTAATTAAGATAAGTAACATTACACATATAGTATAGTATTAACATTCCAAAATATTTATTTATAAGAAAATGATTTTCCTAGACTGGCAATTTTGCTATTCTGGGCAAAAATAACCAGTAACGGTACAAGGAGGGGAGTACTTTTCAGAAAAGTTTTTGCAGTAACTCTGTGCTCAACTACGAGCGGCACGAAGATATTATTATCAACTAAGGCGTCAGTCGTTCGTTGCATGCGGTACCCTTCAATGATCTTAGTAATCTTTTAGACATTGAATATTTTCGCATAACAATTAAATAGTTCTGCGACTGGAATTACTTATATATTCTCCTTATCCAAGGAGTTAAAGTAGACGTTTCTGACTCTTTTATATGATATAATAAAAAGTTCTTTTTCTGGGACAATTATCATACGTTTATTGTACTTTATAAATCGCAATTGTGGAAAAGTACCTGTGGACTAAAATTGATTTCCTAAAAAAAAGAACAGCTTGTATTGTGGAGCTCTACATGTAACGACGCCTTGGCCAGTCTCATAATACGGGACGGTCGGATAATGTTGAAGCGAACATATGGCACAAATGTTCTTCTCTAATTACAAATTGTCTTTTAATTTGTAGCATAAATATTATTTTGATTTGAAAGTTGTCATTTGACCGAGAGCTGGTACCCACTTAATAAACTCGTGAGACTAAAATTTTCCTGTCATCAATAAAACAAAATACTGACATATTTATTATATATATATGTATATTGTTCAGAACCAGTAAATAACTTCAAAATAATTTATGAGTTCTCATCTTTGACAAGAATATTTCAACGAAAAACTAACGTATTTTTCGAGCAGCTTTTTCTTAAGTAAAGTATATTGACAGCCAGATTATTTGGTTAATTATAATAAAACCTCAGTCAAATCGACCATTAGCTCTTCTGCTATTACATATTCTTCCCATTTACGTGAATATTGGCTGTTAATGAACATAAACATATATTAAAATGCGAACCGGTTTGTCTGTACATTTAAAATAATGGCGATGTCTTTTTTGGAGCATTGTTCATCTGTAGTAAAATAAAAAATAAAATACAGTAGGTACTGTAGAATGTATACTATAGGTATATAGGATCAGGTTCAATGTTGGTATTTTATTAAATATTTTGTAATGTGAATCATAATAACATTATTAAACGTAGGTATATGATAGTTATTTTTGGATTGACATAAAAATAAAATAAGTAACTTTAAAAGTTATGATTTGTTCATTTTATTATACTCGAAGTTTTTATTTAAGGACAAACAAAGGATGTGTACGAGTTTGTTTTTTTACACGTTTTTTATCTTAAAATTTTAAACGATATACACTTATGGCGAGAAATTAAACTCGATTTTTTTAATAAGCAACTATAAACAATGAAAAACTGAAAAAAAGTCCATAAGGCGAAAAGGTGAAAAGTTTACTGTTTTGGATAATATAGATTGTGATTTATACTCTGTGCATAGATTTAGGATATCGTATACAATAAAAGCATTTTTTCGAATTTTAAAAAATAATAATAATTCGTCACTCGAACGGGCTTATTCCAGATATAACATTTAAAGTTTAAAAATATTTTGAAATATATGTTATTCTATATATGTATTAACCTATTAAGCAGAGTATTAACCATTAAATGTTAAGAGATCTGACAACATGGACGCAAGTGCGTATCCATCATATTATAGGGGGTGAAACCGAAGGCATAGCTAGTATAGTTTATATATTAGAACATGGATACATTGTATCAACAGCTATACTTTGAAAACGTAAATAAAAAATGGTTACTTTATTTGTGGTATCATCATTACAATAATTTATTTTTATTCATGAATATCTTAAGCAGTTTAATAAATACTTAAGTATAATTAGTTGACGTATCGTATTATAAATGATTATACATATTTTTAATTAAAATCAATTTAACTGGTTTCTGTAATCGGTTACCTTCTTTTCAAATGCTATTAAATATCTTGTAGAAAAACTAAATACTTTGCTAATATTGTATAAACGTAAGACATTAAAATTAATTAAGTATTATTAATTACAATGTAAACTTGTTATAACGAAACTCAAGGGACTGAGCATTTTTTGTCGTTATAGAGAGTTATCGTTATATGGAGTGAAAAAAAAAACAAATCGATCGAATCGTAATCGAAATAGAAAAATTTGCTTCTAAATTATTGTTTACACATATATCCCGATAACTGTGTTGGACGTTTTTTGCCATGCCAGTACTTTTATGTATTATTTTATGTATTATATTAATATCTAGATATGCGGTGGAATCGTCTTGATTGATGAATTGAAAGATTGAATGACAAAAAAAAATTCTACCAACTTAGCAATAATTGGTGGTGATTCGGTTTTGTCCACTTGATCTTCTTCATCTTAATTAAAAATATACTGATTGTATTAGCAGCGAAAATGCTAAATGTATGCTTGGAAGATTAGATATGATTGGGTGATAATAAATAGTTATGGTCTAAAATTATGAACACATTTCTTCGTGATGAGTCGAGATGGCCCAGTGGTGCGTGCATCTTAACTGATGATTGCGGGTTCAAACCCAGGCAAGCACCGCTGATTCATGTGCTTAATTTGTCTTTATAATTCATCTCGTGCTCAGCGGTGAAGGAAAACATCTTGAGGAAACCTGCATGTGACAAATTTCATAGAAATTCTGCCACATGTGTATTCCACCAACCCGCATTGGAACAGCGTGGTGGAATATGTTCCAAACCTCCTCAAAGGGAGAGGAGGCCTTTAGTCCAGCTGTGGGAATTTACATGTTGTTGTTTGTTGTTTTGTTGTTTCTTCGTAATAGAGAATGGCTGTATCGCTATTAAGAGTGTATCAATATGTGGGTTTTAATGCAAACCAACCAAGTCGTGCTTACTTCTACTTTATAGAGAGTTTATCGTAATAAAGGATAACGTTATAAAGAGTACACACTGTATTTAGTGTTAGGATATCATATTAATAAAATTATTTACAACTAAATCTCATGATATTTGATTATCGAAATTTATTTTTGTCATTTTTTTTTGGTTAATACGAAATCAATAATAATAATAATTTTACGAACTCTTGTTTTTATACGAGCTCTTTGTTAATGATTACAAACATGGTCGATATACACGCAGCATTCTAAATCTAATCATTTTTTTTACTCATACACAATAAGAATTCTTGAAAGCACGAGAGTCAATCGCTCATACTAATGCACGCCGGGTGCGCCACCGTGAGTAAATCTTTACCACGAATTGAACATCGCTCGATAAAATATACGATTGATACGTTCTTGGGAAACATTACATCTATAGGAAAAACTTTGTAACAGTAAAAAAATATTGAAGATGAGACTTCGCATAAACTTGTGTCATGAATAATAACATGGAAATAATAGATGTATTTTTTTCACATATATTTTTATTTCATTAATCGAGGCTTAGAAGCGATGGTAAAAGCTTCAAGGTCAAAATTAAACATTTTTTCTGTTGCTTTAAATGTGATTAAAGAGACACGATATATAAATCAAATGATGAAATACGGTGATGAAGCCGAGTGGGAGTGTAAATCAGTAAAGTGTAATCAGTAAAAAATCCTCGTTAAGGTCTTTGACGGGATACTCCATATGTGAACTAGCTTAATAATAAATCATCATATGAAATCGTTGATGGTAAAAGTAAGACTGCATTGATAGCTGATTTTTTTAAATGTAATAAATAGGCGGACAGGCCAATTGGCGACTTAAAATTAAGTTGTAACTACCACCCATAGACATCGGCGCTGTTAGAAATGTTAACTAGTATTATTCCAACCTTGGAAATTAAGATGTTATATCTCTTGTGCCTGTAGTTGCACTGGCTCACTAGACATTCAAATCGGAAAACAACTGTACCAAGTATTAGGTATTTAGTTGTTTTGATTGCAGATAAGAATATTTTTTCTTTGCTTTAAAAAAATACCTCTTTATATAGTAAAAAATGTTTAAAAAAATGTTTTTTTTTTTACCGATTTTGTATTATATACTCCTTTTTTGTAATAATTCTGATACTAAATATATTGCAGAATTTGTTTATTTACGACATCACAATAGAAACTTCTAAAATGATCAGTGTTTATTTAAAGAAGCAAGCATACATATGGACAGACAGCGGTAAGCGACTTTGCTTCATACTATGTAGTGATAATAAGGCCAACGTTTATTATGTTACAAGTAACCCTATTTTTTAAATCCCTTAAAGTAGTGATAAACTTGAACTGTCCAATCGTGTCGCATTGTCGTCCCATCTCATAATTTAACAATCATAAAATATTATATTACTTGGCCAAAATGAAGCGCTATATCACCTTTGTCTCAGCGCTGCCTGGCGGGACGATGACTATGATTAAAAAATAAATAACACATGAGACGATATAAAACATGTGACTATATTTCAGTATATTGTTAGTTGGATTATTAAAGAAGCTACATTAAAATATTTAAATAAAACTACATGTTTATCACACTGCAATTTTCTAACATTGTTGCTACTGGATTTTCTAGTTTTTCTATATCGTAATTTTATTTGATTTATCTGTAGATCATTAATTTAACAACTCGTTTAGTTTTGCTTTAAGAGCGTTATATTACTTATTACAAAGTTTGACCATTAATTTAATGACTATTTTTTTAACAACACATTGTTTATATGCGAATAAATAGATATTACAAAATATATTCCAATAATGATCAGAAGAATAAATGTTTGGACATTATATTACTAGTTCACTAGTAAAAAAAGAGTAAGTATTTTTATATATGAGTTTCTTTTCGCTTTAAAAATCTGTAGTTATGTAATGATTAGTTCTTAATTCGAATATATCATTACATAGTAAAAAAACAAAGTCGCTTACCACTGTCCGTCTCTATATATGCTTAGATCTTTAAAATTACGTACCGGATTGTGATACGGTTTTTTTAGATAGAATGATTTGAGCGGAAAGTTTTTGTATATAATATATTGACACCATAATAACCTAAAACTCATAAGTTTAGAAGTTACTAATGTGATGTCGTAATTTACAAATTCTGTCGCATATTTAGTATCAGCAATAACCTCGTGCGAAGCCGGGATGGGTCGCTAGTTTCTCTATAAAAACTTGTTATGTCTCTTGTACAAAATAAAACACAGCTCTTATAAGAGAGCAAAAACTCATCAAAAGAAACATGATTAAAAGCTAATTAGTTTTTGTCTTTATCTTAACAATGGGAACAACAAAAATATTCTCGTTGGATACCTATTATTATAAAAATAAATGGGTAACTCTGATTTATAATATTTACATTTTCCCTTAATTATTTATGTTTATACCGAAATACCACAACAAAATATTACGTGTAAGCTTTAAATAGCGTGAATACGATTGTTATCGATAAAGTGGTTATATAATAAAAGTCAGAAAAGCGCCTGAGCAAAACGGAGAGTGAAGTTAATGAGTTGCGTTCATTATCAGCGTTCAATACCAGTCGGTCGCGTGTACAGAACGAATTTGCCGCAAGGCGCAAGCCCGCAAACCTGTTTTATAAATTACTGCGATAAAACGCCAAATTTTTAATATAATCGATGTTCAATTTAGTAATAGGAAATGATAAAAAGGTTATAAATCTTTTTAAAAAAATCAACGCCTCCTTTCTCATAAAAGCTTTTTTAAATAATTTATTGATGGTGTTGAGGAAATTAATCAAGTCATTTGACTCAATTAAGTGTATGATAACGATAGAATCCATAAACATGTAGAACGAAAATGATCGAATAAATGTTTTTTTATTAATTCTGATGTACAAATGATATATACATAAATATTTTTATTTTTTAGTATTGTTATTAAGGTTTTATTTTATAAATCTAAATAATTTATTGTTAGTTATATCATACTTTTTTTGCCCTAATAACAAATAACAGAGAACTATTTATCGTTAAATTTTCAGCAGAAAGCTTATCATAATCTTGGTTAGAGCGAAGTAATTTCAGTACATTCAGTTGTTTCCGAAGCGTAGCCGGGAATGGATGTTCCCGAATCTTGTTTTATTTTAGTATTTCTACGAACGTAACTTCGCGACTTGAGAATACGTTATTGTGAACTATATTATAAATACTCCCTGTTTCATCATTGTGACCAACATTTATTGTGATTGCAGCGTTAATTTCACCTTAGTGCATAACAGATTTACTTCAATAGTTTCGATAAATTAAAAGAGGAGCGGTACGTCCTTTTTCTTTTTTTTTATGGCTATAACGTGAATATATTGATGTGTTCATACTCTGTAATTATATCTTAATACAAATGTTTTTCCTTAAAGTACTCTTCAAGTTTAAAATGTTTGACTTATGTAACTTTACGCATTGCAGACTTTATTCTATTAAAATTAAAACTTAAGATACAAAATTGCCTGCAGATATGAGAATTTTATTAGGATTGGCGATTATTTATAATAAGTGGTATTAAACCTTTTTTTACTTGCCATTAATAATAACGTTCAGAAACCTTAATATTGCGTATTCAAGGGCATCTGTATCAAATTCAGCTCATTATTTTAACAAATGTATTATCATATATCATATTATAAATTTTGTATTAGGAAAGAATATGATATTATAGTTTATTTGTTAGGTATTTATTCTAATATAGGTATGGTAGATTACTTTGATGCTAGATAATAAATAATTCAGTTAAAAAAATTATTTATCATAACTTCCTATGAACGCAATCTCGTATAGATCCCTAAGTATATGAGGCTTGGCGACTTTCCGTAGGCGCCCCGTGTGTCTGATACGTCAATGTTTTAAAGACCACGTTTACAATATATGTAGCTTTAATAAAACAAATTTGAAAAGATCTGTAGGATAAAACAAAAAACTGATAGTTCCATTGAAATAAAACAACTATTTCGAACAATTTTACCTTAATTTTAATGGGTATTAAAGACAGTCAAATATTATCATAATACACATTTAAATGTATTGAGTGTATGCAGAGCGTTATGTAGCTAGATATGTAGTTACATAATTTTTATAAACAATGAAAACTTACATTTTCTTTAGATTCAGTCATTTTAGGTAAATAATTCTGAGTGCATGCCACTTTCGCGTGAAACATAATATCGCAGCGCTTTTTAAATGGTAGTAGCTTTTAGTTTCAGCAACGTATGTTGAAAAATATAAGTATTTTGTTCGGATGCCAAATAAATTGCATGACTTTTTTGTGTCACATAATATAGACATAATATATGGCTTATTTTTCAGATATAAATAATGAATTTCAAATTAAATAATGAAGTGTAAAATTTAAAACAAAACCTTTACTAAGCGACTTAACATCAATTCTGGGAGTAAGACGAGTTAAAGCAAAATGTGTAAGGGAGTAAATAATGTGAATTGGGAAACTGAGACCCTGATGGGCTCTACGACGCCTGTATCTAATTGGGAGCGTTTTATCCCAAGAGCAGCTCTATCGCATATCGGGCTATTCGTTGCTCTTATGTTATATACAGCTGGAGGTGGATTGGTAAGTTTTTTTTATTTCCAATTTATTATACTTTTCTTATTTTTTTTCGAACAGTATTAATTTAAATGTTTTATAATAACTGAACGCTTTCTGATTAAAGATAAATTTAATAAAATTTTTAATGTCTTATTAATATTTAAGAACTAAATTAAAATAGAAAATATATGCCATATGCATTAATTTACTTAAATAGCAACAAGAAACAATTCTATTAAGTCGAAACCTAAATTAAAATTAACCCGACGTTCCAGCTTAAACTAAATTGTGATATTCTTACTCACGGTACATTAAAAAATAAGAAAAAAAAGTATTTTGTTAACAGATCGTTTAAAAGTCAGAAAATTCGTCTTCGTATAAACATATTGGGCTCTCCTTTATTTTCTCTTCATCGTAGGTTTCAAAATAAGACGAATCACCCGGAGACCGAATTTTTGGTATGAAAGGTGCTGGAAAGCGACTGGTCAATAGACTGTCCCAATCGATTTCGCGGAACCATTTATGATTTTTAAAATCTAACGCCCCGCACTTGAGGTTCCCTAAACGTCTAGTTATATCAGTCTGAAGTATACGTGTTATCAAATCCTTTAATTCTAACGAAAAATGATTAGGGCACCTGTATTTTCCAGCAACAATTTTTTCATAAATTCTCATAGGATCTGATGCATAAAATGGTGGATGACCAGCACTCATTTCAAACAAAAGGATTCCAAGGGACCACCAATCCACTGACATTCCATATCCCTTACTTAAAATAATTTCTGGTGCTAAATATTCTGGAGTACCACATAGCGTCCAAGTTCTACCACGAATCAATTTACAAAAACCAAAATCAGTTATTTTTATGTATCCAGTTCGTTCGATTAAAATATTTTCCGGCTTTAAGTCTCGATAAACCAGTTCACAAGTATGCAAATATTCGAGTGCCAGGATCACTTGTGCACCATAAAATTTTGAAGACGATTCCTCGAATTTTCCTAGTTTACGTAGATGCGTAAACATTTCTCCTCCAGCTATGTATGGGAGAACAAAATATAGGTACACATTATCTTTAAAAAAATATTTCATATAAACACAAAATGTGAAATTGAGACCGCAGAGAATCTTTTTTTCATAATAACTGTGTTCGATTTGCTTTAATTTTACAATTTTTTCCTTTTCTAGCATTTTCATAGCATAATATTTTCCAGTTATCAAATGTTTAGTTAAATAAACTACACCAAATGCACCAGTACCTAATATTTTTTGCTGTTCAAAATCACCCAACTTTGCTTGGTCCTGTGGCTTATCATTCCAAGAATCTATAAAATCTCGATGTAGTTTCTTGAGATAGTGGTTATATTGTTCTTGTTTTGCGTCAGAATATCCCGCAACGAAAGGTGAGCTAGCATATCTTTTGGCATCATCAGCCATAGCGTCGATATCTTTTTGTGAAATCAGTTTGAGGGATTTTTTTTACGATTATAAAATAAAATATTTCGCCTCACTTTTGACGTTATAAAAAGACGTTTCAGAGACATTGATATAGAAAAAAGTTTACATCATATGATATATTTGTATTAAAAAATAATGTAAATCTGATAACTTACAATTACTTGATATTAATTATTTTAATTAATTTGTGATAAAATAGTCTTATTTTTTTTTAAAACAAAACAATTATTTACTTAATAGAAATAAAAATTTGATTGACAGAATTTATAGTAAACATTGTTGTCATAATAAAACAGAATAAAATTTATTTTATGGTCATGTTTACATTTACCAATGATTTTACTAGCTTGCTTTCGGGATCATGTAACTGTAATAACATTTTAGTAACATATGGCTAGATCTCCATTCACGCGTCAGAATCATCAGGATCATCGACGCTACTTGGATATGTTGAAAACTGAATTTTTAAAAAGATACGATGATCCTACCCAGTCAGAAAAAACTTCCAGCGATTATGACACTATAAAGGCAATTGGTAATGGAGCTTACGGAGAAGTATTCTTAGTCAGAGATAAAAGTACATTTACATACCATGCCATGAAAGTCGTTGCAAAAGAAATTGTCGTTGAACGCAGACATGTAAAACACTTAATATTAGAAAAGAAAATTCTTCAGGGTGTTCAGTTTCCATTTGTTGTTTCTCTCGATGACGCATTTAAAGATAATTTATACCTTTACTTTATATTGCCATATGTGGCTGGTGGAGAACTGTTTACGTATATACAAAAATATGGTAATTTCTCAGAGGAGATGTCGAAATTCTACGCTTGTCAGGTAGCGTTAGCTTTAGAGTATTTACATTATTGTGATATCATACACAGAGATATCAAACCTGAGAATATATTGATCGATACATGTGGATATATAAAACTATGTGATTTTGGATTTTGTAAAATACTAAAGAAAAAGACATGGACTTTGTGTGGTACACCTGAATATTTAGCACCTGAAGTCATATTGGCAAAAGGTTATTCATTTGCGGTGGATTGGTGGGCACTTGGTGTTTTAATTTTTGAAATGTGTTCGGGTTACCCTCCTTTCTTCGCTTCTGACCCAAGCAAGTTGTATGAAAAAATTCTAGAAGGTCATTTTAAATGTCCAGATACTTTAAATTCGGATTGTAAAAATTTGATAAAGAGTTTGTTACAAGTAGATCCCACGAAACGTATTGGATCTTTAAAAAATGGCGTCTATGATATTAAAGCTCATTCGTGGTTTAATGATATTTGCTGGCAATCCATATTGCATCAACGGGTTCAAGCAGCATTTGTACCCATTTGTTCTTCGCCAGGTGACACAAGCAATTTTCCAGAAATACAACAGATTAAACTTAAAAAAAGTTCAAAGTACTACTACGCAAAAGAGTTTGAAGAATTTTAAAATAATAAATCTAGTACCTGCTTTTAGTAGATTCATTTATACTAGTATCTCATCGAGTCAGGACGAAGATTAGCCAATTTCTATTAAGCAGATTTGTCAAAGTACTTACAAAATTGGTGACTATTTTCGATGTTTATTAATTTATAAATATTTAGATATTTGTTAGAAAAATGGTTTTATATAATTTATAAATGAATATACAATATATAAATATTGCATCAGATTTTAAAATATTATACATATTTTAAAATAAAATGTGTTTTAGAATGCAAAGTAATATAAATGAAAAATATGGTATATTATTATTACATTTTTGCCTTTTTGGTCTCCTATATCACACATCCTGAAGTTCTAAGAACCATGTTTTGTTTTCGGTTTATAAAAATTCAATAGCAGATCGGGCTCTGAAAGTAAGAGTTGATATATATTCCCGTGTCGCATAAAGTACACAGACCCATCGTTCCTGCGACTAACTCTTTCCGTTCCGATTTTCCGTCTCATCAATAATATTGAGTTTGCGTGTGCACTAGTGCACTTGTCCTGCACAATTAACTATCGTCCGTTGAATATTTCAACCGTCGTCTAAATCAATCACCTGAATATCATTATTATCAGTATCGAATGCAAAACATCGATTAATGCTGCATTTTTTTTTTTTCGAAAATGTACATATCATACCTTTATACGTTGACGATGAGTTGCCAGAAACCTTCAAACAAGAGCCAAAAACAAGTGTAAAAAGCTTAAGTCTAATCGAATAAGCGATGCGTCAATGTTTAGGTACTCGTAAAATACGAACAAAAATAAGCATTATTGCAATGTTGCAATTAATCTTGAATTATTTTGTTGTTTTGTTTGTTTGTTTGATACGAATTACAGAAAAAAAAATAACGCAAGCCTGTGTAAATTTTAACTCAGATACAAGGAATAGGTACAAAAAAACCATTGATATTATTTATTATCATATTGATAGGTATAAAATATAGTTTAGCCTTTACAGTTTTAGGGCTAATGAACATTAGGACATATTTTTTAAAATATATATTAAATATCTATGCTCGTCCGTTAGGATGAATGTTGTTGTCAAATTATTTGTCACTTTTTTAACTGTCACCAATATTTTAATAGTAAGGAGATATCAAAGCTTTGAATCTTTGAATTTTTCTCATAATATGCATAAATCTATTTGGGAATGGATGGATTGAAGAGATATTTTAATTAAGAACATCTTATCGTTAAAATGATATTTGATAGAAAAGACGAGAAACCTGTACATTATTCATACGATGCACAAATCAGCCATAAACGTCATTTAGACGTTTTGAAACAAGATTATTTGAAAACATACGCTTCTACTATAAAGTACGAAAAATCATCTGAAGATTTCGACCTTGTCAGGATTATTGGCGTTGGTTCCTACGGGACAGTATTCCTCGTTCGCGATAAAACTAGTTTTGAGTACCACGCTATGAAAGCTATTGAGAAGGCTCAAGTAATAAAAAAGAAAAATATCAAACAGCTTTATCAAGAAAAGAAAATTTTACAGAGTATCACATTTCCGTTTCTGATAACACTAGATTTTTGTTGCAAAGATAACACGTATATTTATCTTATATTGCCATTCGAAGCCGGTGGTGAACTATTTACATTAATACGAAGGATGAAAAATCTGTCTGAACCATTGGCACAATTTTATACAGCGCAAATCGTTTTAGCATTAGAATATCTGCATCATTGTAGTATAATTCATAGGGATATTAAACCAGAAAATATAATGATAAATGAGTCCGGTTACATTAAACTCGGTGATTTCGGTTTTGGTAAGCCGATAAAAAGTCGCACGTGGACAATATGCGGCACACCTGAGTATATAGCTCCGGAGATTATCTTATCCAAAGGATACACGTATACCGTAGATTGGTGGTCGCTGGGGATTCTTATTTATGAGATGATAGCTGGCTATCCACCTTTTTACCACTCAGATACAATGAGACTATATGAAAAAATCCTTAATGGAATTTACAAGACCCCAGATTATATGACACCTACATGTAAATCTTTAATTAAACATCTGTTGGATGTGGACCCAACTAAGCGCTACGGTTCGTTGAAGGCGGGTGTATATGATATTAAAAGTCATGTATGGTTCAGTGAATACAACTGGTCTATGATATTACATCAAAAAGTATATCCACCATTCGTGCCTATATGTAGGAATCCTGGCGATTCTAGTAATTTTCCTGATGTGGGAGAAATGAAATTGAAAAAATCACCAGAATGTCTCTTTGAAAAAGATTTCGAAAACTTTTAACTTGTCATAACAATAATGTTATAAAAAGATTCTATTATAAATAAAGTTATAATTCGTGTTTCTTTCTTTGAATTAAGAATATACTTATTCATTAATCTTAAATTACAATTAAAAATCTCAAGTATAAGTACCAAGATTTACCGCAAAATATAAACATAATAAAACAAAAACGAAAATATAAAAAAATATAATCTAAGATGTGTAAAAATTGAAAACTTACGAAATATTTTATAATGCAAAACGGTTATTTTTACTTGATCACTTAAGACGGAACTGAAAGTTTATTTACCTTGTTATTGTTTATATGAATAAATTAATTTCCAGAATTTATTGTAGAAGTCATCAATTTATTAGGTGGACATACTTTAACTTATAAAATTAGTTGAAAAGTGACTGAATGTTGAGGGTCTCCAAATATAAATTATTTGTCATTCACTCTGTTTCAAAAATACGTATACGAGTTCAATGATATATTTAAAAAAAGAAAGATATAACGAACCAGCAAAGTCAATGATTAAAAAAAAAGATTAAACTGCATACAACCTATAAATTATATAAACGATTAAAGAAGTCGTTGTTACAAGTGCAATTCAAATTTTATTGGTATTATTATAAACTTGTTTTAGAATAAAGGTGGCGGTCATAAAATATTATAAATATACAAATGTGTACGTTGTCCATTTTGTTCTAAACATGTATAATGTAAATATGTGAGATGCGATGATTGTGCATTTTGAAAGGTTTTTTCCATCGCAAAGCGTGTATTTAAAATAAATTACATGCATTTATTTTGATTTAGGTGTTTCGAGCGCTTGAATATCCAGCCGAACTGGCGAAGCAAGAAATTCTTAGAGATCGTCTCCTAACGGAAAGATGGAATCTCATTAGAGTAGTAGCCGATTACAATATGAATGGGACTGAAGTCATAAGCTTAGAGAAAGTTTTAAGTGACCAACTCGCCGTGTACGAGAAAGTAAGTTGAAAAACTTGAAACTCATCAGCAATTATTTTTTCTCTTGTATGTCGCCCTTTGAAAATATTATTATTAACAATTTTGCAGTCTTTGTATCTTAAAACTTATAATCTACTAACATTATTTACATAAGTAACAGCACTTAGTAATATCGTTCCGGCCAAGTTTATTAAGAGTAGAATAAACGATACGAATAAAAGGGGAACGAACGAATTGTTGCGTATTCACTAATACTATCAGCACTAGAGTAATAACAGTAAGGTGGGTCTGAAAACTGTTTCTAAAGGTAGAAGTAGACTAACGGCAACGTAATAGTGCCAATTCTTGCTGTATTATAAAACACATTGCTCTGACCTAAGTATAAGGACAAGCTAATGGTATAAAATACAAGCAAATTTTGAAACCCTAGAAGCAAATTAACAAAGGATGGTAATACATATCCAATTTCATTCAGTCATAAAACAAAAATCAGGTTTACTTGTTTGTATAAAAATTAATTGCACGGCATGATGCCACGTAGGTAATTGTAGCTTTCACCACGGAAAACATAAACTAGCAGCGATAACATCGTTTAATTTTGATATATGGTATTAGAAAATAAATGTTTTGACTACGTAATACAAATATGAAGGCACATGCAGTGTCTATAAGCCACGTGCTTTTTCGTTACCCCTTTCAGCGAATCTAATGTGGCTTTGATCTTGACCCACTCAATCAGTGTGCGTCTGAGCATGTGTATATTCAATCTGATCTAGATATTGTAATGTATAGTTTAGTATGAATTTAGGCATTATTTAATTGCAATTTTAAAATATAAGCAGTAAATAATGTGGATATATTAATTGAACTAGTAGATGAATAGTTTGTAGTAGTAGTAATAAAACCAAAAACAAATAGAAACCTATCACTTTAAAAAACCTAACTCTTTACTTGATTTATTTTTCATCAAATTTCATTTATGTATATTTAATATTAATGTTTTTAATTTTACATGTATAAATCTTTAAAAGGTATTAGAGGAAGCATCCGGCAGTGGTATTGCTCTGGAAATAGAAAGAAATTTCCCTCCACTGGAAGAAAAATGGAGTATATTACAAGCCGTTTTCTTTTCATCGACTGTACTCACCACAATAGGTGTGTACGACCATGTAAGCATACACAGTATAAATGTGTTATATTCAAAAGGATATTTTTCATATATTCAATGTATTATTAATCGATAAATACATCGACCAAGATAAATATTTGTTTTATTCAAAAACTTCAAACAAAAATAATATTAAAATTGATGTACAAGTAAGTACTAGAAAGAAATGTAAAAATGCGATTTTTATTTATATTCACCTTTTATTACAGGCTATGGTAATATAGTACCAGAAACATTCTGGGGAAGATTGTTTTGCATAGCATACGCGCTCATTGGAATTCCACTAACACTCACAGTGATCGCTGATCTCGGAAGAGTATTTGCAACAGTTGTGTCTATTGTAGCTAAACACTTGCCTACAATGCCGAGTAAGTTTATTTAGGCAAAGATTTATGTGCGGCTTGCGGCCACGCGTGCTGCACATAAATTTTCCGATAATGATGCAAAAGAAATATTCTTATATTTATTTCCAGTAATTGTTTGTTGTATCTAGAATGGTGTAATCGAATATCAGAAACAAATCCGGCGGGTCAACGATCGTTGTACGCGTTTTGGGCCGTGTGCTTCCTATTCGTATACTTATCAGCTGGAGCAGGACTCTTTAAAATGTGGGAAGATGATTGGACATTCTATGATGGATTTTATTTTTGTTTCATAACTATGACTACCATTGGATTTGGTGATCTAGTTCCAAGTACGTATTTTTGATGAAAATTTGAGTTGAATAGTTTGAAAATAATTGTAAAAATCATTAACTTTGTCTAAATTTCAGAAAGACCGAAGTACATGCTGTTATGTACATTATACATTTTGATAGGCTTGGCACTTACGTCTACAATTATCGAGTTAGTTAGAAGGCAATACGCTAGGTCTTGGCAACAACTACGAGCTCTCTCAGGACCCTTGGCAGACACATTAAGAAGACTTGGCGACGCCGGGCGAGGAGTCGACGTGTCTGCGCTCCATAACGATCTCAGAAAGGTCTTAACTGTCGTAAGTACAGTTTATGCTTTGTACGGAATTAGTGCCTAAGCCTTGACCCAATAAATTTACAGTAATTTAAAGTGCTTATGTCTGCCAAAAATATATATTACTGTTTTTCATAAAGTATTATTACTATGTCTTATTTAGAGAGTTAGATTTTCGTACAAAATAAAAAAATAAAAAATTTGATCACTGAAAGCGTAAAAATGATTGATGTCAAAAGATTTTCTATTAATAATATTCTGAGATTATTATGTGTATATACTATTTACTTAGCTATATTTAATATTAAAACTTTGTTATTTCCATAAACATCAGGACTGACACATTTTAAGATTTATTGAGTGTTCAATAAGTGTTTTGTTATTATTCTGTCGAGTTCAAAGCGTAGCTCGATTGATCAGACTGCACTGCCGACAGACATCCGTCTACTTTGTAAACAACTAAACGGTCTCCTATCTTTGATTATTGGAGTTCAGATCAATACCGGAGATGCGTATGTACGTGACAGCTGCAAGTAAACGCCTGCGATTATAGTCTATAGAATATCACGCTTATAAGTAGTTAGTTGCAAAAAGACTGTTCCATATACTCAATATTTTATATTACTTCTACATTTTATAAGATAAGAATTTATATTAGACAGCTTCGTCTATTTTTACAGCATTGATTGTATTGTGTTGCTTGCATAAGTAAAGATCGAGGTCGGCGAGTGCTTCAATGTCGCAATGACCACCCTTTTAGTTTTACTACATCATAAAATACGTCAAACGGTTCTATAATAGCTGAAATGAAACGACCAATGTTTTTTATTCTAAGGAATAAACTTGATTGTATGTCGGATTGAAAACGATTAATAGCGTACCGATTCGAGCAACGAGAAAATCTCTGAAAGTATTATGAACTAAAATATGAATGTTATGGTCTGGTGGTTATAAAATTCTGTTTTAAAAGTGCGTCAGTGTTTCTGTGACCTTCGATGAGATGTATCCGTTTCTATTACGTGTCAATGTTAAAAGAATATTGCTTTTGAGCCTTTTGAGCTATTTATTTTTACGTTTTAAAATAACTTTAATAAATATCTAGAGCTGAATTGCATCGTATGTAGGTTTCGAAATACAAATGTATGTTAGCATATAATTTCGTAGTGTCGGATTAAAGAATCTGAAAAAAAAATGTATCGTAACAAATACTGATAGATGTTATAAAGTAAGAGCCATGATAAAAATATTTAAAAGTCAGATATTACAAATCTTGTTAAATTTAATTTTCAGTGTTTAGTCTACGAGTATGCAGTTAGTATAAGTTAAAAATAATGATTACTAAGAAAATAGAATACTTTCATGACTGAATCCAGTTCTTTTCTTTGTGTTCATAATAGATTGAAGTTACTAAAGTAACATATTAAGAATACATTGCTTAGTAACAGCTTTCCTATCAAAACGGAAGTAGTTTTTGTTTGATCGAAATTCAAACTTTTGACAGTGGCGTTATTAGAATCATCTCTTGAAAGAAAAATGTTCTTTGTGAGATTACAATTATAAGATATCACAGCAGAAGTAATATTATAGCCAATCAAAACGATTCCATTTTAGTGTAGGCTAATGTTGTTGTTTTATTAAAGCGTTACTGACCAATTAAATGCGGCTGTATTACTAGAATGCGTGCTGTAAATGACAATAAACCGAGAGTAAAGGTAAGGGTCGAAGTATGTCATGTGGGAGGACTACATAGGTATTTCGTGATCTATTTTGCGTTATACGACGCATACATAGAAGGTATTACGAAATCAGGCTTACTTTTAAGCTTCTGTTTGGTTTTAAATAATTATATTTTACATTTACTTTATATAATATTTATTAAAATAAGTTTTCATTTATATATTATCTTGAAGGAATAAATTTTAAAACAGTTGTTACTATACAAATTGTAACGTTTGACACGACAATGCCGTACCTATTTTTCTTGGCACGGTTTGTTACAATTGTATACTTTATTTTTTAATCTGTTTTAGGTCACCATGCCCAGATTTAGCGGACGTGACGTCCTCGGTGAGAAACGTCAACTGGAGTGGGAAGCGGCCGTCGAGGCTGTAATTAGAGACATCACGAGCCCTGTGACCAGTCAACCGAAGCCGCCTATAGTCCAAATCGTAATATACGAATCATCCGTTTAATGTTTAGGCAAATTATAGAAATAATTCTATACAATTTAATTTATCACCGTAAAAAGCTTCATTTACAAATAATAAAAAAAAATCGATAATTTTCAATCGCATCAAATTTGGCGATGATGCATCGCTGTCTCTGATGTAATAGTTATAAATTAACTACTTACAAAGGAAACTGCGCCGCAAATATGTTTGATAGCTTTTTTACAATGAAGCACACACATGAATACAACATTTGTTACTCGCTGTCAAAACTCTTACAAAATAAATGGTTCATCTATTTCAACTAGCAGTTATTTTAATAATATTTAATATATTCTTAGTAAAATAGCTTAAAAATAAAATATTCAACGGAAATACGAAATTTACTAAATATGTTGTATTCGAATATTAGAAATAAAAAATCTAGGTCAGGCTAGAAATAAATTATTTAAATTTAGTATTATTAAGATAATTAGTATTCTTGTGACGAGCTGCTACAAATTTAATGATACAAGATTTCGAGATTACGCGCTGGTAGCTGTGATTTATAATAACAACATAATTTCATAAACCGTGACAGCTACAATTTGAGTACAGCATTGTACTAATACTTCCAAATAATTTGTTTTGTTGTTATATATTTTGGGATGACATTAAGCGCGCCGTATGTCACTGTGACTTATTATAGTAGAGATTTAATTTATTTAACTATTGTATTCTTTCATAATAACTCTGTAAATTTTGGTATCTATGGTAGGTATTACTTTAGGAAAACCCAATTCCCACTGTAAATTTAGGACGACATAAGTAAGATGTCGTTATTAATGCTTAGGTTTCGTTATCGAAACGTTCCTATCTTTAACGGAGCTTAGCAAGCCGCGTGTCAAATCAACATTAGGAGAGCTTTATCAGAAAATGTCAGATAACTAGAATTAACGAGTATATCGAATTTCTGTCCGATGTCTTTGATGCTATAGATATATTATTATTTGATGATACTATAAAGATTTGATTACATTGTTTAGTAGTATGGGTTATCGTTACCTGAAAACCATTAATATATTTTTAAGCCAAAGCCTAGAACATAATGTATACGTATTAATAAATGCGAAAGATAATGAGACTACTACAATGATAACTTAGATATTCTATTCTTCGAGTAATTATTATGAATGTAGCTTGGATCCAAATAATAAAGAATAATTGTTGCATAGGATATCTGTGCGGCAGACTAAGTCTTGTAATTTATTTTGTCATAAGCAGTTACATCTTATACATACATATGTATGAAGCTATCTATCGGTACTTTACACCATCACCATACTTTCGTTCAAAAATAACACAAAAAAATCGTATTGTGTTGTGAAAAATGCTTTAACAAAAAGAAAATATAAGTGATAAATAGATTTAATTTCAAAATTGTTTTATAATTTATTAGAAATTAACTAACATCGTTAGTTATTTTACGGAATCACGCACACTCATATGGTGTACGACCATTTGCATGATCCACGAATAGTTAGACGGGGTAGCGTTCGTAATTTTTAGGTCAGACTACTGCTTAGGTGATATAAGCTACATAGCTGTCCCATATTTATAAATCAGTTATATTCATGCGAGAAAGAGATAGCTATATTTTTAGCTTTGCGAAATAATTGATATTACCGTATCAGTTACATTAGCTGATTATACTGAGTAAGATATAACACTATTCCTTGTTTCAATTTTTGAAAAGACATCGTGCTTGTGAATTGCTGATTGTGATTAAGATTAAATATTTGTCAATAATGTTTGTGATCTAAAACTGCTAAATGTGCTGATTAAATGATTTGCGTTTTGTATGTTTGTTTTTATTTATTCACATCCGGGAATTTAATGATGATAATGATATATTAATCTTCATGGTAAGTGACGTAAGTAAATTAATAGGTGCATGTTTTATATTCATAACAAAGCGATGCTTATAACATTATATTATAATTGTAAAATATTTGCTCAGCAACCAGTTTCAGGCATAACTAAATTCTTAATAATATAAACATGTTTCTCGGTGTTACATTTATAGAATCGAATACTTTACATTATTAGAATAACATTTATAGATTATATGATTTATTATGTGTAATAGTAGTAAATACCTAGAATATCTCTAATGTCATAATCGAATGATATCTCAGGCTTCAACAGATTCGATTAAAAATGCGTTCTCAATTTAATGTTTGCCTGTAGAATTTCTTAATAATATAATATAAATCCTCTGTGGACAAAACCTCTTTATCCAATATATCCATATCACTGTTCCATTTTGATTACCTGTTTTATTTACTCTGCATACCGACATACAGTAATAAGCTTTGTTGTATAGTAATACACTGATTTATGATCGTAGAACGTACGTAAAATACAGAGAACAAAATCTTATTGTATATTGTGCCCATTTTGTTATTTGAATGTTTTCATATAAATCCGCTAATATTCGTCTTGTCTGTATGTCCACTTTAAAATGTTTTATTAGCTATTACGTCATTCATGCCATTTGACCTTCATGAACCTTTTAGGACAAAAGGGTTAACGATTACTATCTGGTGTTACTGATATTAGCCCGAAACAAGGGCTTAATGTGTTCCCTGAGGCAAAGTAGAGCCTTTAAAAGTTACGACTGTAATTAAGTCAACGAAACGCGTCACCAACTATACTAGGCTGAACTAAACACAGAATAGGATTCAATAACATACTTTAATGTATGTACAGGTTATGTTTGTCCTGTATCGAAATTATTTTAGAGGATACTTTAATCACAAAATAAAAAGAAGAAGAAGACTAATGCAGATAAAATAATCGGTTATGAAACTTCAAACGATCAAATCAGTGCGTCAATTTTTTAGAACTAATTTCTGGATAATCCAGTCATTCAAGAAGTCTTTATGTACCAGCTGAATCATATATTTCTTATTCGTACACATTCACAGACGTTTTTTAGTATGTTTGTTTTGGCTGCCGTGTAACGTTTAGTAGGATTAATTTTATTTAAATATGTGTATCATTTACGTTTATCTTAATTTGTAATGTGGGTAACGTAACGACCTGTAAATGTCTCCTATAGTATTAAGGAAAATGTTTGGATCTTATTCCACTGATACTGACAACTGCGGTTTTGTAGATGTGGTAGGATTTCATTTCATTCTGGGCGCAATTAATCAAATCAGTTGTGTTCGAAATTTAAATCACGATATTCGGTTTATGTTCAGCTCTTATTTGATTTAAAGTGAAAAAAAAAACAACCGCATTCTATAATTTATTTCTACAAATATCTACTGTAAACTCGAACGACTCAATCAATCAATAAATAACAGCATTCATGACTATTTCGTGGTATGATGCGGATACCACATTCGTACTTCGTCTTTCGATTTTATAGTGTAATAAAATATATCCCAATGTTTGTGTAATATCTATAATTTATTGTGTAAACACTGCTCCCGGTCGGTCCGATGGGTTTAAGTGGTGAATATAACAAAATGTATATAACATAGTGTTTTGTACGGCTGAAATAAAACGACCTTGCTCTTTATTCACAACATACTTACCTTAATTCCGACGACACTATTTAATATTTTAACTTTTAAAGTATATATTTTTTTTATTTAACCTTCCATTTTTAGCTGTGCGAATTGAAAGCTCCTTTGAAGAGATTGTGATCTACACTAACACATTTGTAATTATAGCAATTGTATTTATCTTGCTGACTTAAGGTAATAAAAATAAAAGGTAAGGTAATCGAGTCAAAACACAATCCAAAGCTGATTATTTAGTTAATTCTCAAACTACAACCGTAGCTTACATTGGAATTTAAACATTTTAAGAAAGTGAATAAAAACAAGTTAAACTCTATTTCAAAAATAGTTTGGTACGCTATCCGACCTTATACTACTTTTAAAAATACACGTAAAGTAAAAGTATCGTGACATAATATACTCGTACATCCTGGCTCGTACGCAGCTAGCATATCAATTGTTAATACCTATATACATATGTATATGTATATTCAAAAAACGCGTGTTGCGTTTCTTCTAGGGTCCCTAAATATTGCATTGAAATGTCTATTCATATTAAACATATATAACATTTATTTTAAATACAAATTACTTTAAAATGTTAATACATATAATAAGTTTATTAATATAACAAAACCGTGACTTTTATAATGAAAAATCGCTTTATCGTCGACGAAGATATTTCAGTCACGCACTTCATTTATAAGAAAAAAAGTTCCCAAGGATGGTGGCGCATTGGCGATTTAGGAAATGGTGATTTTTTCTGTGGATATATTTCTATAGTAGTGATGATAATCAGAATGCCCAATAACACGCCCATCTCATAAAAAACAACAAAAAAAAAACATTTTTTGAATAACAGTAATACATGTAACTCTGATTTTGGGTGCGCGAAAGCGTGATCAACACACGCAATGACTTTATTGTACACTTCGAACGTAAAACGTACAGATAGGGTAGTAAATTCTATAAAATCTCTTTTTGTGCTCGTGGCAATTATATTGCTTTTGCAGCATCAAATACAAGTACAAATTTACGACCACATGAGCTATATAAACTTATACAAGACAACATGGGAAATAATGTTATAGCGCATTTGTGTACCAATGTACTTAGAAGTCCACTCTACTCTTATAATCCGAAGACACAGCATTCTAGCACGATTTGAGTTCACGTGCAAGACCAACAGCTTTACAGTCTTAATGTTCTTTTTTTTAATTTGTATATATTTAGTTGATAAAGGAGAACAAACAAGTGTACAGATTCAGTTTCTGTCACAAAATAGTAAATATATTTTTATTTTTAAAGTATTTACGATTTACTGACTTTTTGGACTTTTTTGAAATTAAAAATTCATTGTTGATTATAATTATCTAAATATCACTAATAAAAAAATAATGTATACCCTTTTATATACAACCTTATATATATGTATAACCTTAAATACTATACTAGATGTAGCTTACCATTAATATTTATTTATAAAATATATCGTCGATATATAACTGTATTATGAGTCATTTCCGTATATGATGATGAATTCCTAATATTTATGAATAGGCATCGTAACTGACCTGATTCATCCAATCTGAGACAAGTAATTGTGTACACATAAATGATTGATTTGTTTGGTGTTATTTATTCCGTATAAATTAATACCAGATTTATTGCCAAACTAATCAAAAAATAATATAACATATTGTTTGTTTACAATGTAAGAATAAAATTTTTATAAGTCGACGCTTTAAGATATTTATGAACCACTAAATTTAGATTTTATGGAATAACATTTCGATGTCAATGATCAAGGCAAGTAAAAACATCAAAGACTTCAGTTTACTTAATTCTCAACTCGAGTAAATGTTTATAAAACCCAACAAAGATAAAGTGTAAGGGAAGTGCTTTACCACACTGTTCTATAATTGTTTCTTGTTTAATTTTATAACTATGTAAATATCGCAGAAAACAGGTAGACCGAAAGTACAGAGTTGCAAATCAGAGAAGCGTTTGTGTTGTTTGAAAACATAAAATAGTATTGCACCATTCTTTTTTTTGAAACGTTTACGAAGTTTTATATTTATTTTCTTATAAAGTAATGGTAGGATGTGGGTGTTTTATGTACAATGAAACATATGTTTAATTTTATCTGTCACACCAGTAATCATTTGCAAGAAATATTTGTTTTTAATAGTTTTCAAAATAAACGCACTATCTCATGATTAAAATATAAACATTTCATGTCATAGGCACATTATTCTTAAAATATTCTATTACAGATTAAGATAAGTAGCCATCAAGATTTGGCACGATTCCTTCGCATTTTTTTCATAAAAATAAGTATTTTTTATGAAAAAAATTGTTTCCGGGATAAACTTTTATTTACAAAAGAGAAATATTTCTTTGTTTTTTTTTTCTATATATTTATGGAATAAAGATAAAAATAACTTTTCTCTCTTCGTTTCGTTATGACTTCCGTTCCTTCATTTCCTGTTTCATATATCATTCATAAAAACCTGTTCATCTCATCTCATGTTAACTTTTTGGACGACGACTTGTCTATTCTACTTTATTTACTAGCTAATATTATATGTGTCGAGTTTAGGAGATATCTGAAATAAAGATAACTAAAACTAACGATTTTTACAAGACATAACATTTAACAAGGCAATTTATAAGATTGCTGTCAGATATTTTCCTTCGAATTCTATTTTAAATCTTTTCATATGCGCTTTATTTTTAAGATGAGTCAATTTAAATGTGTTCATTTTAATTTTAGGTCACGTTTAAAAATAATTACTGTCTCATAAAGTATAAATTATTGCGCCTCTCATTTTTGTAAATAAACATTTATTTGTCTCAAAATTATAATTGTACCTATAAACATGTACACAAGTGGATAATTAATGAAGATTTTTTAAATGGAATAATAAAATATTCTCTTTACCTATACATTACCTAATTTTTAAAGTAATAATTACATGATATTTGAATAGGAAATCACGCTTATTACACATAATTGGAATAAAGTTAATTGTATAATAACTTAATTAAAAAAATGCTATATAAATATGTTAGACAAAGACTAGATGATACTATTTCAAAGAAATACATTTGAAGTGGATGACGCATTATGTCGGGAGAAAGAAATTGGGAAATAGATTTGTTCGATGAAGCAATACGGAAGGTGCAAGCATACTTAAAACCAATTGGGCTGCAATTTGATTATCTCGGTCGCAGAACTATCTGGAAACGCTTACAAGTTATGTGGTGGTTCTCTATGAATACATTGTGGATAACTACTAGTATAATTAGTCAGATAGCATGGCTGATACACGGTATTGTCACAGGGAAGAGTTTTATACAGCTTACCAACTTAGGGCCATGTCTCGCTTTATGCCTCCAAAGTAATATACAAACGCTTTACTTCGTGAAACACGGTCGTCAAGTTTGCGAATTAGTACAAGCCATACGCACTCTTCAATCAATAACCGCTGAAAACAAACTGAAAGAAGTCGACATTCGATTTTTAAAAAGTCAAATGAAAATGTTCTATTTTGCTGTAAATAGCCTGACCATCATTATTGCCATTGGGGTACCGACATTTGGAATAAGCCCCTTAATAACTATTGCTTTGAATTACTATAATGAGGGTGAAATTAAACTAGTATTGCCTTTTTTACTGCTGTATCCGTTCGATACAACTGACATACGATTTTGGCCGATTGCTTACATTCATCAAATGTGGGCAGGTTAGTTACTGTGACAGTATACATAATTTTTATAGGTGTTCACGGTCTAATTGTTGAGTTTTAAATATTACTTTTTTATAATTATTATTTCAGCGGTATTTGCAGTACTAGCAGTTCTGGGTCCATACTTTTTATATTACGCTTGCTCGGCATTTGTAATTTTCCAATTTTATGTCCTCCAAAATGATTTGGAAAACGTTGTACCCTTCAAGGACAACCTTAATATTCAATTAATGGATGAGGAGTTTAAGAAGAGTCTATACAATATAATCGATCGTCACAGAAAATTGATTGAGTATAAACATTTTGTTTCATTTATTTTTGAATTTATTAGATTATTAAATTTTATGATTATACGAGTTAGTGTAAAACTGGTAGCAATTAAAGAACTCATTTAAAATAAAAGAATGTTCTGGTGTTTTAGTTTCTTTATTGATTAGGGAAATTAAATTTGACTTGTTAACTGATAAATTAACCGTTTCCTGTGTTTTAGGTGTGTGGATCTTATGGAATTTATTTATACAGAGTCTTTTCTGCTTAATGTCATTACGAGTACATTGCTAATATGCCTCACCGGATTTAACGTCACGGTATTTCAATGATTCATATTTTATTTATTAATTTGTATGAAATTTTTTTCACGACCCATATTGACTAAAATTGAGTGTAAAAATGTAAGTATAGGCATTTATTAAAGTACAGTGTATCTTTAACGGAGTTAAAAATAATCAGATGTTCATAAATATAGAAAACAATTAACTTATATTATATATCATCTCATAATCTCATAGTATCCCTTTCATATAAGGTTTGTCAACTAGGGGTAGATATCTTTAGCTAACCCTCGTTGATACACAAACTGAGTCCAATATGTGTAATTGAAAACATTACCTATAATTAATATAAAGTGTAAGAAAACTTCCTGGGTGCTCGTATAAGTAAATTGAATAAAGAATTATTAACCAGAAATTTTACAGCATTAGGTATATTTCCTCAATAATTGTAATAAATTAAAAATTTTAATATAAAAAAAAAAATGTTCGCTTAAGTTATCTCTCTCATTAATTTCAGGCTATTAAAGACTTCACTATAGTCGTGCCCTTCTTGGAGTTTCTTACAATGGGCTTTGTACAAATATATTTTCTGTGCTACTATGGCGATATGATTATGATTTATGTGAGTAAATTATACTCACTTAAAATTATAATTAAGTAATTATTGATTTTTCTTGTGAACATATTATTTTTGTTCAGAGCATGAAAGTTACTGATGCGGCCTACAATTGTCAGTGGTATAGAGCAGAGAAGTCCATTGTAACATATCTGATGATAATATCTGCCAGGTATAAGAAATTATGATGCAAAAGATGTGTGGTATTATTGTGTAAATTTCAGGTTTTTTTACAAATTTATAATTGTGGTCTACGTTACAGAGCTCGGAAACCATGTAAAATGACAGCGCTCAAGTTTTCTGATGTCAACTTCAAAACGTTCACTAAAGTAAATATATACCTTTATCCATATTACATAAATGTATTAATATACAAGTTGTGCCCGCAACCTTGTACGCTTTTAAATTAAACAAAAAAATATATTTGTAGTCTCGTCGAAATCGGTCCAGTCGTTCCAGAGATTAGCCGGAATAAACAGACAGACAGACAAAAATTGTAAATAAATGTTATTTTGGTATATGTACCATACATTCATACGTATTGAGTAAAAAAGGGCTATTTTAACATTACAAACAGACACCTCAATTTTATTATTTGTATAGATTACTAGATTTTTTTGAAAATTTCTTGTAATGCTTCTGTAGTTAAAAAAAGTTCATGTGAGAAAAATTGAACTGTTATATATCGTATTAAAACGTCACGTAGATATTTAAATTTATTTATATTCTTCATATGATCCATATATACAATCTACAATCGGTAGTACAGCCGATTTATTGTTTTAGTTCAACAATATAAGTGCAATGCACCCGATAAATTTCCTCAATATGCGAGAATAATAGCTGAAAGGAAGCCAAATAACGATGCTTCATATATCGCATTGTATTCACTATTGTTTAGCATTGCTTTAGAATTTATTTAAAGAAACAGCATTAAACCATATTCTCATATATTTTTTTTTTCAGATATTAAGTTCATCTTGGTCATACTTTGCTTTGCTGACTTCGCTATATCGCGAGTAACCAACTATTTGATCTTGTAAATAATTATTTACTACTTCAATAGTATTTAAAAAAAATTTACGTGTTGTCATGTGTGGGTCAATCATTGGATGTGAGTATTCAGTTTTACTCATTGATTCAGCTGTTATTTGCATACACTTTTTTTGTTGCATAGTAAAGAATCTCGTTATAAATTTTCATTGTACGTCAAATAAAAACTAAATTTTTAAATTGTTTTTTTTTTTTTTTTTTGACTACATATATATTTATTATTAAATATTAATATTTCTGAAGTTATAAAGCTCTCAGTTTTTCTATAGGTAGTTAAAATTTTTTTTCGAAAACATAATTATAAATATATCATTGTTTACTTATATCTGAATTAAAAAATGATAAAATGTGTTCAAATTTTAATATTGGTTACTGTCAAACATAATAATTACACATATTAATAGTCTAAGTTAATTAGTCAGTATGCAGCCATGCGGTAGTTTGTTTCACCGCGTGCCAAATACTCGGAATTCTTGACGAAACACTCCACTCAGCGGCGAGAGTCACAGACAATAATAAAAGAAACATTCCCGATGATCACTGTACGAGGTAGTAAATTTCATGATTTACAGCGCACTTAAGTCATCTTGAAAGAAGAGTACTGTAAATAGTTCGGAAAATGAGTTCTCGACGTAAACGTAGCGAGGCAGTTTCGTATCATTAATTCTTGCTTATGGACGTACGTACTAATAATACATATTGGCACTTAAAGAATATTGATAGTTAAACCATTTGTTGTATCCAAAGTGTATTTATGTCTGTTTCTTTTTAAAAGCTCCTTAGAATGACGCGTAATGATATTGTACGCAATATAAAGTTGATTTACTTATCGTAATGTAGAGCAGATAAATTTTTGTATACTTTCTAAATTATACGTGTGCTGTGAATTGATACGTAACAAATAAATTTACGTGAACGAGTGGAATGTTCGCCGAAATTTAGGAAATTTTTACTTTTCGTTGTGTCAAAGCTATGTATGTTTATTTTACTGATTATTATCATAAAACATTTAATTGAATTTGCCGCTTGCAAGAATGATCTACATAAATATTAAATGACCTTGCTATTATTTTGTGTGAAAACGTTATAAATTAATGTAGCAGCTTGTTTTTTGAAATTTGCCAAAAGACTTAATTAAAGCAAAAATTCAATCAGAGGTAATTTGATCAGTGTGTTATCTGTAATTAGTGGGGGTGCGACCAAATTGCTGTAATCGTATATCATGTGTACACGTATATCATTAGTGTAATTGAAAACGTTAACACCATTTCATATGATTTTAGTAAAATCATTATCTTAGTTTCTTTTATTAATAAGAAAAAAAAATCATAGACAAAAATAATAAAATAGAGGAAATTCGGAGAGAATACTAATGGACGTTGTATTACGCAAGTGTCTATATTTTTTGTATAGCTTTCTGTTAGAAAAAGTAAAAGTATTATTTGTGATTAACAAACTACACTGCCATACTTATTCTCTATCTATGAAACAGCCAATATTAAGAAAGTTTCAAGTCAAGTAATGCACATCTGCTGTTATTTTGGTTTAGTTTTGTTGAACTATTTTATTTAGCACTTTTGTGTATTAAATTTCAACGGTTGCAGGAAACAAGAGAACACGTTGATTAAATTCGTGTATTCTATATATAAACCGCCTGATAGTTCTGCGGTAGCACAGTTACCGGTAAATGTATTTGATATTTAGATATTTTATGTAATAGTTTCGAATCTATACAGATAGATTTTTATATAACTTAGTTTTTGATTTATTAGTACTTACCACGTTGTTTATTGACATATCAATAATTATAGTCTTCACTAACATAAAAATAAACAAGGCTGTCGTTCATTTCTACAAAAAAATGATGTAACATTTGTGTGATGGTTTCCTAGAATTACAAAAAGCGTAAAAACAATTTGTGACGTATTTTTAACTCTTATAAATAAATACCACCTATGAATTTTTTTCTCTTTTATAGTTCAAGCTTTCTTTATAGTATAATAATCGCTATATTGTTTTATCAAAAAACAGTGCACCGTAAATACGATGCTCCTACTAGTAGGAGACCCCAGTGGCAGCCGATTCCATTATTTAAAATTAAATTAAATGTCAGCATCATCGTTTTGCTTCACTCATAGTATTATACAGAAAAGAGGCATAAGATACAATGAGGTATGAAAATATTTAATTTTCACCCATACTGGGTCAATGAACTCTATGAATGAGATCACAAACTTGGAAATGCAATCTACGTCCTTCTTCTATCGCTGTTCAATATCTTAGATAACATAAATAAAGTGGAATATAGCGGAAGCATTTGAAAATATAAACAATACTAAATTTAATTATTGCATTGAATACATTCAATACCTGCCATCGATAAAAGCTCCATATTAAGCTTAGCTCTGACTCTCCTGCAGTTTCATTTTTAATTTATAACATATTTGTGTACCTAGCAATCAAAGTTTCTCTATATATTTATATTGTATAAGAATTATATCAAAACTGTATTAATAACCTTATTTTAAATTTACAAACAATTGTCATAATATTTTTATTAATACACTTTTAATTCGCTGCTTATAGAAATATTCTGATGATTTATTTATGTTATAATAAATTCAAAATTAGAACTATTTCAGTTTGTTAGTACATTGTTTTAAGTATTTTCTGTTCTTGTATTTTTTAATCTATTTCACTTATGTATGGTTAACGTATATTTTCATAATGCCAATTTCCAATATAAACAGGCAATAGTGACCACTAACGTTAAGTAGATCTTCGTTTGACTGCCTTTCTCAAGAAATAAAAAAAAGTTATGTCCAGAGTAACAAATGGGATATAAAAAGAATAATTACAACTGTAACTAAGAGGTTTTATGACGATGACAGTTTTACATTTAACTAGCTAAAAGCTATATTACCATATGCATTGCTATTATATGGAGTTATATTAATATGACACATACTGTATGTAATTACATTACTTTACTTTATACTTTATTGTATACCACACAGAGAAAATAAATAAAACATGGATTCATCCTAAATAAAAGATGAGTACCTACAATTTTCAAACATTGATGGAATATTATATATGTAGGCGGAAACCACGAATTTAAAAGAAAACACTTGTCCAGAACTGATTATTTTAATAATTTAAAACTGTTTGATTGTTAAATTAATAATTTTTAGCGAATTGTTGAAATTAGTCTGAAATATTTTAGTATTTGTAAACAGCTGTTACGTTGAGTGAATAAGTCTACCCACCTATTTTTGGTATAAAAGACCAAGCGCCCGCCGGTATTGACAGGCTTGGTCGAGCCGTCGGAACGATCGGACCGCCTCATATTGGAATCAATCAGAGAAGATTATTTCCTGAATTTAATTTCATATCACCGAGGGTGGTTAAAGATCGAAACCCTGACACTCGTGACGTCAACAATGCTGACGTCATGTTTTTTTAACAACGGGCTCGGACATGCTTCTCCCATATATACAATAAAAGTCGATGAATTATTTAATATAATACAATAGTGTAAGCAGAGTACTGGCTATCTCCCTGCAAAAATTTTTTTCTCACGTTCTACCTGGCGATTCAGCGATGATACAAAACTTGATGATGAGCTTGGCGCTTCTTTCCATGGAGTTGGAAGGGCCTGCTAATTACCGAAATAGATGGAATATATGATACTCTGGTTAAAGTGCCCCGTTATCAGTTAATTAGGTTATCGGGGGAAGGTTTAAGGTGTATTTGGTTTACTACCACGAAAATGCATTTTTAAATATATATATTTTATATCAAACCAAGTTAGCGAAAATAATTATGATGTCTTATAACTTTGCTTTATAAAATAGGACGGCGCTATCATTTCATACAAATATGTATGTCTTTAATCTTGTTCGAATAGGCAAATAATTTTGTGACCAATTCTAATTTATTCATTAATTTAAATATTGCTTAACAATTAAACTGAGTCGAGAATATTTTCATAAGGATCGGCGGAAGAAACTAAGCGTTACTTGGCAAATTTCCTAATTGACTTCGTATTTTCGTTAATGTCAAATTAAGATAGAAATATAAAAATATAGTTTTGTTTGCCAAAATATACCAAGTATAAATATATATTTTATTTAAATAAATAAAATTTAAATATACCTAACGTTTTTTTATTTTATGGTATAGTTTGGCGGACGAGCATATGGGCCACCTGATGGTAAGTGGTCACCATCGCCCATAGACATTGACGCTGTAAGAATTATTAACTATTCCTTACACCGTCAATGTGCCACCAACCTTGGGAACTAAGATGTTATGTCCCTTGTGCCTATAGTTACACTGGCTCACTCACCCTTCAGACCGGAACACAACAATACTGAGTACTGTTGTTTGGCGGTAGAATAACTGATGAGTGGGTGGTACCTACCCAGACGGGCTTGCACAAAGCCACATATCATATTTCTTTGTTTTTTTTTGTATACATTTCAGCTCAAAATCTAAACTAATATTATAATTATGAAAGCAACTCTGTCTGTCCATCTGTCGCTCTTTCACAACCAAACCGCTTAACGGAATTTGATGAAATTTGGAAAAATATAAAAATAAGAATCATGTACAATAAATAATATGTGCTAACAAATATATTAAGTATATCTAATATCGTATAAAAATGTGTCACATAGAAATATATTCATGCCTGTTTGAACGATTTCCTTTCATTGTTAAATGGTTCATAATTTATGTATTTCTTTATATTATTCATTAAACATGACCACACAATAATGCTGAACACAATTTACATAAACTAATGGCAATTTAATTTTGATTGTAATATAATGTATTAATTAAAAACAATATTAGTAGTCATTTAACATTATTAATAGCGTCAAAAAACTAAAAAAACATTGTGCTTTTTTAGCAGTATGAATATGCAGGGTTTATTTTGAAACGCTTAAATAAAGTATCCATATTATCATTCTTTTTATTAACATATTTATTTACATTAAGGCCATAACTATTTACTATAAATTAGTAATTGCATAAAATAAAAAGTGTATGGAAATTTTACGTAAGTTTTCAAAATTTAAATTGCTATATATAAGTAAATTATTGTTTCTTCTAATGCAATGCTTACGGCGCTGAATCAGCAGTATATTAATAAAGCTTTAAACTATTATGGCGAATGAGCGTATACACCAAATGATCTATGATGAACTATGTAAGGATTATTTAAGAACACTAGTTTTAAATTATTAGGATTAAAATATAGTATATATAGTCAGAATGTAGTAAGCGTCAAAGAAACAGGTGTGGTACTGCATCGCTTTTCATAAATAAAACACTTTATATCTCCGCTTTTATTTTGTATAAGTATTTCTGTTTTATAAATAAAATATTTGTTTTTATTAGTTTAGTTTGAAATGACGAGCTCAGATATTTTTTAAGTAAAAACTGTGTCAGAAGATTTTGCACAGCCCTTTCCACAGTCTATGTATCTCTTATTCATAATTTTACTGTATTTATCATTGAATAAATGTACATTGTATTGTTCTTTTAATAATATTTAAAATATAATATGAAATAAATATACATAACTAATCAGAAATTTAAAACAATAGAAGTCAAATTAATACTAAAAACAATGTATACAGTAATTTCTGACATAAATTGTACGAATGGAAATGTATGTATAAAGTTCCTTAACTTTATACATATATTTCGCTGAAACCTTTTTCAGCTTGATAATAACCAAATAAAATATGTATGTTTCGTTATGATTAACTTTTTAACTGAATAAGAGTGGACTTAGGATTGAGATGGTTATGTATTATATGAAGTTATTCGTTTAGATATATTATTAAGTCTTTTTATTTTGCTTTCAAGAAAGCTCGGAATTACTTTAATATAAAAGTATTACAGACTCAGAGGAAATGAGTAAATTCTAACTCTATTAAATTCGCCCCAAGGGCATTCTCGTTACAGCTGCAATATCTTATTTCCCAGGAGATACTAGAAAAAGGTTTAGAAACTCAAAGTATAATTTAACTAGAAGAAACTAATTGTTTGTTTTTCTCTGGTGGTATAATTACTCATTGAAAACTCTTAACTCGTAATCATAATGTTTGAAGTACTTTTTATGCCAAAGGTACGAGCAAGAGGCTCGGCTTGGAGCGAGGAGGCATACCTGATGGAAAGCGACTACCACCTTTCATAGATATCTGCAATAACGAGGGCTTTGCATTTGCGTTGCGGTCTTAGGGAAATGTGTAGGCTCCTTTCTTGAAGGTTTCGGAGACATGTAGGTTCGGAAACACCGCCGGCGGCCGGTTGTACGAGGCAGAAAGTATGTATTAATATTTGTACTAGGTATGAAAATTTCCTCTGAAAATAAAACTACAGTAGAAATTGAGCTTAACCAGTATCGTTAATTTTATTTTATATGATGAGTAAGCGTAAAAGGTAATTTTGGTCAATTATATTTTCAGTTTTTCTGGTTAACCGGGGATAGTGTAATTCGTAAGTCTTCATATTAGTTTTATCAATCTTACAATAATTATAAATTCGAAAGATTTAATTGAGGATGTATTTTTGTTATCTAATCTTTATGAAATTTGGCACAGAGGGAGAATATACGTAGTCCTGAATAGCACATACATTTTTATCACGGAAAGATACCTAACCACAATTACAAGACCTTTCGGGTGTCACTGCACCGTATTGATTATTATTTATCTCACTTGTTTTGACATTAGACATGATCAGTGTAGTCAACACTGTGCGTTTTTATTTTACAGAATAACAGTAATATTTAAAATAAACATTAATTTTACTACAAAAGTAAATATGACAGCTGAAAAGGCAGGAGTTCGAGCCGGAATTTGTTACAAACATATCTGTCTACATGCTTATAAATATGTATTAATACGTAATATTCTTAAGTGCTTCTTTTGTTTCGTAAATCTGTAGCCCAAATGATAATGCTGGTTACAAATATTAGCAATACGCGTCGGCTAAATAGTAAACGCGATTAATAAGTCAACGTATAATACATTCTCGCACTCACTATCTGCTTATATTCCTAAAGTCAAGTAATTTTTTGTACGAAGTTCTACTGTGATATGGTCGCGCTTTAATATTTGATAAGACAAATACAATAATTATTCAAATAATATAAGAAGCGACAGAGATCATACAGATTGTTCCTATTTAGTATTAAAAAAATGAAAAGAATCCAGTCGACTATTACAACATACTTACCTATTTGTTTATTCATTTCACGTATAAGCAGCTTTAAAGCGGAAACCTTTATTGAATTTAAACAACATCAAAATATTTGAAGTAAAATTTAAGTGTAGATTACACTGGTTTTAAGATTACTAGCAATCCGCCCCGGCTACGTACGTCTACAACTGTTAGTGTTTCTCTACTATGTTGTACATGTATTTATTATACATATAAACCTTTCAAAAAAAGCACATTAAAATCTGTTATGTAATTTTAAAGATAAGCATACATAGGGAAGACAGCGGTGAGCGACTTTATTTTATGCTATGTAATCATGACGCTGTTTTAAAAGTTTTCGATTATATATAAGGTTTCTAGTTTTACACAAAGATTTAAATCGTTAGATGCGCCCTCACCTTGAAAAACTGTGGAATAATTTTTACAATGCGTGTGTTGACAAGTCGCTTACGCACTCACACGAATGCGTGCAAAGTACGGTTAACAAATTCATCAAATTGTAAAATTTAAGAAATTAGGATGTTAAAGGAAATAATTTGTAGAAATTGCAAAAAATACAACACCTTATTAATAAACACTATTAATTTTAACAAAAAAAAAATATAATTGTACTATAAAAATTGTATTACATTTTTTTTGCGTAATATTTATTCTCCATGAAATAAAATCAATTTATTATACTTTTGCCGGTTTGTTCTCTGAACATTTTTATGAAAATGATAAAGGCGTAACATTTAATTACGGACTTAATTAATTGTATTTTATGGATCCAAGTTGTTGTTTGTTCTAGGCATGACAAACTCGACTAAATTTCGTAGGTAAACACGCCTCAGGTATTTTCAATTATTTAAATTTTATTCCAGCACCAAATTAGTTACTCTTGACTGAACCACTGAACCATTTTTAATAAAACACCCATCATTTACTAAGCTATTAGATTTCTAAGAGCAAAAATATACTTTGACGGACTAATATTACAAAAATATTACAATGCAATTTTAAAACATTTTTTTTTAAATATAATATTTAAAAAACATAATATGCCGACGCTACCACAGTATTGTCGCTGTTAATGTCCATTTATAGATGATCCCTTTCCAAACCACTTCCGTAGTACTTCCGTGTATCTAGTTATATTAGTTATTAGAATGGTGCTGAGACAATAGTTTCATCTCTGTTAATTACATACATTATGCCATACTACTTTCTCTGTCGCACAATTTCTTTCATTTCGTGGTCTTTTCGGACATCGGAATAAAATAAATTCAATATTAAAATAAATATAAATAGTTACGAGTGAAATGTTACACCCTGGGCTTTATTATTATTTCTTGAGTTGTGATTGCACTTTCGAAAGGCACATGACGGCATTTTGCGATTTTTTTTGGATTATAATTAGCGCATTAATTACAATGGATGACGTCTGACTGTCACTGCGTATAAATGAACACTGGTAGCGAATGAGTAAGCTCACTCATTTGAGGATTGACACATTTTGTAGCGGTTATACTATGGCAGGGGCGCATCTAACGATTTAAATCTTTGGTTTTACACATCATATTCTATTAACCAGTGAAAGATTATTAACCAAAGAAAAAATTGTAAGTTTCGTAATGTTGAGTAATGATGCTATGGACGACAAGTTTTGTAACACTGATTTCGTGACGGCGAACTATTAATCTTTCTTACATGAATTTGTGGTCGATATAGTAACATGTGTACTAACACAAGGTGTGACCTATTTTTGTTAATCCATTTTGAAGATGTGCCAAGGCTTTTCGTATGTAGAATTTTATAAGGCAGGGCAAGTTAGTATTTATGGAGCGTGAAGCATTGACCTGGCCTTCTCTCACGCGTAATAAGGAGTAACAGCTTAAGGAAAACATTTCCCGATTCGAATTTTTGTTTGCGGACCACCCACCCATTCAAACAAATGTCGTGTCATTGTTATCGTAGAATTATTACGATTGTTCCGAAAAAAATGTTTTATAGATAATTTTATATATATAAAACAATATAATACTTATATTTTTTCCAAAAAAAATATACATCCAAGTTTTTGATTTCACATAAAAACACCAAAACCCAAATTGATATGACACTTTTATGTATTTCTACGTGTTCGCGCCTGCGATCTTTATTTTTATTATATCTATATTATATAAACATCTAAATTTATTAAATTTTAATTAACATTATTTTGCCATACATAAAACCTTTTTTTTTCAACATTCAAAAAGAAAAAGTAATGTGTAAAATCGAATGTTCTGTGATCTTCTTTTGTTTTTTTTTTTTTATTCACTTATCAACTATTAATGACAACGTAATAGTGTATAATTATATTACAAGAATATCAAGATTTAAAGCAATTTTTTGTTTAATTGAGTTCGGATTATTTGAGTCGGATTCCAGAGTCTAAGTAATAGTCACTACGGGTACATAGAAATACACAGAGACAAAAGATTTACGTAAGTTCTGTTGGTAGCTTGCTTTGTTATTTCTTATTGTTAATATTAGAATTTAGACTAGTAGTAAGAAGATGATAAGTCGAGAATGATCGAACTTCAAACACTGGGCGAACAATATCACAACGGACGTATTGCTCATTGTTTATTTGCTTAAACATACATCTTTTAATAAGTTTAAGTATATTATGTCGGTGTGGTAAGAAAATTGACGTTCCATTCTCTTTCCCAGGAACATTGACACTATAACTATGTACATAAGAAGTTTGTATGCAAAATTTATAGATTTAATGTCGTATGAATAAATGCATACGAAAAAAAACATTGGGCATACGTGCTGACATAGCACATACCGGCGGCGAGATCACTTTGTGCTGATTATATTATTATCTTGTTTCATAGTTTAAAATATATCAAAGGAAAAACTTTAAGCTTTAATTGTGTAGGTAAAAAAGTACTATCACTATTTGTTAATTTGCCAAAGTTATATTCCTCAAAATACTATTGTCAAAATCAGTAATTAAATTTATAGGTTGACTTTGTAGTACTACATAATCGTATGTCTATTGTTGACAAATATAAGATTATATAGTGTTGTTCGTAAAACCTTTACCATATATTTCAATCTAAATTTAAACTAGGTCTTAGTTTTATAGGGGTCCCTTTGTGGCGAAAATTGAATTAAGCCCTGTCCCACTTTGCTTTGATCCTGTCGAGCCAGGAATTATGTAAGATCGATTATGTTTCAGTATTTAATTTGATTTTGCTTTAGATATGTCTTATAAGCGTAAGCACTAAATCGTAAATCGTTATCATGTCTCGGTAGAGCAGTTGAACCGTAAAATTATATCGATATTATATTTTTAAACAAGTTGAATAAAGTCTTGATACTATATCGCGTGAAAGTGAGAATTTAATTCTCAAACAATGAAAGAAGTGTAGTGTAATGTAGCGCAAAAAGCTTCATTAAAAGTACACTCAGTAACACTTCGTCTTATTGCCTCTTTGGTGATGGGATTGCTGGTTCGTTTTTGTCCGGAGTATCGCAATTGCGATTCAACGGGGACATACAGCTAGAATTCATATGGTGACAAGAAATCACGCGATCATGATTTATACAGAAACAATTTTTAATTCAAATATTATATATTTAAGGACTTAATGTTAATAATTCTTATGTATATAAAAAATATTATTATCAATTAGAAAATCTTTCAAGATTAATGAATGAAAGACAATGATGAATCTTTTTTGTATTTGATATTTTCTTAATTACAAAAGTCGGTTTCAGTCCGTTCTTGTAATAAAATCATGTAGTATTAAGCTCAGAATTTACCTCAGTATATTAGTTTTTACATTATTATGAAAATATTTAACGAAAGCCCTCATAGATTCGTGCAAACGTTTTCCTGTTTTTCATTTGCATGTTTCAAATAGGCCTATAGAAGTAAGTAAGAATGTCAGTTAATTGACACGCAAGGTGATTAGTAATTCCTTTTCCTATATTTATACTCAACCGGAATAGTGTTATTTAAATTAATGGTAACTAAAATATCTATTAAGCGGCTTACAGGTTTCTTATAGAAAAGTTTATTGTATAGACTTTAACCCAAATAACATAAGGGCCATTTGTTATGAATAATTATCAGCTGTTGTTTACAAAATTATCCACGTAAATGTTATGTCTTCCTAAAATAAGTGATTTAAAATTATAGACTGTAGTTTATATTTATATATGTATTTTTTGTATGAAGGTACAGTTTATTATTAATAATTGATATTTTATCGTTATTATTATACATAAATGTCGTAAACTTATTCGGTATTACTACGTCAGACATCTCAAAAACACTCATCATGAAATTTCAAAAAATATATGTAATTATGTCATATAATGACATAGTTAACGCTGGCTAAACCTTGGGAGATATAAAAAAAATGGTAACGGAAGTAAAAAGGCTAATATTTACAAAAAGTACCCCAACAGCATGCATGTATCTATCTCGGTGCACTTGTAATAAACATAGGTTATTATTTATTCTAATAATATAGATAATAATGGATAAAAATTATCAGTCATAATATTCATTCGAAAGCAGAAGTGACACTCAAATGATTACTATAGAAGATTTCCCCCTTTTCAAGTTATGTTACTTTGTGATTATTGTTTAATAAGCAAAAAATATCTTTATTACTTCGGCGGATAACTGGGCCGTAAGAATCAAATTTCAACATTCGCAGTTAACTTTACCCAAATTCGAATCCTAAAAGACATGAATATTAAATGACAATATTTTGTTATATGGTTTACATTAAAATTACGACTTATATCAATTTAAATTTTTATGTCTCACTGAGAACATACTTACCTTTTGCAACCTAATAAATAAATAAACCTACTTATATTCTTTAGAAATAAATTACACCCGAGTGAAATCGGGACAGGTCGTTAGTTATTAAAAATAAGTATATCTTTATGCAAGTTTTAACATTCCTGATGTTAAAGAAAATATGCAGTTACGGTATATCAGCTCAAAGCACTGTCGGAGGCGGGTGACGAATTATATGTAGGATAAAGCATGATTGATGACCGTTTAATGAGAACAGGAACCCCTTTAGTGACACGTTACGGAAATGCTTATATTTTAATTACCAACACAATATCAAAAACTCAAAATTTCAATTGTAAATATAACATTTTCAACGAGCTCATTTTCATGACTTCTATCTGGTATTGAAATAAATCATATTGTTTGATTAAGATAATATATAAGAATATTTGGATATGAGATAAGAAAATACTAAACAAACGATCAAATATTGTAAACACCAAAAAAACATAATTTAATTATTTTATTATTAAATTTAACAAAAAAACATAGCTTTGTACAATAAACGTTTTAATGAAATAAAATAAAATCTTAAGTATTTTTAAGAACTTGATTTAATATTATTCAATTTGCCTTATGTGAAATTTGAAGATGATTTATATATTCAAAGGAAATTAATTGTACACATACATAAATCTATCATTACTTATCCTTAGAGTACGTTTGCTGTTCTCATATATCAAATAGCCATACCATTTGTGGTGAAGAATATTGTCGAAAGTCCTGCATCTATCACATAGTAAAAATAATTCATATTCATTAGCCGATTTTTGATAAGTGTTACAGAATATTCTCCTTTGTTTATTAAAGAAGCAAAGGTTTGGTATTTTTCAATATACTTAAATATTATGAGAGATAATGTTAATTTTAAACTTAAGATAAATCAAGCCTGCTTATAAACAAAGGTATGTAATATGTGCCTGTGATTAATCACTGTCAATCACTCTTCATAAAATATATTCGCTAGGATACATGTTAAGAAGGTACTCATTTAAATATTTCGCGGTAGAATATCTTTTTTGCGGGTCTTACATGGCATGCTTCAAATAAAAAAAAAATCATAATCGTTATAAATTAATTAGAATAACAAAATGTTGAATGGTTACAAAGATAATTTTTTAACAAAATATTTTTCTCGTGAATCATGTACTATAATGATTGAAGTTTATGCAGTAATGTTTGAATTAAAAGCTTAGGGCCGACGTTGCGGCGCCTTAATATAGGTTTTCGTGTAATAAAGTTGGTTTGTTACCGAGATTAAATGTTGTTAGATAATGTTGTTTGTTTTTCGTAGCCTTCTATAAAATTATGTGCAGTAAGTATTAAGACTGACTCTGATCTTTATATATCTTATAACAGAATACATAGTAAAACATCAATTTGCATAAATCTGTAAGATAATTTGCGAGTAAACGTTTTCCTTATCATTACATAGTTTACAATAAAGTCGCTTACCGTTGTCTGTCCCTATGTATGCTTAGATCTTTAAAATTACGCAACAGATTTTTGGTGCGTTTTTTTTAAATAGATAGAGTGATTCGAAAGGATGGTTTTCGTGTATAATACATGAAAAATATATTAAATATAGAAGGAAAATTTTGTAGTTAATTCTGTTAAGTATCAGTGTTGCACCCGTGCGAAGCCGGCGTCGGTCGATAGTCGGTTACATAAATAATTAAAACGATCGAGCTTTATGTGGAAAACATAACATTGTCTTAAAGGTTGACATTCTAATGCTATTAAACAGTCGTTGTATTATTTTATTCAACAAATTCTAGAAACGATGTAAACATTCAGGTAACGTCACTGAAGTAATCGGACGAATTGAAATCAGCGCAATTGTATAACAGCCACTTACCAAAATCACTACACCAAGCATAAATCCAATAATATGGGTAGTGTGTAGTAATAATAATAAATGAACTGGGTGTATCATACTTAACAAAGGACAAGAAAAGTATAACGGTAATTTGTTTTCCTTTTGTCGCCTGTCAGCGATCCTTTATGTTTTAGTCCGTCTTACCGCAAACAATTCTATGAAGACGAGTCGAAGGTTCAGTAATTAATATCATTTTATGTTTGTAAGAAAGTGACGATTCATTTTATACGCATTAAATAAGATACATATCAATAAAACATTTGTATTTTAATGAACTGTTGGTATATTTAATATAATAATAATAATAATATATAAAACTATGATGGTATAAAATGGTAATAGAGGAAACAAAATTATAAACGGCTTTGTACAGGCCCCTTTGGGTGAGTACCAGAAGCTCAACAATTATTCTAGAACCAAACATTAATAATCGGTATTTGTGTGTGCCGATTTGAAAGGTTAGTGACCCAGTGCTAGCACTAATGTTTTATAATTTGAGGTCTATTTGCTACCTCAGGATAAATATTATAAGGGGTGTTTCTTACAATAGCAGTGTTTACTGTTTTAAAATTTGTTTTATTATTAGGTTCATGAATAATAAAATATGATACGGTACGGTGTCTTTATTTTTTATATAAATAAGTAGAAGTAATTTTTTGACTACCGCATTAGGCTAGTAGGTTAGGTCGACAAAAACTCGTCGCGTTTTTTATGACCAAAAATTACATACTCAGTATCAGCTCGGATTCTCGAAGTTCAAAGAGCGTACAATCCCGTGCCTTGAAAAGCACGTATTCAAACATCTGAACTTATTCCGGTCATGTTAGATTTTCAATGTAAGGAAAAATATAGTTCACCTGTATTTGGGCACGTACTTGTGCAATAGTGTGTTCAGTATGCCCTTTGAAACTGTCTACTGTAGTCGCTGTGTCGGTCATACAAGACATAATCAAAATCTTGAACCTATATATGTTTATTTCGGTTAAGTGAAATATTTTGTAATGGCTTTGAGAATAAGACAAAAACAGACGATAACTTGTTTTATTATCTAACATAGGGACTACGTTTTACAACCACCTTATAATCGCGTGAAATATACATCCACAAATAAATACTTGAGACTTATGTATAAAGGCTCTTCATTTGATTTAGCGTGTTCTCATATGAATTTGGCTTTACTTTAAACTTAAAATTCAACACCAAAAACATATTTTATACATAGTATCACGCGTAGACTCACAAAACTATGAATACACTATAATTATTATTAAAATACTAGAAACATATTTGGCCGACGTTAAGATATCAGGAAATGAAAAACCATACCAAATGGACTAGTTTTTAGTACAAGATATCCGAACAGCTACAACTAACAACTTACCTTTTTATAAGGTTACGATAGCAGTGATTAATATGCGCGATAAGATCATGGACTTGTTAGGTACGTACATATTTACCATTTATGTATATAACAAAATTATGTTTGTTTAAGTAACTACAGATTTTGCGGAGAAGAATCGAATTAAACGATAAGTCGTGACTTGGGTCTGGGGACTTATGTGTTTTGTTTTTTGCCCACTGAAAAGGATAGCATCGCGTTGCCGCAGGCATTAATGAAGAGCATGGGGACGGGTTCTTGATTGCCACCATAAAATATTACCCTCGAGGAGGGGTAGCGGATACAAATGTAAAAAGATACAACAGTTTTTGCGATCCGTATCGAGTATAACTCAATTTGCCACAACGCGCTTATTTTTTCAACCTTTGGAGCTTCGAGTTATGATTATGTCCCTAGTGTGTGAAATATATGTTGGCCTACTCACTTTTCAGAACGCAACAATACCGAACTGCTGTTATATATTGCTATTTGGCATTCGATTCTAATGAAAAAAATATTACTAACCCACATGGGCTTGCATGAAACCCTATCAAATAGATTAAGAACTTAAAGTACATACATTGTATTAATATGTATATCCAAACGTAATCAGAATGTGTGAAGTATTACTTGTTTTAAGGTTTAATAGACGAATCTAAATTTTAAAACATTTTTGCGATCAAACATTGATACATTGACCTTAGAAGGAATGATTTAGTTGTTTGAAGGTAAACTACGTTAACGTTATTTAATTTAAATAATATTTTTGGTTCATGAGAGATTCATCTTTACTGACTAAAAATTTACATGTTATCGATAATCGCAAAAAACGAATACGGAGATTTTTTACTCGATTATTTGAATGAATTAGTATCATTTATAAAGATATGTTTTTGTTAATAATAATACTTTTTATTGGGCTCAGTTTCGATTTCAAGTTTTTTGTGTCCAAAATCTTCCCTTATTTAATTATTTTGAATTTGATGAGTTATAAATGAAAAACAGTTCATACAAATGTGACAATTATATTCGAAAGATATTTATAAATACATATTATTGCGGTTTTTTCTACACATAGTGAAGTAGAACTGTTGGCACGAATAACTAGTTTAAAACAAAATAAAACAAATGATTCTGAGAATTCGCACATACCCTTTGTTCACATTAGTTAAAAAAGATTTGAATTATGACGTCTGTCAGTCATACCAAATTTTAAAGGTAGGCAATACGCCAAATATTTTTGGCAAATCTCTGGATTTAATTTTTTTTTTATATATTATTTAATAATAGTTGTTTTTAAACTCAAAAGAATATATTTTTGTTTACCCATTAGTGGATGTTGTATTTTTTGTTTCGTAAATTTATATAGATACATGTCAAATAGCCAAAAAGTATATTGAATGCAAATTGAATGTGTATCAAAGATATTCAAATAAATTGAATATTATATTATTTTATAGTATAGCGCCTGATAAATATTAATAGCAATTTTAATCGGCTTTTGTGTACTATTATAATTTGGAGGCTCTTAAATAGGGGGAAAGTAATGCCTACTTGTCTACGTATTACTTTCTAAGGTTCTCAGTTAAGTTTGTGTTAGTTCATATTTAAACATAACATGTTCTTAAGATAATTGATGTAGATTTCTTACGGTATATGATTATGAACTATGCTGTTGTAGGTAGTCACATTTTTTACAATGGACCCCTCAAAATTTATAAAAACACGCAAAAAACGTTTTAGTATAATTATTTCTAGAAGTTATTTGGCATTGTAAGGCGGTGGTCACATTGCCCAAGTATCCAGCGCGTTTTTAATCTCGCGATTTTATTACCTATCATCTCTCTACCAGCAACTTATAACATTTATATTAACCTGACAACAAGAGACTACCAAGACTAATTGATGGAGCTAATTAAAGGCAACCGCAAGTAATAATTTATTAACTTACTTGTCTCACACTACATTTTTTGTAGAGTTTATTAAGTAGAAACTAGAGATTTACCAATTACAACGTTGCCCGACTAATCAGCCAGCAAATCAACCTCTAGATTTTTGCTTTGCATACGTCATAGTGATGTTTTTGTGTAAACATTAAATTGATTAAAGTGATTGGCTTCAAATAATAATTAATGTTTCATCGTGTCAAAAATAGACTCTCCTCTATTATTATTTTATAGCAATTGAGTAATTATTCATGTATATTGAAGTGTTACCAGTTTAATTTATCTAAAATTCATTTCACTGCAATAATTATAACAAAATAATATAATTCATCCTATATATATTTTATTAGGAAATATATATATAATAAAAGCAGACTACTAGTCGCCGACTACGAATGTGGAAGGCTAGTCGGCTCTACCAACTAGCCGCTGACTGGTCGGAACATCTTTAATTACAAGTATTACTAAAAACGTAAACAAATCTATAAGGTCGATATTTGCACTTTTACGTTTTTTTTCGCTGACCCTAAGCGAGTTCTCTCGTAACAGCTCCGCCCTTGTTTTTATTACGAATGGACTAGCGAAGCATATTTAACATATTCATAATTATCTTATTATAGTTAGTATCCGGCTTAATAAAACGTATCTGTTTACTTCGATTGAGTCTTCATTAATACTTATTTATTAAAATTGAGCATTTGTAAATAACAGATCAAATAAGAGATGGAAATTAATGAATCTTCGATACAAAATTATCTATTTTAAGAGATCAACGGAGCGCAGCGTTTGGGGTTTCCACCGTCTTGGATTTAGATGCTTATCATTAAATATCAAAACAACTCTATCGTAAAACCATATATTACTTTTATATCCATTGAAACTAGTGTAAAATAACTAGTAATATAATTTAAATTATATCTAGTACGTATGGCTTTAAAACATATTTCCAGGCACTGCTATTTATAAATATTATAGAGAAATAACAGATATAACCTTAAAAAACCGTTATTATTAAAATATTTAAACTTTTTATGATAACTACTAATAAAAGCCCACAATAAAAATTTTAAAAGTTGCTACGCCGCTTTTTTATATTTCTAACGACCAGTTAGACACTCGCAGTTTTTCGAATGAGCTTGAAATATTTTAAATATGGACTTATTATACCTTATTTCTTGTACGTGCTACATACCTCTTTGCTACATACATGTGTCTAAATAAAAAAAAAAAAAATTGTCATTTTTATAAATCATTGACAAAAAGTCAAAACATTGTAATTATTATTATTAAAAATATGTATTTTGAGTCATATTAAATAAAAAAAAGTTTATTTTTAATATTTACCTTGAGATCATAAAACAATCATGGAAGGTGATACATTGCCGGGAAAACGTCGTCTACCAAAACTAATGGCTTGTATGACACAGAATAGTCTGGAAAATCTAAGAAATAGAGCCTTGTTTAGTTTAGATGCATTAGACGCTAAAGGTATTCGAAGGTAAATCCAAAGGTCTCATAACATTAACATATCCTTTACATTTGCTTCCCGTTTCGATAATAACGTCGATGTTCTATAACGTACAATATTTTGTTTGTCAATTAGACGCAAGTTACCTCTACACGAATGCCTTATTTTGGAACTGAGAGAAAGCGGATATTCTGAATCCTCGGATTACTTACAAGATCTCATTTATGACAACATACAACTTTTGGCGGAGGATGACATTGGTATAGTGGTGGATCTCAGGAAGAAGGAAGATTACCTTGAACATATAAGTGCCAGCTTAATTAAAGCTGAAAAATATCGTGACAAAGGTTGTATTTTATAAGAGCCAAGTTAGCCCAGTGGTTAGAACGCGTACATCTTAACCAATAATGCGGGTTCAAATCGAGGAACAACTTAATTTTCATGTGCTTGATTGGTGTTTATAATTCATCTCGTGCTCGGTAAAGGAAACAATCGTAAGGAAACCTACTTGTGTTTAATTTAAGCTAAATTCTGCCATATGTTAATCCACTAATCCGCACTGTAGTGTATAAATTATGTATTTGTAAAATTTAAAACAAATACATAGGAAATTGATTAACATTAAGTGAATAACATTATATATAAAAGCCCTGACTAGCTATAAAATCATAGACCCGAGGGGACCTTCATAAATCGTGCAAAAATGATACGATAAAGTCAATTAAATTGCTACGAAGTTAATGCCGACCGGTTATTTTTTATAACGTTACTAAATACAAGTCTGTGCCATTAACATCGTTGGTTTAGAATTGGTTTTGTTTCCTTAAATTAAACGTAATATAGAGATAATTCAAAGATATTATTACAACTAATTCTTATTCATTTAGTTGGGCAAAGAATTAATTTTAAGGTTAGATTATATGAGTATGTGGTCAAAGTATAACAAGTTAATGATATACTGGAACTATTAAAAATTTTAATGTGATAGATTTAATGAAGATAATGTTATTTACATTTTAAATACTGTAACTCGTCGACTGATGCCAATTGGCTCTAATTTCCTTAAAATTGTAAAGTTTTTATTTAATTTTGTTTTGGTAGGCGGGCTGGCAAATATGCCACTTTATTGTGAAGGTCATCACCATATGGAAATTATAAGCACCTGTATATTCCCAAAGCACAGAGACGCGGGAATTTTTTGGGAACTAAGTTGTTATTCTTTGTGACTAATGTGACACTGGCTCACTCGTCCTTCAAAACGGAAAGCGTGATGTTGCTTTCCGTAAGCATTACTACTAGCAATATGTGATGAATGCGGTTACTAATCGGACGGGCTAATACTAATCCGGCCGCCTAGTGTATACTTTATAGTACCATTATTCCTATAGTGCTATAATATTTCAACATTTTCCACTTAGAGAATACGAAGAAAGAGTGCTTAGAACTATTAAGCCTCGCATTATGTTACTCTGAAAAAGGAAAAGGAATATTGTGGCTCGCCGAAAAGTTCTTTTTGGCGTCCATAGCGGTTTCTAGTCAGTATTTAATAGACGGAGGGCGACAGAAAGCCTGTTGTAAATATCACTACGCTTGTTTCTTGCTTGATAAATGTAAGTTAAAGAAAAACAATGGCTAATTGATTCTATTTAATCTTATACTTTAATTCATAATACTTTAATTCAGAACAACCACGATGATATATTATAACGTCTAAAATTTTAAAACGTAAAAAATATGCACAGGATATATTTTTTGTTCATAAAAACAAGTTTTACAATTAGGTATGTTTATCGCGGAGTTGATTGTGCGTTATTACTGTTATAAAACAACTATGCCTTAGAAAAAAGTAGTTAATCGTAGCTCATGACGTAGTAAACTATTAAACTACGCAGTACATTTGATATATATTAATCGAGGAATATATAATCGAATATTCAAGATTTTATTTTAAGAATATTCGTTTGTGTAGTGTACCTACAACTTATACCTAATATGAATCAATCAAATAGTTCCAGATGCAGATCCCGAAGAGCCTTTTGTCATCCTCACCGAAGTTAGGGATTGTGCTATCGGAAAGGTATGTCATATTCAAACGGGGCTCGACACTGACAAATATTGTTTTTATTGTTAAACTTTACAGTATAGTCCAACAATTGACTTATAAAATATATGAGACGAGAGTAAGGTACAAGTGGTGCTTGGTTGGCCCTTCTGATATCAATTTGATAGTTATTCGATCAACAAAAAATATATCAAAGCGAAGAATAAAACTTACTGACGCGGTGTCAAAGTAAGCATGTGTAATTATAGTGCAAGAACAATTAGTACCATGGTTGCAAGGAAACATTATAGCCTCTAAAATCCAATAGTAATTTTGTGACTAGTGAGTAAAAATTAGAGCAGAGATGGCCCAGTGGATAGAACGCGTGCATCTTAACCGATGTTTGCTGGTTCAAACCCAGGCAAGCACCTCTGATTCATGTGCTTAATTTGTCTTTATAATTCATCTCTTGCTCAGCGGTGAAGGAAAACATCGTGAGGAAACCTGCATGTGACAAATTTCATAGAAATTCTGCCACATGTGTTTTCCACCAACCCGCATTGGAACAGCGTGGTGGAATATGTTCCAAACCTTCTCCTCAAAGGGAGAGGAGGCCTTTAGCCCAACAGTGGGAATTTACAGGTTGTTGTTGTTGTTAAGTAAAAATTAAGTACATTCTTTTGAAAAATAAAAGTGCCTTGTGATCACAATCATCATAAACAGGATTGGCTTCTAATTGAATCTGATGAAGGCGGTGATGTATCATCCGAAACCGTGTTCTCCGCAACAGCAATACAACTACATCGAGTACTACTTAGCAAAGCGCGACTATGTCGAGATGTCGATCCCGCTAAATCAGAGAGGCTTTCGCGACTAGCCGAACGTAGAGCAAGGGATGGTAAGTACTTAAGTAAATAAAGCGCAATTTTTTTTTTACGATATAGTTTGGCGGACGAGCATATGGGCCACCTGATGGTAAGTGGGCACCATCACCCATAGGCGCTGTAAGAAATATTAACTATTCCATACATCGTCAATGTGCCACCAACCTTGGGAACTAAGATGTTACGTCCCTTGTGCCTGTAGTTACACTGGCTCACTCAACCTTCAAACTGGAACAGAACAATACTGAGTACTGTTATTTGGCGGTAGAATAACTGGTGAGTGGGTGGTACCTACCAAGACGGGCTTGCACAAAGCCTACCACCAAGTATTGGCTTAAAATTATATATTTTTATTTGAAAAATATTTTTATTCTTTACAGCAAAAGATACGCCTAAAATAGCTGAGGCTATAATAGAAATCGGCGTTAGTCAATTAATGATGAATAATTTGAACAATGCACACAAAACTTTTCTAAGAGCGCTTCAAATTTATGAACAAAGTGGTGACGTCAAAGGTTTATGCGAAACGAAGATGCACTTAGCCGCTGTCATGCAAAGGTATATGTTATGTGCTGTTTAATCAATATAAAACTTCTTTTTCTTAGTACATTTTCTTATCGATTTAATCCAAATAATATCTTTAAGTTAACATGTATCCGTACAATTTTCCTATCAACCAATTCACGTTATGTATCATTGTCTTAATAAATCAAGTATAGTCGGATGACTGAAAATTATGGCTTTACTGGATAGTAAAGCCATAATTTTCTGGCGTTTAAATCATATCGGGTATCGTAATATCCTAAATATAACCTTAGACTCCGTAGTTGAATACACACAGGCAGGGAAGGAATATCTTCAAGACCAATGGTACGGCAAAGGAGAAGGATAAAACGCCTTTATAATATATAAGGTATAAGGAATAGATTAATATATGGTCATCCTCATCAGATATGCCACGAAAAGCTACAACTGCACGATAGGATCCTTTATTAAATATGGAAACTTACTTATTGATAGTTAAATTAAACACTGCTTCTACGGTCTCACATCAAAAACTGCATCTATTACACTGAAAACTGCGAATACGCGATTGATACTGGTGGTAAATGTTCATCACTAAGGATCTTCAATCCAAAAATGGAAATCTATAATAGGGATGACCCTATTATAGATTTCCATTTTTGGATGGTGAGTGTATTTTGGTGACGTAATTAGGTCATCCTAATTACGTCACCAAAATACATTCACCGTATATTATCCACACCAGATGAGGAATCCAATATCCCACGAATACCAATAAAACAAAGGAAAGCTGCGCAACAAAGACACATTCCGAGGCAATGGTAGCTTCAACTAATATAGTTGTTAAATGACTATTCAAAAGTACTTGTAAAGGTTACCTACTTGAATAAAGTATATTTCGAATGAAGAAGTCGCTGCCACTGGAAAATTTTGTTCTTAATTTGCGAACCTAAAATAAAGATTGTGTTACTGTTTGGCAATAAATAAATAATACTTTTTGGGCAACGTATAACAATATTTTTTATCTAAAATAATTACTAAATTGAATGACTTATTCAAAGTGACTGAATAACTATAATAATAATATAACAATCGATATGTTTAAATCATTACAATATTTTAAATCCAATAGAAATCGTTTTAATAATATTTCGATTCATGGTAACTCCATCGAAGTCTTAGCTTGAAGTGTATAAAAAAATACCCTAAAATATATTACTTTGGTAACTATGCGGTGTCAGAGGTAATGCGCGTCACGTATTATTTTGGTCTAATTTTTTGCAATACGAGCAATAATATGTACATAATTAGATTATTATCATAAGTATATACTAAAAGCGATTGCGTAATTATTGAATAAGGAATAATGAAATCACGTTTTAAAAACACGAGTAAATTGTTCCTCTAAAATTATTCAGAGATATTTTCATACTTATTTGGATAAGTCTATAAAGACGTGATTTATATTGAATGTTTGAGCTGAGGAAGCCCTACTATGGACATTTCCACATTAGAGTAGCGTAGTGAATAAGCTTCATCCTCATTCCGAAAAGGAGGTCTCCTTACCAGTAGCAGGGTGATTTAAATTATGATACTTTTAATACTATTTACAATTTTACTCTTCATAGTCTTTTATGTAAAAAAAACTCATCATTATCACCAAAATCTATCGAGACTTAGTAAAACTGAGTAGATAGCTAAGTATGTACGTAACTAAAACTAAATAGATTAACTAAAGCCATATATAACAGTGTTCTACAGGTTAATTAATGTTATTTTTTCATTTCTATTATAAGCAAATTTGTTAAATTAGAATTCTGCATATTATTCAATTGACGTGGAACAAAACAATATAATATGTCGATATTTATCATGGGTCATGTGCATATTTAACATACATGAATGTTTTAATTAATTTACTGTTCTATCGTTCATTAGACTAGGCGAGCACGAAGCGGCAGCTAAGCTACTTACAGAAATGGGTGCCTTAGCAATGGAACATGGTCTTCGGAGACAGCTAGGTCGAGCCTTACATCTTCTGGGAGAGTTGCATCTGAGACGGGAGAGACCCGAACTTGGCACACAACATCTCACTGAAGCGTTTCAATGCTTTATGGGATTGAATTGGCAAAATGTATGATTTTTTAGCTTACAAAGAAATATATCGTCTACGTGTAGCGTTCTAAGTTTCTGTAAATTTTATTGAGTAATAATTTTGGTTACGCATAAGAGTGTATTTAACACTATTTTAATTTTGTCAGTCCTTATTTTGAAGTAGATTTCGTTCAGTATTTTAAAAATTTAATTTCTTATGAGTTGTTCGAATAATTATAGCCAAAACAAACTGTATCCAAAAAGGATAAAGAGACGTCTAGCGAGTTGGATGTTATTTACAAAACCGATACCATAGAAATCTATGAAGAAGAAGCGGAACAATCTAGATTGATGATGGCTATATCAGCTGGTATAACTTTTATATAATCTTTACATAGTATAAAACTAAGTCGCTTACCGCTGTCTGTCCCTATGTATGCTTAGATCTTTAAAATTACGCAACGGATTGTGATGCGGAATAGATAGAGTGATTCGAGAGGATGGTTTTTGTATATAATACATAGACAATATAGTAAAAAAATCTGTAGTATATTTAGTATCAGCAATGCAATTGCGAAGCCGGAGCGGGACGCTAGTTATACATAATCAGTTATAATGTCTTAAATTAAAAAAATCTAAATCGTAGATCAACACTTGCTTTACATGATCATTTGCAATTTCCAATGCTTTTTGTCATTTAATGTTCATTATTCTATTAAATATTTATTATTTCATTTCCTACCATTCATCATCATTTCTGATCAATGAATAATATAGGTATTTCTCGTACAATTGTTTCCAGTTATATATTAAATAGAATTAAATGAGTGTTTTATTTTTAAACACGATAAGATATTAGTTAGCGTTATTTAAGAAGTCAAAAATATATTTTACTTTGCGATGTGTTAAATAACAAAAGGTTTTATATATCAATAGTATAAAATTTTAACGAAATAATAACCAATTTCAAATTAATTAATCCAATTTATACCTAAATGGAACGAAAAAAAACAATTAAAATTGGTTCATTAATGACGAAGTATTGGAAAGAAAACCACAAAAAAAATCAACCGAATTCATATCTGATGCTAAATAATATTATGAGCTGTTGTTACTCGGACTTTGGATAGGACCGTTTCTAATAATAATACAATGTTCTTTTTATTTCCTGGGCTAAAGTCCTATATAGTATATTATGTAACCTTGTAGTCGAGCTAAATTGTATTTAAAACTATGATAATAAGCTTAAATGTGATAGACAATAAATTTTAATAATTACTTTTTTTCCTCAATATTAATAATGACGAAAATATTTAGACATATTATTCACACTTGGCTCATCATATTTATGTTACAAATCCAAAAAATATAACTTAACCATATTTAAAAAATATGGAATTACCAAAGTATCTCTTTATTAATAACAACACCTACTTATCATTTTTTATAAAGATTTCGTTTAAGTACAATAAATTATGATTTAACTTTTTTAGGACAAGAATTAATGGCATCATTTTTTAACTTGATAAGAGAGTCAGGTAAATGTTCCGTTGCAAAATTGAAAATGATCGAATGGAAATTGTCTCGATCTGGTTGGTGGGTTACCAAGCAACATCACGAATTAGTTCCATGTATTTGCCCTGAACACAATCGGACACCATTGGATGTATTGCAGTATGTATCACATGTAAAATGTTTGTCTTATATTTTATGATAACTTCTGAAAGGGTTCTAGTAATAGAAAACGTGCTTATATAATTTAAACAAATTTTATGGGCTTAAACTCGTGCCAGTCTTTGCCTATGCAGTCATTATTAAAACATTTTGAATGATTCCTCACGTTTAATCAATAATTCTGATACCAACTATAAGACTTGTGGCAAAAAAGTTCCACCGAGTGGTGCCTTGTGCTGAAACATTTAGCAAATTCATTTCGATAGTAAAATATTTTTGGCTTTGCAGAGGGCAAATGTTTTATTTTTTCGTCAATATTTTTCAGATTGCATTCAAGTTAAGGACATAATTTACTATAACTAACATATGTATATTGTGTTTTTTTTTATTTTCTGAAAGCTAATTTATTATAAAACATGTGAATAATATTTTTCTTAAATCTGTTTTAGAATTCATCTTGATAAGAAAAATTTGATGACGGCTACTTCAGATGCTGAAACATTATTCGGTAGAATAGACACTGTTGAAGATATAAGAAAACTTCGAAGTAGTATGACTTAATTGTTTTTCTTGTAACTTTGTTAATTTGTATAATAAAAAAATGCATATTTTTTGTTATTTATCATTTATTGCTTTATCTTTATCCTCGTAATATACATGTAATGCAATTGACTATTTACAACATATAAATCTTTTTGTAGACAATAGGCTTCCGCTTGATAACAATCACACTCAATACTAAGTATTGATGCAGCCTAAGATGAATTTGTGCTTGCCCAGAAAACAACACATCATTGCTAAAGGAAAACAAAATAAAACTACATTTGTCGTACCTCCTTCGATCCCATGAATAAATTCTGCCACCTTTGATAAATTATCATTCTTAGTAATTAAATTAAAAATAATTTAGTCAGTACTGGTATCACATAATGTTAACTCTAGATATTGTAAAAATGTGCACACAGTTACAATAAATATTCAGGTTTTTGTACTGTATTGGTACAGTTGTTTAGAATGCCTTTGCCATCCTCTTGCGGGGCTCCAAGCGTACTTTAAATCCTTCGGCGCGCTTCAAAATAATGTCAGCTTGAAGTTTGAAGTCAGATTCTTTAAGGTCGGAGTGAACTCGGAAGTTTCTCAGGATGGTTGAAAGGATGATCTTCAACTTCAACATGGCGTATTTACGACCTATAATACGAGATATAGTAAAATAACAATATAATAATAAAAAAAAACAATGTATACTAATAATGTTAAATTTATTATCTTACCGACGCAGCTTCTGGGTCCAGCAGAGAAAGGCACGAAAGCGTAATAATGACGGTTAGCAGAGCGCTCTGGCAGGAAGTTGTCAGGGTCGAACTTAGAGGGATTAGGATAGACGTCTTCCCGACGATGTAGTTTGTAGGTTGCAATAACAACTGTGGCACCCGCTGGTATTTTCTTGCCATTAGATGCTTTAGATAAAAAAAATAGTTTTAGTCCTAATTATAATAATTTTCCTAAGTGTATTTTTACAAAAGATTATATTAACTTACGCATAGTGACGTCCTGTTTCAAGTGACGAGCAATAATTGGTACTGGAGGGAAAAGTCGAAGAGTTTCCATTAGACACCTCTCCAAGTACTTCATCTCTAAAGTATCTTGGAAGGTGGCTGGGCGGTCAGAGTCACCGAAAATTTGGTCTAATTCCTCAACAACTTTGTCTTGGATATCTTGGTGAATTCCCATTAAGGACAAGAAGAAACTGCTGCCAGCAGCTGTGGTGTCGTGACCCTAAAATATTTTGTCATGTTAAAAATTACAGAGAATAAAAATAAACGAATTTGTTTATAGAAATGTATTGTATATTTACCTCAAACATGATAGTGTCTACTTGTTCCTTGATTTCTTCATCAGTAATTACAACTCCACCTTGAGCACTTTCCAGGAGAAGGTCAAGGAAAGCAAGACGTTTCTTCTGACCAACATCATCATCGACGTCTAAATCGTCTTTAAGTCCTGAGGATTGACCGAAAGATAATCCCTCGACAGATGTTACTTTTGACGGTAGGCCATCTTTAGTCTCCGAAACATCAGAGCTTTCTACAATGGTTGGTTTTTTGCCAGACTGGAACTCTTCCTTCTTCCTTTTAATGACCTAAATTTAGATACAAACATTAAGTCATTTTTTAACCACAATATTTTTAATGACGTCATATTTCACTTATACATACATAAAAAAAACAGGAAAAAATAAAAAAGTATACCTTCTTGGTCAAACCGTGAATGACATCAAGAAGCTTGTGCTGCAACTTAGCGTACTGAGTGAAATTGAAGAGCAGGTCGGGTCTTAGCCAAATTTTAGTATGTCTTAAGTGCAAGATATCACACATCTTCATGACTGCCATAGCATATTCAAATCCGCTCTGGTCTTGGGTACTTTTGTTGACACCCATAGCGGTTTCTGTCGACAAAGAATTAAGTCTTATAATTACAAAACAACAAAGTGAATCCTAAGTAACAGTTCGATATTTCTATTTAAAAAGTAATACCATTGTCCTTGATTAAATTTCATTTTTCGTAATCATTATAGTAATGGACAATTATACTCTGCCTACAGATGGTGATTATAGCCCATTAGCATTACGTGTGGCTGTGGGGGGTCGCTAAACTTGACACTTAATGTGTACTAACTTTTCCTTATGTCATCATGGTGACTTAAACTACTTGATATACTTGTACGATACATTGCACAGTAAGGCCGATTTTGAAACACACAGATTATATTGTAGCATTATCGATGTTTTTCTAAATGATAATGATTTATCTTGCACAAGAATAAGACTAACGACAATACGACACAAGATTATAATATGTGAAATGATTTCCTCGTAAAACAGATACGTTATGATAAAATAATGTATACGTAAAAATAATTTAATAAACTGGTTTCAGCGATTATAATAATTCGAAGAAACGGAAGGATTTTCTAAACAACCATTTAGTCCTGTGTATAAGGATAATTAATTTATAGACTGGTAATTCTGCCTCGTTTTGCAAAACGTGTGATGGAGTGGGGTAAATTCTCAAGAACAGTTCGTTGGAGCATGGCGGTCAGTGTTGATACTCGTATACGTGACTTGGCGTACAAATTGTTTTTTATATCACACACATTTCGTAGCCGATCCTTGAGATAGAGATCAATATGACGTGGCCGTGTGTCAAAAATTATGTAGAATAGTTTATATTCAAAATTGTTTTCTATGAAATTGAAATTTCATTAATTTTTATTGATACATTTGTAATCAACATCGAAGATAACGTGCACCCACACGAGTGTTTTCGATACGTGAGATTAAACGTGAAATGTTATTGTAAAATAGAATCGTTATTTGATAAGAATTTATTATATACAGTGAATACAAAAGCATAAACGTTGCACTATATTAAAAGAATAAGAATTTATTTAAATTTCAATTTTAACAAAATTTTCTAAACTAATCGATAAATCGTCGAAGTATTGTTATTGAAAATACAAGCGAAAGTAGAGATTGAAAAGCTAAGAAATACTTTCCAGAATATTTTGTGTCTAGTGATTTGACGGTTTCAATATTTTGTTTATCTAATGCCCGTGAGAAGGAAATCACGAATGTATACTGTAATTAATATACTTTAAACCTCGAGATTTAATAAATGCATCCAATTCAGCCTTGTCTTTAAATAGGCGTGAAGTATTTTCTGCAGTATTATTAAACCTTATTAGTAACGTCAGTCGACGCCTAAGTTGAAGGTAGCAAACTAGATGTCAACAACTTCCTTGCTTCCGCTCATTAGTCATGCAATAGAAAAGACGGAGAGACCTTTTTCAAATACATTTTTCATAAATTATAACTTTTGAAATTAGAATAGAGCAGAGGACTTCTATTTATTTTGCCTAAATATTCACACATAATTTTTATTATATTTTTTAAAGTCGGCCAAGGTCTATAATGTTATTAAAAATTGACATTGAAACTAGACTTTTAGCAACGATTTGCATTTCATTACTGCTCCTATTAATTATTTATGCGTTGGTATTATATTTTTATTGAGTCTGAACTTTTTTATACAATACTTACCAAGAAGGATTTCGACGGTACATTCGCTCATGTAATCGTGGCAATCGAAGGTTCCAGTTTCTTTCTTCAGTTTGTTGACGACGGCTCTGGAGTTGGCGTTGAAAAGATCAATGAAGCTTTTAAGTACATTTAAGTGGAAAGTCGGAGCGATCAATTTTCGGTGGGAACGCCATTTCTGACCTAAAATAAAAACACTAAAGTCAAGCAAATGTAATAAGGCTTAAAATAGCATTCAATGTGTCTGCTATATTAGTATTCAATTGAGACGTCGTAATGTTTGAGAATGTAGGCTATCTTTACTAGTTATGTATTTAAAGTTGTATTTCGCTAACGTATTGTATTTATTGCGCAATATTTAGTTCTTGAAATTATGCAAAAATATTATTCCGCTGAGTAATTTCTTTATAAAAGTAGGTAAAGATTTATAAAACAGTATTCAAGTTACAAATACAAAGACCTTACTCCAAATTTTATTATTTGGTTACTGCTATTAGAATAAAGCAAAACTATTTTGTATTTACCAATTAACTTCTTTTGGTTATATACTTTTTGGATTATGTACATAATATGTGAATACCGTCTACTTTTGCGAAATTGATGGTAATGCTTACCAGTACTGATGAGCAGACCGTTTCCTAGCCAAGGCTCGAAGAATCTGTAATCTTCGGCTTTGTCAATGTGCACGTGACTGCTTAGGATGACTTCAACATCACGAGGGTCGAACAGGAACACTAAGAGCCTGGGTCCAATCCAGATCTTGACAGCATTTTCTGCGTTGTACTCATCTCCTCTCGTGACGACACGTTTGAAGATATCTATACATTTTTTTAATTATTTACTTTCATTGTTTTTCCTTCTTTAATTTAAGATTTGTATATCAGAATTTCCAAATGAAATTATAATTATTTTTAATTTTAATTTTGTAATATACATGTATGTATTTAATTTTTGAAAATAGTTACGAGATATATTCGTAGCTCTAAAATAGGCTCGTAGTCTAAAAAAAACTAAGAGTGGCTGTACCTTTTCTACAAAAAAATAATCGACTTCAAAACTTTGTATGTAATATTTTCTATTTTTACACATACCGTCTGATCCTCCGGTAAATTCCAGAGCATTTCCAATGAGTGGGTAGCCCTTTGGTCCGGCGATCTTTTCTGCGAGTTCATATAGATGTCTTCTTGACATGCGCCAGTACGCGTACCATAAAAGGATTGCAGGTACTAACAGTACATAGAAAAGATTGGTAGCTGCCCACGTGCTGCTACTAGCGACGGTCTCAGTAGCCGCGTAACTCATTTTGATATGGTTTTTCTGATGAAATATACGTAATATGTTAGCCTTTATGTTATAAAATAGTATACAAATAAGGTAAAATGATTGTTAAGTAACATTGCAAACAGTTTTGGTTAATATTAAATATAATTAATACTGTCCATAATAAATCATCTTTAAATTTACATATCAACAATTAATTCATATGTAAAATATTCAATAGTTTTAATTTCCTAAATTTTCAAGGAATTAATGATCCATCAAATAACAAATAAATTTAAGCGATAAATATCTTGAACATTTTTGACCTCCAAAACAAAAATATATTTGATTGATTTATTTATTAATTATTCATAATGTTACTTATCACACATTTACGTACGTCAACATTTATGTATATTTCTTAAAAATTTAATTACGTTTTTCCTGTATCTTCATTTTCGAATCAAAATGACAGCATGAATAATAAAAATTTGGATAAGATTATATTAATTTTCAATATTTAATGTAATACGATTATATATACTTAGTCGATAAAAACATAAAAGTTTGCATTGCTACACATCATTTTATTGAGAGCTATTTTTATAACTTTTTGTAAAATAACCTAATATAATAATTGTATTTAATTGATAAATATTATATATTTATAAAAGAAATCTTTTAAATCTTGTCTTTATTTTTAAAATATTTGAGAAAAAAAGAAACCTTGGTTATAAATATGCGTTAAATAAGGCGACGTAACTTAACGCGACTTAAAATATATTACGTTAACATATAGAAAAAAAAATCTTTGTACCTTAAATTACACGAGGCACATAACAAATACATATTCATAAATCTTTAATCGATTCTAAATTAATATGTATGACAACAATTACAAAATAACTTCTATTAGTTGAGAAAATACGCATTAAATGATATAAGAAAACTAAGAAAAACGTGATAAGATTCCATGACTTACTGCAAGCCGTACCGTAGGTGTATAAGGAAAATGAAGGTTCAAAACAATTTAAATTATATTCATAACAAAATACCTCTAAATATTTTTCTCGAGGTTACAACCTCTTATAGAATATTTCAATAAATAATCCATTTCTTAGATCGAGCGTACCTATTATTTATGCTTCATTATATACGAATGGAAAATTTTGGTATTGAATCTTCGCCATGAAACCTGTTATATTTTTAAAAGTTACTATATAAAGTTAATACGATAAAAATATTCAGTCTCTTTTAACTTATTACGACAAAACGAAATAATTAATTACACTGACTTTTTATTTGAAATTAGATTGAACAATTTTGGCATTTCTTGAGTAATAATTTTGTTTTAATTTTAGTTTTATCGTATATTTAGGCTAACTTAATGAGCTAACAAAATAATTACATCGGTACTTTATGAGGAAGCATTTTTTTTACTTTAACTAGTTTAATAATTAACTATAACGACCATTTTAAAATAATGATATTGAAATAATGTTGTGTTATTTCAAGTGTAAATTAAAAAATATATATTTAACACAAAATTTTAAATCTGTTAATTAAAAGTAATCATTTAATTGCTGAATAAGTTTTTCTTTAAGAAAATGTTTATTTTAAGATACAAGCAACAAGTATTTTATTTAAATGCATGTATTATATTATAACAATCAAAAATATATAATACTTTAAAATTACAAAAAACATAGTAATGATAGTTATGACACATGGGGCTGAATCTTATTTTTTTTTTTCTTAAAATTTACTTTCAATGGTGCTCATAATTTATTGGTATGAAAATTTATATGGCCTCTCTATTTTATTGGAAAAAATTAATGAAATCAAAAAATAAAGATTTAATGAAACTCTTTACCTTATTGAGGGAATCTGGTCGTCATACAAACCAAACATTAAACATTAAAAAAAACCACCACCTTTATAGATAGAAACAAAATCCATTAAATAGGACTATTAAAATTATATTTTTAACACATCACACTTATAAAACTTTTTATAATCCCTACCTTTACTTATGTCCGGCTCTCAAAGGCCTCACTACTAAGTCATTTATTTTGAGTTCTGAGGGGCGCCTATCACGCGTTCCGACTATTTACTAAACTCCCGCGCAACCACCTATATACACGCGCTTGACGTCACGAATACGACATTGTGGCATAATATCTGTTCTATTTGAATGCGAATGTTTGTAACTTTTTGCTTGGATCAGCTCAAAAAAATAACTCGGATTCATAATGTATTGAATTTAAACGTATATCTAAAACACAATATCGATTTTATAATTCACATACAAAAAAAGTAAAAATTAAGGAATTTAATGATATCGATTTGAAAGATTTTGTAATTACTCTATATCACATTCCGATTTTATGAAATATAGTAATCTTGTTCACAATGAGGCTATGCAACGTTATTTTCATCTAAGATTTTATTAACTTTATACAGTTAATTGTTTCGTTCATATTTTAAAATAAAGTTTCTATTAGCATATTATTACAAATAATATCAAAAATGCAATGAATAATATTAATTAATTCAATATAATTTATATAGTTAGACTAACCTTGTTGCTGATCTTGAGGAGTTTTCAAGGTCAATCCATACATGTTCTATAATATTTTTTTTAATCTATGTTTTATTCGTTCGAACTAGAATATTTTAAATAATAAAAAAACAGGTTTTACTTAGCTAAACAAGAAATAATGTTAAGAGTTTTTAGTATAAAATTAATTGAGTTAACTGCTAAAAAGAAGGGCTAGAGAATCATTAATCTAATCATTTGTCCTTCCAGTTTAATACCTTACATGAGTAGGCAGGAGTATTTGGAATGCGTGTAGATTGAAAAAAGGTGGAAAAATTAATCCTTTGGGAGGCATCCTGTCTTTTTACGCGTGCCTGATGACAACTTTTGTAAGATTGGTTTTACTTTCAAATGGCTGGAAAGCCACAATACCAGTGACTTTTTTATGGTATAGGTTGGCGGACGAGCATATGGGCCACCTGATGGTAAGTGGTCACCATCACCCATAGACAATGACGCTGTATGAAATATTAACTATTCTTTACATCGTCAATGTGCCACCAACCTTGGGAACTAAGATGTTATGTCTTTTGTGCCTGTAGTTACACTGGCTCACTCATCCTTCAAACCGGAATACAACAATACTGAGTACTGTTATCAAGTGCCTACAGTCGAATGCCATCCTAAAGTGTCTTAAAATTTCCTTTAGCTTGCTCTTACAACATCTTAATATGACCTATATTTATAGGTATTAAAAACTTTTTTCTGCTCTACCAGAACCAAATGTCCAGGAGTAGTTTCTAGCATCTTACTATTTGCAAGGATAAATCTATTTACGTTAATGTGATAGGAAAGAAGTAGGTAGTAGTTACAGTAATAGTATGTTTGGTAGAAGTAGCTATGTGTTATTAAAGCGGCTATAACTACAGGAGAGCTGATCGTAAGGGAAGAATTATACGATATTATTCTCTATAATTTTAATTAAAGTAATGATAAAGATATATATTTGCCATTGCTTTTTTTTTATTTGTGGATTTTAATGTGCAAATCATAGAAATTCTTGAATTCCATTTTATTATAATGAAACATATAACATAAATTTATAAGTTAGGTACGAGTTCAGTTAGGTCACGCAAATATACGCATGAATAAGAAACATGGTTATTTGTATGACTGCGTACTATTCGATGCTTTATATTTTTATTAAATTATGACAAATCTGTTGTGTAGGACATCACAGCCGAAATTAATGTTGTAGATAATTTGATCAGCTATTTTCATAATGTAATATAATTCTAAAGAAAGTTCAAAAAAGACCTAATTATAAATTAACTAGATATATATTCGTATACATTACTTAGAACATCAATAATCGGTCTTGGCTCAAATCAAGCAAAATGTAAAGGCCAAGATCGATATGATACTAGACCATTGCGGTATATTTTTTAGTTCAATGTTAAATTTACAAGATCGCAGATAACATCTCAATAATTATCACTAATAAGTGACAAAATTTTTTTCTGATAAAATGAATGTTATATTGTATAATGTATATAAATATATTTATGAGTTTTATAGATTTATACTTGGAAATCGATTGACGTGAAAGCACGAATAAAAGTTTATCCTTTGTTTGTATTTATTTTGTTGAAAAAAATCGCTATTTTCAAGATCAAACTCAAAAACAAATTGCACAGGAAACATGCACAAACTTGTGCAATATCTCCGTGCAGATGCATTCTCTATTGGTACGCGAAAGTGACGTGTTTGACGGTCAGCCGACATTGCAATATTATATGACGACGCGCGGACACGACACAAGACACAAGAGAGATATAGCATAAGACCACTGACTAACTTGGTTTCCAGACACGTTAGCTGTCTAGCAAATACACGAATATTGATAAAAAGATCTCAGCATTAGTCAATTGCAGAAGATAATTCAAATCAAATTTAAATAAACTTTATTCAGGCTTTTACAAGCACTTTTCAATCGCCATTTTACAATTAAGTGAAGCTACCTCCAGTTTAGAAAGTAGATTCTACCGAGAAAAACCGGCAAGAAATACAGTAGTTAGTATTTTTTCAAAATTAAAAAAATACAGTCATGTTAGTTATTGCGAATTATTTCCGATTCAATCCGATTTAAAGCAATTTAAAATCAACATATTAGTGCTGTTATGTTCTTAGCAAGTATGTTAATTGATTCAACATTAATCTCTTATGGAATTCTAGTTTCTCGGTACAATAAACAACGCGATATAATATTATATAACGTCAGATCTTCATGCGTGTTTAAATCGATTTAGTAATGGTATTATGAGTATTATTATTAGTCGTATAGAATATTATATTCGATGAATTTTGGGTGATCTGTAATCATTCAGAATATATATAATTTGTTAATTTACTAACAGTTGATGTTAATATTTTTTTTTGGTATAGGTTGGCGGACGAGCATATGGACTACCTGATGGTAAGTGGTCACCATCACACATAGACAATGACGCTCTAAGAAATATTAACTATTCCTTACATCGTCAATGTGCCACCAACCTTGGGAACTAAGATGTTATGTCCCTTGTGCCTGTAGTTAAATTGGCTCACTCACCCTTCAAACCAGAACACAACAATACTGAGGAATATTATTTGGCGGTAGAATAAGTGATGAGTGGTTGGTACCTACCAAGACGGGCTTGCACAAGGCCCTGCCAACAAGAATTATCATATTTCAAATATCGTAGGGTAATAATTACAATTTTTACTTGTTCAAATAGACTTGAAAAAAAGGCAAGCGTCTAGGTCATTGAGCTGTTTTGGCCCGGACAAAGAAAATACAAGCAGATCATAGATCATCGATTTTCAATATTGAGTTATGCTTTAAATCCGGATGAGCATAACTGATTTTTCACGTACTCAATTAGTGTTTATAATTCATCTCGTGCTCAGCTGTAAGGAAAACGTTGTAAGGAAACCCGCATGTGTCGGTGCAATCAAGAATAAACCTAGAGCCTCCTATTCTTTTATTTTATAAAGGTTACTTATCCTTGTTTATTTAATCTTATTAGTTATTATTATGTATGTTTTTTTTTTCTTTAAAAATAATATGTAGAAATATCTCGATGAATTATGGATTTGATTCATTTTGTTTCAATGTAAATTTCTAAATATGAATTAATTTAAATCACACAATAATCGAGCATTGTTAATATTAAACATCAATTATGACTTTATTCAACTTAGCATATATTTATTGATGTTGTTTGAAATTCAATATTATTGCTTCAATGTCAATTTTTACGTACCTAATTATTATTCTCGGTGTTCGGAGCAATTTCAAGGGTCATGTCGAGTTTTCCGTGAAAGACTAATAAACATCCAAACATACACACAAACTTTCGTCCATACAAATTAGCAAGGAGGAATACCTTTCTATCAAAATATTTTTTGCTATTTCAACGTAAAAACGTAGATCTCTTCAAGATGTACTATATCAAAACCTGTTCAGTATTTAGTTTGATAATAATTCATTTTTTATGACAGGTGACGTAAATTTGTATGTAAAAAGTATATACTTTTTATTAAAATAAAAACACGTGTAATTTATTTTTATAAAAAACCGGTTTCCTGTCTCCTTCCCATACCGTACGTGTAGCATATAAAGGCTACCCAAATACTATAATAAAATCTATTGTTACAGTTTTGAGTTTTGTTTTTTTGTTTCGACGATTTCATGAGAAATTTATGTTTATGAATGTTTTTGTGCTCGACGGTAAAGGAAACATCCTGAGCAAACCTACTTAGCTACGAGGATGATGATACAAAAAATAGCTTTTATTGGTAAAATTCAGAATAGCATTTTACCACAAGGATATTCTACTTATATAAAGGGAAAATAGAAGTTAAAAATATTAACGAAAGTTTGTATTTGAGAACAGAACAATAGTATTCAATATTTAAGCTCTTGTTTACGTATCATATTCTTATAATATATTACTTACACGTGTTTACTGAGAGCGGAAATCTACTCTCATACTCAGATTTAAAAAAAAATAGGTAAGTTGTTTGTATATTTACACAAAAACTACTAATCCGATTTATAATTAAAGTTTGTAGTTAAGTTACAGGCATTATATACAGACTGCACTGATAAGCTATATAAAGTATCTATATTATGTTGTATAATTTTCGATAAATGTACCATACTGTGTATTCCGCGAGAAAATTGATGATACAGGCGGTATCAAACCCAGAGCGGATATATATACTTACCTATACTAAATCTATACCAAATCAATAAAATTTGAAGTAAGTAATTACCTAATAAAAATAAATAAAATAATGAGACAACATCACATAAATTACTCTGATCCCAATGTAAGTAGCTGAAGCACTTGTGTTATGGAAATCAGAAGTAACGACGGTACCACAAACACCCAGACCCAAGACAATATAGAAAACTAATGGTAATCAACATCGACTCGGCCGGGAATCGAACCCGGGACCTCAGAGTAGCGTACCCATGAAAACCGGTGCAAACACCACTCGTCCATGGAGGTCGTCAATAATTCTTTCTCTATTGTGTGTTATACAGAAGTAATACAGGGTATATGTTGTACAAAAAATAAGAATATTTCGACCTGAAATAATAGTATACGCATTTGAAGCAAGCCTCTGTAGGATGAGGGTACAATAAATTTTACAAACAGTAAATATTATATTATAATTGGTATAATAATAAAAAATAGCGTATATTGTTTGGCAATGTACACCGGTATTTTTTTATGATATTTGCTTAAACTTCTTATAAGAAAAAAAAAAGTGGGGAGTGCAGTGAAACGTGAGGAGTAAGATGTCCTTGGACAGGCTAAGCGGATACGAATCTTTACCCGATGCTTAATTTATTACAATATTTATTAAAAATATATCATCCACCTAATTTTACTCGTAAACCAATTCGGGACGTAGTCATAAACACGTACCTATTTTGATACACATAATTTCGTGAATATTATAGTCGAAAGAATTGTATGAATATAAAACGTTTTTACTTTTATAAATACTAGCGGCCCACCCATGCTTTGCACAAGCAATGCACATGCAATGCTGATACTGATTATACCACGAATTGTTTCTTGTTTCTTTACTATATTGTCCACCAAAACCTTCCTCTAGAATCACTTTATCTATTAATAAATATCGCGGTAAGCGACTTTGTTTTATACTATGTTAAGATGTTACCAGGATATTTTTTTGTATTTTGTTAACAATTAAATAAATCCAATGACCCATATATATTTTTATACTAACTCATATTACTCTATATTAGATTCATTGAATCTCGTATTTTGACTATTTGTTAAACTTTCGAATATTATTAAGTCTAGATAAACTATCGAAACTGAACGCATTGAAAATAATAAAAGTTAACTCTTGGCTAAGTGCACGCATACAAGTAAAATAAATAAATCGTTCTTTTTAGTCATTTATAAATCATCACTCTTTCTTAATATATAAATAATCCAAGGACCCTAACATATATAGATGATTAATATGTATTACGTTTTTATAAACTTTAAAATATTAATTTAAAAATTAGAGGCAGCAGAGATTACTTCATTATATATAATTTTTTGTTGATAAAGCTAAAAATATATGAGTTAGTAATGATTTGCTTCCCAATTTTAATTGTACATTTATTTAAAGATTACGATAATTTTAATCTTTGCACTATATATTATATTTTACATCCATTTAATTTTCATATATATGAATTTTTTTCTTCGATCATCATATTGTATATATTTAATTTTTGTTGCTACGGTATATCCAATTAATGGTATGGATTATAGATTTTAATGAGAAGAACTAGTAATTTTTGACAAAGGTATACGTTACGTTAGATTAGTTATATATTAACTGTGCATAGTGCTTTCACATAGGAAATATTTCTGACAATCTTTCGAGAGGTTCAATCAATTGATGTCTCTATATGCTGGGCCATATAGTACACGATAATGTATAAATTAGTTGGTGGTAGAGCTATACTTAGTATTGTTGTGATGGCTTGAGAGATAAGTGAGCCAGTATAACTGTAGCAGGAATATATATGAAGGTTTATAGCTAACTGGTGTTAAGGAACGGTTAATGTAACCATTCTTCGCTGTGATTAAAAATGTTTAATTTATTTTTTTAGTTGGTATGGTCAGTAGACTCATGTTCAATAATCCTCCAAATGGAAAGATATGTTGATAAACTTTAAAACCAACATGCAAGCACCTTTTACAATAGTACCATCAAATCAAATAGAAAAGATTTTTAAAGACGATGCTAAGAATAAGGCTGAGTCAGTCTAGAACTTAAAACCTTGTGTCCCTCTGGGGATGAATTACAATATACCGGATATAATTTAGGTTGATTGCGGTCCTATTTCTGTCTTCTTACAATAATTTGTATATGATTGTCATCTATAGGTAAGCTCATTAGTAAAAAATGACAATGACTACCGCATAGACGTTATTATGAGATTGCATATATCCTGGAAATGGGTGTAAATAATATTTTTAAATAATCATTGTTCTAATAAAATATACAGTATTTGAAAAGACCTTACTTCTTTTCTGTTGTAGTTGGTTGAAGTGGGACAAAAAACCTTAACAGAGTTGGTTTTCGAGCTCTACCAGTTGTAATAGATACCTACATATTAAATTCATTTCATATAATTATGATTTTAAATATTGAGAAAGTATCACGTAAATTTCTTAAATTTGACATAGCTATTTACTATTTTAAACGCCATTTAATAAGAGACCTCTAGACGTTTTTAAATTAAGTAGCATCGTCATACCGGCGTTGCTAGACGCGTGTCAGCTGTTTCTAAATATTTAAATATTGTATTTATTTGAAACATTTATTTTATATTTATTGTAATTAACTTTGTTTCATTTTAATTTTAAATTGAATTGAAAGCTTGTTGAATAACTAAAATAATTGTGATTTACATTTTACTTGTAAACATATTATACGAACTCAAAAAAAATGATATTACAAGGTGGTCAGTGGTCACGTCTCCTTTTTATTTAACGTAACAACCTTCAAATTGGGATTTTTAGAATCATCGTCATCATCATCATCATCATCAGCCCGTTCCCTTCCACTGCTGGACATAGGCCTCTCCAAGTGCACGCCACTGTGGTCTTTCTCCGGCTACTCGCATCCAGCTCCTGCCTGCCGCCTTGCGTAAATCGTCACTTCACCGTGACTGAGGACGTCCTACACTACGTTTGCCGAGACGCGGTCTCCACTCTAGAACGCGTTTTCCCCAACAAATATTTAGAATACTTTATTACATTTAACAAACGTTGAAAATATAATAAAAAAACAATTTAATACATGAATATTTTTAATTCAGCCAAAATCTCATAAAATAATACAAGACAAGACAACATTCAATATGGGGTACGATGGTGCGTTAACTAACTATTAATAAATCAATCAGTATTCACAAACTTCGTATATTAATTGTTTGAACTAAGAACTGGTTTAAATTTATTTGAATATCACGCAAATAGTACGTGTGTTGATATAAAAAGTGGGAATTCCAATATTTTATATAATAATAAATATTCAGAAAAAGTAATATAACTACGATAAAAAATCGTACTCGTAATTATTAAATATGAAATTAATTTGTTCCTAAATTCAATTTAAATTGAGATTATTTTAAAAATATTTGTTTTGTTTGTACTGATGACCCTTTGAGTTATTCTGTAAGAACAAACTCGCAACTCACTACGGAACACGATCGTGAAATGTCAGAAAATATAATATGACATTGACCCCTTGATATAACAAATTCATACGGCCATCAAACCAGTGTGAATCACCTATTAGTTTTCAAAAATGAGATAGGTTAGTGAGATATAAAAACAACTCTCATACATATTCTTATAGTCTATTTACTGCTTCTAGAAGCTTCTAGAAGCAGAATTTAGATACTTATTTACCATTACAATTCAGCTTTCTGAGAAATTTTATCATAAAAACAGACAATTCAAATGTAAACAAGTATTAATAACACACTTATAAAGGTCGCTTAAATTAATCTATGAGTAGAATAACTATGCTGTGTAACAATATCACAATATACATTATTTACGTTGGCTATTTCAAGTGCTTTTGATTTTGAAATTTACAAATATATATTTACATACATAAGATGACACTGCTTTGGGATGAAAATTCTACGAAGAAAAATCGTCGAGAAACTCAGTAGTTACTCTTTTTTTGGACGAGTTTAATGCGCTTACAGATATAAATATAAATTATATATATATATATATATATATATATATATATATATATATATATATATATGTATTTTGTACGAAAATCGAATACTTCTTTGTTCTTTAAACATATGGAGTTTATCTGAGTCTTATTTATTTATTTAAACCTTTTATTTAACTTGCAATGTAATTGTTCGGACGGATTCTTGTTACGCTATTTTGTACCAGATATTTTTATTTTACATGACTTACAAATATATTTTTTGATAAATGTGAAATAAATTTTGTGTCTGAAGAATAATTTATGTACATACGCAAAATATACTAATCGAGCACCCACGTCGGTTTGGTTTAATCAAACCTAACGGCGTGTGTATCTGAGTTGAGAATAAATGAAAATTCCACTGATGATTTGAATCTAAAAATGTTCCTAAATATTTTTTCCTTTTTTTATAAACTTAAAATTGGTTGATGGGCAAGGGAGTCAAATGATAAATGGTAACAATAATTCATAAAAACTGACACTGTAAGAAATATTAACCGTATAATGATTGAATTCAGCCACAGCGGCCTTTAGTCAAAAAATACAAGTCAATTTCCCGGAGCATATTATAATATACAAGAATGTGCGCTCTTTTCATTAGCTCTAGTTAGGTATACGATGAGGGGAAATCCGATACAAATAGAAAGAGTTAAGACGCGAAAATTTTAATCCGAGTTTTTCCTAAATAATAATTTATGTATTGAGTGACTTTCAATAGTAAATGTATTTTTTACGAAAGGAAAAAGCATTACATCGTCGACTATTTCACGTCAATACATTATACTAATTAGATGCACATACATTTCTAATAAAGAAACTACCATAGAATCACGTTTTATTTTATTGCGTACAAATAAATACTTGTCGAGTGATTGAGAGATAATAATTAGTTAATGGTATTCTAGTACTTTAGGTTCCGGGATAAATGAAATAATATACCGTATTCATGAGATATGTTTATTTACTCAACAATTATATTAATCATGCACGATTGTAATCCTTATTTCTTATCTTTTGATATCAAAAATAATGTTAATACAGTAGAATTTCGATTATTCGAAAATTTCATCTAGAAATATTGATAATCCATGTTTTCTATAATCGATATCAAAAAAAGATGTTAATTGTGAAATTCGGTGTTATTATTTTCGAATGGTGCGGTGGGATATTCCATGTTCCATCCCATGGAACATTGTTAAGTATTAGAGTATTAGAGTTTTTATTATCACCACCACTATTATTATTGTTATTACCACAAATTCACGAGATCCCATTCTTCTTATTTTATCTGTTTTTTAATACTTGATAATATATTTGTCATATTTGATGTTTCTCGTATCTAATATAAAATTTATATAATAAAAATAATGGAGACCAGGAGACACTTATTACAGAGCAACCTCATTTGGGCTCCTGTCTCCTTTGTATTTATTATTAAGACGCATTTAAACTAATAAAAAGATAATGTTTGTAAAAGTCGAGAGGAATTATTGTTATTATTACCACAAACACGAAGCACTGAAATCTTGTGAGTAAAATATTTGATGTGTTGTGCAGCCAGGCTGCCCGTAGCCTGGCTTATGTTTTATTGTTATTAAGTACATCCATAAATTTAAATAAAATATATTACAAATTATCATTATGTACTAAAATACTTTAAGAAACTAAAATGTTACAATATAAGGAAATTAATTCAATTCGTCTAGATTGTTACGTAGGTAATAATTTTCACACATATATTTAATATACCTGGATATTGATTTTTTTTATATTTTCTACAAGGTGATTCTTTAACTTTGTGATCGTAAAGGAATCGTAAAGAAAAAATTATTTTATGATCCGTAATGATCAATTTCCCAAAATTTTGTCAGCGTTTATTAACATGGCTTTCAGAAAGTAGAACATTGCCGGAACCTGCATACTCTTCGTATGCAGGTTCCGGCAATGACGTACATGAAGCCACTTGAGTCTGGAACGATATTCGGAGACATTGTCATATTTTTAAAGGGCAAATATAAATAGAAAATTTGCCTTTAATTCGTTAGCAAAAACCCGAATAGATGTTACTATGTTTCAAATAGTGAATAAAGCCGAACCTATACGAGTATATGTACTATCTTTTATCCCCATATCATAGTGTTAAATTAAAGGTAAAGACATCTAAAAGATAGATAGATAAACTGGAGATTCTACCGATTATGGCCGGCAAGAAACTAAGGACTTTTTGCCACCCTTTAAATTATAACGTATAACTTGTCCAGACATCAATAAATTGTAAGTCGCCCTCTTTAATATAATATTGTATAGAGTAATATGCCTTGCTTATCCAGGCTCTTTTGAACTGAGCTGTGTATTTTTATAGGTCATGTTAATAATTGTGGAATCTTATAGAAAAAAATTCCGTGGCCCAGAAAAGATGTATTACCTTAGAGAATTAGGAAGCTAGATGTTCTTATTTACCTGTCCTACTCGTGTCTATACAATAAATTGCCGTTTTTTCGAAAATATCTATATCATAAATTTGTATACTGTAAACATATAGTGAATCAACTGCAAGTAAGCATTATTAAAAATATTCCGAAGGAAGTTTTGCTTCAATATTATTGAAGCTCCAATATAATAAATAAACCGGATAGCACTTTTTTATTGACTTAAAATTCACTGTTTATTTCCACTGGGTCATATATGACCCTGGCCTATCAGGCCTAAATGCAATCCTTCGCGTCAACACGCGGTAGCCGGTGAGGAAAAACCCCGGCTATAGAGATCCTCAAGATCCGTACCTAGAATGGCCTTCAGAGCAGACAGGAAGAACAACAGTCCTACTACTGTTTACTTAATACAAAAAATAATTTAAAATGGAGATGTAAATATATAGAACCATTTTCCGTAAAAAATATCTTAGAGCGTTCCAATGTTGCTTTAATCTTTTTTATTCTGCGTAATTAATTAAATGAATGGTTGACCTTTAAAGGGCAGGTTAACTCATTTACCCGATTTTGTTAACTTTTTTGAAAAATTAAATTCAAGAATTTGTAAGCTTATTTAAGCTTACAAATTCTGGTGGCATCAAATTATCGTATGATAAACGATAACGCTTTAAATATTTTTTTCACTTCATATTAAATCTTGCTTCAGAAATAATTATTGATTTTTATAACATAACTTGTGTTATGTTTTGTGTTTGTAATATGCATAAATTTAAATGTCTTATATACAATGGTATATATTCAAATTTACTAGCAATTACTATTTTATTGTTCATTAAATGCTTATACCGACTCCTAGTAAAACGTTCATTCCTTATTGTTATATTTAGTATCACATAATATATTATATATTTTGTTAATTTTATTTGTCATGTACAATGTCATGTACAAGGTTTTAAAAACAACAATAACATCCACAACAACATCATAATCTATCTTGTGAGACAAGTCCTCTGGATCATGCCTGCATTGGTGGAGAAAATAAGCCTTAATCCCGAGTGTGTGGAGACTGTGAATTTTGCCAGGCTAAAAGACAAAGTTCATTCATAAAACAAAATGCAGAAATAAATTTTCGCGAATTCTGCTATCGGTCAGATATTCTCAAATAGATTGTACCACTATCTGTTACTCCCCTCACTAACTAATGATTTCTTTGTTAGCTTAAAACTATGGCTCGAGGAGGGATAATGAGTGGCACTAGCGAATTTCATCGTTGGTGAAACTGATTTCACAATCACTATGGATTGGATAAGCGTCTCAGGCCTCAGTCATGCGCGATTCAGTATTAGACTAAGTAGTCAAAAATTGAAGTAAACATTTTGGTTATACACACGCTCGCGCAATTTAGTGAGAAGGCTTGACTGTATGCCACGTGCAATACACCAGGATCTATTCAACAAACAACAACAACAACAGCCTGTAAATTCCCACTGCTGGGCTAAACGCCTCCTCTCCCCTTGAGAAGAAGGTTTGGAATATATTCCACCATGCTGTTCCAATGCGGGTTGGTGGAATACACATGTGGCAGAATTTCTATGACCTCACGATGTTTACCTTCACCGCTGAGCACGAGATGAATAATAAAGACAAATTAAGCACATGAAACAACGGTGCTTGCCTGGTTTTGAACCCGCAATCATCATCATTTCACGACAGCCATTTGCGGCCCAACTTGGTATTAAATTCACACTCTGTGTACCTGTTGGTTCACTATATAATACCCATCTACATTCCTGTGATTGATAACACCATCATTATGTAGAAGATGCTGACTACGAACAAATGCCGCAATAGAGGCATGCCTCGCCGCACGTACCCAGATTAGCTTTGACCAATCAGGAGAAGGCAACATACACACATATATACGAGCAAATAGCGCGAACATGACCTCAATCGATCAAATCGTTCAAAAGTTACGCGATCACTAACGAAATATATTAATTATATAATATAAATATTGTGTTGTCAATACAAACACACATCTTGTATTTATAAGAAGATATACTGTGAATGTTATTATATTTAATACACTTCCAAAATAATATAATGTGATAATTGAATTGATTTTTTTCATTGTAAGCGCCAACTTAATGAAAATTAATTTATTTTTCTATAATACTATACAAAGTAGGTCGAAATAGTCGAGGATAAAAAAACAATGCAAAAACTGAGATAATCTTTGAGGTTAAAAAAATAACTGGTATGTTTCCACTTATGACGTCAACTAGCCGTGGAATATTTCACTATGGGCGAATTTTAATTATAAACATTATTAAGCCAAAGCAAAATTTATAGTCGCTGTCTAAATTTGTTTATTTTTTTGCTGTAGATTCGCTTTTTATTCAATACATACCAGTTATCCGATTGTTTTATTATTTAAACAATAATGTACCTACTTATATTAATACACGTAAGTAACTATGATATTAATTCATACAATGTGATTCAGTTGTTATAATAACGTTTAAAAACCTCGAATTAAATATATTTAATCAAGGCCGATTACGAGTAACATCTTACATAAAAAACGTCAGTATATTTTTGTAGAATAATAAAATTGTTTTTTACATATAGTACGTATAATTTATATTTGTTAACTTATAATATTGAAAGCAGTAAAGATTAGAAATAGAAATTAATATCTTAACTAACTATCTAAATTTCAAGTCGTCAAAGAATGTAACTGGCCGTGTATGTGACCTATGTATGTATTACAGACCTGAAAATCTCAAAAGGCATCGTCTAAATAACGTCTTACGTTAATCTCTAAAATGAAATTTAGCTTTTTGTAAATATATATGAAGCTGTTTTTTTTTATTGTACATCAAGTAAAACCCTCTATATATTTTGATATGAAATTTGTACCATTATATTCAGTCTGTTTCGAGGAATGTTAATAGCTTAACATTATCATACCATATCATTCATTGTATATCGAGAACAATAACACGTGGCCGGTTTGCTAGTCTAATATAATATATGAAATGGCAACAGATCGAGCTAAAACTCAGCGAAAATTATCTTTGAGCTTTAAGTTTAAACTTTAAGTTCCTAATAGCCCAGTTAAACTTTAAAAAAACACTATAGATGAATAATGCACTTGAAAGTACTGATTAATTCGTTTAGTAAATTACAAATGTGTAAGTTGCCAAGATCCGTGAAATATTTATTGTTTAGTAACCTAAATAAAGCTAAACCCTATATATTTAAAATTGATTAAACATTATTTAAATTTACGAACGAAGTACATTTTTTTTAATCTGGATACAATTGGTAGAAGGTTAAGATTAACAAAGATAAATAAATTCAAATTAATACATTATTGCCCAATACAAGGGTATGCCTAATTTAAATGTTTAAATGCAGGATTTTCGTCTAAATTATACACAATAAAAATTGTTATTCTTGTATCGGAAACATATTTGTTAGCCTGTAACAATTCATGTAATCCAAGTTGACCGGATCGGGTTGATGTCAGTTTACGTTAAAAAATAATTAAATATAGCCGCACAATATATAATATATTCATATTGCTAAGGTAACATACTCCCGTCACGGTAGCATGCGCAAGCGATCCCGTGGCGCCCGCCGAAAGACGGAGAGGATACCGCTGGTTTTTTAATGGGTAACACCGGCGGACCTGGGCGCACTCGGAGTCCAGGGAACCGGGGAGTCCCCCTCCCAGGTTCCATCACGTGGGGGAAGCGCGTAAAAAGAGGGTAACATACTCACACTCCATCTAGCTTTTACTAAATTTCTATTAAAACAGCCCATACGCAATTGATTGACGAGATAGTCCTTTTTTATAGTATAGCTTTATTGTTTTGCGCAAGATGCTTATAATATCATAGAATTAAATAATTAATGCACAATGTTCGAATGATTTCTTAGATAACTACGGCTGGAAAATAGCATATTTGTATGTCAATGACAAAGCCAGAATCATTATTATTTATTTGTATTATAAGCTTATACCTATGTTGTATACGTATATATATGTGTATAATACTAATTGCAGTCGCGGTAAAATCAGAGAGGGCTGTACAAACCCTAACGGGCTCGCACAAAGCTCTACCAAACATACCAGATAAAATTTATAAATTTCATTTCTGTTTCCATTTAACAGACGTCTGTCGAACGATTATTGCATTTCGATGTCCCTTTTGTTATTTTTTTTTTTATTTCTCGAGCAAATTATGGAGAAGCGCAGTCTTCTTTTGTGCTCATCTTATCAGAACAGAACGATTGCAACCGAAAACCGAAGAAACAAGAAAATTATGGTCATTTGCGAAAATTTTATTTTGAAAGATTTTTATTTTTTTATTTTAAAACATATTTTCTCAAAAGTCTTTAACGTATAGAGTTACTAGTATAAACAAAATAATAATGTTGTAAAAAGAGAATTTTCCGTGATTTTCTTAAATCGAAAAATATAATTATTCCAGTTTTTACGTCCATAGCCCACTTAATTACAAGTAGTAACAAAAAAGTATATAATTCGAGGTTATTCCGTGATTTTTTTTTTAATCGAAAAAAATATTAAGTATTTTATATTTTTGAACAACAATTTATTTCGACTTAAAACTGAAACCACAAGTCGAGATGGCCCAGTGGTTAGAACGCGTGGTGGAATATGTTACAAACCTTCTTCTCAAAGGGAGAGGAGGCCTTTAGGCCAGCAGTGGGAATTTACAGGCTGTTGTTGTTATTGTTGTTGTTGAAACCACATCTGAAAAATCTTGTCGAGGGTTAGCAATTTTAGATTTATTAGATCTCTATTTACTCTTAAAATATTAATCTCAATATCTATAAATCGTATATATTATTTTAACGAGTGCATCTCCATATGACTTTTCGAACGCATCACGAATGGAACAAAGCACTTTGTATTATAATACGATAACTCTTCTTTTCCGCTGAGTTTCTTACGCCAGTTCTTTTTCAGGTCAGCGATATTAATTTCCATGCCATAGATTTTTTACTATCAATAAACAAGAGTAAGACTTCTATATTGAATAAAGATTTTTGATTTTGACTATAATAATTATAGTGCAACACAATTAAAAGGGAATATTAATGTTACTTTTCATTTAATTTTATTGCTTTTTAAAATCATTGACCGTAACTACTGACTGTTTTATTGTATGTAAGATAAACACTTGAGTTACGAAATAGATTGAAAAGCAGAGATAAATTGCTTATATTAAATTTTACATTTTTAATATGGTATTTTATGAATATTTTTATTCGAGAACAATATATCGTATTGATAAGGATTAAGATTCCAAATTGTGTCAAAGAGGTCTTATTTTTATGTAGGTTAAAATTACTGCCCATGTCATAAGAATACATAAACAATATAATACACTGAAATGTAATGTTGCTATGCTACCACCATAGGAACAGATTTTTGTTTAATTTTGATTTTTTTTTAACTGAAACTCATATTACTAAATATACTTGAATAAAGCCTACCCAGGCTTTATGCAAGTCTGTGTAAGTAATTAACACCAAGTCATGAGATATTCTACCGCCCAAATGCAACAGTTAGTATTGTTGTGTACGGGTTGAAGGGTGAGTGAGTCAGTGAGTCAATGAGTCAGTCATAAGGTAAAGTCAAACATGAGAAACATAAAATCTTGGTCCACAAGGTTGGCAGCGCATACGCGATATAGAATGATTAATATACTTTACAGCACTTATGTCTATGGACGGAGGTGACCATCATTTACGCTTCCGTCTAAATAACAAATGTATAACATAATAATTATAAACAATATTTTGAAATTATAACTTTAAAACAAATTCAGAATTTTATCGTTTTTATAACGAAGTACAAAGTACCGACTTTAGTTTAATTGGCATAAATAATTTAAGATATAAAAAGTTACATGTAATTAATGTCTTATACGAGACATCATTTAATGCAGGCTCCACACTCGTGTGATGACGCGCGAAAGTGGACGCGCGGCCATTTACGCATTTCGCACGGTTTGCATTTGAATGCGTAATTAAAGACAGCGTCAAAAGTTTCCCGAGAGATGACCAGTGTAACGTCAAACGAGGGATATGCATTGAGCAAGCGAATGAAGTTACGAGTTTTTTTGTACATACGTCATGGGTGTTACCCGAAGCACATTCTATTACGGACATAGCAGCACCAACATTTCAGCGTGCATACTAGCTTGTCAGATACACTGAACAAAATCTCTCTCAAATTATTTCAAGCGTGGATGTGAAAATATTATTCACACTGTTTTTGTTGGAAAAACGTTCCGTGACGAGACATAAAAGTCTTCATCAAATTATGCATCTGAGATATGTTAACATTTTAAGGTATAATATAATTAAAAAAATATATATATAAAATCACTTGCTCTTTAGAAATGTGATTTATAGTAAGTGTCATGAACTTACATAAATTTTCATTTACATTGTTTAGAATTCTCAAAGAAAATAGAAGATAATTTTCAATAATTAATTACTTTACTAAAAAGTAATATCGCTTTCAATAATGGATAGTTTTGAGAGTCGAGATAGCGTAGTCAATAGACAATCGAAGACCGGGACATCGCACTGTATAGACGCAGCGCAGGAAGCGTGCTCAACTTGGAAAGCGAAGAGCTCACGTCATGCTCGCACACGTGTTCTATAATGTTTCCTGAGCCTAGTCTCCAACGACAATGACCGTTGTGACCGCAATCGGTCAGGAGGACATCAGAATTTGATTATACTATATAATAGTCGACTTATTACGAATGGCCCCAATTAAATGTGGGTAACATAACTATATGCCATATTTTTTAAAGGTAAGACTCACTTGTTACAGGTAACGGGCATAATATTTTAGGTTTTCAGAAGAGCTAAAACGCGTAGCTAATTTTTGCAGCTATGACGGTACATGATTACGGACTCGTTTTAAAATATTAATTCGTCGATATATATCGTATCAAAATGGAATATGGCTTTTCCATTTACATCACTAGAGAGTCAATCATTCAACGATGCAAAAACTTATCGACACGTGCAAGAACGCAGCCTTAGTAGTGTTATTTTGTATTCAATTATTAACATTAAATATGGAAAAAATACCAACTATAATTAAATAAAAAATATTTTAACAGAAAAGCGACTCAAATGTACTGATTTATTTGAAATTGTTTAATTCGACTGTATTATATTTTGAGACACATAGATTAAATTTTATTTGATTGTTGTGATTACATTCTCTTTGATGACAATGACGTTAATAAAAATAAAACTATAACATAAATAATTGCTAAAAATGCGTCGAAATTATTTGAGTAAACAACATCCAACTACTATTCCTATCAATACTATAACGGATCAACTGTTTGCTGAAGAGGAAGCTCACCATTCGACGACATTTCAGACGAAAACCAGATCTGACTTCATAGAAGACGAACAAAAAAAATCCCAAAGCAATGCAGCCTTGAAATCAGAAGTCGAACGATTTATAGAAATTTCCAAGTACTTTTCTAGTCCGTTGAAGAAAACAGCATCCTACGTCTGTGAAAGGTTGCTGGTATCATATCCAAATCCATATCGAATTGATTTCAAGCGAGGATTAGTGACGACTCAACACATACCATTTCATAACTTGACCCTAGAACCCGTTTATATAAAACTTTATAAATTAGTCCCGGACTTAGAACAAATTAAATTTAACAATCTATCGTTATCAAGGTGCAAGAGAATACCACCAGGATTAACCTTCAGTTTGGGATTTGTGTACGATGACCTCAATGAGAAGCCTTCGCGTAATTTGAAAATGGTTTTTGTAGCGTCTAGAGCTACTACGACGCCGTGCTATCAAATATGTGAAATTGACATACATCTGAAACCACAAAACGTTAGACTTATAAAAATTTAACAAACATTAAAGTTACTTTGTATTTCTTGGGCTAAATAAAATTAAAATAACGAATTTATTGAATGTTTAATATCACATCGAGATACATAAAATGACTCAATAATAATGTGTAAATGATCTGGTTATATAGACGAGTATCTGTGTAGGCAAATTATGATCAACTTGTGTATCTTGTGTGAGGACGAAGAGTTCAAGTTTGCAAGGAAAACCGGTACCTACTCGGTAGTAGATTGCATTTATTAATGAACAGTGTTAGTGGAACCTTGTTTACTTGGAAAATCACTACTCATTTTTTATGCTCCAATTAAACGACAAATAAAACTATTTTTTGACAATTTACGTAAGACAGTATTGAATATGTATAACTATTTAAATGGTTATCGAAATTAATTCACATAATACGTTTACCTAGTTAATTATAGTTTTGAGCAGTAATTAATATTGCGTTTAAATAATTAATAAGTGAAGAAAATATGATCACAAACAAACATAGTAACACACATAAATATACATCAAAATATTATATTCACATAAACAATGCATACAATATTGTATATAATATTTATTTACATACATGTATGTATATTTTAATAACGTCAATTATTACAGTGTGAAATAAGTATATGTATTGATTTATAATATAATCAATGTGCGTAAAATGGAATTGAAAGATACTGGCTCTCAATACTACCTTTAGGTAGATAAAATAATAATATACAATACATATATAATATTTAGTTATGGTAGCCGACTATGTCTCGCATGTGTGAACGATAAAATACTTAAAAAAATAAATATAATGATTTATTATATTATTTACTAACAGGTTATAACAGTTAGATATACTGGTGTTTTGTAAAAATATTATCAAATTTAAATTTTGAGTAAAATGAAAAAGTTGTGATGATAATATTTTAGGGCTATTATTGAGCCATAAATAAAATAATCATCTAAGTATAAAACGTGGAATATTTTAATTACTATACAATAAAGTTAGTAATCATAAAGTTCAAGAATTGCGTCATTCGCTAATTTAGTAAAACTTCAAGAACATTCGTGTAGTAATTATAATATTATAGAAAAAGGCAATAGAGTGCTATTATTACCTTTTGTAATTTGACACATATTTGATACAGAGATAATTGGTAATTTTGCCTCATCTATAAGCTCTTAAAAGGCCTTATATATTTTGTGATAAAATATCAGGTTACCCTTGGTTTAATTGTGCTATCTAAAAATAACGTCGATTAACTATTATCTCCTCTTTATTTTGTCTACTGCTTATATTAACAATGATACATAAGCAAATATGAAACGAGACTAGCCAACTATCAAGTGCATACAACAACAACAACAATAATTTCGATGGAATGGTAAATCCGGAGTCATTGTACCGGAAAGAGTACAGACTCAGGATCAAATATTTTACATGATTTTCGAGGCAAGAACCTAACACGTGCACATTTAAACTAACAGACTCCGGGTTTTACTAAGAATTTCTCGATAAATCCAATAACTTATCAGCCCGACCTGAAGTTTGAATTCGGGACATGCGATCTAATAATTAGCCACAAGACCCATGATTACAAGAAAAAATTACAGTTTCTGACGAAAGATTTTATAGTTACTTTTAATAAGGGTTAAGCAATCGGTCTTAAGAAACGCCATACGTCAGACGTATTTTTTCCTTAAAATGTTTGCGCATAATGTAGTCTGCGTCCGTTATTGAATTATAAATAAGTGTTTCTCGTTTGGGATTAAAGATAATCAACAAAAGAAACAAAACCTCTATGGAATATAATTATGAAAAACTTTCCTATCGTCAGTGTACAGGCAACCCGTAATAAGTGAGCAAAAAACGTGCTATATAAAGGCATTCACTTATTGAAAATACATTATTCACCGTATGCGTCATACAAACGCAAGTTCTTTATGTATCTTTGCACTTGTAAGGGTTCATCGAACAACACACATCATCATGTTTATCAAAATCTAATAAAAATGTGTATCTGCTACCACGTGATACATACCATTATAATATTCTATGTAATGTATTATATACTATGTAATATTCTAATTTCACAATCAATTTTGAAAAAAGGAAATTATCTGCGTTTAAAAAGTATACATGTTTTTTTTTTATTTATCAAAGTCAATTCACACAGATTAATCATTTGTATTTTATAGAGACATTCTATTGCTGCTGACGGTCTATTTGCTGTATTGGGAAATTTAAAAACCGTAAAACACTTTCCATCTCAACATGAGATATGTATATGAGATATGAGCATGTTTCATATCTATACTGTGTACCATAAAATATATAATATAAGGCCATTTATTATATATTTTATGGTTCGCTCAATCACTAAAAAACCAATTGAGGATTGCCTCTGATCCACCCTAGTGAGCAGTTATTACTCTGCATCTGATTGTAAGTGGTTGTGGCGTCCAAACGCGAAGATGGCCAGTACAGTCAGGGAGTGACTGAACATCGCTGGTCTGGACTGGAGTCGCAGTCAAAATGCCTTGTCACGCCTAGCTTAAAGGAACCTATAAAGAAAAAAATAAGAGGAAGGGAACTTATATGCCAGTACAGATTCCATTTCTCGGAAGGGCGACGAAGAAAAGAGTTGCCGAATTTCTTCGTATACTATTATTATTCGTAAACAATGTCTTATATAGAAACCGCGCCTGCAAAATACAGAAAAAAAAGCGTTTTCATATACTATTTTATTTAAAAGAGCACTGAGTTCGAGAGGAATCAGAAATTAACATTTAATTGGAATAATGCTCGCGATACGTCTGTTGCGCTTCAGTGCCAACATATATTTATAAGTTTTTTACAAAGTACCCGTATCCTGTAAAATAAAAATTTAATTGGAAGCTTTAGCAAAAAACGTTAATTTTAAGTAAACCAAACATGAGCGAAAATTATGAATAACAATTTGTATGTTACAACATTGTAAGGCGTTGTGTTTATTATTTCGGATTTATACTACAACAACTTTAGATATATAGAGAAGCAAATAAACGTTGTTTCTTAGTCATGTCGTCAAACGTAGTCGGAAACTCTCCCTGAGTACTGCTTTCATTGGTTCCGCTTAAAATTAATTGAAAGTGTTATTTATAAGCGCTTTTAAAATATGAATATTTTAAAAGTGCTTTTAGTTATGAATGCTTCAGACTTAACTTAAGAATCATAAATTTTTGCTGCAAAAAAAATGAAAAAAGGAACTAAAAATAGCAATATTCTGTTGTAGAAAACAAAAATGACAGTTATGAAATGCTATTTTTATTTGAATAATACATGTTTTTTAATCTGCTAAAACATCAAAAGATTGTCGTATAGAAATTTCACTGACATAACGATCCAGACGTGGTTCCGTCGAGGTTAAATTGGAACAGATTCGGAAACGTATTGTAACTTTATAAATTAGTAGAATTGTCCCGCAGTTATTACTAACGACGCCGTTCGGTCCACACGTCAGACGTGTGTCGGTAAATGGTCTAAAAATCTCTAGTGATAGAAATATCGCTTTTGAAAACTTCAGTATAGAAATAACCTAAAACTGATATTTTAATTTTTCTTTTTTGTTGGATTGTACAATGTTAATTCGTTTTCTTTCAGTTTTACTTTTTGTTAAAGAACACGTTTCAAAACAAACAAAAAAATCATATAAAAAAATATACCTGTAAGAATAATAAAGTTTGCTGATTCTTGATTTAATGTTTTTTTGGGTTTTTTAAACTATACTTAGTCGTTAAATTATAAGGAAAAATAATTATTAGTATTTATAAAAGCTTCAAAAGCATTACCAAATCGGCAAGGCCAAAATACGATACTAAATATTCCATGTCTATATTTATTGGCAAAATATAAATTTTGACAAATAGCTTATGTTTTGCCAAAAAATATTTAAGCATGTACAGCTATTGGTCCTGCGCCCAAAGTATTTTCAGGTGAGGTACCTTCACATGCAGATCAGGATCTCAAGTTCATAAAATGTGACGTCATTTATACCTAGTTTTACTGTTTGTATTCGTAGTGACTTGTCGTTTTGATTAAATTTTGTCATCTCTATTTATATTGTAACGGCGTAAATGATTGTGTTTATTTACCCTACTTTCAGCCCTCGATGCTTGGATCGTTGCGTGGAATTTGATCCTGAAATTCAATTCTTCGCCGTCGATTAGTGCGAATTCCAAGTGATGCTTTGCGATGGATGCTCTCGATTTATATTAACATATTTTCAAGTGATAATACGTTAACTACTTACACAAATTGTTCATTATTATTATGTTTTACATTTATTTTTTATGTTTAATAGTTTAACTTAAAATAAATCATTTTATATATAAATCATTTTACATTTTATCAGCTATACTAATTTGTAATCAGTGTTATTTATAAATTCAAATTAATAGATTAATATACCTAAAAGAACATACGTTTACTAAAGATTACAGAGACTTTTTCAATTAATACGTCAATAATCCTTACAAAACGTACAAATTTAATATTAGAATAAGAATGTACGTAAGATTAAATATAAGTATTAAAAAATACAGGTTTTTCTAACTGTTTTTTATTTTAACCGATTGCCGGTTCAAACCCGTATTTGACAAGAGTGTGTAAGAAATAAAACACGGAACTCGGTGCATAACGTTGGTAATAAAAAGTTAGCCGATTTTATTCTAAATTATACCCAATTTTCAAGCATATCTTGTTTTATTGAATTAATCTCTTATTAATGTTACCCGATGCATTTCTAATGCTATGGTATCTATTGTGACTACAAATCTTCATGAGCTATGGGTGTCAACCTTATTGTCAAAGGTGGTACTTCAAAGGAATGCATAGCCTAGCCTTGACAACAACCACAGTACTATCAGTAAATCTACAGGAGGATCCTGTTTGCTTTAAAAATAATCCGTTTTTATTTTTCATCGGTATTCTCTGCTTACCTGTTTTATGCCAGGAGCAATTGTAATATGTAGATATTATTAAATATTATTAATCCCATCGTCAGTGTATTCGTTTGTTTTAATTCAGTCGGTTTGTTTTCTTAAACTTGTCACTACAAGTGGTCACTAAAATATTAAAAACACAAAATGACCCTACAAAAACAATGCACATCATTTTACCATCCCTTTTCCGTGAAGAAAACTATGATATCATCTTGACCCATTTCAACCACGACAGCAAATCTCAAAGAAAAAAATCTTCCAATTACGTAGGAAATTTTATAGTTCACAAATATGTACCGAATACAGATCAACTCTCATAAGCGGATGGTGAGTCGAGATGGCCCAGTGGTTAGAACGCGTGCATCTTAACTGATGATTGCGGGTTCAAACCCAGGCAAGCACCGCTGATTCGTGTGCTTAATTTCTCTTTATAATTCATCTCGTGCTCAGCGGTGAAGGAAAACATCGTGAGGAAACCTGCGTGTAACAAATTTCATAGAAATTCTGCCACATGTGTATTCCACCAACCCGCATTGGAACAGTGTGGTGGAATATGTTCCAAACCTTCTCCTCAAAGGGAGAGGAGGCCTTTAGCCCAGCAATGGGAATTTACAGGCTGTTGTTGCAAGCGGATGGTACTGCAAATCCAATACGATCGGAAAGAGTTCAGCGGGACTGCCCACGGCGTTACTACTTACTATTTGTGTGAGGTACAGAAATGTACCTATGTACTTCTTAATACCTTAATTCTAGGTTTGAACTTACAGACACAGGGCTGTTACTGAGAATTTTGCGATAGGAAAACCCAAATATTTTTAAAGGCCTAAGCGTCGTTCTTGCGTTTAGACCTTGGGTTTAAACGCAGGAACTCCGGCGAGTTTATATTATCTAGCCTCTAGATCAACGAGTCAGTCACAAAGCCTAAGTGGTAGATGCCTTATGTTACATGCATATCTTCTATACTGAGCAAGTATTGTTTGTGAATATGTGTTTAGTATTTAAATTAGCTATTAAAAAGTTTTCGAATGTTACGAAGGAGCTGAGCCGAGGACGTATAAAATAAAATGTGTAATAGTCTCGTAAAATAATTTTAATTAATTGCAGCTAAGTAAAAAAATCAAAGGTTATTTCAATAAGGTAATTAGCATGAATTTTGTAATAATTAATTCTAGTAAATCATAACTTCCATTTTTTTTCTCCGTACGTAACACTGGCCCTGACATCGCGTGTGTAAAAAAGTCTAATGCTACTATAAAAAGAAAACGGGATGTAAATAAATTTAAAAATAGAATAGAATTTCCTGCACTCCACGTACATCTTTCCCTGAGGCTTCTTATAGAGAGAAGAGAGAGATGCGCTAATTGCAAAATAATTATTGAAAATGACATTTAGTTGTCACAGAAATAGCTTAAAATAGCTTAAGAAGTTTCCTGTTCAATTGTACCTGTAGCTATATTATTTCTAAAAATAGTTTATTTATAAATAGAATAAGGAGTCTGAACGTATTCAGTTCGCCATCGTGAACTTACTGAACATCTCTGTTTTTTTATTACTGCCTTACATTTCAATTACTGTGAAAGCATAACGTGCTATCGAAGTCCATATATTTCAATTTCTGATTAATAGCTAGTAAAGCCATAATTTATTTCAGCCTTCCTCTCTAAATCAATTTGTTTACTTTAATGGTTCTGTTCTATCGTATTGTCTGCTGTCTTTTTCGTATAATGGCCAGTATATTATAAGGCTTCAGTTCCTAAGGCTGAAACATAGATGGTACAAAAATAGGTGATTGGATTTTTATGTTAAAATTTTCTCAGGACCATTCTAAATTAAGGGAAGGCAGTGCATACAAGTGCCTAGAAGAGTATGTAAAGTCGTTAATCTCGCGCCTAAATTTCTTCCAGCATCACGTATAAAATTGGCATCCATCGGATCTTAATGCCGAGGGAATAGAAATTCCACCTCTACATATCACTGTATGTCCTCTACACCTTTTATTTGTTCATTTCAGGTAAGCATCGTGACGAAAACCCATTGAAATTAAAATGACAACAAAATAATATTTTTATAAACTTTTCAATACTGCTGACAGATCTTAAAGTGTAAAATATATCCATATCCCATGAACATTAAGAAAGCGACAAATATTTATATAATTTGAAAAATAAATTGCTATATCATATAAAAGGTAAAATTATAAATATTTTGCAAACATCTGTGTCCTATTTAATTTAGTCAAATAATATTGCCACGTGAGTAGTTAAAATTTAAAACGGTTGAAACTGGCAAGCGGAACAACTTATATAATAATAATAAAAGTGCTATATATGTACTCAAAACCTCCGAAGTATGAATCGTGAATTCATTTTTTTTAGTTCGGTATGTTTTACAAAAAGAACGTTTCTGTAAATAAATATACATAGATTTAGCTTATATTATAAAAAAGTGATTATATTTCAGGATGTAAACGTAATTATGTTAGACTTTTAATATTATATTAATTGGATGTATAATTATTAATTTAACAATCTATTATTTTTTTGAAATAAGACTTGATTTTATGATTTTTCTTTGACATTAACTTTTTTTGTCAAATGTATATCTATGTTATCCTGTTTATTATTTATAAATAAAAATAATAGTTTACACTTCTCGCTATTACTAGTACCTAGTAGAAAACTGTTGCATTTGCCGCACCGACCTATATATAACCTATATATAGCCTACACTCATTAATTTTATAGTAAATAGCCAAGAAAATAAATGAGGTTTAATTTTTTCTATTCTACATTAAACATCAGATCATGTTACTTTATAGTGTCCATTATAAATTACATTAGAATTTTAAATTTCGCTTTAATCGTGAGCATTAGGTACATTGTTACTTATTTACATTACAGTCATTTTACTTTTATTTAACTGGTAACACAATTTTATGTTACGTAACATAAAACTAGTCGAATTCTTAACGCTATATGGCTATTAATATTTTATAAATTGAAATAAATGTTTGTATATTTGTCCTTCAATATAGACCTTCATTCTAACAGTGATAAGTCGAGACCTAGTATATTAAATAAATATATTAGGTGTATGCCTATCCCGGCTAGGTTATATAATCTACATTTATTAACTGGGAACACAAGGACGACATACAATTAGAAGACATTTTCTACCATTTTATAGCTTCAGGTAAATCGGAAATTCAATAAGGCGGCAATCTACATCAAAAACATTAAATAATTAAATGTAATTAAACAAGGATGAGAATGGAATTATAAATATATGGCTGTACTTCTTTGATCCGAAAGAAGCCGGATACAATTCCGTAGTTATTCACATGATTAACCTTACCTTGAAATGGATGTAGTGAACCACGAGGAAAACTTAATTACGTACTAGGAGAAAATTGTAATAGCGCAAGACTATCCATATAGGAGAGAAAAAATAAAACATAAGCGAATGTATCAGTATTCAGCGCTCTGCGAGAATGGAAGCCCTGGCCCGGGCCCGTATGTCGTATTGGGAGTACTCAACATTTTTTGCGATTAAAGATAAATTTTATTGATACTTCATGGAAGTACATGTGTACACTTTTAAATATACAATATTCATTATCGATGCTATGCTTAAAATGATATTATTTACTACTAACTCGATCCGTTTGTGTTCTATTCTGATACGGCCAAACCACTAAACTGAAGATAAAATTTAGTATAACATAAGAATTTCCAAAAAGGAAATAGGCTTTCCTTAGGTCATAGGCCTTCCTCCTTATAGGTCGGTGGTGTATTTATTATGTTAACAGTGCCGGGTCGACTCAGCATCAGGTGCCCCTCCGCCAATCTATTAAATAAAAATAAACAAATTATAACAGATAGTGAGGTATTATACTCGGCTTCGTGTTTAAATTGTGTAAAATAACTCTTTTTACTATTTGAAGGTAATGCGTGAATATGTACTACTATCATCTAAGCGTCAGTGCCACTCCAAATAAAATCAAAACACATTTCCCTAGATAAAAGTTTGAAACCAATAGAAATGGTTATATACAATTTGTTTTACTTTTATTGTGTCACCTAGAAATCGCAGTACCTACTTTATTTTAAACTATAGGCAGCTTATTAAGTCATCGATTTTATTTTCAAATACATTAACCTCAACAGTGACACTTGGTATATGCTAATACTTAAAATATATTATTATTATTCTCGTTCATATATATATAATATTTCTTTCTATTTAAATTTGACATTAACTGTAAACAAGGTTTTTATGTTAATTCTAAATTAAGCGATATAAAAACATATCGAGCATACCTCTATATTTAATAACATATTTGAAACCGGCTAATAGAATTGAATTAAATACATAAAATTTTAGGTAACTAGCGCCATCTTATTATCTTAAAGAGAACTGCTTGGGTCGAAACCACAATATATTGACACTAGCTGTTAGCAGCCAATTAAGAAATAGTACATAATTTGATGTATAGATGGCACTTTATTTGTAACACTACAAACAAATAATTATTAATTATTTGCTTCTTTAATTTATAGACGTAAATATAATTTATTTATAGTAATATGTATATGTTATAAATATTATAATTAATGAGCAGAGATGGCCCAGTGGTTAGAACGCGTGCATCTTAACCGATGATTGCGGGTTCAAACCCAGGCAAGCACCGCTGATTCATGTGCTTAATTTGTCTTTATAATTCATCTCGTGCTCAGCGGTGAAGGAAAACATCGTGAGGAAACCTGCATGTGACAAATTTCATACAAATTCTGCCACATGTGTATTCCACCAACCCGCATTGGAACAGCGTGGTGGAATATGTTCCAAACCTTCTCCTTAAAGGGAGAGGAGGCCTTTAGCCCAGCAGTGGGAATTTACAGGCTGTTACTTTACTTTACTTTTTTTTTTACTTTAATTAATATATTATTATTAATACATAAAAATATAACGAAAAAACAAATTACAAAGCATTATTAAAATGGTATGAGCAATGTAGTAAGAAAGAAAAATGCTATAATAATATTATAGGCGCATTATTATAAATGAACTATAAACATTTTATTATTTGAGTTACGTTACTTATTATTATAATATTATTTGTACGTGTTAATGGATTATTAAATATTTTGTTCCTTAAAACTAGAACGTTTGTAGTGAATTAATAGGAATATTATTTATAGTACAGTAAAGTAACAGCCTGTACTCGTCCAAACACTGGGCTAAGGCTTCCTCTCATTTTGATAAGGTTTAGATATAGCATATTCAGAATAGACTAATTTAGAATTATATCGGCAGTGAAAATATATACAATAATAAATATTGTAGTTGCTGTCTGTAAATTCCTTACAAATATAAACATCTTAAAAAACTCAAGCAAGGACAGTCAGAAGGGTCCTGTATAGCTAAATGTTTGTCATCAAACATAAGTAGTAGTCTTATGCATTAACTTTATATAAACAAACACAGTAAATGATAACACATCAGTTTTATAAATAAGGTAAGGTATAGTAGTTCTAAGACTTTATGTGAAATAATTAGGTAACACGCAGAAGTAGATTAAGCTCATGGATTTATAAGGAATAGAGCTCAGTGTACCATTTCGGTCCCAAATCCCAATCACCTCAATTCAAATTCATTATACATTGATTTAAGTCCACTGACTAGATAATCTACTGATTATCACGTCTCATGCTTCACATAAATTATAAAATTCTTTAATATGACAAACATTATTGTATTATAAAAAGAAATGACTATTTCATAATTATGTTCTATGTCCTAGGAACCCTAGGAAAAAGTACTACACTACAAGAGACTACCGTTACCTAGAAGTAGGACATTGCGGACGTACCTAGACAGGATTAACTAGACACGGCATTTTTCATTTCCTTTTAAGAGTCATAAACTATGCAGCTAAAATGCTACACGGAGCCCTTTAACAACTTCACATTAATCAAATACGTATAAACATTTAATGATACTAAATAAGAGTTATAAAATGATATTTCCTGTATTTTTCACAATAAGTATTTCAAATATAAATTTAATGAGAATTTCTAGTCAATATAATCAATTAATTAACTTCCACGACTTATTTTTTCCACGATTTATAATTGTATTATTTTTGCCTTTAATAAAGGTTTGCAGATTATTCTAAAACACATTAAGGTCATTAATAAAATAATAAGTTACGTAATTAATGTTGGCATTACTTTTATCGTGTTAAAAAGTTTATAGTTATCATAGTTTTTAACAATAATAAATATAAATATAAGTTGCGTGTGTATATTGCAAAGCAAAATAGAATATATTTATAAAATACAGTGTCATTCTAGGAACGAAGAATGAGAACTGCTAAGTACTGAATGTACAATCAACTATTGTTAGCGATCAAGGGGCGTCGTGGAATCTATCCCATGAGTCATAGTTGCATGTTCGGAGCTCATGACGCCTCTTTAACGGGAGCTTTCCATCTCAACAGTCCGGCAGGATAACGGGATTGCTCCCTTCAATTTCAGTTTCGAACTCCTTTCGTTTTCGAGGCCTCTGTCGCCGTTAGCCGACCTCCAGCCCGCCTTGCGTCACCTCGTGTAATCGAGTTTTAGAAAATGAAATTCAGCTCGCTCGTGTCCTTCTTTATATGGTAAAGTTATGCTCTTTCGGATCTTCGCCGTGCTTGCTCAGTTACCGTTGTGTTGTGTCATGGAAATCACACCGTCCTTTGTTGTCACATTCGCTTTTAGTTACATAAGCGGTGTTCGATCTTCGATGAAGGTACTGTTACCACTTCATGAACCGAAATATCTTTTATTTATATTTAAAACCGATATTTTGAGGTTTTTAGTTTATTAAACGCAATGATCATTAACCTAAAATAACATAATTCATTTGTTACGAAGCGGATGACTTTCTTATGATGCACTTCGTTCTTGAGTGGTATTCCGGTTTAATATCTCGTAACTAAAATCTTACTTTATTACATATTTATCCGTCACTATAAAATTTACTTGTCATTTCAATTTATTTATCCTGTGTATTTAATTTAAATTGAGATCAATGACCCTTATTTTAATATGAAGATAAAAATATATGTACTAAAATATGTAAGTATATATTCGACCCAGTCAAATTAGATGACATAGCATTGATACGGAATATTACACAGGTAGATATATATAAAAATAGTTGGTCTAAAACGCTTTTCAAAAGCACATTTATTAAGAGTCAAACTAGTTTTCTATACTTGTGATTATTTAAAGCTATGAAATGCCGAATCATTTTATATTAATTCAACATTTTTATTGCAGTCTTTAATGCATATATTCTGTAACGGTTTATTACATAACTATATACAAGATAATACGGTACAGAATACATGGGGTATTCTGTACTGTTATTTGTCGTGCATAAAATTCACAGAATTGGATGCAATGCCAAGTTGTATGTTACAATAACTAAATGTTAATTAAGTATTTTATAAAAATATAAAACTGTCTTGCTATTCCTTAAGTAAAAGAGAACGCTATATCACTCACGATCCTCTATTTTATTTATAATGAAAAGTTTTTATGTATAGTCATTGAATATTGTTTTCAGTAATTACAAAAGAATTTATCGTCAAAAATGGAAAAGTAAATAAAAAACGCATTATATATAACCATATATACATACATACGACCGAGATAGGTACTAAATGAATATTATAGAATATACCTATATTGTAGAACGTAGACATTGTACTCAATTACCCTATAACAAAACTAATAAGCTTGAATTAACTTAAAACAAAATGCAACACGAACAAAATAAATGAAGACCTAATAGACAAAATAATCTTAACGTTTTAATCTTGCCATGCTTAATAATTGATGTCAGTAGACACCATCCACCTATTTATGCGTTTCGAAATATAATCACGTGACAAATAACTAAAACAATAATATAATCTTGTTAAATGTCTTTCTGTTACTGCGATGCTATTTTACCAAATATGCGTGCGAAAATATTCCGATGTGGAAAGAGATAGTATCCTAACACCAAAAAGTGTGAAAGAGACGCAGAATGCTATGCTAGGTTGCCGCGGAGGTCAGGGAACCACAAGTGGGTCGCTCCATCCTTCGTCCACGACTAAAGCTGTTTGTTGAACTTGGACGCGATGGTTGCATGAAACACGGTTTTTGAATATAGAACATTTTATGACAACTAATTACACCTGTAAGGTATATTTATTTGAAAACACATGTACGAATTAAAAAATAAGAAAATAGTATTTGCTCTTTTTTCTTATTATGCTTTCCAGAAAGTTATGTAAAATAAGATTGTATGCGTCATTAAATGACTTGGGTTTGAAAATCGAATATAGTTACGTCAGTATTTTATTTAAAATTATCTTTAATAAAACGATTAGTACTTAAACTTATTTGGCTTTAACGATCGAAGCACTTAATTTAAAATTTAAGTTAGTTTTAAGAAACTTTTAATTCGAATTCAAAACTCGCACGTTAAATGACGCAACTACCGAAATGGTCACCAGCGGTCATTTCACTTTGGCCAACTTACGTGCATCACGGGAATTTTTGTACCGCCTCTACACCTCGGGCACAACCATTATTATTCAAACCACGCTTTATTTATTATGTCAATACTTTTTTTAACATTTTCTTCTTTAAAGTGGTTGTAAACATGCACAATTACAAGAATTTATTAATAAGAATCTATGTATGAAAAAGTAATTGGTTCGCTTTTAATTTTAAAGATGTAAATAAGTTACAGTTTAATAAAAAAATTGCCACTACTTTATTTTTCTGTGTAAGAACGTATTCATTTCAACGCAAATAAACTAAATTTTTTTGTGCTTAAACATACCGCGTGTATTAGGTGCATTATTTTCAATATTCTGTCTCGTACAAAGTATACGAGCGTGAGCAGGATGGACATAATAATTTCTTGTTATTTAGAGCTTATACAATCAGGTTTTTAAATATAATAAATATTATTCCAATTTTCTTACTGGTACATAGAAGTCAAAACAAAAAGATACAAATAAAAAAGCTGAATTAATCAGTTAAATTCATAACAGATTTCATTAAGATTGTTTTTAATTATTTTTATATATATATATTGATTTTTTTATGAATTATTGAAGGATATTTGGTATTATTTTACAGAAACTTAAAAAAAATGAAATAAAATCTTTGCTTATTTCTGTCTTCCATGTAAAATAAATAAATAAAGATTGTAGCCCTGTTGTTAAGTGGATCCATTCGACCATATTAACCGTCAATGAGCCAGCAACCACTTCATCCAAATCCTCATATACCTTGTACTTTAATATACAGTTGGTCAAACATAGTTCAAGCGGCACAGTTGTAAAAAGTAACTATATACAGTATAGTATTGTTTGAAGGCAAAGTAACTTGAATGTTGATGGTTTTCTCCAGACAATCTTGCACAAAACCTTCAATTAAGAGTTTTTTAATTATATTCAATAAAAAACAGGTTTAGAATGCTGTAATATTCGGAGGCAAAAATTAGCTACCAATTAGAATTGACGATGATACTAATAAAATGATTTTATGAGAGACTCAAGCAGTCATGTTATTAGCAGAATATGTCTAAGGAGTTTAGAAAGATATAAAAAATAAGATTTCACAAATGTTAGCAATAAAGATTTTAGCAAAGACGTAAATAATATTTAGTATTATGTATTTTTGTTTTACTTGTCGGTTACTTAAGTAGTCTTTCGTAATCATTAATTTTCATAACGTGGGAATTAATATTAACTAGTGGTCATAGGCGGCTTTACTCGCGTTTTATGGGTTAGTAGCTCTTTCCTGGAGCTATACCAAATTTTATAAAATTCTTTTCAGTGGTTTGATCGTGAAAATTTAGCAGACATTATTATAATTTATTTACATAATTTCCATAATATACGAAGCATAAAATTTATCTCAAATAATAAATACATTTATATTTTACTTTCAGTATAAGACGGTTAGCGGTTTAGCTTCCTTTATAAGTCAAGCTTTTGCCTTTATTGTATCAACTATTGGGTAAACGGAATACGTAACTTTTGTCTATACACGGTCTTAGAATGTGCAGAAGTAATAAATTACAGTATGTCTTTAGAAAACGAAAGCTCACTTAAAACGAAAGTTGCCTTTTGTCATTTTGTCACTTCTTTTGTTTTAGAGACTTTACAATCCTTTAAAGAAAAACCCTACGCCGAAAAATAAAAGTAAAGTCAATAACAAATACCATAAAGTAAACAAAATGACGAAACGGTTGCAATTTATGGTCACATTAAAATTCTCGGTAGAGCGATATGGGAATATTCCTTTTAAATACCGTACAAACTGTTGGTTCAATAGATTCTCAAATACATTCAACGATTCCGTTTCCTGTGAATGTCTACATATTTAACTTTCGTAATATGCCTCGTTTACGTTTGAGAAAATTTCATTTTAACAGCTTCGTTTTTGGGATTAACTAACGATATTCGGCGAATGTTTTTAAATGTCATAACACTAAAATAATAATTCTTCAAAGTTAGTTCTGACAAAAACACAAACACGAAATTATTATAAGCGATTACGTAATCCTAAATGAATATATTTGACAGTATTATGCAAAAGTACACTCAATGTTTATGTTCCATATAATTCTAGATATAAAAGTATTTTACATTTCCATCGAAAACAACGATGTGTGTTTACAAATAATGCTATCATTAGTCCTTGCCCGTGTCCGAGTGCTTCTCGATAGTTCCATGATCAGTGTTTTATGTACTCTTTAGTTATAGACATATGGATTAAAAGAGGTCATGATGGTCTGAATAACAATAGTCTGGAATAATGTTCACGGGTGGATTTATAGGTTTGTCATCACGTTGAGACGCATGCGCCGAAGAGACCCGTGCTTCGGCACGTGTCCAGGGCAACCTTGTGGCGGTTGTTGGCTGCGCATGCGCACTCTGCGCGCTCAACATTCATTTATGCCTTTGGGTTTTTAGGCCGAGGGCTTAGTTGCTCTTTGTTAATGGAAATCAGATGTATAATAGAGTAAACTCACACTTTCAGTTCATGGGTCTTATTAATAATTAAGTAATTAATTGATTGGTTTGTTTTTTTCCCATTATCTTCGGCTATCAATAAAATTGTAACCTGTCTAATTTATTTTAATTAATATTTTATCGTGTGATATCCTTAATAATAGGTATAGAGTGGTTAGCATAATTAAATAAATATAATAATAACCTTTGTCATTGTTTAAAATAAATTACCAATCAGTCTAATATCTAAACTATCGCAACCCTATTTTATAAGCTTCCTTCTATTTATTTACATATTCGCTTCTATTACTTACTAATTTTATAACTCTTTCATGATAATAAAACACCCATAGCTATGTTGCCATAATGTACAACATGGGCATGTTATTCGAAGAATGTTTTAATTAAAACAAGATTTAAATTCAAGTAAGAAAATTCAACGAAATCGATCGGATTCCACAACACAATGTTTCTCTTTCACAATCATATTTTACCTTAAATATATGTGTATGAAATAAATAAATAATTTAATATCCCCATTTTGGTCAAACTACCATGTGGTAGTTTGACCAAAATGGGGATATTAAATTATTTATTTATTTCATACGCAAGATGAATATATATCTTACTCTAAACATTTATATTTTATATACCAATAGACCGAAAATATGAGATCAATTTAATAATAATAATAAACTTTAAACCTTACTTAACGATAACTTTAACGCTTACAAAATAAATAGTATGGAACATACATTACTACAAAATAATTTGTTACCTAAAACTAAATTCTAAATATGAATAGCTACTAAACTGTGTTTTAACTACTACTTTACAATCAGCAATTACTAAATATGCAGCCTAACAAATACGAATTTACCCAGACTCATACAACATACAACATGCATTTAAAGAAGGCAAGGCGGTGCACACAAGCTAAAATTACACTCGAGAGTGTAAATTGTATGAGATATAAGTGTCTTAAACAACAACAACAAAAATATACGTATTTAAAATATTTATTTAATTGTGCTACAGAGTGCTGTGAGAAAGAATGTTTTTCGTTTTCGACTTAACATGTTTATGACAAAAGAAAAAAAAAACAATTCGAACAACTTAATTGAACAATTCTGTCGACAATTTGAAGAATAGCAGCATTTACAAAAATTAACTCGTATTTTAATAATAATATTTTAATTATTAAACACAAAACGACGTTTTGTAGATAAGACACAATAGCTAACTGTGTAAATAGTACTCTATTTGCATCGAGCACAACACATTCTGTTGTTTCTCACGAACACTACAATAAATTCTAAACACGTGCGGTATCGTGGTGCCTGTGAATGCCAGGACGAGCAATGTCGAATCGATAACTAACTGTATTTGCTGCCAAATATCGATTCAACGAGAGATCGTGACTGAGTCGAGAAGGACACAACCGTGTTACAAATAAGGTCTGTTAATGATCAAGTCCCTTTAAACAGAGATTCAATGCGTTTGCAACGAGGCCGCAGGCGTTCCGTCGAACGAATTCGAATATAATTTTAATTTCAGTGCGTACGTAATTTATAAAACGAAGACTTAAATTAAAGTAAGCATCTTTGACCCTATAAAAATAAAATATCTGATTGATCGTGTGGTTAAAAGTACGACTTCCATGAGACATAGTTGAGAATTTCTATGAACTCTTAATAGCGTGCCTGACGAGATATCGATTATACTTAAGATATTGACAAAAAAATGTGACTCGTGCGTCTATCGCTGATATTTATCTCATCACTGAGTTACAGAAAAAGATTGAACATAGTCAAGATATAACTAAAATGGTCACAAAGTAACCGTACATAGAAGGAAGCAAATAAAGCTGGCAGACTAATGGCTAACTCCACCATCTAGTTATATCTGAATGAGGATGCACCTCTGACAATTCTTGTATAACTGGTTTCTCGTTACTTGAGCGAAATGAGCCGTAACAGTTACGCCACTAGTCTGCGGTTTATGTTTATGTTAAACTCCACTAACCCTGAAGGAGCTGATGCGAATTTTAAACAGAATTATCAGTTAAGATATGATATGTTATACTGGATTATGCGTAGATTGTACAATGATGGCATACTAAATAAGCGGTTGTTTCAATCGCTATTAATCTTGACAATACGTGCCTTCTTGAGAAATATTTCAAATATAAATTAAGTTTTGTAAGTTAAGATATTTTAAAATTATTATTATTGAGCGTACATCTTATATTTTCCACTTCTCTCGTGTTTGTATTAAATCCTATCCCAAAATTTTTCCAGAGTTCTGAAAACTTGATTTATTCTTTATTTCTGGTGAAGTCAAACAAACAGCAAAACTTGGTATTGTTGTGTTATGTGTTGTGGGAGACTGAGCCGAAACAAACTGCAGACCGCTAAGGTAAGTGGCGCATTGGTGTGATTTGTGTAATGGTTAATATTTCCTACAGCGCCAATTTGGTGACTACTTATCATGAGGTAGCCCATTTGGCCTTCCGCTTACCTGTAACATATAAAAAAGTATTAAAAGATTACGTTAAAACTCACGGGAGTATCATCACTTATTCATATCGTGTGCTAAATTACTTCGGAGTTGAGTATGTTTTGACGTGCAGCTGAGGTCAGTTGTCAAGAAGAGATACAAGTTAAGAAAAATACTTTTATTTATACAACAAAGCCGCGAGCGATCTTGCTCAATATCGGGGCAAGGTTGTTTTGTGTTAATTGAACAAAGCCTTAGCCTTCAGCGATGAGATATAAGCCGCGTTGCCATGGCCATTAGTCATGAAACCCACACGATAACTGTGCAATTTAATATATTAAGTATGAGGTCGCTACTTATGTTTCAAGGTCGCAATGAGGTCAAAATATTATACTAGGAAATGATCCACCTCGATCATGAATTGCATATTATTATTACGTTTAATAACCATAGTAAGTTCTTAATAGACTTAAACATGATATAACCGTTATGAAATGAAAAAGTAAGAAATACTGAAATGGTGGTATTTCATTAGTGGACGGAGCTGCAGGCAATCAGAAGCGTAATGGTTGCACTTATTCGTCACACGTCTTTCTGTTTTGGAATGTAGAATGGCAACGCTAGTTTCCACGTAATCTCTGATTGGCGATACCGTTGCCCGACATCCCGTGTGACAACATGAGTCTACTTCAGCTATTACAAGTTACTCTGTTAACGTAATTCGTTATTACCAGCGCGATACTAATGACGCGAAAATTATATTTGTAATTAAAAAATAACACCATATTTTGAGTAATTTAGATTTAATTTTCTTTAACGTAGATTGACAATGATCATTATTGTTACGCAATATTCGAAACGGAAGAAAAACACCAAACATATGACAAAAAAAACAGCTATTCACTAAACTACATTTTATTTAATTACATAAATATTACATGCAAAACTTGTTAGCAATTTTAACGTCTAAACTGTTACGTTAATTAATTAATTAATTAATTACATATCTTAAAAGAAAGCAACTTTGACGGAGTTATCTGGTGCCGCGAGTAGCGGTGCGCCGGCGCAGCTAACGGCGCGACACGTAACTCGTTATGTCACTCGGCCTTGGCCTAGCGCTTGTTACGGCGCACTCATATAGACCGGAATGAATAACTTTAGCACATTCAATGACAATGTCAAATAAGGTGATATAACTGTTTTATTAGGTTGATTATTTCTTAAACTGATTGTAAATAAAGTAGTACTGTTGTACTGGAAAAACCGCGTTTTATAACAGATATAAGTTGAAATTTATAAATCTACTTGATGGAACTTATGATATTTACTGTAATACGTTATGATTTATTTAATAACTATTTACTACTAATGAATTATAAACAAACCCATCGCTATTAAAAATTATGTAGATTCCTAGCGATAGAACTTTTCCATCTAGAATTCTTACACACTTATAACATAATTTTAGTGAATCCTCTATGATAGTGTACATCTAGAAAGCACGAATGCTAGTAATATTCGATAAGGCAACTCGTAAATAATAAAAAACCTATCAAAACCAATATGTTTAAAAGTAAAATACCATACTGAAATGAATTCAATACAACTTATGTAAGTGTTGATGTTCATGTTAAGTTTAGGTGAATACATGAACAAAATGAGATAAATCAGTCTCATTGTAATATAACACCATAGACGTATAAAGTATGTACACTTGATATACAAAAATAACATTCTGTTGTATTAAAATAACTTACCATATCACAAGTCCAACAACAACTTATAAATTATTAAAGCATTACAAAACTTAAAGGATACTAAAATTATAAATGTGTGTTACAAATTTAATCAAAAACCTTGTTTACTTTACTATGTAATTAGTTTAAATAAATGCTATATTATATGTTTAAAAATGTAAAATAATGCACTCCTCCTAGCACGTACCAAATAAATTTTACTAACCTAAATACCAAGTTTCCTGTGTAAGCTGATAATTTATCGAAACCGCAATGTTCAACTAAGAGAATTTACATTTTGTATCAATAACTTAATAATCAGCAAACAGTCATTGTGAACACAGGCTATGAACAACGGATTGCCATATTCTCCGCCATTCAGTCATATGGCGTCAGTACGATTCAAGGTCACCCAAATTTCGTCACCCAATTAGAAATACAATAAAACCGCGATAAGCGACAACCTGTTTATATTCTGCCATTGTTTTACGAGTTTAGCATAAAGGTCATTCATAACAAATCACAATCAATCAATCAATCAGTTTTGGAACGGCGATTCTTTGGACTACATTTATTTATAAAAAAAATTTGGCGATTATAGTATTTTATATTGCTTTGCAAAATTTGCTATAAATATCACTATTCTTGTTACTTCCGATTAATTAACAATCGATACGATGGATACCAGTATCAAAACATTTAAGGATGCTATCATAATACCTAATACGCAGCAGCAATTGATGCCACGTTACGTCAAAGCCTCATCTACTAAATACTGCAGTAGTATTATATTATTATTACATTTGGTAAACATTTAAACGATTTAATTTACAATTATACGGATATTATGTATTTACGTAGTGGAAGGTAGAATCCCTCTAGTTTTTATGCAAAAAAACTTGGTTAACCAGTGTATCTGTGCAAACAACACGGTGGGATCTGCAACCGAGATTATGTCTGGTCGCCTTCTGTTTCGAGGTTTACGGCTTTTCTACCATATGTCTATTGTAGTAGTCATTTATCTTGGATAGAAAAATCTTCTAATTGCACACCGATGAACAGATGATAAAATCAAACTGTTTAAATATCTGGTAGCAACGCCTTCAATTAGTTTTCATAGATGACCAATGCTATAACACGCCTGAACCTAAACTAAAATAATAAAAAATAAAGTAAGGCAAAAATTCTATTAAGACGTTTCCGAGATGACCTGTCTCAAAAGTATCTGATTAAATTAGAACAGCGGTTTCACAGAATTTTGTGTTTTTCTTCAATACCACAAATGTTGGTTCCATATAAGCTAACGGTGCAAAGTTCTTGAAATTGGATGCGTTTAGCTTTGTTGTTGAATTAAGGCACAAACCGCATTGGAACAGCGTAGTGGAATATGTTCCAAACCTTCTCCTCAAAGGGAGAGGAGGCCTTTAGTCCAGCCGTGGGAATTTAGAGGCTGTTGTTGTTGTTGTTGAGAGATGAATAGATATCAAATTGCAAGGCAACATAAGCTACCGAAGTTCAGTTCTCAGACACGTGGTTGCCTTTTCACGTGTCGTTTGCTGCTTTCTCGCAATTTTTTTAATTTTTTTTATGGTATGGGTTGGCGGACGAGCATATAGCCCACCTGATAAGTGGTCACCATCACCCATAGACAATGAAGCTGTAAGAAATATTAACTATTCCTTACATCGTCAATGTGCAACCAATCTTGGGAACTAAGATGTTATGTTCCTTGTGCCTGGAGTTACACTGGCTCACTCACCCTTCAAACCGGAACACAACAATACTGTGTCCCTACCCAGACGGGCTTGCACAAAGCCCGTCTGGGTAGGGTACCTACCCAGACTGCCAAGAAACTGTAAATATAATGTTCATATACATGAAAAAAGGCCTTTTAGTTTTGTCCTCAAAGCAGATTAAGATACACTGCTGTTGCAAATCTGTAATGCCAATTTCTTGACTAGTTATTTTTATATGTGCGAAACCAAGTCATGAGATTCATCACTATAGAAAATTAACTATCTAATGAGTCAGATAAATTAAATTCTCTGTAATAGTAGTTATCTACCGAATATTTTTCAACAAGAAAACCCTAATAACTTATTTATAGGGTAAATCTACAACGGTCTTGTATCCTGTACTCCTGGATTTGCGGCCTTGCAATCAACAATCGAAGCTGAAAACAACACGCAAAGACAATGAATGAATATCTGATGTCCTTTATTTCCTCGTCATCATGATACCCTTTATTTCAATAATACAATTAAGAAATAATGTCTATAATATATATTCTCTGTTCATACAGTTTTGTAATTAACAGTTTTTCTGTGCCAATGCCAAGCAGTCGCGAAGAAAAGGACATACAAGATTCTACATATAAATCTGATTTAATTATAACGTTACTAACTTGAAAAGTAATTGAACTTCATAATTGCCAGTATCAGCTTCAAAAATGAATGGCAGTATTTTGACTACGTATTGTAAACAAAAGTTGTTACTTTATATTTCACTACATAATCATGATCTATATATACATATCTATCTATCATATCTACTTAATGCAATAAACTTCTTGTCCAAGGTTTTCTATTGCGCAAAGCGTTTATGTAAAATATAGAACACGTTTTGCCATTAATCTTAATCTCGTAAAAACTTTTTATGTACGTTTTTGTCAATATAGCCTCTTGCTAAGTAAAGGCTTTTTTGTCCTCGTAACATGAAGGAATTACTGTTTAATGCACTTAGCTATAGCTATATATTTAGTAACTGTTTCTGTTAACATTTCAAAATTATTCCCTTAATTTATCATTTGATTAGATAAATGTATTTTATCGATCATTCTAGAGAGCAAGAAGTAAAAAAAAACAACTTTTTAAACTATTCAATTTACGTTTTTCGAAGTTTGAATGTAATATAAATAATATATTCAACAATATCTTATTTCGCTTGGTACTGGTACCGAAAAAACATTGGAGGTTAAAATATTTATTCCTTCACAATACTTTCTGAAATTTTATATACATAAAGAGTCCAGAGAAATAAAAAAATGTGTTGTTGACACAAATCGTTTTATGTGATTACCATTTCTAAATAAATTATTTAACAGAGGATAATCCACATTAGTTCAAGCAAGGTGTTTCAATGACAACATATTCACTATTTACCCTTGTGTATAAGTAGCGTTCGCATATACGGCAAGTATTCTACGTTTATATTTAAAATATTTTTTCGTTTGATTATAGAGTATAAGAAATTTAAGAGTTGGTATTATAATTTCTTTAGTATTTTTTTTAATTGTCAGTGGAAGCAAACAGTAATAATATTAGTTTTCGTCCTTAAACACTGGTAGTGTTATATAGTTAATTTATTTTTCTTTTGTTAAAATTTTTAATTTTATAATCTCTATTTAATAAAAAACAATATTAAACAATGAATCAATGAATTAAGCAATTGCAGATATATTACTATGAATTAAACGATATTTTCTTAATTTAGTTTTATTTATTAATAAAGAGAATTTGCGTCGTTGTCGTTTGTCATCGATTAATTTTACCATTTGGATGAAGTTTAGGTTATTATAATTGCTGGGCTCCTTCAGATTGTAACATGAAATTATGGACTAAAGATTATCTAAATTGATTAACTGACTGTAATGCATAACGAATTGTTTAAATCGAATCGATAGTTTAAAATATGAGCGCTTTTATAGAAATAAAAACCAGCTTTTCTTGTTTTATTCTATATTTATGGTATTGAGTTGAAACAATTAAAATACATAATTATAGCACATATTTGCACCCTAAACAAAATAATCTTGTTTATGTTGTAATAAAATGACGAAGTCAATATCAATGAACAACATATGGCAGGTGTACAGATCGTTAGCGTATTTCTGTTGATATTATTTACGTGAATATTATAAATGTGCGAGCAGTTAAAATAATGGAAAATAATCAAAGAAATCTTTAAATCTAAATAGATAACAATCTGTTATAACTCACCTGCAAATTATATTACATGTATTGCTCAAAGTAGATAAAAAATAGATAGAAAACCCTTACCGATGATTTCATTATAAGGTTGTAGTTAATTATCGGTGTTTTTTAATATTTTTAAACGCCTACAATTACAAAATAGTATAACCCTTTTTGCATATACGTAAATGATGAATATGCTCAAAATACATTGCTCATTGCCTCCACTGGTGACAGGAGGGCTGGTTCGTTTTTTGCCCAGAGGATCGGAATTGCGTATCAACGGGGAAATGCTGATAACATTCTTGCCACCATACCACGCGGTCAAGATTTATACAGTAACTAGTTTTAGTTCATATTTGTATATATTTAAGCATTTAATGTATCCATTATGTAGAGATCTTCTTCCAGAATAACATTCCAACAACAGTTGGAAAATAATATTATGGTCTAAAGTCACAAGAAATCTCGATATCGTTGAAACGAAAATCATTTCACCCGTCGCATAATTATTAAAACTTTCGAGCTAAATTAGAAAAAAAAAATTGTCAAAGAGTGTCGAATTAAAATTGAAGGCACAATAAATCATATTATAGAATCGTAGACTCGACTTCTGCAGAAATACAATTCCAAGCTGAATACGGTGAAAAATAATTTTAAATATGGCAATAGAGTTACACACGAGCCTATCTACAGTAATATATCAAATTAATGTAGTAAAATGTGGCCTGATCATATTCATCATATACGTATATGCAAAAAGGGTTACCGAATAAAATCATACATGACAGGTACCTGTATGATAGGATCGAAATTAGTAACAAGGCAAGAACCACTGATTAATTGACTAAAGATTTATACTTGCGTTCGTAATATTTTTGAGCAACTTCACATGAATTATTCAATCGAATATTGTTCTACATTTTGTTTGAAGCCAAATGTTTAAAAATTTTACGTAAATTTTAACTTTGGGTTTTTTTAAATACCGCTGGGGGTTTTAAACTCCACTAGGTATTCACTAGCTTTTATCCACCCTCTTTGCTGGAGATATATATACATCTTATATTATCATCGATAATAATTAATAAAAATAAAAATGAATATAAAATAATTATCAAACGACAAAGTGTATGCAAATTATTAAAAAAAATTAAAACGGAAACAGTACATTCTAATCCAATAAATATTCGCTCAGCGGTATTAAATAAAACTTTAAATTATTAAAAAAACACATATACCAGCTTATAGTAAATATACGTAAGGTATATATATGTGTTATCAAAAATATAATGTTAGAGGGCGCACTCTCGCACAAAACACTGCCTTTACTGTCAAAACCAGTCATCATTTAATACAATTTAAGTAGAAGCTGGAGTCAAATACCCATTTAAAATTGGTAAATAATTATGTTATTTTAATTAAATAATCGGAGACATTAGCTTAACTTTAAATAAATTACTAGTTTCATATGCCAACTAGTTGTTGCCCGCGGTCTCGTTCGCGCTTTACATGTTGGTTGTCAGCTGTTAGACATAAAAAATCCCATGTCCGTCCTTGGAATTCAAACTTTCTTCAGATCAAACTTCATCAATTTCGGTTCAGTTCTTCGGCCGTGAAAGAAACACGTTATTTTCGCATTGCTAATATTAGTTTAGATGCATGTACTGTGCTAGTATTAAAACAACTGTATAGGTATAAGATACTCAAAAAGCAGAAAAAAATGTTAAGTGGAAAACAAAATCAACATTATTCGAATGGATACAAAGTCACACATCATTACTTTGTAGCGATTAGACAAGATTAAACATACAACAAAAATATTCAACTTAAATTATTAAATCGCTTCGGCCAACGAAAGATAAAAGGTATCGATAAATTCACCCGAGTTTTATTCTAGAATAATCGTGAAGTATTTTTAATCCGTCGAAAATCGAATATCAGGTTACGTGTTACACAATATATAAACAAACGAATACATAACCGTAAGTTAGCAGACATGCAACGAGCATAATCAAAGTGTTGGCATCGCCGCTAATTCAGACCTTGACCGTGACTGCGCAGCGGTGCGCTCCACTCCCGCGCCGCACCTCTACCTCCGCGCCTCTACCGCCTCTTTCATTTCGCAAAGAATAAACATTCGTACTATAAATACATCATACCGATCACATACTTGTCTCTTTGAGTTAATTAAAAAAAAGTCAGTTTCTATATTTCTTGCTGGTTGTTCTAGATCGAATTAGATATTTCTGTTTATTTATTACATTTTAATTGTGAGAATTGCATACAAAAGAATATTAAATAACCTAAGATCATTTATTAATGGTCATGAATTAATACTTAGACTGAATTAATTCGCTTTCTTTATTAAAAATAACTATTCACGCCCTTTTCTATTATTGCAGTAGTTCTTAAATTAAAATAGATTATTTAAAAAATATGGCAGTTTATATAAAATGAATAGTTTTGTTTGTTTCATTATAAGTCTTTGATTCATTGGCAAGACGCGTGGAGCGCACTTGGCCGCAATTTACCTTGTTGAATTATTACTGTCGCTTGTGTAATGCAGCATAATCAAGTATTATAAAGCTTTATCATTCTAACTAGCAGTGTGCCGACACTATAATCTTATTTCTGACTTTATTGATATATATAATTTAATAAATTGATTCTTATATCTTGTTTTATTGATCAAGGAAATGCATATTGTATTCACAAACCAAAAGTAAGGAGAACATAGCCTACTTAATATTGTTAACAAAACATTTGTAAAGGTACAAATGATTTTTGTTACTCTAAAAAGTATTTCAATACTTGTAAAAACTACGATTTTGAAGTTGATGCTAAAACACATTTTTTGTAAGGTGCGTAAAAACGATCAAGTTAAAAATACACTGCTATATCTATCCCATATCTCCAATGTACATCGTACGGCGAAATATATTGAGCAACATAACTTACGCAGGCAGAGATAAGATCTGTATGTACTGGCGATTGTTGTAAAATAATTTCATCGTGAAAAGGAGAAACAATTGTACTTATTTCAAGACAGGTTCTGGACGCTTACCAATTTCCATTCAAATATGTTTATAAAATACACATACGTGTAAAACTTTAAAGGTGGTTACAGTATTCGCAATGCCGTGTCAAAACATCTTATCTGGTCAGACATATGCGCAGTCATGCACCAGGCAAATCCTGGATTACTTTTAATGACACTTATATTCGTAGCTAAGTTTTTATTTCAGAATATACAGCTGTTATATATTGTTGGAATTTTAAATAGACTAGTTACTTATTTAATTCTTAAGATACATCGATAATGAACTCACAAAATTATTAATACATACGGAATTGTTCTGTATTGAGTATACATTACTCATAGGTCACGTACAACGCGTTACAGGTTAGCGATTTACGAATAAAATTAAAGCTTTTCCTAGTTATCTTTATTTAAATAATGACATAATACACTATATTATAGTACGGTCACTATCGTTGGATAACTTCAAGCCGAATTAATAATGGAACTAGTAAGTAAATAGTAGAACTCTTTGATAGTATCTATTAAGCACCTCGAACGTCAGCTCGTTTGGTTGGCTGTTGAAAAAAAGTCAGTAACAAAACCATGTTACTGACTTTTTATTAAACAGACCTTACCTTTATATTTTTTAATCATTTCCTAATCCCTTAAAACATTAAATAAGCAAGAGCAGTTATCTTAAGAAAGCAATTCATACTCATGAAAAAATGTTTTCGATAAAGGTTAGTAATCCGTAGTGAAGTTATTGTTTATCTGTTTTAGATATTTAATTTTTGATTGAAATATAATTAGCCTTAACCAATAAATACGCTCAATACTGTACACTTTTTGAATATGAATTACCTGAAATGCTTCGTACAGAGTTTATGTATCTCTTATAATTTCAGTGGCGTTAGAAATACGCTCCGAATTTTCTCTTCGATTACATCATCGTAATTACACACAAAGGTCTACTGAACTAGTAGTTATTTCAAAGTTAATTGTTTTATATTTATTACATTACTAAAAAAAAAGTAACGAACTATCACGTTTTATAATAAATCGACTTTTAACATAATATATCAGGCTGTTTATACTCAATTTCATGGGCTATAAATGTGCCAACGTTCATTTTCTTGTAAAGGTGACAATCCGTCCAATATTTTACTTAAGCAACATTATGGCACTGTGAATGGAGTATTTATTCATCCATTTCAATGAAAACTACAACAAAAGTATTCGTACTGATAAGACTACATTTATTTTCTTGTTTATTACCAATAATCAGAGGAAATTGCAAAGAAGAAATTCAATTAATATTATTTTTTTAAATACAATAATTTCAAATACATTGTAATGTATTTAAGAAGTCAATTATATATACTGCTAATATCCGTCCGGGATGTTGATACTAAAAAGAAAAACATACAAAAACATTATCCATACAAATGTTACATATATTTATTGCTAAGAATTCAATGTATATCTTACGCTTAAATCAACGAACAACTATTATATTCAAGGCCAATATAGTCAACTCTGTTCTTTGTTTTACGTTTTTAAAGCAACAAATATTAATAACCTACGACTTTTGTTAATCTATACATCGTACGTATTAAGTAACGTGTCATTTTATTACATCTGCTTGTTAATATATTATTGATATAAAAAATCACCTGACTATTTCATAGAACATTGATGAACTTATTACACAAAGTTTTTGACTTCGTTAAATCAATACTTTCTACTTGGGGCAATCCACTCTACATATAATGAAATCACAAAGCATTTTTTACTTTGTGCTTTTAATATAGGTTGAAAATTATTTAAGAATAAGGTCTTATATAGACAAAATAACGAAAAACTTATTATTTAATTAGTACTTGTAGGTTTTTAGGCAGAGAATACAAAATTGAAACTATGATATGCGGTAACATTTGTATATTGAATTAGTGGCAATTTGTAACGTTATCGAATCAGAAATACATGTAAACCTTATTTGAATAAAGTTTAATTTAAAATATTATGAAAAAATATACCCTTTATCCATTATATACTTCATATACAAGAGTAACAAAGTTCAATTCTGGATGTTGGTTTTTATCGGAGACCGGTTTGCATCCTGCTTCCCCGTGCTGGGAACAAGTAACACGGCATTGCCGGACTGGGCACTCGCAAATGCCAAGCCGTTTATCAACCATCGCAGAGTTAATTGAAGTTAAAAGAAAAACGTGGTCTATTGATACTTGTTACATGTCTGCGCTACAATCGTGTGGGCTGTTTCTGTATACCTCAAGATGTTTTCATAAGTTATATCGGCATTATTTATAGATATGTTGTAATAAGAAAAACATTCTTCAGATACATAAAAGCATTTGAAAGAGCTATTTCTTTAGATGCTTGTAGAGGTTCATGTAATATGTATACATTTTTGAATTAAATAAACAAGTTTTAAAATTTGTCTTCTAAAGTTTTAAGTGTTTTTATTTTTAAATGATAATAAATGCTACGAACGAAAACAGTATTTTTATAAGGATATGTAAATTTATATAAAATTTATTTTCTAATAATTATATATGAAGTGCATGTACATTTCAACGGGGATTTATTTAATTTATCGATATCAACCATAATCACCGAATAAATTGTATTTTTAAAAACAACCGTCTATTTATTTGCTTGTACTTTCGTGTATTTAATTCAATGAATACAGATGAGCCATTGTCTTGAGATACTTGGAATAAATATTTACGGAATTTTATAAGTATGACTCAATATGACATTCTTTGTAGAAATAAAATGAGGTCGAAAAATATAAAGACATCAACAACCAACTACAACCATTATACAATTAAGAATAAAGAAAATAACTGGGGCATTTGACTTGCGAGTACGAAAAATATATTATACATAAGAATGTCATATGTATAAATGTTATTTGAAACATGAAAATGTAACGCTCTAATGGAAAGCAAAGCGTTAGAACCAGAACGTCACGACGACAGAAAATAAAATGTGCTAAATTCTTAAAGCCAAGCCGAGTCGCCGTGACATGCCACTTCGGTTGTTTGAACTATGAGACGATTGAGATACAATATTACATAGCTACATGAAAACGGTATCTAGATCTTTCCTCCATACATATAGCATATACCTCTTACGAATTTATGTATTATTAATATTAAAGGACTATCTGTTTTTAAATCAACAATAATGATAACAGACACATATTAAATGATTGTAACTCTGTAATTATATATATTTTATGCAAAAAAATGTAACAAATTCCAATATTATCTATTAATATAAATTACCGTTACGATATTTTCTTAATAGAATTACAAAATACTTCATTAAAAATAGTGACTATCTATTAAAAAATTTAATTAGATGATTTTTCGCTTAGGTTGTACAAATAATTGTCGGTTTTATGGCGTTTCTGGGGTCAATACTCTAAAATGTGGGCCAGTGAAGGCCCTGCGATCAAAACTTTTTCATTAACCATTGTTAAAATCGAATTGAGAGTACCATTCGACCACTGGCTGAGTCGCAGTGATTTAAAAATATGTTTGATTATTATGTGTTATATATATTTAGATGTATTCAATATAAATACATAATAACTAACATTTAGTATAAAACAGATAAACATATATGTATCTTTGTATGAATTTGATGTGTTAAATCTCAACAAAAATGCTTATCGTTAAAAGTCTATTTAAATGATTGTAAAAGAGTAATTACTGAGTTCCTTGATGATTATTCTTAGTAGAATGTACACTTCGAATCAGCGGTTGTTTTACAATTAATTTACATTATTGAATAACATTAACAATTGACGATCCAAGAGTACTTGTAAGAGCTTTTAAGATTTATATGTACATATCAATACCCAAACGAGTTTCGTAAGGTATACTCTGCTTTTATATAAAATATGTATATATATTTTAACATTATATTATGAATGTTGTCCTAAATTAAGGCAAATTATAATCACAAAAGAAATAGAGATAAGATAAGAGGTAACGGTAAAAATTGTATGTTAATGAATCTATTATTCACTAGAATACGAATACAACCTGATATAGTTAGCGAATTACTTAAAAAAAGTCTCACGGTGCGTTCGTTGAAGGTTTTTCAACAGCACGCAATTATTAAAAGCGACAGAGCGAGCGGAGGTCAATACTCCGGCAGTGGGTCAGCCATGAGTCGGAAGCCCAGACTCGTTCAGGCTGTTCTGGCCTTTCCTCTTTCGTCATCATCAATGACTATAAGAATATTTCAGTGTCATTAAACTAAAACCTCAATATTTCAAAATATTATTCGATATTCACTATCATTATAACGGTTTCTTCATGAATCATTAACATCACAGAAAAACAGTATTTAGAATATATTACACAATAATTAGTCAAGTTTTGGTATATTTTAAATATATGTTCACTTATATAAAAAGTAATTACTATTTTTCGACTGTTTAATAAATTATCTTATATTTGTTTCTATATATTATATGAATTAATTTAAAACTTAAATTTTCATTTAATTTCTGAATTATCACCTTAACGACACTGTTAATGAGGTTGTCGACCCCAAAATCATTTTGATAACATTGCAATATTATTTATGATGAAATATACATCTAATTATTATTTTTTGATATTTTATAAACGTCTCAACCTCTGATATTTTGAGATTATTGTTGAGATTATAAATCATTTCTTCAAAACATTTATGATTTTGACAATTTATAATGAACTAGCTTTTTACTCCTTCTGCGTTCTTATTGTACCGACGGTTAAATTATGCCGTAATCCCTGTGTTTATCCAGGTTCTTAAAGTCTCAATGACCTTAATGACCAAACCATCTGATTTTATTGCGATCAGTTAAGTGGCTTAACAATGATGAAGTAAGAATATAATTGGAATTTTATTTTTCGTATTATATATGTAACCTTTTTCTTCTAAACATATTAATAATGTTAAGCTACAAAATGGCGAAATAGTGTCGAATATCGTCTGTATGTAAATGTAAATAATTAAAGTAAACAAAAATCAGCAGCGACGGTTTTAGCGACTGGCCTCTATGAGGTATCTATAATTCTTGCAGAGGACAAGACAGGGCATTCACCTTACGCTTGTCTCTGTCGAGAACCTCAGGGATCTATCAAAGAGAAAATAAATATTTCCAATAATAACAAATGTGCTACTTTTATAAATAGTTTCAAGCCAATTTTAGATATGCTGCAGCGTTTTAACGCTGTGAAGAATCTTAATTTTAATTTAATTTGTGATCTACTTACTTTCTAAACTATGAAATATTTTAAAACTCTTGTATTTTACTTCATTCGTTTTTAATAGTTCTAAGTTCTAAGTGAATTGCTAAGTAGTTGTAATGTAGCTATATAATTATTACAAATAAAATATTATCAAATATTAAATGTTTTAAAATTTATAATATTACTAAAAAACAAAAAGCAAAATAAATAATATAAAACAAATATTATAAAAGAAAATCAATCGTGTCTATAAAAATTAAATGAGTTTAGGTAACAAGATTATTTACGATTAGTTTTGGGTAAGTTTTACCCGAAGCTTCACGTTTATATATATATTTCCCCGTTAAAAAGCCTTCTATATAACACAAGATATATTATATATAACACAAGATATATATATAGGTATTGATTGGAATTTACTAAATATATCTATGCAAAAATGACGTCAATTCATTAGTGGTGTGAAGGATACGTATAAGTTAAAATAACTGTTTTCTCCTTAGTTGCGTGTTCTTAATTATTCAAAATAGACTTTTAACATTTGTATAATTAGAGCTTAAGTCACCCTTCAGGGTAGTGTATGGTTTATATAATATACTACTAGAAAAATTCAATGAAAATATTCCTCTCAGGGAATTATATCGATGAGTTGGCATTTTGACATAATGCTCACTGAAGCGCTAAATATCAGAAGCATTAAATGCAAAAACAAAACCCCTTAGGTGGCTTTTACAATACCTCAATATTGAAATAGGTTAGGTTAGTTAATATATATAATATCCTGCCGGAAACCAGGCTCTTTATTTTTATTCACAATTTTATTGATTATTTAAATAATAATAGTGACAAATACTTTACAAACTGGTATCGACAAGTTTCTGCTGTGCAAAGCCAATCATCCTGAGGCAAGTATTAGGTGATATAATAAAAAACCGCATATATTTTTACATTTATCAATCAAATAAATTAAAATTGTATATTATTCTATACAATATTGTATAATAAATTTCGAATATGTTGTGTAATTTGATTAATATAAATGCTGAGTTCATTCGATTTTTCTCAGTCGAAACCATTCCAAACCAGCGACAGGAACGGTGCTAGGTTAAAAATATATTGATATTTCATCAACATCCTCCTGCCCTCACCTCAATTTACTTGGGGCCGGCGCAGAATGTCTTCTTCTTCCTTACATACTTCCCTATCTGACGTCGTACCACAAGTAACATTCTTTCCATCCATATCATCTTTCACACAATCCTTCCATCGTTTCTTTGATCGTCCCCTTCCTCCATATCAATGCCTTAGCAGCATTGATATTTGTAGGATGTATTTTTAAAAGTGTATCTATTATTTCACTGAAATAAACTATTATCAATAAAATTTATTGCAGTAGTAAGGACTCAAGCTGTTCAAATGAATTAAATTTAACTAGGCCTTTTAATGGTAATCATTTAAATATTCATAATGCGGAAATGATTTTATAATAGCAATGCCATATGTGAATGAGAAGCTTACGGTAAATATATAATTAACTAAATGTAATTTTAGCTTATAAATAGAATATATTTTTAAATATTATAATGAATTAAAGTACTTTAGACAAAATCAAAATAAAAACAAGTTATACAAAGCATATATTATGTTTTTAATTGGTTTGTCTTTCTAATCTATAGAAATGCCTTTTTTATAATGTGAGCCGATGGTGAAATGGACCACCAGATAAGTATCATGGATAAATTCGAAAAATGACGAACGCCTATCCTCAATTTTGATTGGTCGATGAATTTTCAGAATTAAATTAAGATCACTCTTTTGGTCATAAACTGAAGCTTAATTAACAAACTGAACATTCTAACATTCAAAGATGTCGAACTTACATATACAAACGTTCATCCCTTAAGGAAATGAATTAAGTTGGGGACGCCTCAGAAGGAATTCCTACATAAAATTTAATCTTGTTGAATCCACCAGTTTTGTCTAAGCGTTGTAGGTCAAACAGTCGTTTTAAAATATTATTGATACATAAAAATTAATAAAAAAAAAAACAATTAATTTTGTAAATTAATTATTTTTTCACTATATTTCGACATGTTTTTTCATGTCATGTCAACATTACTAATTTTCTAATTCTAATAGAGGTAACTTTAAACAAACACATTAATTTTATACAGTGAAATTAAAAGTAATACTCCCTATATGTTTCGTCGCTAAAAAACAAGGATGTTAACTTGGGCAAATAGTGCTGCAGCCATCGCATGTCAAACATTTCGCAAGGCGATCCGTGCAGCGATGTGTTTGTTCGGTAATTAAGGCTATGCAAATATTCAGTCGGTCTTCAACCTCGTAAGCGAGTGTCATTATGTGATTGGTTCTAATGTACACCATTGAGATGAACGTAGCGGGAGATTGAAGTACACAGCATTATTGAAACATATTATAGACAAGTAACAATTTTTCACGAGTAAATATCTGGATTTTTTTCAATGTTTGGGAATTAGAATCTCCAATATTGTTAAAACTCATTTGACTAACTAATGTATAACTTGTTTTACCCCATTATTTTCAGCATGTTTCTTTTTATTATAAGTATTATATAAATATAATGATTCAATTCTTAAATTGTACCAGCAGTTAGAAATAATATGTATCCTTTTTTGTTGGAATAAAAAGAGTTTATTGATTTGTATTCACTCAAAGGACATACCAAAAACGACAGTCGCGTTATTATTATGGCGACCATGTACGTTTCCACGGCGGATGCAGGATTGAAGCATGCAGTGAGCGACTTGATTCCTGAGTTCAAACTTAGAATATGTTCTGGAAGAACTGGAATAAAGAAAGTCACGTGATACTCACAAGGGCATAACACATTAAACCCTTGTCTCGTCAAGAAGTGCTTTATATTTCGTAAGTGGCAGTGTTTATGGGCAAAGGAATTTACCATCAGAGGCGGAATCCCTTGTCTGCTCTCCTAAAATATTTTTTTAAAACAATGTTCTAAAAGACATTTAGATAACTAAAGCACCAATGTTCGAACAGGAATTGTAAGTAGTCGAAGTTGCTTGTTTGAAAGACAAACTGTTGTACGAAGTGCGCATACAAAAATTGGTTGATACTTTAAACGCACAAGACATCAACAGAATATTACAGAGAGTAGATTCTTAAAACCAGTGACGATATCAAAAATGGCGAGATATAAACGATAAAATATGAACTATTTTCTAATCTCATATTTAAGGACTAAAATTGACAATCTTCCATATCAAGTACAAAAAAAATATTGAAAGATATAATCTGCGAGGTACCTCTTTTATTGAGACTGTAGTTTTACAGGTGACTGATAAATAATAATCCTCTAAAGTTGCGTCAAACTTCAACAATACTTTATAGAGTGGTACATACTTGTAGTTTATTATCGTTGTATAAGCAACTCATATTATTTTATCGATTAAATTATCAGTTAAAGTTGACGATATATATATCTACCTATAGAACTTGAATACCTTAAATTAACTTCATAACTCTTTATCTATAAATATTAACTAAACTACCAATATATAAAAAAAGTAGTTTAATGGTTCATGGTAAATCTAATCGTGCTTGGCCCATATATGATCTTATTGCATATCATTACATAATAACTAGATATATAACTATTTTAACTTTTTTAAATATAAAGAAGAAATGTATAAACTGAAAGACAATAATTAAAAGTAATATTGAAAATATGCACATTGCACTTTTACTAACATATTTTATTATGTCACATTCATCGGCTGACGAAGACACATCGGTCCTTTAGCGTACAAAAGTCGTATTGTGGTATACAATATGTTATGATAGATGACCGCGAAGCCTATTCACAATTACACACCTTGTGTGCAACTGTATGCAAAATATACGCAACGCAATGTGTAAGTGCAAATTGCGAAATCTCTTTATGTATCACAATAAAGAGAAGTGGATTCATCGAAAATCTGCTAGATCCGTAGCCCCGCGATTGCGTATTGAACAAAATCATCTGTCGGCTGAAAAAACACGTTATACGTGGAGTTTTATGATATAAATTTAACCCGTTAGTTATTAGTATGTACATAATATATCTGAATTCGCAAAATATTCAAAAACAACTGTACTCAAAAACCTGCTTATCTAAAAAAGTTTTTAATTAAAATTGAAAATCATATTTTAAATTTTAATTATCAAACTTATACGTAATTCTAAAGATTGTTCAATTTTAATTAAATACGTTGTTATAAATTTCTTCATTATTACATTTTGTATTGATAATTTTTTTTATATATATAGTACTAGAATCTCATACATTTTTTTGTGTGTAATACATTTTATCTTTAGTTAAGCCTTTTTCTTAAATTTCATAGCAAAATAATAAGCTTTTTTCGAATTTGAATTAAAAAACACCGTTCAAATTAGGTACCTAAGTTCAATTAGTGTATTTTATTAAAAATTGTTTGTTTATTTGTGTACGTTAGGTATATTTATTTACATTGTATTGTTTTTTATGAAAGGAACTAAAATATTTTTATGATTACAGTATTTATACAAGGCTCTTACTTACTTACTACATACTTACTTACTTGCTTACTACATCCTAAGATGGACATCCGTAATAGAGGTTACCTCCAAAGATAAGCTATCCGAATATCATCAAGACTCACATTTGCCAATAATACAATATCACACTTATAATATCTACTTGGCGGTAAGGCTTTGTGCAAGCTCCTCTGGGTACTCTGTATCTTGTGAAAAATCTCTTACCTTACGATATAAATGTCCCCTAAATCTTTGTTTTTCTCTACTAATAAATATAGAGACTAAAACTAAACTAAATATTTTTAGTGATGAGCTAGGATTCTTTTTAAGTATATAGCTACCACTAGTCTAATCAATTTTAGGTGAAATTACACCATAATCACAAAAATCACGCGTTACAGAAGTTAAATTGACATATGCGCAACCTTCAACGGAACATGACTTTCATAAAGTCAACCAGATGACTTCCAAATAACTTGCTCGTAATTTTCCTAAATATCTGATCTGCGAACCACAGACATTAGTTTCCTAAGCGCTGACCGCTCTAACCATAGTGTTTATGTGTAATAAAGGCAATTTTTACTGCAATTTTTCATGCCATCCGGTATTTAAAAAACAGATGCAAATATGCATTCAATCGTAAAAATAGAGCTAAAAGTAATGGCGTGCTATAATAATTATGTAAAGGATTTTAAACACTTTTATTAGTTTAAAAGGTTCCTTCTTTTTGCAGTAGGTTTAACAGTTGTATACTAAAAAATTGTGCTAGCTGTTTTTAATAAACTGGGAATTCTGAGCACTATGACTGTATTAAAATGAATTAATTATATTTATCTGCTTAGTTAAAAAATATCATCATGGATTACCACGCGTTGAAGTCTTTTCTTAGCATTAGCTTCTTAATGTAAAAAAATCTTTAATTTGATTTTAATATCGAAACAAAAATGCATTGGGTTTTAAAAATCGTAAAACTTTTAATCTTAATCACATATTAAATTATATATATTGTATTTAAAAAAAGTATGAACAACTATCAGAGCAACTTACTGGTAACAGCGAGAAAGCACATAAGGTACAATCCTTTCCATCCGTGGGAACCGCAGCAGATGCGTTTCTAGTAGAGATGCCTTTTTTCTAAATCCTTTAAATACAACTGCCATAGTTTGAAATAAACCGGGACATTCTACTTAATTTTGAATCACCCAAATTTGAAATACAAACATTTCATCTAAATTATTCCCCGAAAATGGTTTTAATTTGTAGATTTAATATAATAAGCGCACTGATTTTATTACAATGATATAATTACAAATAAAATATTGCTTACAAAAAGCTTAATATAAAATTACATTTATTATATAATTTGGACTATTTAAATAACTAAGGTAATCAATATCACAAACATAACTTATCCGTGATATTCGTACATAATGGCTACCGTCTATTGAATTGAACAAGCAATAGAATTAGAAAACAGGAAACTACAAACTGCAATCGTTATTCATTTCGATACTAGTAATAGTAAAAACATAAACTTTAAAAGGTACTTCGATATGACACATCCGGTTAACCGATACTTGTGTGATTCCAGAAATTATGGTTTTCGCAAGTTTTTTTTTTAACGTTTATATAATTGGTTAAAATCGGGTATTCAGACATATGACGTGGGAATATTTAGCTTTAGTAATACAATCAAACGGAAACCGTATTCAGGCTGTTAGTAGCAGGTTCGATCACAACCTTTGCACTATAGTCCTTATCTTCGGCGGCTGGAAAAAGTGGCAATTTTAACCCACCTAATCTCTTCTTGCAATAGTTACATACAAACATTTGTGAAGAAATTAGGTACGAGTATATTACTTACGACATAAAGGTAAACGATAAAAACTCTTTGAAGCTTAAAAAAATTATCTCTTTAGCTAAAGAGATCAAAGATTTCCGAGAGAAAGTCGACCGCTGGCGGTTTTTTGAAAGAGAACAAATACTTTTACCTGTTACGTAAAATAGAGCAGAACTTAATAGAAAAAAACACAAGTGTTGCTGTACACAATGTTGTCTCCGTAAACTGTTAATTTCAAAGGGTAACTAGCGCTCTATTTATGGCCCTCTTTTGTCTCGAAGAATAAAAGTTATACTGAAAGTAACAAAGGTCATTTATATGTTTGTACATTTCTTATCGTTGAAGTGATAGTGGATAAAAGAATTCAAAAGTCTTTCTTTCTAAGTATATTACTACAAACCGTTATTGTTGATATTCATTGAAACGGTTTCATAAAATCTGTAACTAATAAAGTTAAAAGAAGCTTATCGATATATAAAACAATATTAACAATAGTCGTCGTTATGAACTCTGCTCCAGAAGTAAAACAAATATAATTAAGAAAAAGAAAACGGTCTCATTAAATGGGACTGTTTAATGGGATCAATATAATAGAAATTAAGTAATAAATAATATTATTTCGTAATTTAATTTCATATTAATATTTTCTACGTCGATTCATGACGGAGTTCTAAGATAACAAACATAAAGTAATACCTAGGAACTAATAAAAATACAAGCGAATTGAATCTTATTTCATTTTTGGAATTACTTATAAATATTCTTACAAACGTTCTATTTTTTTGCAACATACAATGATTTCTGGTTTATGCTAGCCTTGGAAGTATTGTAGCTTATTATTTAGTCCTACTCTTCAATAGGGAAGAAGGTATTGCAGAAAATACTTAATAGGAGTACTGCGTTTGTAGGCTTTGTGCAAGCCCGTCTGAATAGGTACATCGGTACTGTTGTGTTCCAGTATGAAAGGTGGATAAGCCGACAGCCACAAAGGATCTTAACTCCAAAGGTTGGTTGAGCATTGGCATTAGGAATGGTAAATAAGGAATGGTTCATATTTCTTACAAATCTTATGTTTATTTAGCATGTCATGTAGATCGTTGATCGTCAAATAACTATGTTATAAAAAAGAAGATTTTTAAATCTGTAATCTATAATCTCTTATATCTTAAAAGCTTATACGAAACCACACAGGGCTTTTAACAGAAATTACTTACGAAATATAATAAAATTCACAATTGTGGTTTCGAAAATTTACAAAAAATAACACAAACAAAAAAGACAAATCTGTGTTTCATACAATGCATAAAATTAATTTTACCCACCTTCACTACCAGCCCTTAGGGATTTCCGGTGAAATCTCAAAAAACTAATTCAAACAAACACATGACAAGGATGAGGGCAGATGGCGCCTCGGATGTGGACGGAAATCGAAAGGGATTTTTTTCAAATTTAATCGAAAGCAAAAAACCCATGGGAATACTTTTTTTTGAGAAGTGAAAGCATACAAGGTTCGTTTTTTTACTTGATTTGTTTCTGATTTAAAATATCCCTTAATTAAAAATTATGATATACCTAATAGTAATAACATATGCTTTAGTTAAAGAATACGAACTACGCAATTATGTATTCATGAAAAATAACCTATTTTTAAGTTAATAAAATGTAACAAAAATACTTTTTTATATTGTTGATTTTTGATAAAGAATTATATTCTTTTTACTACTTATTTTTAACAACGAGTTTATATGAACGTATATACCAAATTATGTTATATTTAAATAAATGTACCAATATTAACATCAACTGTTAGTAAATTAACAAATTATATAAACATAGTTAAAAATAGAAGTACCACACGGCATCCAACACGTTTTACTATTACATATAGATATTACTGTAATACACTGTAACGCGTGCAATATAGAAATAACATTGATGTTAACATGCGCTCGAATGTAATCATGCAAAATTCGTATTTATGGCACTCAGAATAAAGCTTATAATCAATTGTATTTGAAATAATATGGTTATTGGTCTAATGTACAGGTAGTAAACAGACAAAGATTAACTTAAACTGAAATGGATGTAGGTAAAACATCTTTACACCTATTCGTATAGGGTTTATTTTGGCAGTGATGTATCATAGTATAGAAACTCAGAGTGTTGTACTGTACAAGTAGTTCACTAGCGTGGGAGACCGCCGCAGGTGCGGTGATATAAAACAAGCGTTTCCTACAAAGCCTGCAGATGTACTTCCCATAGATGCCTAACAGTTACGACTGTTTATTACTCTGTATTAATCAGCAGAAAAAACCTCTGAAGTAGTTTTAACTACAGTTGGTAATGGATGGAATCGTTAAGTATATTATGTTTTAAACAGGCATTGATCTGTTCGTATTAAATTTAAATTTTGCACGCTGTTACAGTTAATACACTTACATATAAATATACTGTTCTTTCTTTAAAGTGATGTTAAATATATGTATTTTACTCGATTTTATCGGTTCAATGATTTTATGAATTATGTCATGTTAAGACAGTCGTATATTTGTATTGCTATATACGTTTATTTTTATATTCTTATAAAAGTTTCTTTACTAAAACTCAAAATAATATTTTAACTAGATTTATTGGCACGCTTCGTTATAAATATCTAGGCGGGTCGTGATCAAATATTATTACATATTTAAAATAAAATTAAGTGTAGAAATACTTTTATATGTTTATTTTCAACTCATCCAGTTAAATTTTTTAAAAAATAATTGTATTGCATGATTAGTTAGCATAATAGTAATTAAAAAATAAAAAATATATGTTTTAAAAAGTAAGTGAAGAAAAACGGAGTGCGTTGAACTCTTTTCCACATAAATTAGTTTCACTAATGATATTATGAGTCATCTTACTTACATTGTAAATATTATAAAAAGAAATCATTTCGTTCAACTGAGCTTTTTCTTGTAAGAGGTTTCATCGAACGTGAACATTTGAACGATACACGTTCAAATTTTGTAGTCTAACAAATAATAATTGCCGACTCCAATTAGGTACTCGTTACTTTATTTCGTCGTAGCACGCCTTAGGATTATATATTTTAATAATTGCTCGCGGGTAAAATATGTACTAAAATTCGTAAATTTAAAAATTATGACAGCCAATTTATTTAACAAACGAATCATTTTGTACGGTAAAGGATGATATCGTGTGAAAGAAGCATGTCTTCGAAGAAGTTCTGGCTTGTAATTTGTGCATTTCGTAATTCCCGGTAAAGCTACACGAGGGCGTGAACATCCAAATTCTCCTATTCGACGTACATGCATTTAAAATGAAGATAATTATGAAAACGCATTATTAGCTGCGTGTGATTTATGATTTTAGCCGGGTAGAAATTTCGCCTTATTATTTTACATTAAATTTGTAGAACTTAAAGTTAATAATGTCTACTTAATAATGGTATATATATATATCGTACCCGTTATATATATATCGTCGTTACAGCATTTCTAAACTGGCATAGTAGTATTTTTACCATTATGTAATACTAACTATTTACGTTGAAACAAAATAAAAAAATGGTTAAACATATATCAAAATATAATATATGTGTATGTCGTAGGCAACTAACTTTATTAGCCATACAACTAAACGCCAAGCTACTAACCGGCGCTGTTCAACCATCGGCCAGAATGACACGAAGTTTACTTGCTTCAGACAATTCCTCTTGAAGACTTTAGGAAACTTAAACCAAATCTTGTTTTTGCTGCGGTGGCGCTAATACGTAAATATAAAAAGTAGTTACGATGTTGAAACTATCTATATAAATATATTTATTTACATGAGTATTCTATTAGTTGGCGGGTGTCATTCTGGCCACTGAACAGCGCCCTTTAATAACTTTATTATATATAAACGGCCTAGACACTTGTCTAGGCCGTTTATAAAATGACTAATTTAACCAATTGGCTGCGACGTATAAATTTTTAAAAGTACTAAGTTACTTCAACCAGAAACTTAATTAAAGGTAATACAGTTTAATATGCGCATAATGGATAACAGACGGCTCATTAAACCACACATATCATTATAAATAAAAGGAAAGTTAAATCTGTTCCACCATATGTACACCTGTATAATCTTTTTTTTCATAGGCAATGAAAAAATTCGATATCACAAGGTGCAAAAGTCTAATACAAAGATCATCTCAATTCAAGTGCAGACATAAGACATTTGAAAAAGGTACTAATTAATTTTCAATTAAACAATACAAGAAGTAAAATAAATATAGTTCTCATTTTTTTTTTGTTTTTTAGAATTAAGGTTCTTCATTTTTCTGTTATACGTTATTTTCTTCAAACGATTCATTATATTTTGACTTATGTCTGCATTGTTTCTATTAACATCCCGCGCCTCCAGCAATCCTTTTCGTCCCAAAACAAAGAAAATCAATATCCTATAATAACGATCAAAATTATGGCCTTAGTAACACATTCTCGATCAGCTGCCTCTTCGGGGCCTTGTTACAGATATAGTCAAGTTTAAAAAGCAATATCGAAAATAAACTTTATCATTTTACAGATAAATATCATTATTGCTTTTATTCGTTTTATAAAATTTATCAACATAAATATATCATTTTATTAATATATCGTCAATAACGAATGTCCTAAACAAAGATTGATAATATTATTTCTGATAGATAGTTCGAAACAGGTGCTACGCTCATTATAAATGAGGACTGAATTGAAAAGAAGAATATATCATTATTAAGTCATTATTTTAAAGACACAAACTTTATATTATACCGTATTTTAAATGTTGAAAAAGAGTAACTACTGGCTATCTCGTCGGTTCTTCTGGGAAGAATCTACTTTCCGGACCAGTGGTAACTTCACTTTATATAATTCAAAAGTGCTTGTAAAAGTCTACTTGAATAAAGTATATTTTGATTGATTGATTGTTACACGAAGTAATCACATTTTAGACGTGTATTTATTTTTAAGAAACATTTATTTTGTCATGTCAATAATATTCAAAACTTTAAACGAAATATATTATGATATAATGATAAAGTATAACCACTATCAGTCCCATAAACATAAATCAATTAATGACAATATTTCTCTTCGCTTTATTACTACAATATTACGGCAGACTCGAGTTGATTACACGGAAATCATGTAATTATGCACATGGACCACTTATATAGGCAATGTTCGCACGAATATAAAAATAATTAAATACGTACGTACAAGTCACGTAATTAACATTTTTAGAGTTAGAGGCAATTTCCCCACGATAGTTGATCGAAAACAATGGCGTTCTCACATGATAACTGTCATGATCAGACTTATCAGACCGCATTACTAATATTGTAACAATTTTGAGATCTTATGGCGGGAGATTTTAATTTTTAATCAGTGACGCAGATACAAATGAAAGTCAAGACAAAGTTGAAATGTGTTGTCCTGTAATCAATAATAGATACGTTTCTTTTTTTTTTAATCCTATACAAAGTATCAGCAACTAGTAAAACTTCTGTAATTTATGTTTTAATACACATGATACTGATATGTTTTATTGATTTCCGAACTTATCCTCTGCTGATGTTTAAATAAATTTATTATATTTAATAAATTATTGATGAATTTATAAAACGCTTTGTAAATAAAATAATGAAACATACAATTAATTTAAATGAAAGCTGTCAATCAATCTGTGCGATAATCTTAAAAATATTTTAAAGTTTATTATTTTAAATTTAAACGTAAGTTAATGGGTATTGGTAAGAAAAATTATGAGACAGTTTTTTATAAGATTGTATCAGATTTTAAAAGAAAAAACAATAAAAATGATCTTATATAATAAGTAGTAACGTGGTATCATAATACCAAACCGGCGACAACGTAACCGCGTAATGGCGGCGCGCAATCTTCCGTGATAGTGAACTTGAGTTTTTTCGCGGCGCACGCGCACCGTTAGCTTGAGCTACATTCCGCGGTTGTCTTCTACAGCCGCTTGGTGGCACCACAGCTTACGTACCACAACTTAATATCATACTTCCTGCCGTAATAAATCTTTAATATTAATATAATAACATAATGAGAAGGCGATTTCCGGGCACTAAATATATTAGTTTAATTGAAATTCTAAATTATACAATAAAATCGTTTCTAACATTATCACTAAGTTCTGATAAATTTATCTTCTGTACTGCGTTATAAATATCATCAGTTAGTTACTAATAGTATTTTATGTCAAATTATTTTGGAGTAATTTGAAGCACTAAATAACTACCAAGAAAAACCGTTTCACATTAAACGAAATTATAATCTATATATGTACAAAATCTGTTATGTTGCTTATAAAACAGAAAAAAAAACTGAATGTTGACGGAAAATAACAACCTCTCTAATGTCAGATCTAAGCTTTGAAGGCTGAGCGCGCTGGGTCAACGACCATTGCCAATGTCAGCCATCTTGAGTTCCGCAGTCGCTTACGTTCTTCACGTAAGAGGCTGTAATGCTATGTTAGTGTGAGTTAATGTTCGTTTTTCTATGTCAACCCTATCTGTGTGCGTGAAGTGAACGTGCTCACGCATTCATTGCGGCTCTGTTTGTGTGCGTAGCTAATACGTCTTGTGGTATTAGAACAGTACTAGATGGCGGTTCTATCGATGGTTATTGCAATTTTATAACGATTTTCTGTTGTTCAGACATTTTGTTATATCTTCTTATTAAAAAATGATTAGTGGCACGTCACGATGAGACTTATGTATTGCTTGTAATAAACGTTATAAGCGTTTAATTTGATTAATATCACGTACTCGTGATTTCAAAGTCGCTCATTACATTTTATTTACGTCAGACTATAAGTAGAGAATAACAGTTTTATTAATAGTACTCTATCAAAATATATACCTACGCAAAGTTGTCATCTTAAGGAGAAATTTTCCCGCGGTCCGAAACCCATAGAAGTTTGAGCATAGGTACTTAGATATTCATCGCTTAAATTACGAGTCATAACAATAAATTTTTTTACACTTCACGCTGAGATTAACGTAGAGGCACTTCAGTTTTAAAACGTTTTTTAAGTAAAAAGAGTTGTTATTTAATGTTGTAAGTGCTTTGAAATTGCGTTGTACAATGTAATATTAAATAATATAAAAAATATAACAAATTTTATATCAATGGAATATAAACAACTTCATCATCCTTTCATACATCTTGTATTAATTTAATAACGGTAACATTTTTAGTTGGAATATGATAATAATTTGTCCGTATAACATAAATCTTATTAAAACTCAGTACTACATTTTTATCTAAATATATATATACACATCTTTTTGAACTTTTAGTGAACTTTTATTATTATTGTTATTTATTGAAATGAACAACAAAATAATTTGTGATATACTATATAAAATAGAAATAAAGTAAGAAAATGCTTTATTTTTTCCATTTTATATATAATTGTATATTATAAATAAAGTAGTAAAATTATCTACTCTAAACGAATAATAAGGGAATCGATTTTATTATAATAGATAAATAATAATAATGTATGTTATTTTATTTTATTAAGATCCCAACATAAATTGATGGCAAGGAATTACTATAGAGTTATTTGCCAATTATTCTCAATAGAATGTACATTCCAAGCCAGTCGTAGCTCCTAATTTAATACATTAACATGACGACAAAAGTGCTTTTCTCTTAGAAATATTATAAGCTTTAAATACGAATCCTTATTAAATCGACTACACAAAATTTACCGTATAAATTATCATAAATAAGAATTTTATAAACACAAATGAACCAAATTTGTATGGATTTATTTCGTCTAGCTTGATTGAAATTTACTCTAAATATACATTATATCTACCACAGGCGAAGACAAGGAAAATTTTGTCAATCACGTTTGCATCGTATAATTTGATTAAAAGTATATTGTTTTGCATGTACATGTAAAATGCATGCTTTTTCAAATGAGATGAAAAACTAGTCGTGGCCTCGGTTCTAGGGACCTTCGCCAAAATGGTACTGCAGTACGATAACCCGAACCAATTGTTCTGTTCGAATCATTCGATCGAATTCATGACTTCCGCGTCATGGAGATCGTAATTTAATAATTAAAATTTATGATACATGTAAATTTATGACGATCAAACGTAATGTAATTGGAGAGATTTATCGTTCAGTTTGCGAATAAATAAAAGTCACGTAAAGTCGTGTTAATTTAAATATGTCTGGTATTATTAAATAAGAATACAATTTTAAAATAAAATTTAAGATTCTTGTCGTTCGAAATGGGTTAGGGTAAGGCTACCTGATGGTAAGTAATCACCATGGCTCATAGACAATGACGCTGTTAGAAATATTAAACATTCTTTACACGACGTCTTTCGGCTGACGTGATGATGACGAGTCGTCCTTTAAATCAGAGAACATAAATTTCATTGCTTTTAGACGATATGATAACGTTCACGTTGAAAGATGTAGTCCTTCTCTTAAAACCCGTAAGCACTACTACGCTGACCATAACGTTAATTTACATTAAGGTTTGTATAATCCTATTAGATTTTATATGAATATTATACACGTAAGCAAAGGCGGATCAGATTTTTTAACCGTCTCATTTATATTAATTAGTAATGAAATTATTAATAGTTAGTTTGAAGCTAACACACCCTAATATGTATGGGAGTTTCCATTGCTTTTTTCGAGGTCAATCATCAGTCGTTTTACATAGTCAAGAACCGCCATGGGCCCCGATATACTTCCGTTTCCTTCGCCATTGTCGTCGACTTCCTTATATCAACATGCGGACAATCAAAACTAAAAAAAAGCATGCCTGCTTAGTATTCACAGTGTATTATCGGGCTTTAGTCTATTATTATATAAATTAGCTTCTATCTTTTAAAATATTTCTTTACATTATTTTATATCAAAACTTATTATATACACCTTTTAATTAACAACTAAGATGTTTGTTTAAAAAATCTTTGAGCTATCACGAAATCATGTCAAATCAGTAATTTAAATAAAATGCTTCACTAGTATAAAAAATAACAAGTATTCTCAAAAAAAATATTTCAACGTATAACCAACGGTCATAACGTATTTCTGACAATTGAGATCCTTTTTTTTTTAAATTCATAATAATTTTTCTTCACGTTCTCTATCAAAACGTACCAAGCAACTATATATTTAATCGCATAAGAAATAAAGGATATAATTGCATGCGTTAAGAGATGACTGCCTCGCTTTCATCTATACACCTACGCTACCTGTGCGCAAGATTCACCCCTAACCTTTTGTAAGGCTATTATGAATCACAGGGGTGGTTCACAATACTTCACGAACGTATTACGAGCGTGGGAATAGATCGAATGAATGGAAAAACGAACTATGTGGCACCTGTAGGAAACAAAGATGCGGAGGCGGTGGCAGTTATACCTACATTAAAATATAATGGAACAGCTTTGATGACAAATCATGTAGACAGTTGTGAGAACTCTGGGACAATAGCAGGTCATATGCGTATGTAGTGAGTTATGTAACTAGCGGATAATTAATTGAAATATACGCATACAAATATATTGGAATTTATTAAAAGTTGTTGTTTGTGTAAAGGCAACACTTTTCGTTTCAAAGGTACATGAAATATATAATGGAAAATGTTTTGGAAAATACGAAATAAAATTAAGTCATCAATCATTTGAACAGCAAAGTAAATAATACGAACGATAAATAAATATTTTCAAGCAAACTGAATCCGACTGTATAGTATAATCGATTGGGATTGGAGATTAGTCGCACTCGAGACAGTAAGATTCACTTCATTGTCCGACCAATGTTTAAATGGTTCTACAAGGAAATGCAGGCTTAAATTTAAAATATAATACATAATGTTAAAATCCTTCCTAGTAAAGTACTATGAAACCAAACTTACTTGAACTTTTTAGTTACTTATCTGTAAGTTCTTAGGAAATAAGTGAAATAGTCAATAAATTTGATACAACTACATACTAGTAATACGTAATATGAAGAATTGTTGCATAAAGAGTTCATGGGAGTAGAGTCTTCCTACAATATATGGTAGCTTATATAATATACTTAATTGTAAAATGACGATTCAAAAGGGCTGGTGAAAGCCTACTTGTATAAAGTTTATTTTGATTTTGATAATGGTCGTCATGTAACGCAAAAAAGTAACTTATGTCATATCTTGCAGTTCAAGATTGCGTCATGCCAAATTTCATCAAATTTGGTTCAGTGGTTTGGTCGTGAAAGAGCGACAGACGGACAGAGCTACTTTCACATTTATAATATTAATATGGATTATTATATTTAACGCAACTTCGATTTTGATAAACGAAGTCATGGCCTATAGGTATAAGTAACAAAAACAAAAAAGTGTATTAGTAAATTATGTGTATATGAACCTACACTATAAATTTCTTGCAATCACTTGGTGGTGCAAGCCAGTCTGGGTGGGTACACCTACTCGTCATATATTCAACCGCCAAGCAGCTGTACTTGGTACTGTTGTGTTCCGGTTTGAAGGGCGAGTGAACCAGTGTAACTACGGGCAAAAAGGACATAACATCTTAGTTCCCAAGGTTGGTCCCGCATTCGCGGTATAAGGAATAGTTAAATGCATGCATGCATGCAGCATGAAAAATAAAAACGAATAAACGCAAAAAAAAATCATTTCTACACACGTATTTAATTGTATGTATATATATACTTTATCAGTAAATGTCTGGCGGCTTCTCTAAGATACTTCTACAGTCACAGGAAGCCTTAAGAAGAATTGCTCAGCGTTTAAAGAGAAAGAAGTAGAAGATCTGTGAATAAACGTGTGAATTTTGTTGCTTTTCAACCGACTTTAATTTTTTTTTTATTCGGTGTAAACGGACTTCCATGAGGCGTCCTGTCATATGTTCACAAATTAAGCACATGAAACTCAGCGGAACTTCACACAATTTACAGAATTCAACCCGCCATCTTCGTTAATGATGTATCAGATCTATCTACTACATCGCCACGGCTCTCATTGCAGATATATATTTTTATTAAAACACCGACATAAATTTGGAAATTAGTATTCGCCATCTATTTATTGGTTAGTGATGTTTAAATGTTACTCAATATCCAATAGGAATATAATAAAATATATATTCATTGTAAGTAAAAATAACAATACCTGAATAAATTTTAAAACAACATTATTTATGGAGTGGAAAATCGATGCAACAAATTTCAGAGGCCCGACTTATAAATGTGGCCTCGGACTCAAAAGTGAAATCATAATAACCAAATAAGAGTTACATAACTTTGACTACAGATCAGTTGGTGATGCAATAGTATTCGAACATCGCATGAAACTTACGGTATCTCCTGAATAACACGTGCGTTCTGCAAGTCAAATGCAGACTTTAGGGGCACCTAAAATGATCAGTTTATTAAAAAAGTTTAAGTTACAGTCTACATTTTAGTACATCACAACTTAAACGTAATTACCATTCAAATTGATCACAAATACGCAAAAAATAAGTAAAATCTATGCTGTGTTTATTTTTATGACCAGTGCATGTAGCAGAATATCACAAGTAATTTAAAAAACCTTTCTGAAAAATGATACTTATATACATAAACATAAAACATCTTATTGATTAAACATATTCTCATGCCTAATATTATTAAGATAATCTTTATTTGCTGGAAAGAAAAAGTAATCATAATTCTTACGCCATTTTAAGTTCCCGAGAGAAAATTATTCGTTGTCAAATTGATACAAAGCGTGACCATAATGTCCACGTGACCATTAGTCATGTAATGACGAATAATAATTCAACCAAATATATTTTTTGTGTAAATAAAATCTTGGTAAGATCTCCCGATTAATTCGGAATCTGATACTATCAGTTATTTATCACTATTCTCAATTATTGCATAAGATTTTTTTTCTTAAAGTAAAGTAAAGTAACAGTCTATAAATTTCCTACTGCTGGGATAAGGCCTCCTCTTCCATTAAGGAGAGAGCTTGCAACATTTTCCACCACGCTGTTCCAATGCGGGTTGGTGGAATGCACATGTGGCAGAATTTCGATGAAATTAGACACATGCAGGTTTCATTACTACGTTTTCCTTCACCGCCGAGCATGAGATGAATTATAAACACAAATTAAGCACATATATATAGTGGTGCTTGCCTGGGTTTGAAACCGCAATCATCGGTTAAGATGCACGCGTTCTAACCACTGGGCCATCTCAGCTCACAAGATTTTTTCTTGCTATATAATATATTTTTAAGAAAATAATCGTGTTTTTGCATATTCCCTTGAAGTCTCCCACTTAAATGCTCCCGCGGTTGCAACAGCATAGCTACGCCACTATTCATAATAAAAATGAATTAATTATTTTATCATTTTTATTATGAATGATGTATAAATATTTCTAAAGTTACTTCATACTAAAAAAAGTTTATAGCATGAGGTAATAATATGTGGTATCATGAAAATAAATAAGCTGCAAGACCAATAAAGTCGGTGATTTACTGTGTATCCGTATCAAGAAGTAGAAACCGTTGGAAATATTAGACCAAGAAAAATTAAATGATATAACTTTTCATCATTTCAGAATATTATTTATATTGATAAATTTATTTTTAATGAAAATATCGTCTGCCCACACCGTAACTTTTTTACACACATGTTCGATATAATGCTAAAATTTTTAGCACACGAATGGAATTCACAGCATAACTATATCAATTATCATAATATCTTACCGCCAACAAAGTCGCTTGTCCGCCGTTGTCTTTCCCTGTGTATGCTTAGATCTTTAAAATTACATAACAGATTTTGATGCGATTTTTTTTCAATAGATAGATATTCAATGCACAATAAAAAAAAATTATCATTCACTTTTTACGAAGATTTTTCGATGCGATTTTAAGCATTACAGCATTAATCCTTACCTAATTAAGTACCTTATATTATCTAATAACAAAAAGCTCGCTAGTAATTAATGTATAAAAAAAAATAATAGCACTGAGTATCGCTATTTGTTTGATTAACGATTTCTCGCTATGATTAGTTAAAAAAATATTATGACATTATACCAAAATAGTAGTACAATATTTTTTCTTATTAAAACGATATAATTAATAAAACATATCTGCAAACGCAACGTGTACGAGCTATTTATGTATAATTATAAATTATCATCTCTTTACAATCTCCTCTTTACTATTCAGCGATGTCAAATTGTCCTTGAGTATTCACGTGAGCCACGTGACGTGTGTTTTGCAGATTTTAACCGGATCGAAATTCAACGAGAATTATCCATGCACTAACGGTTTTCCTCTGTCTATCTCGAATTTTTATATCGTAAAAACAATTCATTACTGTCTATCTGATCACCAAATTAACTAGGAAAAAAGAAAAATAAATCAAATGAAAATTTACCTTTCAATATTTTAACAATTTTTTAAAGCTGGTCTAACTGTTCGGGAATATAATAAAGATATATTTTCTACCTATAGAACTGGCAAGAATTTTAGACGTTATTCCTAGCTGTTATTGAATTTTACTTGCAAGATTTTTTTTATATATATATATTTTACAGCGCGGTGTGATAGATACCGGTAAAAGAAACCAGTAACTTTAAATTGGACTGTTTGCGTTTCTGCCTTTAAAAGAAAATCAAATACCAATTACACACTATTACCATTTTAATTGCGTAGAGTATAAAAAAATACCGATTCATTATATTGATTAAATATTTTGTAACTGTTTATATTTCTATCCAATAAAAAATCTATAAAACTAATAAAAATCTCTTAAACGATCTCTTGAACTTATCTGCTTTTTAAAACTCGTATAATAATTTTTCTTTAAATATATTTTAACAGTGATAAGTTGTTTAGTATATTATGTTGATAAACAAGTGCATAAATAAATTAGGCATTCCATTTTTATTTGAATAATAATTTTGTTAGAATTGTTTTTAGGTTTATTCATCATTGTCGCAAATAATAATACACTGCTCTACTTTCAAATAGATTTCAATTATTCATGAAAGAAAAATACAACATATTTTAATTTCAAATAGTTATTCGGTATTTTTTGAAACATTTTAAAAACCATTACATTTGGTATAATGGAGTAGCTTATAAACTTTGAAAATATAATAGGCTAAATGATATACATGCCTCGCTAGTTATTAAATAAAAAAGGGGATAGGAACATCGGTATTAAAAAGAATACGATCTAATCCATGTCGATAGGTAATAGTATACCGATAAAAATTACATTTATACGTACATTTATATATGTGTAAAGATCAATACTATTATTGCCAATTATTTCAATATAATCATGATAAATATTTTTTCAATATTTATTTTATTAATTTTCAAGGCTTTGTTGCTCAAACCAGCCCTTAATCTTTATGATAAATCTTCGCTTTAACATAATTACTATTGATATCAATCAAAAACGGATGTAGGCAGTCAACATTGATTCGAGAAGACACATTTAAAAAAGCTTGTCAAAATTTTTAATTAAAATATCATGTTGTATTGACTTATCTGATTCACAGAGAAAATTAATAATAGATATTTAATCTTTATAATCGTTTAAAAAAGTCTCAAATCTATTTCCGTAATTATATTCCAAACAAATGCTGAATTTGTCGTCATATATAAAAAATAACTTGAATCTATCTCTTTATATTTCCTGAATCGTTTTAATATCCTAGGTAATCCGTTATAACAAACTTTGGGGGGGGGGGGAAATGACACATGCTATAGCTCTGACAATGGTGTTAACTTCAGCTAAGCTTCTTTAATACACGGATGTACTCTAAGGAGTCTTAGTCTGCTCAGAAGTATTCTACGAGAAATCGAGCTCTGAGGCATCGTTCGGAGACAATTTAGTAATTAAATTAAGAGAAATGCGTTCATTTAAACTCTATCTATTAAATGGTACAATATATTAAGCTTGTAACAATTATAATAGAAATATAATTACTATTATATTGATTTTGAACTTATAAGAAAAAATCAAAACAAAAAATTTTAATTCGGCTCTCGAAGAATGTTAACTAATTATGAGTAATAAAATTTATTTGGCAGGATTACTAATGAATATACTTTTTATATACCTGTATCAAACGAATTTTCGAATCACTTTATGAATAAAAGCACATGTTGTTGGTGTTAAGGTAAAATGTAGTACATTGAATAGAAACGAAATAATTGATGAGTAGAGATGGCCCAGTGGTTAGAACGCGTGCATCTTAACCGATGATTGCGGGTTCAAACCCAGGCAAGCACCGCTGAAACATGTACTTAATTTGTCTTTATAATTCATCTCGTGCTCAGCGGTGAGGGAAAACATCGTGAGGAAACCTGCATGTGACAAATTTCATAGAAATTGAGCCACATGTGTATACCAAACCTTCTCCTTAAAGGGAGAGTAGGCCTTTAGCCCAGCAGTGGGAATTTACAGGCTGTTGTTGAAATAATTGATTAATTAAATGGCAGAGAACATTAAGCGATCCACGTGGTCAAAACTATTTAATTTATATTGTGTAAGTTTATGGTATTGTTTAATATTAATTTTCTTCAATTCTAGAAATTTCAAGCCGTATTTCCAACTTACCAATTCTACAATAATAACTTTTCTTATCATAAATAATCTATTTAAGAAATTAAATGCATTGAAATTAGTATCCACAATTTCATAGTGAAATAAGTATACCAGTTGAATAAAAGATGGACAATGTTACAAAATGCAAGAAGCGAAAACGACAATTTACCATAATCTCTCGTATAAGCACCCAATTCCAGGCAAATCTAGAATATTTCAAACGTTGATAACACATACGCTAGCTAGTCTAATTTTCCACTTATATATTTTGGACTATAAGGCTGTCACGAAACAAAATTAAATTAAATTAGAAAAGACAATTTAGGTAATTTTAAGCCAGGTTTCCGATGCGAGTCTCAATGACGACAAATAAGCAGTTTTAGAATAAGGGTAAAAGTATTGAATTAATATATAACACCACATGCGCGCGATACGTTAAGTATTATATATTCTCATAAATAATCCATCGTTAAACTTATCGTCATACTTCTAATTGAAATAATGATAAAGGTATATAAGATTCCTAGTACCGACTAGTAAAGGCTAGAAACAAAGTAAGCCAAAGTCAATATAAGATTTTGTTGTTCTTTCGTCGATTGAAATACTAGAAATTACAATGAAAGTAAATGACTTTCTTATATAATAAGTAGATAATAGAATATTATGTTAACCGGAAGGCAATAAATAAACTTTATAGACATATATATTGTCTGTAAAGACAGTTTTACGTATAAAATGCTAACTCTACCCAACCGTACAGAATCATTCGTTAACAGAATCAAGTTAAGTTGGCAACAGCCTGTAAATATCCCAAGGCTGAGCAGAGGGCCGTGCCTCGGCCTTTCACTTGGAGGAAGATGATTGATAGAGCTTATTCTACCAAGGTAGTGCCTTTTGGTACCACCCAAACAATGTCGTAACATCTTAGGTATGAACATTTAGGTAATTAGAATTGCATTTATGATTGACGTCATTGTGTCAATAACATTTTTAGTGAAATAAATTGTATATATAAATGACACATCAAATCAAATTAATTCTTAGGTAATATTGTAAATAGACTACAATTTATTATAAGCTCTAACACTGATGAAATAAAATTAAATTTCAAATAAACCAAAGAATTTACCTATACTTCTGTAAAAAATGATTTATTCTAAAATAGATTATAAGTCCTTATGCTGCAACGTAACTTGAGTTTTATTACGTATTTGGATAAAGAGCAAAATCAAAATGAGATAAGTTGCTTTAGATCATTCTGTGAAGTGAGAATGGAAGTTGCGCGTAGAATATTGCGGAGGCCGCTGAGGGTCGATGCCTTCTGAGAGACACGTGAGCGGACCGTTAGCCTGCACACGCCGAGCCTTCAACACATGGAAAGGAAAATCTATAAATAGTAACGTTGCCAAAATAATTAAGTATTATTTTTAATAATCAAGGTATTGCAATATGTAAACATTTAAAACAGTCCGTTATTTTAAACATTAAACATTTATGTAAACAAAAAAAAGCATTTATTCATTATTTTTTGTAAATAATAAACAATTATTATTTAACGCATTAACTTTTAATGATAAAATAAAAACTAGTTATTTTGTTTCTGAATGAATTCAATTCAAGCAATTTTAATTACATAAAAAAGTAACTTCGCTGCTGGCGGTACAAATATTAATTTTCAATGTAATGGTCAGACATGTCAATTTCCGCGTGTCAGTGGAATATCTACATTACTCCAATATGAATAGAGCTTAAATTAATATACCACGTATTATTATGTGCTTATGTGTTGTATTCATCATAATATGAACTTACTTATAATCATATATTACATTGTTTATATCCTTATATGACCGAGATTTAAATAAGGCTAAATAAAAAGAAAGAATACAACGCATTATGTTTAAATGAAAATAAATACTAATCTATATTAATAAATGGAGAAACGTCCTTTTTGTCTTCCATAACTGAAAAACTTCTAAACTAATATACATAAATTTATACCAGAAGATTCTGCGCGTTTCTGAAAAGGTTTTAGTACATGATAATATATGACAAACAACGTCTGCCGATGGTTTTGTTTGTAATTTAATAATTTCACGATTAAATTAAATGAAAAGATACAATCGGTTCGAAATATAAAATCTACCTCAAAGATCTGACAAGAAAATCATCACTTACATTTTAATGAATTCAATTAAATATGTCAAACTAAAACGTATATTTTTAATTTTAAACATTACTATATTATTTTGGATTTATTTTACATGAAGATATTATATAAAAGGTAAAGAAAAAAATTTTTTTCTGGTAGTTTAACTTATTTATAATACTGAATGCTTAAGTAAACCACTTTCTGCTAACCCCAAATAATTTGTTTATGTTCTGAATAATTTTAAAGGTCAATATCTCACGTCTTATGGGCGGTGACAGAAATGGGTCGATCTTCATATAACACATTTTGCATAGCGCTTACAATACGCACACAAATATGCTTTGAGACATGTTGTTGATTTAAAAAGTTTCGTCTCAATAAATTACTTTAATTGTTTTTTTTTATTAAAAATTAAAAAAAAAGAAAAGTAAAGTAAGTACTTAAACTAAAAAGTTGAAATTTAAAATATATGTTAAATGTAAAAAGTTACGATTTTAAGTTACAAAAAAAGTCATCTCGTAAAGATTAAGTTACTACACTAAAAAAATCAGTGCATACAATATTGGACATTTTATAACATTTTTTATTTCCTTTGATTTTTAATTGAAGCTTATTAAATCGAATTTACCATCGCGCGCTTTAGGAGAAACACGTTTTCCTTTCGAATTTCCATATTAACTTCAGCGTGACCTATTTGACTTTCAAATGCGGGTACCTTATTAATTAGTTAGGTATATTGTTTATCTCATGCTGATTCATAACGCAACCGAAATAAGTGAGCCGGTCTCTGTGTCCCCATTTTTTGCCACAAACAACCTCAGAGGGCATTACCCTCTCTCTTTCTCTCGAAAACACCTAGCTTGGAGGCGAGCGGACTAGCTATTACTGGCAACATTGAAAAGTTGTCTTAAATTTTCGCGATTATTACACATTTAAATAAAACTAATTATAACGGATGAATCGCGTATATTAATTATTTTTAAACATCCCGACGTTTCGAGCACTTTGCAGTGTTCGTGGTCACGGGTAGTCTACCCGTGACCACGAACACTTTGATCCGAAAATGTATTGAATATTTCTAAATAGCATTCCTTCTATCATTTCCTTTTCCTTATAAGGAAACATTAAAAAATGTTTAGGGTAAGTTTCAAATCGAACAATGATTTTTATTTACAAAATTAAAAATAAATTATTAAACCGTAACAGAATATAAAAATTAATTCAAATTACATATTATTCTGTGAAAAAGAACAGAGAGTAGGAAAAATACACCTTAAACCAATATTTATAAAGATTACTATTAATAGGAAACAATTGTGTTGGCAACTCGGTATCACTATCACTTAGTAGAAATTGAAACTACACACGAGGATGGCTGTAAAATGTGGCGTTAAAATCGCCCACGGAACTAAGCAAATGACGAAAGCATTATTCCACTTTGGTGCTGAGGACCTTACCCTAGACATTGCTACGCAATAAGGTTGTCGCGGTCATCGTACGCCCCCTCCCGCTTCCCTCGCGACCTCTTTTGCAACAATCCGACCATTTCACATTGCCCACGGCTGCTGCCAGTCGTCGTACAACAGAGTAACAATATTAACTGACAAACTTATACTCAAGCTTAGAATTATTTACACCTTTAGAATTTTATTTTTAGATTAAGCAATTAAGTTTTTTTGTTTATTCTAAACAGGTAAGTGGTTAGTTGTGCCTCTAATTTATAAGTTCTTTATATTGAAATGATACTCATATATACTCACATATGTCTTTTGAATATTTTCAGCAGTGCTTAGAAATTTATCAAATTGTTTTATAACTCTTTGGTAAAAATCATATTTTCAAAGGAAAGAAGAAAAAACTACAGAGAGAATTGACGCGGAACTTAAAATATATTTGCGCGTGCATTTGCAAATATCGTAACTAATATATTATGACATTGACTTTAAACATTATCACAGAGCAACGATTTGTTCACAGGCTTCCGTGACTGTCTCGAAGTCAGTATCGAATATTGCACAATATCGTTTTAATTGGTTTTACAATTAGCGCGTTCGTCCGATTTGCTCCAGTTGTTAACGATTAACTTTTTACAATGTTCAGCCCAAGACAGGTTTACAGTTAACCGGGGTTGTTGCCAAGTTATGGCGAGTTACAAGATATTTAATTCTGTGAAATTGATTAGGGAAGATGGCTACGCGTGCAATGTTAATGAACTACGAATCATAGTCACGAAATTTACTGACGTCAATTTACGTCACTCTACTTCGTTTTTTCGTGCCTTTTTTTCAGGATTCAAGCAAACCTTACTTACCAATTTAATATTTTTGTTATAATTTTTGTACTTGATATGTTGTTTTATTTACTACTATTTTCAAAGAATATGGTCGAAAATCTACCAAAACAGACAAAAAACGGGGTTATAGCCAAGACAAGATAAGTCTTACAAGAAGACAGCATATTTTTTGTACTTTACAGTGGTCACGATAACTTTTTTTATATTTAACTTAACTTTCGTTCGTTTCATTTGACAAGCACTCTTATAGAAATATAAATCTGTAAAAGTATAAGTATTCTTGTCTGTAAATTATAACCTTATATACTTCTGAAAACTACTAAGAGCTACCGAAATTTAAAGGCTTTACAGGTTATTTTAATAAAGGCTTCGAAAAGCCATGGGGCAAGAGGGATTATAAAGGTGACTAGATCGTTTAAATAATGAGTAGATCGTTATTTTAAATAAATAAAAAAATATATATTATAACTATAAATATCTATTGTAGAACTATAGTCATTTTGTAAAGCAATAGCCATAATATAACAAATGTCATCGATAAGGCTCCAGCCAAATAGTCGGGCTCAAGTTACGCTATAAGTGGTCCGTGACGGGAATTATTACTTTGTATAACCGCTTATCTTCTCTACAACAGGGTTGGATTGACATGGCATTTTATTTATTTATAATGCTGTTCATAGTAAACTCATTATTTCTCGAAAAATAGCGAATGATAGCCTATAACTTTCTGAAACGAAAACCGAATTCCATCGGAATCTTTCTAAGATAATCTATGTATATAACTTACCTTATGAAATATTACAATAAATAATATTTTTGATAAAATTTCATCAAACAGTTTTTGTAAATATTTCTTTTAAATATCGTATCAATTATAATAAATATTTAATACTCAGCATTAATTATTCCGCTTCTCAGAGATAAATTTTACCCAATTTTATCTCTTACTTGTTTGTTCTGCAATAGTATCAAGTTTTTATGGGAATAAATTTACAAAATATCAAAGGAGATGCATCATTTATGGGCCGGACGTTGTATACTAAAGTAATAAAGATTGTAGATTGTTCATTAAAATTCAATAATGATATTTTTTTTTGATAAGTCATACAAATAATACTATTTTCTGTTAATAGATATTCATGTGCCTTAACCACTCTGATTTTAATAAAATAAAACATAATTCATAAAAATAAAAAAAAAAACTAGTTTTGATAAATGAACTTATGTTATGTTTCTAAAAGTAACAAATAACTGAACATACTATTCTTTCTCGTCTTGGTAAGTATCTGAAGAATATATCCAACGTTAGAAAAGGAATAAAGACGCTAAATCAGAACCGGGAGCTTTGGTGCACTTAAAGAAAGACTTATCCAACTTGTCTAATAGCCGACTGCTATAATGATAGACGATAATGAATGATGATATTCTCTTAAGATCCGGTAATGATTGGTTGGAAAATTCCAATTGCATAATCTGTATATGTGGTAGTATTTTAGATGGTCTGCGCCTAGATTTTTGGAATGCATGGTCCATTTCTGAATACAACTTCAAAAACATTTTATAATATATTTTAATTAAAGATATTACGTGCTTATTTACTATAGATGTTATATGCATTGTTCAGACAACTATTAATTTCCTTAATTTATAATATAATAATGTAATTTATAGAATTGTTTGACTGCAGCTTTGCTTTTAACCTTATTGACTAGGAAGATAGAAAGCCATTAGATCTACAACTTCTTTGATCTGGTGGATTAGTAGATTAGTAAGGAAATTCATTGTTCTGAGGTTCTAGATTTAAATATCAAATCGGGTCGATGAAAAAATGTTGATGAAAAGTTCTCAGTACCATTGCAGACTCTGGAATTTCAAAGAGTACCATGCTACGAAAACTACATAAAATATATCATTCAGTAATTTATAATAACATTGATCAACTTTAATTCTTAACTAAAGTTTATTGTACAGTTTAGAAAAAAATTTGATGTGATCTTCCAACGTTTACATAACTATGTTCACCCGTTCAGCATGAGCTTTTTATGAATTATAAGTAAACTATTTACAACCAATTAAACACGATTCTTGTAATTAGAATGCAAGCGACGTACTCATTCAGTTCAACGTACATATACACGAATAGTATCTGCACCTACTTCTAATATCTGCATACACATTACTTCCGTCGATACGTGTGGGCGCCCGCATTGTCGTACATCGTATATTTATAGATACAATTCTTATTACTTTCCGACTTTGTAAAATATTTATGGTATTTTTATTACACTTTTTTAAACATAACACATACATATGCATCATTTGAAATCATAGAGATTCATAGATATATTTATTTTATTATATAACAACATCCTGAATACATTTTTAATGTTACTGTTTCTTGTTTATTCTGACAGAAGAATGTTACGAAATGTCTATCTTAGCTGATATTACGGAAAATATAGGATTAATTTATCAAAAGATTGTTCTTTCAGAAAATACATAATATTAATCTATTTAAGCTATATGATCTTCAAATTGGTGGCTCGAGATAGCCCAGTGGTTAGAACGCGTGCATCTTAACCGATGATTGCGGGTTCAAACCCCGGCAGGCACCGCTGATTCATGCGCTTAATTTGTCTTTATAAGACATCTCGTGCTTAGCGGTGAAGGAAAACATCGTGAGGAAACCTGCATGTGACAAATTTCATAGTAATTCTGCCACATGTGTATTCCACCAACCCGCATTGGAACAGCGTTGTGGAATATGTTCCAAACCTTCTCCTCAAAGGGAGAGAAGGCCTGTAGCCCAGCCTGTTGTTATTGTTGATCTTCAAATTAATAATTTCTTCAATTTCATCACCTTCTTCTCGTGGATATAACTATAAATCGTAGGTAATCAAGGTGCGGAAGCCGTCTACCGCAATGATATTAAAAACCACGTAAGTTGAAGTTCAAGGCAATTTAGTGATTTATAATTTATGAGGAAATAAAAACCGAATACTGATAAAAAATTGACGCTAGCTTTTTTATAATCTATACATACCTATAATAAAACGGCCCCTTTCACTCAAGACATATTTATGTATACACGGTATATATACCAAAATAACATTTTCCACAATTTTTATCGGTCTGTCTGTCTGTTTGTTCCGGCTAATCTCTGGAACAGGTGTACTGATTTTGAAGGGACTTTCTGTAACTTAGGCTACAATAATAATTATTTTTTTTATTAAATTCAAACGTATACAAGGTCGTGGGCACAGCTAGTATACCCAATATAATTCTTGAAATATCGATATAAATATGGTGACATATTTTGACACGTAGCAGTTAAACCAATAATTAAAACATGTCGCGGGATTGCTCCATACTAAGACCGGACGCTGGTCTGACTCCATCCGCTCACAATTGTTGCCAAGACGTGCGCTGTTTACGCTAGCAACACCAGCTACGATTTAAGCAAGGCGTCCCGATTTTTAAGTGCTTCAATAAAACATCCCTATTTCATAATAATAAGTAATAATAAGTAGCAAGACAGATATGTATAATCTAAGTCAAAATTCAATATATCTTTCCTTTGGCTAGGGACTCTCTTCGGGATGTTTTTAACAAAGTAGGAATACTCACTGTTGCGTCGCAGTATATTTACAACAATATGATGTATATTCACAGTAACATTGATCACTTTGATAAAATCAGTGATAATCATTGTATGTGCACTAAAAGTAAGGATAAGCTTATAACGCCAAGTTTTCAACTCCGCAAAGTCAATAAATCTTTAGAGCAAGGTAGCCGTTTCTATAATAAAATTCCGCAGACATTTTTAACTTTGCCGTTTCGTAAATTCATATCGTTTATAAAACATACATTGGTAAAAATATTATTCGGTACAAGATTTTGTAGATGATAAAAAAGCATGGAATTTGTATTAACTAACATGACTTTGTATTTTTTAAATGTTGAAAAAGAGTAACTACTGAATTTCTTGCCGGTTCTTCTCGGTAGAATCTACTTTCCGAACCGGTGGTAGCTTCAATTAATTGTTAAATGACGATTCAAAAGTGCTTGCCCACTTGATTTTGATTTTGGCACATTTATTCGGTAAATATGTAAGATTATATTCATAAACATTATGTTTCCTTAAATATTATACGTATCAATATGCACCGAATCGGTTTTTCTTGTACAGTGTGTAAGGGTCCTTATTTATTAAAAGTTATATTTTAGTGAAATTTTAAGATTTCAAATTATTATCTCATCTTAAAAAGTAAAATTCTATAATACCGACAGGTTGCCTCTTGACTGATTTCATTTATGTCAGCTATTATAGTACATAACTGTGTGTGCAAACACTTAAGGTACTACATACTACTGCAACAACAACTACAACTATAACAACAACAGCCTGTAAATTCCCACTGCTGGGCTAAAGGCCTTCTCTCCCTTTGAGGAGAAGGTTTGGAACATATTCCACCACGCTGTTCCAATGCGGGTTGGTAGAATACACATGTGGCAAAACTTCTATGAAATTTGTCACATGCAGGTTTCCTCACGATGTTTTCATTCACCGCTGAGCACGGTATGAATTATAAAGACAAATTAAGCACATGAATCAGCAGTGCTTGCCTGGGTTTGAACCCGCAATCATCGGTTAAGATGCACGCGTTCTAACCACTGGGCCATCTCGACTCCTCGAATTATTATCTCATCATGAAAATTAAACTAAATAGTAACTAACATATAAAACTACTTGTAGTCGCCAGCAACTCCGCTCGTATTTTAGGTTGTTGGTTGTCATGTGATAGGCAAACATAGTAGTCTATGTCCTATCTTGGACTTCAAGTTTGCTTCATACCAAATTTCATCAAATTCGGTTCAGCGGTTTGGTCGTGAACGCGCGACAGAAAGACAGACAGAGTTACTTTCACATTTATATGTTTAATATTAATATAGATTGACAGATCTGATGTGGACAATTTTTATTAGTTGCTTGTATTTTTTTTTATTTTTACAGCTTAAGATCTTTTATTCGTATGAGACAGTGAAGTCAGCTTTACGTCACTCATTAACGTGTCGCTATTTTTAGTTTTAAACGGTGACTTTCCGACTATAGAGACTGGGTCTTTGTTTTTATTGTTAACGTGTGCTGATAAGGTATTTGTTTGAATTGAATAGCAATGGTATTGTATGAGACAAATTCCAATTTGATTAACATCGTTAGGTACTTGTATTTAATTGAAAAATACAGTTTGATTCTTATTTAGATGGGAGATGTTTTGTTTATTAGGAAATAGATTACAGCCATACTTTACTTAACTTAAAATAAAACGGCGCGATAATATGCCACCACTGGACGAAAACTTTCCTCTCCGTCCGAGGAAAATGTTTGTTAGTTATTACGCTGTCCATTTACATGTAAGATTTTAAAACTTAATATTTGTGTAATAAGAGATTATTTCGATAATGTCACTTGCGATTCGTAAAATATAAATATTTTAAGAGGACTTCGATGTCATTATGTATCTATTCAATGGACATACGTAACGTAACAATTCCATTGAATATATTAAATTCAAATTTTAAATTAATTGAAAGGTTTCAATAGATAACAATCTTCATCTACTGAGGTTTTTTGATTCCTTGTTTATGAATGCATTTTGTAGGTTAAATCGATTAAGTAGCATAGAATAAGAAACTGCATAAAAGTAGAAAAGTAGTAATATTGTATCTGGATACTAAATCGCGTCCAGATACATTTATATAATCACACTTGCGTGAAGTTATTCATAATGGAAAAATCACGTCCAGCAGACGTCTTTCATTCGAAACATCCTTTCAAAGGTCGTCGACACAGATACCGTTCTTGTCTTTTTTCATATATGGTGCGAATTTTAACACAGCTTCATCATTCGGATACTAGATTGACAAAATAAGCTCATCTGTTTTTGCATCGTCATATCCTCAATCATCATTTTATCTACTTCTATGATTATCATGTTGTTACAAAAAAAAATCAGAACAATAACGGTCTCCGATTATAATTGACAGAAAATTAAATAGCAGTTGATAAACATATAAATAATTTCATGGCTTGTTGTCAAAATTTAAGTGATTTCGCGCTTTTTTCAACAACGTTTTTTCACTTCTGTTTTCCTTTCAAAGCGGCTCTTTTGTTAGATTAACAGCAAAAGTGAAAATAAAATAAGTCTAACTTATTTCATCGTTTACTTGATTAATGTACAAATAGAAAAATTAGTTGTCTTTGTATTAATTTGAGAAAATAAAAAGTAACCAAATTTCTTCATAGTTATTCTCGGTGGAATATACAATCCGAAGTGGTAGTGTTTAACGGTTAATATAATATTGTAACATGTTGATTTAAAATTGCTTGTTTGGAAATGTTTCAAATAAAGTTATTGATTTCAGATCTCGATGATTATAAACATTTCACTCTTAATGCGTCAATCAAAATCCAAATCAAAATAAACTTTATTCAACTGGACTTTTACAAGCACTTTTGAATCGTCAATTAACAATTAAGTGAAGCTACCACCGGTTCGGAAAGCAGATTCTACCGAGAAGAACCGGCAAGAAACTCAGTAGATACTCTTTTTCAACATTGAAAAAATACAAAGTCATGTTAGTAAATTATTTAAATGAATATATCCTGCGTGGAAGTCAACAGGTATTAATCAGTAATAAAACAGTACCAAAATTCTAATCAGAAATTAATTTTACATTTTTGTCACAGATTTCAAGAATTTACGGAAATTAATAATTCAGTCGATACATAGACCATTTAAAAATAATTGTACTTTAAATGGTATTGTAACTTTATTATTAAGTATACCCTGCATTGGTATGATAGATAGGCTGTTTCATTTCTCGCCCAGAGAATCGGAATTCCGATGCTAAGAGGAAATGATAATGGCATTCTGGCCAACATTCCACGCGGTCACGATTTATAACAAAACCTATTCATTATTTTAGTTTATATATACATATGTATATTGTTTACATAAATTGTCATTATAATTAATACTTTATTAAAGCCCTTTCCAAACTTCTTAAAATTGATTTTTTTTACTTCTTAGTCTCTTGCATTATGATGACATTATATAGTAATTTAAAACTTACTATAAATAACTTTAAAGCAATGAAAATAAAACATATGAAATTACTAGTTATTCTTTAATACGACCTCATATGTTACATAATTGACGTTGGACAACATCACATACATTACTCTAAAGCACTTGTGTTATGGAAAATCAGAAGTACCGAAGGTACTACCAACACTAAGACATAAGACAACAATGTTGTTGTCAAAACATAGAAAAGTAAAGAACTTTCTACATCCACTCGGTCGCGGTTCGAACCCTGGACCTTAGAGTGGCGTACCCATGAAAACCGGTGTACACACTACTCGACCACGGAGGTCGTCATGAAATAATAAATTATACGAGATACTGGAATAGCATACATCGTGCATGTCCAAATTAACCGTTTCCTAATACCGTTTTCGTAATGACAATATTTAAATTCAAAACAATACATTTTGACCTTACTTAACACTTTAAAAATTTGCGTCACCGAGTAAATTAACTCGATAAAACTCATACAATAACGAGTCACCAAGCGTAGTATATTTATTATTAGATATTGTTTTAAAATTTAGCATCGCATTAACATAGATTCTGATATATATAGATTTAATATAGTGATATATTTATTCGTCTGTTTCTATTTTCAGTGTCCTTCTGAGACTCTTCGCTTATCTTGCAATATGTTTCAAATATAATAGTATATATAATTATGTCATTGCCAAGCCCGCAAAACTCAAGCTTTAGTTCTTCTAGTTTATTCTTCTAGTTTTCTAAGCTTCTAGTTTATTACGGACAGAACAAAATAAAAACGTATTCTCGTTTTACTTATTACAACCGATTCTATTGATTGTAGATTAGATTTTCTTTGTATTTTGATTTCATTAAAACGAATCGATCTTGATATTTATCAATACAATAAAAACTCAAATCTTGTTTTTCTTTTTACATTTACACTAGTAAAACAGATGATTAATCGTTTGCTTGTGTGTAACGAATAAACTCAAAAACTACTGTGCTGATTTCAAATAGATTCGCACCTTTGAAAAGCTACATTTACCCTGAGTGACATAGCTTATATATTTCTTGTTGGAAAAGATTAGTAATACTTAAACTTAAGTGACGTAACCCAAGGTCTAAAAAAGTCTCATAAAACGTTTGACTTCGTATGTGCTGCAGGAACTATTTATGTTAGAACTAAAGTAATGTCTACAATATTAAAGAATATATCAATATATACAAAAAAAAACATTATACCGTATACCCAACTATGATCATTGTGTCACAATAACCACACATTTACATTTCAAAAGTTAATAGAATAATACGATGAACAAATTCGGGTGAGTATAAATAGATAATGTGTTACTGCGTTTAAAAATCAAATAATTAATCAAAAAGCATATAAATAAAAAGTAAAAATATAAAAAAATCTTACGTCCAATCGTGTCAAGCTGAGACAGTCTGCTAGTATAATATATAACTAGATAAACAGTTCGTGAAAACAAAATTAAGTAAATGACTGAAGTCTATACTTAAAATATTCGAAAAAAAATTTAGATGATGCACCTCCAAATGGTATTGCAGTTATATGTGTATGTATAAGTGATATGTACTTATTTCAATGTCGTGTAATGACAAATTAGTGTCTCCTAATAGTTAACAACGGAACCGTGTCACGATGAGGGAACAATGTTAGTCGCGACATTTTGTAAGGAGGACGCGAGCACATGAATATGCATAATGCTTGTAACAGGCGAACGTCTTGAACTCCCTGTCCATTCGTTACACTTACTGTTTATCTATTCAAAACGCTCTTACATCTATTTTAAGATACGTTTCTGTTTTTATAGATTTTAAGTATGAAAGTCTTTGTCATTATTTGACATAAATACAATATTATCTTACACTTGCTGTACATTTCGCGAGAATTTCATTTAATTTTATAACAATGTTTATACAAGTATCTTCTATATACTAATTCTATATGTGTTTCTTTCCTCTACATCAAACTTTTTGATTCCACCCCTTTTTAATCTGTCTTAAACGTGACTATATTGTGTGTTTATTGGTGTATGATAAAGAATAACTTAATTTGATACTTCTGATTAAATTTATCAAACTGGTCATAAATATTTTTGTAATAAATATGATTTAGTATTAATGAAATTACAGAAAACTTCCACAGATCAGAATCAAACTGAGAAAAAACTATAAAGTTGAATTCACGTTTAAGACATAAAGGTTTTTAATAACATATCTTCAATCAATGAAGGTAACATAACTAACGTATACATTTGTGTGTTATACATAATTATATACTCTCACCGTTTAACAACTTGTTCCATTTTACATCTGTGATACTTATGTTATTACAGTGATATGGAGATGACCTACTTTGTAATTTCATTTCTGACCATAAGTATAGAGCCATCGAGACTTAATCAATAAACCGGTTAGATAAAACTTTAAAGCTCCATTATATTAAAAAAAATGTTTCGAGTTTAAAGCTCATAAGATTTTTATTATTAAACCCAAGTAATCAAAAATATCAATTTTAAATTTTAACGATATCACTAATGAAGACTTTAATTGTATATATTTTAATTTAATAAAAAAATTATATGATTGTTATTGAAAAGCATAAATTTTTTTTGTTACTTTAATAGTGAATAGTTATGCAAATTTGCGATTTTTTTTGTGTTTAATCGCTTTATTTCATTCAAACCTACTCGAATATATAACCGTCAACAACTTATTATAGAATTTAAGCTTTGTTTTACATTATAAATATAAGTACAAGGAAACCTTGAAACAAAATAATATTATAAGCAGGTGCAAACTTTGAATGTCAAGGCACGTCTCCAACCCATCATATTAGGCTATTAGGCCGATGCATGTTGCCAAAATTTATTTCGAACATTGACACCTGCAAATTATAAATAAGGACAATAAAGTAAAATGTTTCGAGTTAAATTATAACGAAAACGTAGTTTACCAATAAATTAATGTAGTAGTAGATGCAAATCTTCATATTTTAACGTGATTACATATTTTTAACAGCAAGATAAGTCAGCAGGTGCCGTGTGTGTTAAACGTCAAAAACAAATTTGAACAATTTCTTGTTAGAGAAATTACATTTACGGGTTCATTGTTCTGTTCAATCCAAAAAAGATTGAATGAGTAAAAGAACATTGTGTTCACACTACACAATAATTGCATTTCTTGAATACAGCTTTTTTAATCAATCTTGGAATTAGATTCTTTTTTTTGGTTTCTTAATTGACTTTGGCAATATATTTGTTTACTTTAAATATCTTTAAGTAGGACACAATAAAATAAAACCACAATATTATGAGTAGCTCGGTCAATGAACTAGATAATTTATTTAAAATATCACATACATCATCTTCATAAATATTTGCTTTATGCGATTATTCAATCGGGTTTTAAAATTGATTTCTGCTTTTTGTTATGAGCATTCATCTGAACACATAACTTAGAGTCTTGTAGCTTCTATTTTATAATACCTTATGTATTATTCTCAAATACCTCCAAGCATCAAGCAACGTCAAGATCAAGAAAAAATTCTCGATAGACAGTTTTGTAATGGCACGAACTGTCTCGGTCAGGGCTAGCGCGGGCGCAATGGGAGTAAGTTCCGACGGGGAGGGGAGGGTGGATGTGCGCCGGCGCAAAGCGGAACGCTAGATCGTGCTGCACCGCCGAGCGCGACCGCTAAACCCACGACTTGCATTGCAACATCACTATTGTAACACGTTTTATTTTAACTCTTCACAACTACGCATCACAGTTCTATCCCTGGTGAAAGATAATTTCGATTTTTTTTTTCTAATCTTAACGTGATTTTTCCTATTCAAAGAAGTTGATTCCATAAGAAATATTTCAAGAATAAACTAATTGAGTAGACGTTTAAAAGAGAATGCTATTTTTTTAAATAAATATGAAAAAGGATATGAATGAATAGATAAATATTTATAAAAGAATCAAAGCAGTTGGCACCGGAAGACAATTGCATTTTTTTTCATAACGAATGTCTTCACAGCGATCGTAGCCGTCATATCGACTGTAGAAGTGGTCGGCGTAACCGGTATCGTAAGTCGCGTAATGTTATTGCCGCTGATGTAAGTACGGTTGGCAGTCAGCGCAGGCGCAGCGCTACGCGATGGCGGCATAGTTGAAGTATGTCGCTGACAAGCACACTTTAGCTGGAGTATGTCCATGATACATGAAAACTTTGTGACCAATTTACTCAACCCATCGGGATATTATTAATAAAGTGGATATACTATCAGTCGCTTCAAAATATGTTTCCTATATTATGTATATTCATAATGATCTTTTTGGAAGAAACGGTGACAATCATTGACAGGAAAGGAAAAAGTAAACTAACAAGACCTAGTTTCCGACTATTCTTTTCTATAATAAAATTAATAATAATTTATTTTTAACTAATTCAATTCAAAAAACAATATTAATCAAGGCATATTACTTAAAATAAAAAAGCAAAGATTTACTATTTATTGATTTGATGGAAAGAATAACTACTGTATTTTTTTGAAGGTTCTCGCTAAAACTTCTACTTCTGCCTCTATTTTCCGAACCGGAGGTAGCTTTACCTTTAATTTAATACTGATACATCACCAAAATACATGGAAATACACGGAACATGCTTTTATGTGTCTGCTTGAATAAAGAATATTTTGATTTGACATGATATTCAATCAATTATATCTCACTACACTATATACTACCTTAATACGTATTTCATAGCTATACAAGCTATTGTTGAAACGGCTCCCAAGACTTGAGAAAAAAAGATTAAAATGTACTGATCATCGCAAGACATTCTACTATAGCACATTCATTTGTTATCAGTCTTTAAGCCTCGGCACGTCCAAAAATTCTAATATAAAGTATCTTTAACCCTTCGATTTCAGATATCTGACAGGAATCTTGATAATTAATCTGAACACCTTTGAAGTTCATTAAATGCATCCTCCAAATAACCCAAGTGCGGAAACAAAGCCCGTTAGCAAAATTCAAAACAAGTCTTAACATAATTAAAAGCGGAAATAACCGATTAGATTATTATCCAATCAAATTCATTCTTATCATATAAGTGAAGTAAGAAAAGCAATTTCCATTAAACCAAACAGCGAACTGAGGTCGTCGATCTTACAGACCAGTGGGACCGGATCTTGGAGGAAACTTTTTATGTGACCGGCGACTGAGTGTCATGTTTACACAAGAAACCAATATTACTAGAACATAACTTCGATCTATCATCAAATTCTTATGTTCTCTTGTAAATATAAATGGACGTGCAGAGAATAATCTGTACAACAATGCGGAGGCTTTACGTGATCCGCGGTCGACAATAACCGTCCGACTTAACTTTACTACTAATGTATTCCCGTCATATATCTACGCGGTAAATATTTAAACAGAACTTATTTATAATTTCAATGATTTTAAATACATATGACAAAATACTTTACTCTGACTTAATAAATGTTTTTCGTAAATTTGTAGGTAGGCTAGAATATATCATATTGAATTGAACTAATAAATAAAATCACTACAATATATGTACAATGACACTTATTATTTTAATTGGTGCAGATAAATTGTTTAAAAAAACGTAACGAATATTTGTTACGATATCTATAGTTTTAACAATGTTTAATATAGCATAATACAATGAATATATTTTTTTAATTTACACTCTAAATTTTCCAGAATTTCTGTTGATTATATTATTTATTATTGCCAGTAGGTTAAATAACAGCAACAAAATTATGAATAAATTTATTAATATAATAATAATTACATTGAGTATAATTTGAAATAAAAAAAATATGTAAGGTCAGTGACAACAATACTCGAAAATGGATAAAAATTATCAGACTCCCTTTCAATTTAATTTCACTGACTAAACTCTGTGATCCCGCTATATGACCCATACGCATTAGGGCAGTGTGTGTTGGTGAAGCGCTAAGCTACACAATATACATATCATTCTATATTAACTGTCCGCATGCGCAAGCACAAATCGTACGGCATTCCTGTGCTCGCGCTGCACGTCTCTGAGCCCCGTCCGGCTAGAGCGAGATAGACAACGAAGATGATATATTGCTGTCTCACTCGCGGTACGCTCGCAATCCTTTCCTTTCTACCTGTTGCACTATTACAAAAACCCGGTCCTTAGAGCCGCTACCTTACGTGAATTGAATGAGGATTGCGGGAGGCTACGGCTCGGCCCATATAAAGATAGGGCAAGGGCTATTATATGAAGACGATGCGAGGTAAAACTCGTTAGGAGTCTTGTGGCTCTATTTACCGTGGGGAGGTGTGGGCAAAAAACGTCCATGTGAGATGATTGCATAATAGCGACACATTTAGGGAACGGCGGCGTCAGTGCGTGATTTGTAAATAAATTATTGAGTAAGGATCCGGGTATAATACGAATTGTATTGCGATAATTCTTCTTCGAGTCGAAACGAGAATAAAGATATGTTTATGTATTTAATATAAAATTTAAAATATATTCCTCGTAGATAATTCAAAGAAAAAATATCGGCGTGCTTATAACAAACAATATAATACGGACAAGGTATTGCGTATGTCCATGATTTTTCTAGGCTTAGGCTTTTTGACTTAAAATTCTAAAGAAAACACACCATACCAACTAGTTACTATTAAAATTCCCAAGTGTAATTTGTTTCATACGTTAATTATTTATCGAAATCGTGATAAATGAATACATCTCACTTGAAATTAGATCTATTCAACGTTAGCACAAAGCTCGATCGTGACGTGGCTGACATTCGCTGCTCGGTCCGTGATCTTGGCAATGGGTAATGCTGGCTGGGCGCTGCGGCACGGCAACGCCACTAGCTTAGTAAACTAAGAAAACGCATCTCAAACAAGCTACATTTCAAATGCAACTCAATGACGTCTATTTAAAGCATATTTTACAAAACATACAGTCGTTGCTATACGTCGTTTAAACCCGCAGTAGCATTATTGCGGTCGCTGTACCCAGTTCGCGCCCCCCGCGCTTCGTACCTCCTCGCCTTTTGACAACCGGTATAGGTACATAGTAAACATGAATGTGAACATTTAAGAGTTTTCTGACAGCCAATTCACGTAACGAAGTGTTGTAACTTTACTTTTGATGTCTTTAGTAAATAATGAGTAATTTCAAAAGTAATTTGAATGAATAATCATGATTAGATCGAATTAACATTAAATAAGGTTTAATGGAAGGTGTTGAATCGTATTAATAAAATATACATAAAAAGTTAAAAAATACAGACGAATTGATAACCTCCTCCTTTTGGAAGTCGGTTGAAAATGTATTAATATCGTTAATAGTTATTCTTCTCGTTATCAAGCACAAAGGAAAGATTTCCGATCATGACATTTAATTTGTTTCGATTTTTATTTATTTTACTTTATGCACATAATCTAACATGGTGTTATAGTAATACGACAAATATGACATGTAACATTTAAAATTAAAAATATAATGATACATATATATTTAAATAATTTGAGGATGGTGACAGTCCTCGATGACGGAAGAAGCCTTGAAGAATACCTTGGAAGAAGCTCATGTCTAACATTACTAGATTGCCTTAATGATGAGGACGAAGATGTTAATATATACATGCAGGTACATAGAGCGTACTCCATGTATAGCAAATACGGAAAGAAGATAACGATTCCTCAGTCAATTAAACAATATCCACCCTCAGTTACCCATTGAACCGGTTATAAGAATTAATAGTATGTATTGCAATCTATTCGCGTTGATACAAATGCTGCATGGCGCGTGCTTCAACGCAATCGTGAATGCATAAAGTTTACCGTTGTCCGACGATCTGTATCGGCGACACACTTGATGAAGCATCAGAACTTTGGATATATACGTTTAATGCGATCTGGTTTTCCCCAAACATGCTCTACATTTGCTCCGTGTATCGATCTGAAATGCTTGTTAAATTAAAAAATAATCTTGTTACCTCCTTTAAACTTTTTAATCGTCATGAATATACCATACGGTCTTTTATTATTACTGGTTTTCGGGTTTGTTATTTTAATTATACATTAACATCAAAACGAAATTTAATTTAGCCGCTATTATCAATGTGATAAACTTAATTTAAAACTTAAGAATCTTCTATTTTTAAACGTTATTAAAATGTTCTGATGTTGTTCTTGATTAACAATGAATAGTTATACGAGTATTCATCAATGTTTCATTAATATGCAACCTATTGGTGACTCCCAAATTAATGATAATACAGGAAGGTTGCCTGTCTTGGTAAGAAATAATAAATCAATCTCATATTCTATCAAATATTTATAGCATCAGAACTACAAGAAAATCTATTGCGTTGTATTGAGTTTATTAAAAGTATTGATTGCTTAAATACCTGACATATTACTATTGTTAAGTTAAAAGTATATTCTATAATTTACTTTATGAAGTTCAAGGATTTCGATATGTGCTTTCAGTAACTGTGAAAAAGCATAGGGAATGCTCAATAATGATGGGTAATAACTTACTGCCTCTGCTACTTACATATGTTTAAAGTATGTCATGCTAGAAGTCTGATTATTACCAACCGAGTTAGCAACTAAACTTGAAAGAGGTTAACGTTGCCAAGAACTTGAGTGGAGTCGACGGCGCGGAACCGGCCGGCGCAGGCGCAAGCCTCCAATAGTTGCGCAATTTACGCACGCACAGCGATGTAAGAATTTACTCGAATGTCTAATACTATACGAATATTAAAATTGTAAAAAAATCACACATTTTATTTTTATTTTTTATTTTATGGTATAGGTTGGCAGACGAGCATATGGGCTACG